>NC_052151.1:131456139-132060422 GCF_902713615.1 Scyliorhinus canicula | reverse complement strand
AAATCCACTCAACTTCTTGAGAAATGTAAACTAACTACAGCAAACCGCCAAGAAGTTCTGAAATTTCTCCCTGATATGGAAGAGCATTCAATTTATAATTACACTTGTCCAGTCTCATTTAGATTCATCTCGGATTGCAACAGCGTGAATACAAACAGCATTCAATTATCTATAATTGCAGCCCTGCTCCTGCACTGTGCTATCCAAATCTTTTGTTAAAGAAATTAATTTTCTGGGAGTTCTTTCTAAATGCAAATTATTTTGTAGAATTTTTCATGATTTCTGGACATAATTCCACTTCCTTATTTTGTTATTGGTTAAAACTTTAGTTCTGAGATCTGACATTAGCACAGATTGTGGATCAACTTCCCCCCCTGCCTGCACATCGGCCCTCCCCCGACTATGTCGGCACTGTACGGAGTCCGCAGCAGCCACACCGAGTTTGCGACAAATAATAGCATGACAGACCCACGCCGTCAGGAACACGGCCGGTCGGGGGGGAGGGGACGGAGCATTGTGAAAACGGCGCAGCCCCCCCGATTTTGGCACAAATTTTGATTCTCCAGCTGATCGCCAAACGTGATTTTGGCGTCACCGACTGGACAATCCCTCCCCGTGAAACCGGCATGATGGCCGATGATGGAGAGAGAGAGGAGGTAGGGTACAGAGAGGAGCAACACTGGCAGGGCTGGAAGGGGTGGGAGGGGAATGGGGGGAACAGGCTGAGCGGACGGGGTGACCCCTCACGGGACTGGGGCGGTGACAAGCCACGGACTGCCAGCTGATGTCAAGGACCGGGGCCAGAGGTCTCCACCGTGCCAGCCACCATGGGACCAAGATTGCAGGGGAGGGGCAGGGACATGGGGGGGAAAAGTCCAGGGTGCCAACTAGGGCCACCATGTAGCCCGGTGGACCTGGTTAGGCACAGGGGTTTGCACCATGATAACATGTTGGCCTTTCACCCCCTGCAGACAATGGATTTTGGAATTCAACCAGCAATGGGGGCTTTCCGGCTACTCGCCGCAGCCTTGGGGGATGCCCTACGGCTGTACGAGTGGGTGCTGCTCGAGGAGGAGGAGGAAACTGCAGCAGAGCGTACAGCAGCGGAGGGGGCCGCAGAGGGACAGGGACAGGGTTGGAGAACAGGCTGCCCAGCAGGCCAAGGAGGAGGAGGTGCCAAGGTGGCGCCGTATGAGGCCTCATGTGTACCAGCACTGCCTGTCATTCGAGGATCTGCTGGACCGGGCATGCTGTTGTAGACTCCGCTGGGACTGAGCAGGGAGACAGTGCGACATATCTGCCAGATGATGGCACACCTGGCACCGCGAGGGTATGGGGTAGGACACCTGCTCCCGGTGGCTGTTAAGGTGACTGCCGCCCTGAACATTTACGCCACGGGGTCCTTCCAGGCGCTGAGTGGGAACCTCCGGGATCACACAGATCTCGGTGCACAGGTGCATTAAGCGGGTCAATACACCCACTTCAATGTAGACCGGGCCCACCAGGATGCCTGGGCAGCGAGGTTCGCCGCCATCGCTGGGATGTTCCAGATCCAGTGGGTGATTGACGGGATGCATGGTGCCCTATGGGCACCTGCAGATGACAGACTGCTCTCCAAAAACCAAAGGAGTTTCATTCCCTGAACATACAGCTCGTGTGCGACCACCAGGTGAAGATAATGCACGTGTGTGCCCGCTTACCGGGGAGTGTGCATGACAGCTATATCCTGGGGCGGTTGGCTCTTGGTTAATACGGGGTATTGTATTCACTGAGGACCTGGCTAATGACGTCAGTACAGAAGCCAGAGACCGAAGTGGAGACTCACTACAACGAGGCCCATGCGGCCACTCGGGCTGGTATTGAGCAGTTCTTCGGACTCCTCAAGATGCGGTTCCAATGCCTCGACCACTCCGGTGGTGCACTCCAGTACACTGTCCGGAGGGTCGCCCACTTTGTTGTGGTTTACTGTGTCCTCCACAACCTGCCACAGCAGCGGGGTGACGAGCTAGAGGTTGGTGACGAGGAACATATGGCCATCTCGGAGGAGGATGGAGAGGAACCTGAGGTCCAGCCAGTGGCTGCAGGACAGGCGGTAGCAGTGAGAGTCCAGCAAGCCTGGAGGGCGAGGGAGGTCCTCATACTGGCCTGATTCACTTTGGACATGGCCTTTCCAGCATTTTCTTTTTGGTTTCACCTTGGATGTGGCCTGGTCCATCGTCGCATCATTACCCACCCACCACCCCCGTTTCCCACTCTCCCAGGGTATGTGTCACATCACCCCAGGGTGCTGGGACTGTATCAGCATTGTCAGTGGGTCACTGTTGAGGGCAGGGGGTCGATGATAGCCCACAGAGAGTTGGCCGCTGGTGCTCCTCAATCTATGCTATAGTCTGACCCCTGCCTGTCTGCAGAGTGCTTGCTCACACCCATCACCTGCACGCGGTGATGCACTGCAGAAGAACGTGACAGAGGCTTCCTACCCTGTTGTGCACAAGGGTATTTATTGTTCAATATATGTCCCCACTCTCCTGATAGCAACCCCCTATCCACCCAATCCCTCACTCCTCACCCAGCCCATCCCTCCCTCGATCCTCGATGTGCTCTAGCTCTACCACTATGTTTAGGTGTGTCCTCAGGATTTAACTCTTCCTGATGCTCTTCGATGCACCAGCCCGACATCCTCTGAGGGCTCTGGGGCCAGAAGGCCCACCTCACTTACCGACAGCACATGCACAGCCGTGTCCCGTGTGCTGACTTCAAGACACAGCCTCATCAGAGGGGTGGAACTTGGGAGAGCTAGTGGCCACCGTCGCTGCCCCAGATGAGTCTGGGTTGGCACTCCACCCGATCGGTACCCATAGGGCCCTGGGGTTCACCTTGGGAGAGGGGCGGCTGGTTCGAACCCCGGCTACCCCTTCATCATCTGGCTCTGCCAGCCCTGGCGGCTGCCCATGATCTGCACCATCGTGTTGACGCCCTCGGCCATGCTCCTCAGTGATTGGGACATGCTATGCAGTGCCTCGGCAATGTCCATCTAAGATTGGGACAAGCTCCACAGCGCCTCAGCCATTCCCATCTGAGAGCGGAACATGTCCTGCAGAACCTCATCAAAGTCGGCCTGGTACTGGCTGACATCCCCCAAGCAGGCACATACTGCCGAGACCCTCAGCCATGGCCGTCACTGACTGCACAACGCCTTGGACACCTTCGCTCATGGTGCTGACGTCGTCCACTGCAGTCGCCAGCCTAGTAGTGTTGGCCTCGGTGCCACTCATTGCCGGCACCATTTCCTGCGCCGGTAGCCTCTGGGACTTCTCCAATCAGCTATGGACCTGCTGGAGTGACGCTAACATCTCCCTCTGAATGTCCCAGCCGCTCCCTATCGTCTCATTCAGCTCTGGGTAATCCTGTTCTAGAGGCTCCACAGCAAGCTGGGACCCAGCTGTTCCGGGAATCCAGCAGACCTCCAACTGCTGCCTCACCTGAGGGTTCCTACCTCCACCAGATGTACATCAGCAGCACTGTGGTGCTCACCAGATTTTCCCTCCGAAGCCTGTCCACTAACGTTTACCACCGAGGTGCGTGTATCTGCGCTGGTAGAGGGTGGGGATGACAGCTGTGCTGTGACTATAACGATTGCATCCTCGGGAGTTCTCCTCCGAGGTGTTCTCCGTTGGGTCAGGAGAGGGTGCCGCCCGGGATGGGCCAACACCGTCGGCTGGGGGCCTGCGGGAGAATGGACATGTGGTCAGTGGGAGGGATGGGTGATGTACCATCAATTCGACTCAAGACACATTTAGGATCCGAACTGTGGCTTTAATCAGCTAGTTGTTAGCCTGGTGGTCGACTACAGAGAATGGTCAACTGCCGGGAACTCTGGGTACTTATACCCCGCCTCGGAGGCGGGGCCTACTTGCCTCTCGACCAATTGGAGAGCAGTCACATGACTAGTCCCAACAAATTGGACGAGAGGCACATGACCAGCCAGAGCCAATGGGAAGCCAGTGCTCTGCACCAATGGCAGTGCTCATATCCATACCACCACAATGGGATGGTCAGTAAGGCAATCAATACTCACGTTTGATAGGCCCTCCGGGTGGTGCCTGATGGTCCCTCAGCTCTGCGGCCTCTGCCAGCCTCCACATTGGTGACCGCCCTGTCCTCGGCCACACCAGTCACCTCCAGGACCAGCTCCTCGTAGGAGGTGAGGATTCTCAAGTCCGGCACCCCACCACCAGTCTGGGCCCTCTCCCACCGATTACGGGAGAATTTTTCCTGAGACGACACCGAGAGGGCATTGTTAGCCACACGCATGGTTCACAGTTGTGTGGGGGGGGGGGGGGGGGAGATATGAAGGGAGGGTTGAGGTGGGTGGAGGGATGGTTGGAGGTCGTCTGGGGGGGATGCTCCCCTGGCATTGGGGGGTGGGATGTTGATGTCTACTCACTCGTGCTGCCCGGTGTTGGTCGTTGACCTTCTTCCAACACTGGAGGCCAGTCCTCCTGGTCACACTGCCTGAGCTGACTGCTGCCACCACCTTGTCCCAGTCAGCACTGGCTGCCTTGTTGCTGACCGTCTGGGACCCTTCGGGGAACAGGACATCCCTCCTGGCCTCCACCGTGCCCAGGAGCCTCCACAGGTCAGCATTGTTGCGAGCTGGCTGGGGTTGGCTGAGCAAGTGCAGTTTAAGTGCTGCTTGACCTTATTAGCAAGTGCCTGGAGATCGCGGTCCTGGCAAATCAGCTGGCGAGCCGGCAATCAGGGCAAGAAGCCTGTGAGACTTTGTTAAGTGGACCAGGGGGAAAAAAACTTGTCGCTGAGGTCAGAGCGGCTCCCAATACCGGCAGAAATAAACATCACCGCTCGGGAGCCTGAGATTATCCCGATTAGCCGCCCTTCCCCGCCCCACCCTACCCACCGACTCCGTTCGAGTGACGGAGATGGATGCACCAGGGCCTATCTATTTTTTTTGGTGTGTTTTTTTTGTTGTTGTGTTTTAGTGTTGAATGGTGTTGCTGGCCATGCTGGACATGTGCCGGGAAACCCGCGACAATTCCCGATCACTAGCACACTTGGAAATTGTTAAACTAGAAAGAGTGCAGAATAGATTTATGAGGATGCTACCTCTGAGTTATAAGGAGAGGCTGGACAGGCTGGGACTTTTTTTCTCAGGGGCGTAGGAGGCTTAGGGGTGAACTTATAGAGGTCTATAAAATTATGAGTATAGATAAGGAAGATAGTTTTTTTTTTCTTTATAAATTTAGAGTATCCAATTCATTTTTTACAATTAAGGGGCAATTTAGCATGGCTAATCCACCTATCCTGCACATCTTTGGGTTGTGGGGGTGAAACCCACGCAAACACGGGGAGAATGTGCAAACGCCACACGGACAGTGACCCAGAGCCGGGATCGAACCTGGGACCTAGGTGCCGTGAGGCAGCAGAGCTAACCCACTATGCTACCATGCTGCCCAATAAGGTAGATAGTTGATATATTTTCCCAAAGGTAGAGGAGTCTGGACCTTAGAGGGCAGAGGGTTAAGATGAGGGGAGAGAGATGTAAAAGAGACCAGAGGTGGTGAGCATCTGGAATGGGCTGCCAGAGGCAGGTACAATTTTGTATTTTAAAAAGCAGACCGTTACATGGGCAGGGTGGGTATCTAGGGGTACAGGCCAAATGCGGGCAAATGGGACTGGCTTAGTGAAAGAAACTGGGCAGCATGGACAAGCTGGGCCGAAGGGCCTGTTTCCATGTTGTAAACATCTATGACTCTATAACATGTTCAATTAATTGAGCTGTTTTAAAATAAAAATGCAATATTTTTTTTTACCAAAGCCCTTATCAAGCCCCTCTCTCTGCTCTCTGGATCCATCAGAGCTGAACATATACGTGTACTTCTACTCTGAATGGGTGAAATGCAGCAGATGACCGCGCCTCCCCCTCTGATGTAATCCCGGAAGGAGGCCTGGCTCTTGCAGGAAGGGAGGATATGGACTGTCGGGCTGTTCTGAGAGAAGCGGAGCTCCAATTCCACAAGCAGAACTTCAGAACCGCAGAGGAATTCTACACCAAGTTCATTCATATTTGCACAGCGGGGGAATGGAAAAAGTGAGTCTGGCCTTTAGACACAGCCAGGAGGACTTGGGACTGTTAAAAGAGCGACTGTACTGTGGCCGTGGAATCTCTCTCCCCCCCCCCCCCCCCACCTGCAAAGGGGGAGAGTGACACTAGTGATAAACAACAACCTCACCCGGTTACAGTAAAACCAGTGAACTGCAGCTCAGACTTCTAATTTACAGAGTCCCCCTCTTAGATTACATCCGAAATTAATACATGACGCTGGTTGAGTTGTTCATTTGAAGTGCGTATTTGTCCCCTTTATTTAAAAAGTAATTGTTCACCCTTTTGTCAAATTGTTGTCACTTGTACTTGAAAAAAGAGAGAGTACGGTATTTGCAGATTGTGATTCGGTTTCCTCCACACAGCAGAGACCCTATACGTATTGGCAAATAGTTTTGCTGAACACTTCCATTCAGTCTGCAAGCCTGACCCTGACTGTCATTTTCTTTCATCATCCCATTCCCACTCTGACCTTTCTAATGCTCTCCTTTTCTCCTCAGTCTCCTATACTTTTCTAACGACACTGAACAGAAGTTCCATGAACAGCACCTTTCTTTTGATTGGTCGCTTTACGATTTTGAGATTAAACAGGGAAATCAACAATTTCAGATCATAACCACTGCTCCCATTTTGCTTTCAGGCAGGTGGTACAGGCCATAATGATTCTGCTGTTACCCTTTAAATCTCCTCCGGACCAGTCTTTTGGTTTCCTTTAGCTGTCCTTTTACCAAAGCCCTTTTGCCTTGCACCATTATCCCTTTTGCCACTCGATAATCTCTCCTGCATTCCAACTATTACAGACCTTTTTGCTCTCTCCCTGTCCCATCCTCCGCCGCCGGGAAATCCATGGGCAGGGGTGCACTGCCGGCGGGAACAGAGAATCTCAACAGCAGGAGAATTCCTATTGAAGTCACCCCACGCCGTCGGGGAAACCCGTGGGTGGGAGTGCGCTGCCAGTGGGACCAGAGAACAGTTCTCTGGGAACAGTTAACTCTGTTTCTCTCTCCTCAGACGCTGGTTGAACTCTGAATATTTCCGGAATTTTCTGATTTTATTATGCATTACGATTGCTTTTGTTTTCTATACTTTCCAATCAGATAGTTGTTCACCTTGAGCGTCTGTTGAATATTTATACAGCAAGTTGAATTTAAAAAAAAATAAAACAAGTGAAGCAATCAAAATCCCATTTCACTTATTTTTTCAATCATCATCTGTACAAAATAGGGTTAAATATTTCCTGATTACAAGTACAGTCGCTAGTACTCGGCTTAGTAAGGTATAGCCTCACGGTAGCATGGTGGTTAGCATCAATGCTTCACAGCTCCAGGGTCCCAGGTTCGATTCCCGGCTGAGTCACTGTTTGTGCGGAGTCTGCACGTCCTCCCCGTGTGTGCGTGGGTTTCCTCCGGGTGCCCCTGTTTCCTCCCACAGTCCAAAGATGTGCGGGTTAGGTGGATTGGCCATGCTAAATTGCCCGTAGTGTAAGGTTAATGGGGGGATTGTTGGGTTACGGGTATACGGGTTACGTGGGTTTAAGTGGGGTGATCATTGTTCGGCACAACATTGAGGGCCGAAGGGCCTGTTCTGTGCTGTACTGTTCTATTCTATTCAAGCTGGTTCTGCCTCATACCGAGGGCACAGGGTGCATTTGATCTCAAGATAAAAGTGGCTGTTTCTGAGTTGTCCCATCTGCTAAAAGCACACATAGTGCATCGTATTTTCCAATCATTTATTGCAATTTAAAGTTAGATAATTACTCCATAGTATGTAAGATTGATGCTAATAATATCTTAGTAACTAATACTATTTTTTCTTGTTCAGTAAATGCTGTGCTGAGGACCTGGCTAATGCATACAACAACAGAGGCCAAATCAAGTACTTAAGAGTAGACTTTTATGAAGCCATGGATGATTACACATTAGCAATTCAAAACAAAGAGGATTTTGAAGTTCCTTATTATAATCGAGGGCTGATACATTATAGACTGGGTAATGTTTTGTTTTACATTCCACATGTGTTTCTATAGGATATAGGATATTGAAATAAAATCAACCTTGCCAGGTTAGATTGTTCATCATACATTTTTGATATCAACTGTTTTAAATTCTGACTTTAAATTATATCTTACTATACTTTTGATCATACTGGTAGTTCGGCATTGGTAAATATGTCCTATGTTCTTTGATGTCTTTGCCCTCCACCTGCAGAGTCTTGTATTGTTTATCATGTTTGCCTTAGTTCTGATCAAATGTCAATCAGAGGCTGTTTTGATACTGACGCCCAAGAAGAAACTCCAACAATTGAATGAACCCATCAACACCAATGTACTTCTCTGAACAGAACGAGCTTTTGTCAAAGATCTCTTTCGAGATTTCCTGAAAAAAATGATTTGGCATTGCATCCTCAGTGATGGACGTTGTGGTTAGCTTGTTTAAAATAGTGACTGCCTCTTTTTAAAAATTCATTTATTTATTGCCCATCCGTGGTGCCCGTCAGAAGGTGGTGGTGAGTTGCCTTCTTGAACCGCTGCAGTCTTTGAGGTGTAGGCACACCCACTGTACTGTTAGGGAGTGAGTTTCAGGATGTTGGCCCAGCGACAATGAAGGAGTGGTGATACATTTCCAAGTCAGGGTGATGAGTGACTTGGAGGGAGACCCCTTAGCTTGGTGGGGTTCCCAGATGTCTGCTGCTGTTTCAATCTAGATGGTAGCGGTCGTGGGTTTGGAAGGTGTTGCCTGAGGAACCTTGGTGAGTTACTGCAGTGCATCTTGTAGATGGTACACACGGCTGCCACTGTTCATCGGTGGTGGAGGGTTTGAATGTTTGTGAAAGGGGGAGCATTCAAGTGGGCTGCTTTGTCCTGGATGGTGTTGAGCTTTTTGAGTGTTGTTGGAGCTGCACTCATCCAGGCAAGTGGAGAGTATTCCATTGCACTCCTTACTAGTGCCTTGTCGATGGTGGACAGGCTTTGGGAGGTTAGGTTAATGTGGCTAGTCCAGTTCAGTTTCTGATCAATGGTAACCCCCAGGAAGATGATTGTGGGTGATTCGGCGATGGTAATGCTATTGAATTTGATGGGGCAGTGGTTACATCCACTCTTGTAGGAGATGGTCATTGCCTGGCACTTGTGTGGCGAGAAGGTAACTTGCCACTGTTAGCCAAAGCCTGGATATTGTCCCGGTCTTGCTGCATTTGGACATGGACTGCTTCAGTGTCTGAGGAATCATGAATGGTGCTGAACATTGTGCAATCATCCGCAAACATCCCCACTTCTCACCTTACGATGGAACGGAGGTCATTGATGAAGCAGCTGAAGATGGTTAAGCCTGGGACACTATCCTGAGGAACTCCTGCAGTGATGGCCTGGAGTTGATATGATTGACCTCCAACCACCATAACCATCTTCCTTTGTGCCAGGTATGACTCCAACCAGCAGAGTTTTCCCCCTGATTCCCATTGATTCCAGTTCAGCTAGGGCTCCTTGATGCCATACTCGGTCAAATGCTGCCACTCTCACCTCACCTCTGGCATTCAGCTCTTTTGTCCATATTTGAACTAAGGCTGTCATATGGTCAGGAGCTGAGTGACCTGACGGAACCCAAACTGAACGTCCGTGAGTATGTTATTGCTGAGTAAGTGCCGCTTGATAGCAGTGTTAATGACTCCTTCCATCACTTTGCTGATGATGGAGAGTAGACTGATATGGCGGTAATTGGCTGGGTTGGATTTGTCCTGTTTCTTGTGTACAGGACACACCTGGACAACATTCCAAATTACCAGGTAGATGCCAGTGTTGTAGCTGTACTGGAACAGCTTGGCTAGGTGTGCGGCAAATTCTGGAGCACAAGTCTTCAGTACTATTGCCGGTATGTTGTTAGGGCCCACAGCCTTTGCAGTATCCAATGCCTTCAGCTTTGATATCATGTGTAGCCACCACTCTAACTCTTAGACGCAGCACTAGCTGAAGCAGGATTATTTCACTATACCTCAAGCTCAGTGCAAGACCAAGCTCCAAATGAGCAAACAACAATGCTAATGGGGAGACGGTGGCATAGTGGTAATATCACTGGGCTAGTAATCCAGAGGCCCAGGATAACACTTAGGGAACATGGGTTCAAATTCCACTGCAGCTGAGAAATTTAAATTCAATTAATTTTAAAATCTGAAATTGCAAAGTAATCTCGGTAATGGTAACTTTGATTGTTGTGAAAACCTATCTGCTTCACTAATCTCCTTCCGGGAATGAAATCTGCCTGCCTTACCTGACTCCATATACACAGCAATGTAGTTGTCTCTTAACCGCCCTCCGATATGACCTTGCAAGATAACTCCGATCAAGGGCAATTAAGGATGGGCACAAATGCTGACCTTACCAGCAATGCCTTCATCCATGAAATATTTTTTAAAAACCTAATGACCCTTTTATTGTAATCAAGTCACCAGAACCAATTATTTCAGAGAGACTCTCCATCGTCTTTGATGAGGAAAAGGACAAGACGAAAGAAGAAACTATGGAGAAAGACATTCACACTTAAGGCCATGAATTAGCAGGCATTAATATGAGAGTAACCTAGGTCATAATTTCTTCAATTAATTTATTCTGAGCTTGAACACAAAGATCCTGAATCAATTAATGATCTTATAAATAGTCCTTCCAGTCGCATTTGTTGCAGAGTTTTCACACTGTAGTGTGATCATTCCCAGGAAGGCTTTAGCAAAAATAATTTGCTTGAGATATAGTGAAATAATCCTGCTTCAGCTAGTGCTGCATCTAAGAGTTAGAGTGGTGGCTTCACATGATATCAAGAAACAGCTGAAGGCATTGGATACTGCAAAGGCTGTGGGCCCTGACGCTTTAGTGGGAAATCCCATTGACAAGCGGCGGAATAGAAGATCCTGCCGCCAGCGAACAACACGCCATTGAGAAACATGCGGCTGGGGGACTGGAGATTCCCACCCAGTAAATTGCTTATAAATCTGGTTCAGAGGAGTGGATGAGCAGTGTAGATCTCTAATGAAAAGGAATTTTGAAGAGATCTTCTTAGAAACTGTGAAGTGTTTCCTCTCTTAGCTTTTCCCTTCTAGATCACAAGCTTAACCAACAGTTACCTTTAATTGCACCTCCCTTACTTCTCCTTCATAGGTTGAAATGCTTAATTATCCTACCTCTAAGTGGAACTTCCATGTCTCCTTACTGAACCTGCTACTGTTATATTGTTCCGAACATTTGTTTTCCTATGACAACTCTTAATTCTTCATGAAGCCTAAATCAATCCAAGTCTTCGCCCAGATCTTCCAGCAGCTGCCTTATTCTTCTGGACAAGATAAAAGATAGAAATTGTCTGATAGTTGGATCCTTCATTCACGTCTGGCCTTTCGCAATCTTTTTTTCTTTATTTGGCGATATTTTAAAGACCTGGGGCGAAATTCTCCGACCCCACGCAGGGTCGGAGAATCGGCCAGCAGCGGCGTTAATCCCTCTCCCGCCGGGTTTTTAAATCTCCGACCGGCCAAAAACCGGCATTGTGCAAATCCCGCCGGCAGCCTCTGAGAACAGCTGGCGCCGGCAGGATTTCATTATGTTTTTACTTTCACCAAATCTCCGGCCTGGATGGGCCGAAGTCCCGCCGATGTGGCCACGGGTCACGTCGGCGAAAAACAGAGTAGCTTTAAAACGGCGTCAACCATTGATGATGGTTGACGCCGTTCAGTGACCGAGGGCGAGTGCGCGGTGAGGGGGAGGAGGAGAGAGTCCCGGCGTTTGTGTGGGGGGGGGGGGGGGGGGGGGGGGGGGGGGAAGAGAGAGAGAGAGAGAGAGATAGAGAGTGTCCCAGCGTTTGGGGGGGGGGGGGGGGGCGGTTGCGGCGTCGAGAGAGGGGGGGCACCGCTGTTGAGAGAGATGGGGGGGCGGCGTTGGAGGGGGGTAGGGGTGGTGGTGAGGGGGGTAGGGGTGGTGGTGGTGAGGGGTGTAGGGGTGGTAGTGAGGGGGGTAGGGGTGGTGGGGAGGGGGTAGGGGGGGGGGAGGGGTAGGGATAGGGGTGGGGGGTTGGGGGCAGCGGCGCCCCCCTCTGCCCCCACCCCACCACCCCTACCCCCCTCACCACCACCCCTACACCCCTCACCACCACCCCTACCCCCCTCACCACCACCCCTACCCCCCTCCAACACCGCCCCGCCCCCTCTCTCTCAACGCCGTACACACACCCCCCTCCCCCTCCCTCTGAAGGCCGGTACCCACACCCCCTCCCTCTGAAGGCCGGTACCCACACCCCCCTCCTTCTGAAGGCCGGTACCCACACCCCCCTCCCTCTGAAGGCCGGTACCCCACACCCCCTCCCCCTCCCTCTGAAGGCCGGTACCCACACCCCCTCCCCCTCCCTCTGAAGGCCGGTACCCACACCCCCTCCCCCTCCCTCTGAAGGCCGGTACCCACACCCCCCTCACCCTCCCTCTGAAGGCCGGTACCCACACCCCCCTCCCCCTCCCTCTGAAGGCCGGTACCCACACCCCCCTCCCCCTCCCTCTGAAAGCCGGTACCCCACACCCCCCTCCCACTCCCTCTGAAGGCCGTAACCCACACTCCCCTCCCCCTCCCTCTGAAGGCAGGTATCCACACCCCCTCCCCCTCCCCCTCCCTCTGAAGGCCGGTACCCACACCCCACTCCCTCTGAAGGCCGGTACACACACACACCCCTCTCTCCTCTCCGCCCCCTCTCTCCTCATCTTCCCCCCCCTCTCTCCTCCTCTTCCCCCCTCTCTCCTCCTCTTCCCCCCCTCTCTCTTCCTCTTCCCCCCCTCTCTCCTCCTCGTCCCCCTCTCTCCTCCTCGTCCCCCTCTCTCCTCCTCGTCCCCCTCCCTCCTCCTCCTTGTCCCCCTCTCTCCTCCTCATCCCCCCTCTCACCTCCTCTTCCCCCCCTCTCCTCCTCGTCCCCCTCCCTCCTCCTCCTTGTCCCCCTCTCTCCTCCTCATCCCCCCTCTCACCTCCTCTTCCCCCCCTCTCCTCCTCTTCCCCCCCTCTCTCCTCCTCTTCCCCCCTCTCTCCTCCTCTTCCCCCTCTCTCCTCCTCTTCCCCCTCTCCTCCTCCTCTTCCCCCTCTCTCCTCCTCTTCCCCCTCCTCTCCTCCTCTTCCCCCCCTCTCCTCCTCTTCCCCCCCTCTCTCCTCCTCTTCCCCCCCTCTCTCCGCCTTTTCCCCCCTCTCTCCTCCTCTTCCCCCCTCTCTCCTCCTCTTCCCCCTCTCTCCTCCTCTTCCCCCCCCTCTCCTCCTCTTCCCCCCCTCTCTCCTCCTCTCCCCCCCTCTCTCCTCCTCTTCCCCCCCTCTCTCCTCCTCTTCCCCCCCTCTCTCCTCCTCTTCCCCCCTCTCTCCTCCTCTTCCCCCCCTCTCTCCTCCTCTTCCCCCTCTCTCCTCCTCTTCCCCCCTCTCTCCTCCTCTTCCCCCCCTCTCCTCCTCTCCCCCCTCTCCTCTTCCCCCCTCTCTCCTCCTCTTCCCCCCCTCTCTCCTCCTCTTCCCCACTCTCTCCTCCTCTTCCCCCCCTCTCTCCTCCTCTTCCCCCTCTCTCAGCCTCTTCCCCCCCCTCTCTCCTCCTCTTCCCCCCCTCTCTCCTCCTCTTCCCCCCCTCTCTCCTCCTCTTCCCCCCCTCTCTCCTCCTCTTCCCCCCCTCCCCCCCTCTCTCCCCCTCTTCCCCCCCTCTCTCCTCCTCTTCCCCCCTCTCTCCCCCTCTTCCCCCCCTCTCTCCTCCTCTCTCCCCCCTCCCTCTTTCCCTCCCTCCCTCCCTCTCTCTCTCTCTCTCTCTCCTCTCCTCTCTCTCTCTCTCTCTCTCTCCCTCCCTCCCTCCCTCCCTCCCTCCCTCCCTCCCTCCCTCCCTCCCTCCCTCCCTCCCTCTCTCCCTCCCTCTCTCCCTCTCTCCCTCTCTCCCTCTCTCCCTCCCTCTCCCTCCCTCTCCCTCCCTCTCCCTCCCTCTCCCTCCCTCTCCCTCCCTCTCCCTCCCTCTCCCTCCCTCTCCCTCCCTCTCCCTCCCTCTCCCTCTCTCCCTCCCTCTCCCTCCCTCTCTTCCTCTCCCCACGCTGGTACCCGTCCTCTCGCTCTCAACGCGCCGCTTCTGCAGCGCATTAAAATGACGCGTGTCGCGTCGGTCCGATGCTGGCCCCTCCGGGAACGGAGATTAGCGGGCTAAAAGAAGGCCCCGACACCGGAGTCATCTGCATCACTTTTGCTCGCCGGAAATTGGCGTTACGACGGTCCGCGGAGAATTTTGCCCCAGAACTCCTCTGAACTTTTGTCTCATTCCTTGTAAGCTGTAAGAAATGATCCTATATGCTCTTCTTCATCCCTACGTTTCTGGTGTGTTGAGAACATAGTACTGGCGTGTGCTGTAACTCACCCTAAACAATTGTGAAAATTTGAGTCTTTCTTTTCACTTTCCTTCCCTTTGGCCATTTAATTCTTCAATTCACCTTGTTTTCCCTTTTACTCTTTATAGCTTTGGTGATGTCCTACACTATTGATCTTGGTGCTTTGTTACTTACTGAGAAACTAACATATAAAAAGACCCCTAAAGGCTACTTCCTACTATGTGGCTCCTTCTTATGGCTGAGACGGTGAATATTTGTCCAAAAAATCAGTGCTATCTTCTGTAAAGTAGGACTGATTTTGCCAGTCCTTTGAGGAGAGTGCACAGTCTGCCATCTAGTGGCTAGGCAGAAGTTTATTGTCATTAGTGAGTGAGCTCACTGCAAGGAACGTTGAGATTTATCATGCAGTTGAGAGTTCACTTTGATTAAGGCCATTGTGCTTTTTATTAAAAGTATTTATTTGCTTGCAGAAGATTTTGATTGAGATGAAAATGTTTGTTTATTTTAAATTTCGCTGCAAATATGTCACAATTTTATAATATTTTGTGATCATTTTTATTTGCAAAAATGTTCTGCTATATCTTACTACCTTAATTCAGAAATAACACCCTCAAGTTCTCTTCCAGGTCATTATGCTTACTTGGTAATACATATTGTCATTCCTCCATTGAATTTCCTGCAATTCCTTCACTATTGTGGGAATATCATCATCATTAAGTCTGCAGCAGTTCAAGGAGATCGCCCATTGCCCCCTTTCTCGAAAAAACTAGGCATGGGGCTATGAATACACCATTGCTGTACCACTCACAGCCTGTGTACACATTTAAAACAATCATTGATATGCTCACACATTATTTCATTATTTGTGACATAATTCTGCAAAGGATTTCAATTAATTATGCCCTTTAAACACACAACATTTTCACATTTACTTGAGACATAATTCTAAGGTTTACAATAGTTTTATCAGGTATTGTTAAAAAAAACAGCATATTATTCACATACTTTATATAATAGAAAACAAAATTACTTGCTATTTTTTCTTTTCCAGGATTTTTTGACCAGGCATTGGAAGACTTCAAGAGAACATTGACCTTGAATCCAGACTTTAAAGATGCCAGATTGAGTCTTGAACAGACACTAATAGATAAAAATGCAAAAGAAATTAGAGGATACTAGAGATATATCACCTGGATAACAAACATTGGTTTTGTGTATGTACAATTTCTAAGTTTAAAAAAAAATGCAATTCTATATAACCTTGAATAAAAGTTCAGTGTTTGTGAGTGCACATTTAGTTAACATTTTCTCAGAGATTACAGAGATTTATAAACATTTGTTCAATTTGGCCCACAATTGATCCTTTCCATTTTTGCTGACATTTGTGGATTGATGCAAAACAGTTTAATAGAAAATAGAAGCAGGAGGAGGCCATTCGGTCCTTAAAGCCTGCTTCGCCATTCATTTTGACCATGGCTAATCATCAAGTTCAAAACCTTGATCCCGCTTCACCCCCCCCCCCCCCACCCCCCCCCCCCCCCCACCCATATCCTTTGATCCCTTTAGCCTCACGAGCTATATCTAATTCCTTCTTGAAATTATGCAACGCTTTTGCCTCAACTACTTTCTGTGGTAACGAATTCCAAAGATTCACCACTCTCTGGGTGAAGAAATTTCTCCTCACCTCAGTCCTCAAACTATGACCCCTAGTTCTGGACCCCCCCCCCCCCCCCCCTCCAAACACCGATCAGGAATATTATTTCTGAATCTACGCTGTCTAAACCTGTTAGAATTTTGTAAGTTTCTGTGAGATCCCCTCTTACTGTTCTAAACTCCAATGAAGATAATCCTAACCGACTTAGTCTGTCCTCATATGACAGTCCCGCCATCCCAGGAATCAGCCTGGTAAACCTTTGCTGCATTCCCTCCATAAGAACATCTTTCCTCAGATAAGGACACAAAAAAGGCACACGATACTCCAGGTGTGGCCTCACCAATGCTCTGTACACTTGCAGTAAAACATCTCTTCCTATACTCAAATCATCTTTCTATGAAAGCCGACGTACCATTTGCCTTCTTTAGTACCTGCACGCTTCCAGCGAATGATGCATGATCCAAGGTCTCGCTGTGTATCCACCTCACAATTTACACCCATTCAAATAATAATCTGCCTTCCTATTTTTGCTACTCAAGCGGATAACCTCACATTTATCCACATTATACTGCATCTGCCATGCATGTGCCCACTCACTCAGCCTGTCCAAATCCCGTTGAAGCATCTCTGCATGTTCCTCACACCTTACCCTCCCACCCAACTTTGTAGCATCTGCACATTTGAAGAAAAAAATTTAATTTCCTTGTCCAAATTATTAATATATAATGTGAACAGTTAGTGTCCTTGCACAGTTTCCTGCAGTACCCCACTAGTCAGTACCTGCCAATCAGAAATAAAACATTATTCCAACTTTTTTCTTCCTGTCTACTAACCAGCTTTTTATCCGTCTCAAGACACTACCTGTAATCCCAGGTGCTTTAACTTTACATATTAATCTGCTGTGTGAGTCCTTGTCACAAGCCTTCTGAAAGTCTAAGTAAACCACATCCACCGGTTCTCCCTGGTCAACTCTACAAGTTACATCTTCAAAGAATTATAGTAGATTTGTCAAGCATGACTTTCCTTTCATAAATCCATGCTCAATCTAATTACACCACTGCTTTCCAAATGCTGTGCTGTGAAATCCTTGATAATGGACTCCAGGAACTTCCCTACTACGGACATTAGACTCACTGGTCTATAGTTCCCTGTTTTCTCTCTACCTCCCTTTTTGAATAGCTGGGTTAAATTTGCTACCTTCCAATCTGTAGGAACCATTCCAGAGTCCAAACAATTTTGGAAAATTACCAATGAATCTACTATTTCCCGGGCCACTTCCTTAGATTTCTACTGCAATGGTGGAAATATATCTTTGAAGTTAGCTTGCATGCAAGTTGGAATATGAATTCAACCTACCTAACCAGGGTAGAGACCAGGACACCATGCAAAATGACATATTATGTGCACCCAGACTGTGTAGTCACATTGGCCCAAAGCAGTAGTTGACACATTACAGTTATTTTCTCTGAGCAGTGATTTTTTTTCACTCCACTTTGCATGAGAATTTTGTTAAATTAATTTCCTTACATGGTTATTATAACTTTATTTTTGACCTCAATCAAATACTTTATAACAGAAGTAATGTTTGCAAAATTTCCGAGAAATTTTCCCCACATTATACGCAGGTTGCCTGATCATTACCTAGTCTCTTAGCCTGTTTATATACACCTTTGTAGACTCCTTATATCCTTTCATAACTTACTTTCCTACCAATCTTTGTGTCATCAGCAAATTTCGCAACTGGATTTTCATACCCTTCGTCCAAATCCCAGCCACAGGGATCAGTGTTGGGGCCTTCAACTTGTAAGAAGTTGAGGCCCCAGTACTGATTCCCGTGGCACACCACGCGTTACCTCTTACCAGCCAGAAAATGATCCATTTAAGCCCACTTTGTGTCCTGTTCATTTACCTATGCTAATATGTTACCTCCTAAACCATGAGCTCTTACTTTCCTTTATAACTTTTGAGGTGGTACCTTATTAAATTACTTCTGGAAATCTCAGTGCATCCACCAGTTCCCCTTTATCCACAGCACATGTTACTTCTTCAAAGAACTCCAATAAATTCATGATGAGGAGCTGCTGGCATTGGACTGAGGGTGGGCACAGTAAGAAGCCTTACAACACCAGGTTAAAGTCCAACAGGTTTGTTTTGAATCACTAGGTTTCGGAGCGTAGCCCCTTCATCAGGTGAGAATAAATTTGTTAAACATGATTTTCTTTTCACAAAACCATGTTGACTGCCTGACTACCTTGAATTTTTCCAAGTGCCCTGCTACAATATTTTAATAATAGCTTCTAACATTTTTCCTATGACATGTTGATCTAATTAGCCTATTTCCTGCTTTCTGACTCCCCCTTTTGATTAAACGGGTTACATTTGCTATTATATATAAGGCCAGGATTAAATGTCAAGGCAGCTCATTTCTTACTCCACAGCCCAGAGACTAGCTTAGCCCCTCTGGTAACTGCATTTATTGTGTTCAATTTTAGTTTCCTTGAAGCTGATTTACATTTATAATAGCTTCCAAATATCCTATCATTAAGAGGGTAAACTGTAGACAAGATATGAGATATTAATGCATTTCTCAATATAACCCAAGTTAGACAGAGTGTATGTGTGTGCACAAAATCAGGAACCAGGTGGATAAATGAGTGATGAGGAATTAAAGAGGCTCCAAAGTGATTCAGTCGAGTGAGTGGGAAAATACATGGCAGATGCAGTATAAAGTGGATAGGTGTGTGGGAAAAACAGAATGTCAAAGTATTTTTCCAATTCTGATAGATTGAGAAATGTTTATGTGCAAAGAGATTAGGTCGACGAGGCCTTTATTCACTGGCATTTAGAAGAATGAGAGGGTATCTTACTGAAACGTATAAACTTCTGACAGGGCTGGACAGACTGGCTGCAGGGATGTGTAAAAACCCATCTGGTTCATTAATGTCATTCAGGCAGGGAAATCTATCGTCCTTACCTGGTCTGGCCTACACGTGACTCCAAACCTATAGCAATGTAGTTGGTTCTCAAATGCCCTTCGGCATGGGCAATAAATGCTGACCCAGCCAGCGATGTCCATTCCCATGAAGAAATAAACGTTTTAAAAATGATGTTTTCCCTGGTTTTGGTGGGGAGGGGGGGGAAAGAGTTCTAAAGCAAGGGGTAATGGTTTCAGGATATGGAGTAGGCCATATAGGATCGAGATTAGGAGAGATTTCTTCACTCAGAGGATGTGAAGGCCAAGTCATTGAAAATATTTAAGAAATAAATAGATTTCTAGCCTCTAAAGTGATCAAGGGGTAAAGGGAGAGATTGGGAATATGGTTTGAGATAGAGGATGAGCCATGATCAGATTGAATGGGGGAATCAGGCTTGATGGGCTGAATGGCCTACTCCTACAATTTGTTATGTTTCTAAAGACTTTCAGTGGACAATAACATTGCTTACGTTTGGTCTGAGACTCAATGAGAATTATTCAGAATAATATTGGCCAATAAAGTGTTAAATCTAGAACTAAGTTATAAACCTGCAATGAAACTAGATCAGAAGTAGGTAATTTAGCCCAGGAAAAGTGGACTTTCCAGAGCTAATATTTCCTGGCTTCGATAAACAAAACAATAGAAATATACAAACATAGGAGCAGTAGACCATTCAGCCCTTCGAGTCTGCTCCGCCATTCATCATGATCATGGCTGATCATCCAACTCAGTAACCTGTTTTCCCCTCCCCCCGTATCCTTTGATCCCTTTAGCCCCAAGAGCTATATCTAATTACTTTTTGGAAACATACAATGCTTTGGCTTCAACTGCTTTCTGTGGTAGAGAATGCTACAGGATCACCACTCTTATGGGTGAAGACATTTCTCCTCATCTCAGTCCTAAATGATCTACCTTATACCTTCAGACTGAGACCTCATCACAGAAATCACACATTTGAGTGATTGGAATGCTCTTAGTGCACTTACATCTCTGTATTACAGAGGTCTCTGAGGGTATGCCTGTATTACAGGGGTCCCTGTGGAGAGTTTCCCCAATTACATTGGTGCCTGTGGGGACTCGCCCCTACTACAGGAGCCTTTGTAGGGTCCCAATCACAGGGATCCCTGGAGGGGTCTTCCTAACATGAGTCCCTGGGGGGGGGGGGGGGGGGGGTCTCCCTATTACAGGGATCTCAGGGAAAGGGTAGGTCAGATCACCCCAAACTTGGGGGTGTGGTGGCATTCAAGCAATCTGGAGGTTGGGGGCTGCTGTGCAGTGATGGAGGGGGGGAGGGGGTTGGGCCTCGGATGGCCTTGGTTGGTCTCTACCATCATGGACCTTGCATGGTGGACCTCACGGTGGGCCAAGGGCAACGGTTGCCAACCCTATGGACCACAATTGTACAGACCACAAGTGACTGCATCCACATGATTCCCGGTTGCAGGGACCAGGAGGGCGGAGCATAGGTGACGGGCCTGCTAAATAAATGCAAATAGGTTGTAATTTACATGCTCCTGCTGACCTGCGATGTAGAACCCATTCACACTACTAGCGGGGCGGTTGGAGCATCATGTTCGGGTTGGCGCCCGGCACCGATCTCGATTTTTCCATGACGCCCGATTCTCTGCTTCATCGGAGAATGCATTCCGGGCGTCCCGGGATAGATAATCCAGCCCACAATGTTTTCAAGAAGGAGTTAGATGTAACTCTTGAGGCTAAAGGAATCAAAAGATATGGGGGGGGGGGGGGGGGGGGGGTAAGTGGGAACAGGTTACTGAGTAGGATGACTAACCATGATCATAAATGGCGGAGGAGGCTCGAAGAGCCAAATGGCTTACCCCCTGCTCCTATTTTCTATGTTTATATGACCTAAATTTGTTTCTCTACACAGATGCTGCCTGACCTGCTGAGCAACTTATGTTATTATTAAAGAATAAATCTGTTCCTTAGTGAAAGTTACTGTTGGGTTTAGAAACACCCACTGAATTCAATGGAGAATATAAAGTGGCAGTGTTCTACACGCCCATTGGTGCAATGGGCAGGCGAGAGATCCTGGTGACAGTGTGTTGTTGGAGACCAGCTCACTTTGTTCAGGTGGGTAGTTGGTGCCTACAGCCATCCTTGGAGAGGGAGCAGGAACAGATCGTCAGAGCATTCGGGTAACTTGCCTGAGAGCAGAAATTTGCACTGTTTTCGGTTCTTGTTTCCGAAATACCGCTTATATTGTTGGCATTTTACTACTTTCCGGTTGTTCTTGATTTGAAGACAGCTTAGACATTAACTGTGGACTAAGCCATCCTTCTTGCGCAAGTACGGTATTTTAAAGGGAATAGCCCATCTACACTTAATATACGGACATTTTCAGTTCATTTCGGATAGAATTGTCATGTTTGTAATCGAACTTGTTGGGAAACGACAGTGCGTCTCTCATGACGTTTTGTGCGCTCCGTTGTTTACAAAGAGTGACCCATGTTTTAGGAACTATTCGGGGGAGAATATCAAAAGAATGGTCACTTCCGAATAATCGCCAAAAGTTTCATGCAAACAGATCTAATCAAAGATAAACCCTTGCTTTCCAGCATCTTCCATCTTGACAGTCAATGCAGTACTTCAGAACTGTTGGAATGTACAGAATGGTTAAATGTGTGAATCATGCTGCTGGTGTACAAATATATTCATTGATCTCATTTCTCATTTTGGCTTGGTATTTGAACTCCTAATTATTAATATTGGTAGGGAACCTCCTTCCATGTTGCACTTGTCAGAGAATATGATCTAATTTATCCCTTGTATGTCTTTCTCTTTCATTATCTGTTCGACTTCTGCCTCTCTTTCTCAACTGCTTTTTCATTCCCTTTTATGTTTTATGTAGTGTAATATGGCTTTCTGTGGTGTGAGGAAAGGAGGAACAGATAACTGTTGGACAGATAGGGGATGGGTGTTCTGGAGAAAATGTGTCCCTGGGTGGCTCGATGTCCAATCTCCCACCCCATATTTCTTTCAGCCCTGCTCCCATCACATCCTCCAGTCTTGCACTTCCCTCTTGTACATTCTTTGTTTAACTGTTTGCTGTCTCTTACTCTGTTAGTCATTAATTTCACCAACTGTAACTCATCCACTTACCGTTTACATTTTTTCAAAGGCCACTCACATTCTACCTGGTCCTCCTACACTTTCGTTCTATCCTATCTGGCTCATGTGTGCTATTGTGTATTCAAAATTCAGCTTCAGTTAAAAAGCCAAGTGACAAGCACGGTAGCATTGTGGATAGCACAATCGCTTCACAGCTCCAGGGTCCCAGGTTCGATTCCGGCTTGGGTCACTGTCTGTGCGGAGTCTGCACATCCTCCCCGTGTGTGCGTGGGTTTCCTCCGGGTGCTCCGGTTTCCTCCCACAGTCCAAAGATGTGCAGGTTAGGTGGATTGGCCATGATAAATTGCCCTTAGTGTCCAAAATTGCCCTTAGTGTTGGGTGGGGTTACTGGGTTATTGGGATAGGGTGGAGGTATGGGCTTGGGTAGGGTGCTCTTTCCAAGAGCCGGTGCAGACACGATGGGCCGAATGGCCTCCTTCTGCACTGTAAATTCTATGTATATCTATGTAAAAGAAGGTGTCTGTCATCCTTTCTCTATCATGCTTTTCTCTCTCTCTCTTAGATGTTAGTATTTACTATCTGTTTCACAGGAGTGACAAATTAGTTTCTCCTAACACAAGTGGATAATTGGCTTGGAAATTCCCGTTTTCTGAACATGAATAACTTTCTCTTTCAGCTTAATAACATAAAGCTTATTTTTTTTTTTAAACTACAAAGGTCACACTGTGTGAAGTTGAATAGCCACAATATTGTAGCAAGATAATTGTCCTGTAATTTCATAATCTGGCTGCTAGCCTTCCACAAATCAAAGTTCAAAATGCTACCTTTAAAAATAGAGATTTGACTCGGAGTAAAAAAAATGAACGTCCATAGTAATGGTTTAAAGGGAATGTAAATATTGAAAAATAATAATCAGTACAATATTATTGAATTGTTCATTGATGCATAGTCGACAGCAGACATAATCAAAGCTCTTGACTAGATTATTTAATCTCAGTGATAATTATTCACTTTATTATTGTTGTTGTTGTGTGTCTTACAGTTCGACACTTTAAAGAACAAAAAGGTTTATCACAATTTAAGAAGCTTCAATAAAAGATGTACCCTTTGTCACAAAATTAATTCTGTATAAAACCGATTTAAAAAATTGCAAATGAACATAAAGGCCGGGGCAGATTTACAATAAAATACACTGTTCCCAGAACCAGATTTATAAGTAAAACATTAACAAACTGTTTATTTATAATAAGAGTAAAAGATGAACATATAAAGTAAATAATTGGCACTAGTGTCTATTAGTCTACCTATTCCCAAAACTCCATCCCACCCTCCACCCAGACACACACACAAGACAGACAAGGTAAGGGTAGGGGAAGAATTAAAACAATGGGAATTGAAGAAATAGGTTGAGATGAATCTCCACTTCTGTGATTAAGGCCTCTGTAGGTGCTGGTCCTCTCCACATGCAACCTTCTGGGAATTGGTTCATACAAGAGATTCAGGTCTGTGCAATTCTTACCTTCGACCACCTGATGGAGCTTTGCGCAGGAGATTCAGATTGGTGCAATTTTGACCTCCTGTCATCAGATGGAGCCTCTGTCTCCCTAAGATAATACTGGAGCTTTATACCTGAGAAGTTTATAGGCTTTGTCTGATCTCTGTGCAGAAAGTCCAGCTGTATTGCAAAGAGAGTTCTCAGTTTGGATTCTTCCCAGCCATTCAGACAGAGGATTATAGTATTACAGATCTGGTGAGAAACTGCTTGCAATCTTTCACTCAAGAAGTATCCCTTCACAGTTCTGATTGCTGCCCATCTTTTAAACTAGGAGTGCCTTCACAGGTCTGACTAGCAGCCTCTAGCAAAGAGGCTCCTTTGCTCATCCCGGGGTAGAGGTCACACAGCTTGCGGGTGAAGTTGAAGTTAGCTTTCTGCATTGCTGATATGTATCATATGGAAGAAATAATTTTCATTTATATGATGCTTTTCTGAATGAAAGTTCCTCTTTCAGCATAAGATAGTTGGGATTTTAAGCTAAATGCTGTTTGTACTAACAGGTTTGTGAGGAGCATGGAAGACTGGTGCAGATGTCATTATCTGAATGAAGAAACAATTAATCTCTTAAAACATCATGGTCTTTCCACACTTGAAAGCATAAAGAACATGACGAAAAATGACATTGACACTCTTAACATAAGTATTGGTCAGAAAACAGTGCTGCGACATGTACTGCGCTCAGAAAATGCTCAAACATGGATACAGGAAAATAAGTAGGTTCTGTGTTATTCATCATCATCTACATCCAACTTTATAGCCATAGAACTATAGAAAAGTTACAGCACAGAAGGAAGCCGTTCGGCCCATCTTGCTCATGCCAGTCCGAGGATACCCAGGTGCCATTTCTAATCCCACCTTTCCTGCATCCTGCCCCTATCCCTGCATCTTACAGCACTTAAGGTGCAGATCCAGGTACTTTTTAAAAAGAGTTTATGGTCTCTGACTCCACCACCAACCCCGGCAGCGAATTCCATTACCTGAGGATTAAAAGAACTGAAGGAAATTCTGGCAATCACTTTCCAGTATCTGGACTAGAAAAGAAATGAAATAAAACTATGTCTAGCTAGTTGAAACAAAAGAACCTAGCATGCAGTAGGGAGCAAATTGAAGCATTGTCTTGCTGTACAACAATTCAGTCCTCACCTGAATTGATACCTTTGGCATGAATGCCAAACCCCGTAATTCCAGGAAGTAAAAATACACTCAGACAAATTGAAGTGAAATTACAGAAATGTAAATAGCCAAGCCCAGGAAAAGATGAATTGTCTGGCTGAACCTCAAATGAAAAGCAAAAAAAAGTGAAGACACCGGCCCTGCCTGCTGGCGGGATCTTCCCTTTCCGCCAAAGTCAATGGACTTTTGGGCAGAAAATCCCGACCAAAATAAAGTTTACTGCAAAAGAATGCAGAGCTTCTTTAAATCGATTACGGAATTAGCACAGCAGTTCGCATTGACTTCAAATGCAGAAATCTTAAAATATGGAAATTCTTTAGATATAATAATAATAATTTTTATTAATGTCACAAGTAGGCTTACATTAACACTGCAATGAAGTGACTGTGAAAAGCCCCTAGTCGCCACATTTGGGTACAGAGAGGGAGAATTCAGAATGTCCAATTCACCTAACAAACTTGTCTTTCGGGACTTGTGGGAGAAACCCGGAGCAAACCCACGTAGACACAAGGAGAACGTGTAGATTCCACACAGACAGTGACCCAAGCGGGAATGGAAACCGGGACCCTGGCGCTGTGAAGCAACAGTGCTAAGCATTGTGCTACTGTGTCGCCCATTTTAAATGAAGAATCTCCCAGATTTTTGAACGGGTTCTCAAAGCCTATTTGGATATCCAAATTTTATGAATCCACGATTATCTTTAGCTAAGAATCAAAATGAAAACGTTACCTAGCACTTGAAATATACTTTACAAAATCCCTAAAAATGAACAAATTGAATAGAAATTTACACATATAGATTTTTAAAAATATTTTTAAGAATATTGAATTGTTCACCATGTTATGGCTAAGCCGACTAAAAATCAAGAGAATTAAGAATCCCACAGTAAACCTTGGAGGTAAAACATTTTAGAAATGTAGAAAATTCAGCCTCTGTCACACCCAAACTCAGTTTCAGGTGATGAGAGGCATTGGTGGGGTGGTTATTTGTTGGACTGCAGATGTGGAACAGAAGTGGGCAAGCCTGCAATATCCCACTATCAGTAACAATGCTTCTTTATATTTAAATTTTGGGAGGTTATGATGATTAACTGTAAATAAGTGAAAAAGATCTGCTTTGAATCCTGCTTTTAACTTTATAATCTTAGCCTTAATCTTAAATTTATACATATTAGGCAAGACGTCACGTTGTATTAAATATCTTTAAATTAGAAGAATGCATCTCACACTTGTCTCTTTTTTTGTACTTCCAGGATTCTAGAAACAGATGATATCAATTTTGGATGGATACACTACATTACAGAACTCTTTATTTTGTAAATATTGATGTATTATTATGTTTCTAAATTATCTGCAATCATACAAAATGAAATGACGCTGAAGTACAGAATCACTAACAAAGGTTGATTTGCAATTTTTTTTACTGCCATTATGGAAGGATACATAACTGCTGCCAATGGGTGGTACGGTCGCACAGTGTTTAGCACTGTTGCTTCACAGCGCCAGGGTCCCAGGTTCGATTCCCGGCTTGGGTCACTGTCTGTGCAGAGTCTGCATGTTCGCCCTGTGTCTGTGTTTCCTCCTGGTTCTCTGGTTTCCTCCCACTAGTCCCGAAAGACGTGCTTGTTAGGTGAATTGGACATTCTGAATTCTCCTTCAGTGTACCTGAACAGGCGCCGGAATGTGGCGACTGGGGGCTTTTCACAGTAACTTCATTGCAGTGTTGATGTAAGGCTATTTGTGACACTAATAAAGCTTGTAGATTATGATTATGTAGAAGGACACCACACCTGGAAGTTCCAAGTTGCTCACCATCCTGATTTGAGACTAAATCACCGTTTCTTCACTGTCAAAACCTTGGAACTCCCTCCCTAACACCACAGGGAATATAGCAGTTTAAGAAGGTAGCTTCTTAAGGGCAATTAGGTATGGGCAATAAATGTTAGCCTAGCCAGCAATGCCTATATCCTGTGAATGATTTTTTTAAAAGAGGCCTCATCACTTTTGTATGTAGGCTGAACATTATATGGTTCGGAGTGCACCAATATTGCACAATGTTTGTTGGACCCCTTGGATAGCTCTTTTGAAGTAAAGAAGGAAGCAGATTCCAGCACGAAGATAAAAGTAACACAAAGAGTCATCCGGATTTGAAACATTAGCTCCCTTCTCTCTCCACAGATGCTGTCAGGCCTGCTCAGATTGAGTATTTTCTGTTGTTGTTGTTGAAGCAGAATCCAGAGTAGATTTAAAAAGGGAATTGGGAATTATTTTGGAAAATTATATTCTTTAAAAAGCTGCAGGTCATCATATTGAGACGAGGAGCCGACGGGCAGAATTTAAAGCTCTCTCTTGTGGCAAGTTTGATAGCTGGGTTTTGAAAAATCAGGCAAGAGAGTGGCATGGGGAAGCCCACTGCTTTCCCGCCTCCATCCTGATTAAGTCTGTGGAGGAAAGGCCTATGGACGGCCATCCCATCTTATCACCAATTAATATCCACTTAAGGCTCGCATACAGGTACATCAATTAATTAGGAAAGCTAGTAAAATGTTATTGTTTATTGTGAGAAGAATTGATTACAAAAGTAGGGAGGCTATGCTTCAGTTGTATGGGGCATTGGTGAGACCGCATTTAGATTTGTATTTGTTTTATTGTGATGTGTACCGAGGTACAGTGAAAAGTATTGTTCTGCATATAGCCCTGACAGATGATTCCGTACATGAAAAACCATAGGACATATGATAAATACAATGTAAATACATAGACACAGGCAACGGGTGAAGCATACAAGAGTGTAGTACTACTCAGAGTGAAGATGTGTACATAAATCAGTTCAGTTCATAAGAGCATCATTCAAGAGTCTGGTAACAGCGTGGAAGAAGCTGTTTTTGAACCTGTTGGTGCATGATATCAGACTTTTGTATCTCCTGCCCAATGAAGTGGTGGGAGGAGAGAATAACCCGGGTGGGAGGGGTCTTTGATTATGCTGCCCACTTTCCGACAGCAGCGGAAGATGTAGACAGAGTCAATGGATGGGAGGAAGTTACGTGTGATGGTCTGGGCTATGTTCACAACTCTGTAGTTTCTTGTCGTCTTGGGCCGATACCATACCAGGCTGTGATACAGCCAGATAGGATGCTTTCTATGGTGCATCTGTAAAAATTGATAAGAGTCAATGTGGACATGACAGATTTCCTTAGTTTCCTGAAGAAATATAGGCGCTGTGTGCTTTCTTGGTTGTAGCATCAACATGGATGGACCAGGGCAGATTGTTAGTGATGTGCACACCTAAGAATTTGAAGCTGTCAACCATCTCCACTTCACACCATTGATGCAGACAGGGGTGAGTATGATACTTCGCTTCCTGAAGTCAATGACCAGCTCCTTAGTTTTGCTGAGATTGAGGGAGAGGTTGTTGTTGTTACACCATGCCACTAGGTTCTCCAGCTCCCTCCTGTACTCTGACTCATCATTGTTTGAGATCCGATCCACTATGGTGTGTCATCAGCAAACTTGTAGATGGAGTTCGAGCCAAATTTTGCCACACAGTGGTGTGTGTGTATGGGGAGTATAGTAGGGGGCTAAGTATGCAGCCTTGCGGGGCCCCGGTATTGAGGGCTATCGTGGAGGAGTTGTCATTGTTTATCCTTACTGATTGTGGTCTATAGGTCAGGAATTGGAGAATCCAGTTGCCAAGTCCTAGGTTTTGGAGTTTTGATATAAGCTTGGCTGGAATTGTGGTGTTGAAGGCGGAGTTGAAGTGATGAATAGGAGTCTGATGTAGGAGTTGTTGTTGTCGAGATGCTCCAGGCATGAGCACTTCATAATGATACATGGTGAGGCCACCAGACGGTAGTTGTTGAGGCACGTCGTCAGGTTCTTCTTTGGCACTGGTATGTTGGTCGTCTTGAAGCAGGTCGAAACCTTGGAATGGAGTAGGGAGAGGTTTAAGATGTCCGCAAACACACCCGTCAGTTGGTCCTCAGAGGATCTGAGTGCACGACCAGGGAGTCCTTCAGAACCCATTGCTTTCCAAGGGTTCACTTTCAAGAAGGCCGATCTGACTTTGGAAGTTGTGACTATAGGTATGGGTGCTGGGGCAGTTGACAACGGTTTGTCGTTTTTTTGCTCGTAGAATGCATCGAGTTCATTGGGGAGGGGTGCGCTGCTGCCAGGGATTCTACTCGGCTTTGCTTTGTAGCCCGTTATGTTGCTTAAGCCTTGCCACAACCGACGAGAGTCCGTATCATTAGTCTGTGACTCTAGCTTAGTCTGGTATTGTCTCTTGGCATCACTGATGGCTATGCGGAGATCATACCTGGATTTCTTGTGTAGGTCAGGATCGCCTGTCTTGAAAGCCTCAGATCCAGCCTTCAGCAAGGAGTGAATATCCTGATTAAACCATGCTTTCTGGTTTGGCAAAGTACGTACTACCTTGGTTGGCACACTTGCTGATGAAGACTGTGACAGTGCTGGCATACTCGTTTAGGTTGGCAGCTGAATTCTTGAATATGGAGCGGTCCACTGATTCCAAGCAGTTGGGTAGGAGCTCTTCTGTTACCTCGGACCAGCACTGCACGACCTTCTTAACTGGATTCTCCCTGTTAAGTTTCTGCTTGTATGTGAGGAGGAGCACTGTCTTATGGTCCGATTTTCCGAAGTGCAGTAGAGAGATGGATCGGTAGGCACCCTTGATGTTTGTGTAGCATTGGTCAAGGGTGTTGGTGCCCTGGTGGGACAGGAGATGTGTTAGTGGAATTTTGGCAGTACACCATTGAGGTTGGCATGGTTGAAGTCCCCGGCCAAGATGAACAAGGCCTCCGGGTGTTCAGTTTCATTGTAATTTATAGCAGTGTACAATTCATCAAGCACCTTCTCACTTCTGCTGGGGGTAGGATATAGACTTCCATGATTATGGCAGAAGTGAACTCCCATGGAAGGTAGTATGGGCTGCACTTCACAGTCAGGTATTCCAGGTTCAGGGAGCAGTAGTTCGCCAGGGTCACCACGTCCAAGCACCAGGAGGAGTTGATGAGGAGGCAAATCCCTCCACCCTTTGCTTTGCCAGGTGGCGTTGTGCAGTCCATCCAGTGTATTGAGAAGCCGTCAGGTTGTATGGCACGGTCTTCTGAGGCAGGGGTGAGCCATGTCTCCATGAAACAGAGCACACAACAGTGTCTTACTTGCCTCTGAGAGGTAAGTGTAGCATTAAGCTCATCCAGCTTGTTTTCTATTGCTTCGATGTTTGCTGGGAGTATGGTAGGGAGAGGAGACTGCTGTTTTAGTCTCACCTGCAGACCACCCATTTCTCTCACTTTCTCAGTCGGTGGTTGCTTCTGGGTGGTCCCGGGATCTCGTGGCAGAAGTCTGACCTTGTGGAAGGTTGGGTCCCAGGTGCTGCTTGCGATTTCGGGGTCGCATCTGGCACTGGTTGCGATTTTGGGGTCGCCGGGGTGGGGGCATGTTCGCGCTCCAGTTAGGCACTGGGTTCCGCGAGGATGGGTCTAGCTTTCGGTGCATTCAGGTCCTGGTACACGGTCTCTGCCGTTTTGGGGGTCTTTAGTCCAGGTTTGGGTCACTGGCAGGGTCTTCCTGGGTCACGTTAGGCTAGGCCACATGTTCAGTTCCAGTGTTGATGGTCTGTTGAGCGTTCTTGACATCGGGTCTTTGAGTAGGCCTGGTCGGGCCTCCATGTTGATTCTCCTCCTTTCCTCCATCTGCCAGCAAGTTATGGCACTGGGCGGGCCTCTCTGGGTCATGCACTGGGTGAGTCTCTCCAGGTCGGATAGGTTCGGGCCAGGTCCTGTGGCCGGGACCGGGTCAGGGGTTCCAGAAGCTGGATCGGGTGCTCCGGGGGCCAGGGTCACTTTCCAGGCCAGGTTGGGCTTTCCGGGAGCCAGGTCAGGTCCTAAGTGCGATCGGGGTTGGAACTCCGGTTCGGGCCTCTTCCACTTCCAGGTCAATGCCAGGTTCGGGTCGTTGGAGGAGTCCTGCCGGATCAGGTGGGGCAGATCATGTGAGCCAGCTCACGGATGTTGGAGGATCTTCAGACCTATAAGTGAACATAAAAGAGAAAGGTAGAGATAGTGTTAGAATTAAGTTTTAAAAGTTCGTATGGTTATAAGAGATGTGGGAAGAGGATCTGTGGGACAGAGCTTGCAGAGAGTCGTCACGCTCCGGTGCCATCTTAAGAATCATCTGGAATATTGTGTACAATCTTCGTCTCCTTAGTTAAGGAAAGATACGTTAGAAGCAATTTGGAGAAGGTTTACGACTAATTCCAGGATTTGGAGGCTGTCTTATGGAGAAAGGTTGAAGAGGTTAAGTTAGGTTTGGTGGATGTGGAGAGAATGTTTCCTCTTGTCAGAGTATCTAGAAACAGGAGCCACTGGTTAAAAATAAGGTCCACTCATTTAAGACAGAGATGGGAAGAAATTGTTTCTCTCAGAGGGTTGTGAGTCTTTGGAACTCTATCCCTCAAAAGGAAATGGAAGCAGAGTCTTTGAATGTTGTAAAGGCTGAGCTAGATAGAGTCTTGATTAACAAGGAGGTGAAAGGTTTTGGGCCTAGGCAGGAATGTGTGGTTGAGGTTACAATCAGATCAACCACGATCTTACTGAATGGTGGAGCAGGTTTGAGGGGCCAAGTGGCCTATTCCTGCTCCTAATACATATGCTTGTATGTTAAGGGTCTCATTCCACAGCTGCTGGCATTCATCCAGCATTGAGCAGGGTACTCGTCACGTGGGAAGCCCAAAAAGGGAAACCCTGCTGGACTTGCTTAAGGCTCCCAGGGAAGTCCCTCGTTCAGTGCCTGATTGAGAGACCAAGCATTGGGAAGAGGGGAGCTCTGTTGAGAGACACCTCTATGTTGATGCTGTGACATACCTCCCCCTTGACTCCCCAGTACTCAACTGTGGCATCTGATCTAACAACAAAACTAGGCCTCAGCTGGTGGTTGAGATGTTCAATAGAGCAGCCACCCTCAGATTACTCACACCTGTATGTTCGTCCCAATGTGCTTGAACGAGGGGAAAGCCTGCTGCTGTCCAGTTAAGTCCCTGGGTGACACATAATACAGCGGGCCTTTCCTAAAAGAGGCAAAATGGGGCTCCCCTTGGCTGACCAGCTGGTGAGCAAGCCTCCTATTGTCTCTATTAAATACTCTCCAATGTGTCCCTGTAAATGAGTAAGTTGGACTACTTCAAAAAGGCTACCTAACTGGAACAGAAAAAGAAAATTGTACTGATGGTACTTCTCCAAATTTTTGGTAATGAACCAGGGCAAGTGATAGATTTGTTAGTGGGGGAGCATTTTGGAGATAGTGACCACAGTTCTGTGACTTTCACTTTAGTAATGGAGAGGGATAGGTGCGTGCAACAGGGCAAGGTTTACAATTGAGGGAAGGGTAAATACAATGCTGTCAGACAAGAACTGAAGTGCATAAGTTGGGAACATAGGCCGCGATTCTCCGCAACCACGATGGGTGGGAGAATAGCGGGAGGTCCGCTCCCGCACCTCCCGCTATTCTCCCACCCACCCCAAAATGGCGTGTCCGGTTTTCCGACACGCCACTCGGAGAAACACGGCCTGCCGTTCCCAACCTGTTCACGACGGCGGCAATCACACCTGGTCGCTGCCGTCGTGAACATGGCACGCCAGGTAAGTGTGGGGCCTAAGGGGGGCGGATCGGGGATCGAGCACCACGACTGTGCTCAGGAGGGGACTGGCTCGCGATCGGTGCCCACCGATTGTCGGGCTAGCGTCTTGAGGGGACGCACTCTTTCCCCTCCGTCGCCTCGCAAGATCAAGCCGCCACGTTTTGCGGGGCGGCTGGGGGGGAAGACAGCAACCAGACATGCGCGGGTTGAGCTGTCCAACCCGCGAATGCGCGGCTGACATCATTAGGCTCCGCCGTGGCGTCATTCTTGGCGCGCCGGGCCTTGAAGCCAGGGACAAGGCCCGGCCGCCGAGTTTCCCGGTACGGCCCGCCTATCCCCCCGGGCAGGGGAGAATAGGGAGCCTGGAGAGGCTTCCGACGCCGTTGTGAACCTCTCCAGGTTTCACGACGGCGTCGGGCCTTGCGGAGAATTCCGCCCATAGGCTGTCAGGGAAGGACACAATTGAAATGTGGAACTTATTGAGGAACAGATACTACATGTCCTTGATATGTATGTCCCTGTCAGGCAGGGAAGAGATGGTTGAGTGAGGGTACCATGGTTGGCAGAGGTTGAATGTCTTGTTTAAAGGAAGAAGGATACTTATGTAAGGCTGAGGAAACAAGGTTCAGACAGGGTGCTGGAGGGATACAAGATAGCCAGGAGGGAACTGAAGAAAGGGATTAGGAGAGCTAAGAGAGGGCATGAAAAATCTTTGGCGGGTAGAATCAAGGACAACCCCAAGGCCTTTTAGACATATGTGAGAAAGATGAGAACGACTAGAGCGAGGGTGGGCCCGATCAAGGCCATCTAACCTACACTATGCCCTTATCATCCATATGCTTATCCAATAAACTTTTAAATGCCCTCAATGTTTGCGAGTTCACTACTGTTGCAGGTAGGGCATTCCACGGCCTCACCACTCTTTGCATAAAAAACCCACCTCTGACCTCTGTCCTATATCTATTACCCCTCAATTTAAGGCTATGTCCCCTCGTGCTAGCCACCTCCATCCGCGGGAGAAGGCTCTCACTGTCCACCCTATCTAACCCTCTGATCATTTTGTATGCCTCTATTAGGTCACCTCTTAACCTTCTCTCTAACGAAAACAACCTCAAGTCCATCAGCCTTTCCTCATAAGATTTTCCCTCCATACCAGGCAACATCCTGGTAAATCTCCTCTGCACCCGTTCCAAAGCTTCCACGTCCTTCCTATAATGAGGCGACCAGAACTGTATGCAATACTCCAAATGTGGCCGTACTAGAGTTTTGTACAGCTGCAACATGACCTCATGGCTCCGGAACTCAATCCCTCTACCAATAAAGGCCATCACACCATAGGCCTTCTTCACAACCCTATCAACCTGGGTGGCAACTTTCAGGGATCTATGTACATGGACACCGAGATCCCTCTGCTCATCCACACTACCAAGAATTTTACCATTAGCCAAATATTCCTCATTCCTGTTATTCTTTCCAAAGTGAATCACCTCACACTTCTCCACATTAAACTCCATTTGCCACCTCTCAGCCCAGCTCTGCAGCTTATCTATGTCCCTCTGTAACCTGCAACATCCTTCCGCACTGTCTACAACTCCACCGACTTTAGTGTTGTCTGCAAATTTACTCACCCATCCTTCTGCGCCCTCCTGCATTTGATAAGGTTCCTGATGGTAGGCTTATGCAGAAAGTAAGGAGGCATGGGATAGTGGGAAATTTGGCCATTTGGATAACGAACTGGCTAACTGATAGAAGTCAGAGAATGGAGGTGGATGGCAAATATTCAGCCTGGAGCCCAGTTACCAGTGGCGTACCGCAGGTATCAGTTCTGGATCCTTTGCTGTTTGTGATTTTCATTAATGACTTGGATGAGGGAGTTGAAGGGTGGGTCAGTAAATTTGCAGACAATACGGATTGGTGGAGTTGTGGATAATGAGGAGGGCTGTTGTCAGCTGCAAAGAGACATAGATAGGATGTGGAGCTGGGCTGAGAAGTGGAAGATGGAGTTTAACCCTGAAAAGTGTGAGGTTGTCCATTTTGGAAGGACAAATATGAATGCGGAATACAGGGTTAACGATAGGGTTCTTGGCAATGTGGAGGAGCAGAGAAATCTTGGGGTCTATGTTCATAGATCTTTGAAAGTTGCCACTCAAGTGGATAGAGCTGTGAAGAAGGCCTATGGTGTGCTAGCATTCATTGGCAGAGCGATTGAATTTAAGAGCCGTGAGGTGATGATGCAGCTATACAAAACCTTGGTAAGGCCACATTTGGAGTACTGTGTGCAGTTCTGGTCACCTCATTTTAGAAAGGATGTGGAAGCTTTGGAAAAGGTGCAAAGGTGATTTACCAGGATGTTGCCTGGAATGGAGAGTAGGTCTTACGAGGAAAGGTTGAGGGTGCTCAGTCTTTTCTCATTAGAACGGAAAAGGATGAGGGGTGACTTGATAGAGGTTTATAAGATGATCGGGGAATAGATAGAGTCGACAGTCAGAGACTTTTCCCCCCGAGTGGAACAAACCATTACAAGGGGACATAAATTTAAGGTGAATGGTGGAATATATAGGGGGATGTCAGAGGTAGGTTCTTTACCCAGAGAGTAGTGGGGGCATGGAATGCACTGCCTGTGGAAGTAGTTGAGTCGGAAACATTAGGGACCTTCAAGCGGCTATTGGATAGGTACATGGATTACGGTAGAATGATGGGGTGTAGATTAATTTGTTCTTAATCTGGGACAAAAGTTCCGCACAACATCGTGGGCCGAAGGGCCTTTTCTGTGCTGTATTTTTCTATGTTCTATGTTCCAATGTATAATGTTAGAGGACTGATGTAATTCTTATATCAAGAGTAGGCTTCCAATGAGCCTGGGTCACTATAATGAATTTAATTTATCTGGTAGCATTAAAGATTATTATTAACAGTTTGGGCATGCAAAGCTGCCTCTGGTTTTAGGATGATATATCCAGACCGTTGATCCTCCAAAACTCTTATTATACACTCTGACATCACTCCAGTAACATCAGCAGCTCCATTTCTTAAAGGTACTCTCACATGACACCTCCCCCAAGAAAAAAAACCCATCAACTTCAACATGGTTTTATTTTTCACCTCTGCACTATCGTTTAAGAAATGCACACAGTAAAATATACTTGTTCGTTTCAAAAAACAACACACGCAAACAGGTATAATAATAGTCCATTTTTTCCGTTCTTCTTCCTCCAACTGAAATTCTTCTTGATTGACACTCTCTTTGAACAAGAAGGTCTCTGCATGATTCGTCCATTTCTCTACACCTCGGCATTTCTCTTTGACGTCAGATACTTTAGTTCAATCAGATCACAGAGTCCCTTGAAATTCTCCAACACAGGAGCATTGGTTATCACATCTTTCAGGCAGTCAAATGCCTGTTGAAAGTCCGCTATCCACTGAAATTTTCAACGTTTCTTCAGCAAGTCAATCAGTGGAGTAATCACTCTCCGAAACATTTGCAGAAATGTTCGATCAAATCCACTCGTGCCAAGAAATCGCATTATTTCCCATCGTCTCGAGGGTATCGAAAACTCCTCAAGGAAAGTGATTTGGGCTTTTCCAAATTCACTTTTGGCTGGGTTTATCACTAAACCCGTCTCCAGAAGTCGATCGAATAACTCCATCAGCTGTTTCAAATGGTCTCTCCATGTCTGGTTGAAAATTACCAGGTCGTCAATGTATACCGCACAATTGGGTAATCCTGAAACGAGTTTGTTAGTTAACCGTTGAAATGTGGCTGGGGTGTTTTTCAAGCCAAATGGCATAACTTTGAATTGGTATATACCATCTGGAGTCACAAAAGCTGAAATCTCCTTCGCCCTTTCGCCAGTTACCTTTAAGTGAATCCAGTTTGGAAATAAAAACTGATTGTCCCACTTTCTCAATGCAATCCTCCAAACGTGGGATAGGATAAGAGTCCATTCTTGTAACTGCATTAACCTTTCTATAGTATACACACAACCATTGGGTACCGTCTGGTTTAGGTGCCATCGCTATGGGGGAGCTCCATTGGCTCCAACCCACTTCAACTATGCCATTTTTAAGCATACTCTCAATCTCCTTGTTAACCTGTGCCAATTTTAAAGAGTTAAGTCTATATGGATGTTGTTTGATTGGAACAGCATTTCCCACATCTACATCATCTACAGGGGCTGGTTTAGCACACTGGGCTAAATTGCTGGCTTTTAAAGCAGACCAAGGCAGGCCAGCAGCACGGTTCAATTCCCATACCAGCCTCCCTGAACAGGCTCGTGACAAGCGATTTTATTTATTTATGTATAACCATTTTAGTACTTCCCAATTTATCTCCACAAACTTTCCCATGTGATATCAATAACTCTTTCAGGTCAGTTCGTTTTTCCTCTGAAAGATAACTCAACAATTTATCCCAATTTTTAAGAACATCCTCATTTTCCAATTTAATTTGAAGTATGTTAAATTCACAGTCATCTGGATTTGATTCATCACTTTGAGTTAGAATCATTAAAAGCTGCTCCTTTTTCACTCCTTCCCTTTCAAAGTACATTTTAAGAATATTCACATGACACACTCGGTGAGTCTTCCTTCTATCTAGTGTTTTTAACCACATAATTCACCTCACTTAATTTCCTTTCACTCTGATAAGGTCCACAAAACCTTGCTTTTAAAGGTTCACCTCCTACTGGTAACAACAATAAAACTTTATCTCCACTGGCAAAACTACGAACTTTGGATTTCTTGTCTGCTACCCGTTTCATCACATTTTGTGTAACTTTAAATGTTGTCCAGCCAATTCACCTGCTCTATTTAATCGTTCCCTAAAATTTGACACGTAATCCAATAATGTAATTTCCGGTTTCTCACTCACCAATTTTTCCTTAATCAATTTAAGTGGTCCTCTTACCTCCTGACCAAAAATTAGTTCAAAAGGACTAAATTTGATTGACTCATTAGGAGCATCCCTAATTGCAAACAGTATGAATGGAATTCCTTTATCCTAACCCTCTGGATAATCTTGACAATATGCCCTCAACATTGTCTTTATTGTCTGATGCCACCTTTCTAACGCTCCCTGCGATTCTGGATGGTACGCAGTTGATTTAAATTGTTTTATTCCAAAGCTATCCATTACTTCTTTGAATAACCTAGAGGTAAAATTTGATCCTTGATGCGATTGTATTTCTGTGGGTAGTCCATACCTCGTAAAGAATTTAAGTAACTCCTCCACAATCTTTTTAGCTGTAATATTACGTACTGGAGTGGTCTCTGGAAACCTAGTAGACACATCCATTATAGTCAAAAGATATTGATTCCCACTTTTAGTTTTAGGAAGCAGTCCTACGCAATCAATTAGGACCCTTGTAAAAGGTTCCTCAAATGCTGGAATGGGTATTCAGGGCGCTGGTTTTATCACTGCTCGAGGTTTCCCGATCACTTGACATGTATGACATAATTGACTAAATTTAACGACGTCTTTATGTAGTCCAGGCCAATAAAAATGTTTCTGGATTTTAGCTTGAGTTTTCCTTATTCCCAAATGACCTCCCACTGGTACCTCATGTGCAACTCGCAACACCTCCTTTCTATACCCTACCAGCAATACTACTTGATGAACTTCTGCCCACTTTTCATCCGCCTGCATATGTAAAGGTCTCCATTTTCTCATCAAGACATCACTTTTACGGTAATAACACTCTGGTATACATTCAGATTCCTCTTCCGTGTATGCTTTCTGATACATCCATTTTATTTCTAGATTTATTGTTGTAACTCTGCCAATTTTCCTGAACTAAAAATATCCGCCTCATCCTTCACCTGTTCTTGTTCTTTTTCAATCAGCTGATCAAAAATCGTTTCTGATAATTGCACTTCAACTTCACTCTTTGCTTTCTCCTCTTCACTTAACCTGTGGCTTTGCGACCTTGTTACTACACAATCTGGAAAAATCCCAGGATATTCGTCCTTCAACACTTCAGTTGTCTGATTTTGCACTGGCTTATCAACCACAGTAGGCATCACTCCCACTTGCGATCCAGCTATATCATTACCCAAGATAAACTGTATTCCTGGACACGATAGTTTCTCTATTACTCCTACTACCACTTCACCACTCTTCACTGGACTTTCCAACCTTACTTTATATGAAATGAAATCGCTTATTGTCACGAGTAGGCTTCAATGAAGTTACTGTGAAAAGCCCCTAGTCGCCACATTCCGGCGCCTGTCCTCGCAGTTTTAACCCTCTGCTCTTCCACATGTGTTCTCACTACATCAGGAGTTGAATTTTTAAATTCCTCCAAAATTATAATTTCTCTGAGAGCTTCATAGGTTTGATCTATTTTCAAAGCCCTTATCTACATATCATAATTACTCTGAGCCTTTCAAACTCCATGTATGTTCGACCAAATTCTTTCCTTAAATTTCTAAACCTTTGTCTGTAGGCGTCAGGCACTAGTACATATGCACCTAAGATGGATTTTTTTCACCTCCTCATTTGTCCCAGATACCTCCTCCTGTAGTGACACAAACACTTCACTCGCCCTACCTACCAGTTTTGTTTGAATCAGTAACACCCACATGTCCTGTGACCATTTCATTTGTTCAGCTATCTTCTCAAATGAAATGAAAAAGGCTTCCACATCCTTCTCGTCAAACCTTGGCAATGCTTGGACATATTTAACTGATCCCCGCCACGCCTTCAACTTTGACGCTCTTTCTCACTATCCTCATCACTATCATCCAACTGTACGTTTCCCTTTACGTCTACCAATTTTAACTGGCTGTCATGTTTCATGGCCATTTTCTGAAGTTCAAACTCTCTCTCTTTATCTTTTTCCCCGATCTGCAGCTCCCTTTCTCTTTCTTTTTGTTCTGCTAGGGCTATTCTATGAACTCAAGTTAACCTTTCTAAAACAAACAGTGAACATCTTAGCAACCATTAATTCAAATACACCTCCCAAAGAATACAACACTAAGTAACCTGTATGCTGTTATTTTAACATCCAAAAGACTTAACAAACCTTCAAACAGGAGCACGTTAGGGTTTACATTCAAGACTGAAAACATTTATAATTCTTCTGAATTCACCAAATGATCCACATATAGGGCGGAGTGTTTCACGACAGCATCGGAGGCCGCTCCACGCCCCCTATTCTCTCCCCCCGGGGGGCTAGGAGCAGCGTTTCGTGAAGCTCGGCCGCCGGGCCTTGACGCTGGCGTCAAGGCGGTGCACCGATAATGACGCGGCCGGCAGCGCCTTAGTGACGTCAGCTGCGCATGCGCAGGTTGGCCGGCTCCAACCCCCGCATGCGCGGTTGCGGTCTTCCCCTCCACTGCCCCGCAAGACGTGGCGGCTTGATTTTACGTGGAGGCTGAGGGGAAAGAGTGCGTCTCTTGGAGACGCCGGCCCGACGATCAGTGGGCACCGATCGCGGGCCAGTCCCCTCCCGAGCACGGCCGTGGTGCTCAATCCCCTCTCCGCCCCCCACAGGCCCCAAACTCACCTTTCGCGCGATGTTCACGCCGGCCGCGACCAGGTGTGGTTGCCGCCGGCGTGAACCCGTCAGGGTCGTCAGGCCGCTCGGCCCATCCGGGCTGGAGAATCGTCGGTGCCGGGGAAAATGGTGAGCATCAATTCTCCAAGCAGGGGTGGGAGAATCGTGGGAGGTGCCATAGCGGCCCTCCCGCGATTCTCCCACCCAGCGTGTGGAGCGGAGAATCGCGCCCATAGTCTTTGGATGGCAGAGATCACAGCAGTGCAGCTCACTTTTAACTTCAGATTCAGCTCACTGAAAAACGGACACACCCAAGTTCTTTCTCAAACTGAAACTAAAAAAAACCGAAGTAGAGCTCAGTTCCACCCACACTCTGACAGCAGCTCCATTTCTAAAAAGGTACATTTCTTAAACACCCATTTCTTAAAAGTATTCTCACATGACACTCTGTACTGCAGGATCAAACGTTCTTCACACTGACAAAAATAAAACTTTTGCATAGGCCAGAGCCCAGTGTTCTCATCAAGAAAGGAAAATACTTTTGCACTTGTCGCACCATTTTCTTGTAACTTCAGGTCAATTGAACTGACTAGACATAATTGTTCCTAGTATATATGTGCTTAAGAGGCAAAGAACACTTAGTAACATAGCAAATTGTTCAAGAAACTGTTCAGGAAAAGATAAAAATGAAGTCATAATTTGGACATAATTGTGGCTGTAATTTCTTATGACAGCGAAGCCTGGTTCTCTGGTATTAAATGTTCTTAAATAATTTATACAAACATCAGTTTAACCACTTGTAAAATTTAACAGCACATTCTCTTTTACTGTGATCTAAAAAGGTGTGATGGTTGCGGAAGAGACCCGATTGTGGGCACCAGATTTGTTTGCACTGAATGTGACAATTTTGACTACTGTGCCATGTGCTTCTACACAAGAAGTCATAAAGATCACTTATTTAGCAGAATTGACTGTCCAGGTATGGCCATTAGCATTCTGGATATGTGCCTAACAATATAAACACATATGCTTTGATACTAGTTCAGGTTTCAAGCACTTGTAAGAAATGTGGCATTAAAGGTATCCTGAAAACACTCAAAATATTGAACTGGTGAAAGAAAGTATATTTGCTTTTACATTTCAATTATGGGGTTTAGCGGGGCATGGGGGGAATTGGGGAGCAATTCATCCAAGTTGAAATATCAGACTATCCTCTAGAAATTATCAAAAAGCAGCACAATCTGATCATTAATCAATCTATCCTAATGTTTAAAGATTGCCTTCCCTCCTGAGAATGATTTCTTGATGTTTATTTATTTCCTTTTACATTGATGCTATAATCAACTAAAAGACCATGGGCGGGATTCTCTGTTTTAGCGGCAGAGTGTTGACACCGTCGTAAACGCCGGAGTGTTTTACGACGGCATCATCTGGTTGCTAGGAGCAGCAATCCCCCAACCCACGGGGCCAGTACGGCACTGGAATGCATCACGCACCTCCAGCTGCCGATACGGGCCCTAGCACGGCCGGCACAGGTCAGTGCCACGGCCGGCGTGGGTCCGTGCATGCACGTGTGTTGCCGTCTCCACGCTGGCCCCCACGCAACATGACGACGGAGCCCTACAGGTGCCCGGCGCAGAGGAACATAGGCGCCCCCCCCCCCCCCCGAATTAGCCCGCCGGCCGATCGGTAGCCCCCAATTGCGGGCCTGGCTACCGTGGAGGCCACCGGAGTAGGATCCCCTCTCTCCCCACCAGGACGCCCCCGCAGCAGAACACCGAGGTGCCACTGGGTAGGACCAGACATGAATGATTTCTTGATGTTTATTTATTTCCTTTTACATTGATGCTGTAATCAACCAAAAGAACATGGGCGGCATTCTCTGTTTTAGCGGCACTCGGGACTCGGCGGAATCTGGCGGGCACTCAGCCCGTCGGGCACGGAGAATCGGGGGGGGGGGGGCACGTTCAGCGGCCCCTGACTGGCGCCGCAGCAACTGCACCAGTGCCATTGGCGGCAATTCTCCGGTCGTTGGTGAATCGGTGGCCCGGCATCAGAGCCCCCCCCCCCCCCCCCCGGCGATTCTCCGACACAGCACGGGATCGGAGAGTCCCGCCCCGTAGACCACAGATTAAAGAGAGTAATGTGAAATTACATACTAAAGTGTAGATTGTTGTTTTAGTGTGATGTAAAATTACACTCACGTCTTCTCTGACTTATTTTTGGCATGAATTTGGGCTATAGAATGCACTCTTAAAGGTTTCTCCCTTAAATCTACCATAAATTAATGATTTGCTATGTCAATAAAGTCCCATGTACCTTTAACACTCACCACAACCCTGCTCTGCCATCTTTAATTTGGGTCAAGGGGACATCTTTATCCTTTATACTCACATAATTGCTGCCATTATATCAACAATAACTTGCTTTAAATGAGCCTTTTAATTTAGTAAAATATCCCAAAATACTCACAGAAGCACTAATCAACAGCCAAAATTTGACAAAAGTATTTGGACAGTTGATCAAAAGCTCAGTCAAAGAGCTAGGGGGATGTGCAATAGGCCAAAATTATGGGAACACGGAGATCTTGGAGGATTGCAGAGCTACAGGAGTGTTACAGAGATAGGAGGGTTGAGACCATGAAGGTCTCTTCTATGAAGGAAACACTGAGCGCAATGCAGTGAGGAAGGAATGGGTTGCTACTGACTTTCCTTTGGAATTTGGGGTTAAACACAACACAGTTTGTTGCTGCTTAGTTCTACTTGAAGACTGCAGCACTCAGACATGGATTTACAATGGAAGATTTTTATTTTGCTGCTGTGAACAGGAGAAGAATAAAGATATGGAGGAGGCGAGGTTTGAAGCTCCTTGAGCTTTACCACCCCGGAATTGTTGCAGCACAGAAGGAGACCACCGACCTGTTCTGTCTGTGACAGCTCTCTGCAAGAGCAACTCAGATGGTCCCACTTCCTTACCTTTACTCATTGGCCCTGCAATTTATTTATTTTCAGGTCATTATCCAATTCCCTTTTAAAGGCCATGATTGAATCTGCTTCTCTCATGATTTCCAGCAGTGCAGTCCAGATCCAAACCATCTGCTGCATGAAAAGTTCTTCATATTACTGTTGGTCCTTTGGCCGCTCACCTTAATAGTGCTGGAAATTAGAGGCTTCACTTTTGTGGAGTGTTTGAAGATGCTCCTTAAAGCAAACTTTCAGGAGGTTTTGATGAGAATAATAAGGATAATCTGTTTCCAATGGCACAAATTAATAGTTAGCATGCAAGGGAAAGTGATGCTTGGACAACCTTTTGAATATTTTGAAGAGGAAACAGAAAGAATGAGCACAATTTCTCTAATTTTTTAAAAACGATCTTGTATAATGTACAAATAAAAGACTAATGAATGTCAGAGAATGTGGAGTCTGAGGATTAGTAGGGTGAAGGGATTAGAGGGTAACACTGATAGATGAGGAAGGACAGAAGGCAGCTCAAGTGGAGTATAAACTCGTTGGGCCAAATTCTGGCCTATTTCTATGCGGTAGGTCCTGTGTATGTGCTTCCCTCTGAAAATCGATGGAAGGGAAATATTCCGGACTCCAACCCATTCCATATAGTTGAAGGTTCTTCAAAGATATGGCAGGGTTTCAGATTAACAGTCATTTGACCCACCACATTGCAAAAGTGTTAATAGGAGAATCCAAGTTCTAGTTCAGTCACCCAATTATAAATATTTCCCCAATGCAATAATGTGCTAGTTGTGGTTGGAACATGTTTAAGCATGCATCTTAAATGTGTATGCCTTTAAGTATATGATCATGAAATCGGAATGTTTTGTGTAATAAATGAGGAGCATGTTGTAGTCCCAGGATGCTTGCTGTCTGACATCAGTCTTTAAATATAATAAAATTGTTGAATTAAGCACCTTAAAACTGGTAGTTAAATGACAACCTTGTGTGTGTTCAAGAGCAGCACACGCCGACTGTGCCAAACCCAGCTGTGATCTTGTTGGTTGTACTCTCTCCTGATTCAGAAAGTTGTGGGTTCAAGTCTCACTCCAGAGATAGGGCATAACAATCTAGGCCCACATTCGAGGAAGAACTACTGAGTCCCATCTGCTTTCTCAGATACATGTAAAAAAGTCTGTGGCACTATGTTAGTGTTACTACACCCTGGGCAAGCACGTGGTCACTGGTCCAGGAGTCACAACACAAGTGAATTAACCAATAATTCTTATAAAAATACCCAAAGTGTTTGGCTCTTGGTTGTCCACTAATTACAGTCACCAGATTTTTTAAACCAATGACTGGTTATTTATAATAAGAACTATAAATGAACAATGCAGCAAATATAACTGGTTAACTATTAACTAGTTTCTAATTCCCCACTTTAACTTGCCTCCCACCCTTATATATATATATACCCACACACACACATACAGGACAGGCGAACGCAGAGGGGTGGAAAGGAGTAAGAATAACAAGCAAGAGGAAAAAGAGTCTTTGTTTCAGATCATGGTTTTTAGCACACCTTTCTTCTCAGCAAGCTTGCAAGTTAAAGTCTCTGTTTGCAGCCTGCACCGGTCTTTGTAGAATCATTCATTCATTCATGTTCTCAGTAGTTTAGAAATACAGTACTCCCAGCTTTTCTAGAGAGGCACCTTACTTCTCTTCAAACTTTGCTTTCAGCTTCTGCTTTGTATTCAGGCCTCCGTAGTTTCAGGAATACAGCACTCACAGCAGGCTATGAGTGCTGAGTGCTTGAGCAGGAGAATGCAGACTTGATAGAATCAGTGAGAGAGATGGGTTGGTATTCGATTTCATTGATAGATTGGTGGCCAATGAATTGACCCAAAAGACAGTACTCTGCCTGGTAACAGGTGGTGATTGGATTATATCCAAGTGGAATGTTTTTGATTCTGTAAGAATCTATGAACTCTCTCCAGAAAGCCTGCGGTGAGGGCTATCACTCTCCATATAGCCTGCTGTGACTGCTATATCTCTCCAAGTAGCCTGCTGTGAGTGCTATCTCTCTCCAGGTAGCCTGCTGTGAGAGCAAAATCCACACAGACTGTCACCTGAAACTGGAATTGAACCCGGGTCCCTGGAGCTGTGAGGCAGCCGTACTAACTACTGTACCACTGTGCTGCGTGTCCATTCATCATCCATGGATCAAAATAAGAACAGCAAAATAAAAGAAAGGGGAAGTAAGGGAATAAACAGGAAGGACCTACTTCGATAAAGCTGTGGAGTTACTGTGGAGTCCTGTGCAAAATTTGCCCGTTGATCAACACCAGAAGCAAATGATCTGGTTTGGTTGCAGTGCACACAAATTGGCCGCAATGCGCAAATTCGTGACTGATCCTTCAAGAAAAAAAGTAGTTTATATTTCTGTACAGTGCCCATGGCCATTCTGAGTTTTGTGGAGAGTTCCTTACTTCTGTTCAAACTTTTCTTTCAGTTTGTGGTTTATATTCAGCCTCTGTAGTTTCAGGAAATACAAAGAAATACAAGCTTTTCCATATTTCCCAGTTCAATGAGAAGTATTTTTAAAACCTGTTATTCTTCCTCAGGCACAACACCAATTTATGCAGGAAGATCAGGAAAAGGAGAACTACTTGAAGGCAAAGGATTTTACTGAAGCACTGAGAATGTTCATCAAGAGGAAGCTCATTTCCTTTGAAAGTACAGATCCCTTATCGGAGTTTCATCTCAACATAGATAATTTTTAAGAAGCACTCAATAGTTGTTTGCCATACCAGCTAAACGAAACTGGTTCAGGTTTAGTAGTGATGCTAGTGACTGATTGTAATAGCATATCACCACTGATGGTGAAAGAAAATAATCCAGACATTTGGGGCGGGATTCTCCGTCGGCTGACGCCGGAATCGGGATTGGCCGAATAATCGGTTCCGACGCTGAAATCATGGCGGGTGCCGATTTCATGGCCAAATCGCCATTCCCCGCCGCCTCAATGACATATCATTAGCTGGCCCGACCCGGTATTTTCCGAGCCTCCGCCTCCAATGGCTGATTTTCTGAAGGCGAGGTTCACTTGCACTTTTAAAAATCGTGAAATAAGCGGGTGGTTAATGAGGGAGAGAGAAAGGAGATAGGACACAGAGGCATGACTGAGGGCTGCCGTGCCAGTCACTGGCTGGTGTTGGGGGGGGGGGGGGGGGGGAAAAACTGGCTGTGGCTGGTGTGAACCCCCATCCGACTGGGGCAGTGTCCAGGCACGGAGCACCACTGCCTGCGCAGCCCACTGACCACCCACCTTGGCCCCTGATTCCGCAGTGACATCAGCCATATGGATGCCCCACCCCTGGACCCCACCCTCTGCCATACAACCTCCCGGCTGCCAGCTGACGGTGGGACATCAAATGGCCCACTCAAGGACGACACCCAGAGTAGCACCTATGGGGGCGCCAGATAGGGGCCATGCAGCATACCGCTAGTAAGGACAGTGCCAGCCAATAGTACCCTGGCAGCAGGATCTCTAGCTTGGTTTCAGTGAATCTTGGCTCTGCGTGTCTTGCTGCCATCTTGTTGGCTGGGATGGTGTGTGTAGGAAGTGAAGTGTGTATGTGTTTCTGCAGCTTTTCAGCCTCCTGAGTGTCAAGAGCGAAACTGGTGAATCCCTCACCATTTTTCATTGGAATCGATTGCGTTCCATGTGGCACCGGTGCTAGCCCCTTAACAGTCACTAGATTGGTTTACGTGCAGCCCCAGTTTTGCTGTCGTGGAACTCCACTAATCCTGCCCCGTTGTCAACACTTAGTCACAGGAACGGAGAATCCAGCTGTTTATATTTTGGATTAATTTTCAAAATAAAAATATATGTATTTTTATTTTAAATGTGAAAATATACCCGCGGCCTATTGGCGTTGAGCTGTTGGTTTCAGAAGTGGAAAATATCAGGGATGTGAGTTGAAGTGGGATGTCAGAAAGGTAGCAAGTCAAGTAGCATCAGAAATTGTCTTACAAATGACATGAAATTACATACGTAAATGTAGATAAATATAAAGAAAACACAATTGGCAATAGGAGTGAGGTTAAAATACAACCTCATTGTAAGGAACAGTCAGGAAAACTAGCAAGATAACCAAAGTCTGAAGCTGTTTCTTTCAATGTTATAACTGAGGTTGTAGTTTCTAAAGGGCTTGGTTAGAATACTGTAGAGGGCAAAGAGAGGAAGGGAAGCTAAATAGACAACTTAAAGAATGATACAAACCTTTGCTGTTCTATCATCCAATGCAGATGGAAAATATCACCTAAATGTAGTAGAATTATTTTAGGAGTAAAGAGATTTAAGCAGAACATTTTAAAATTGTGCATTTGAAAAGGAGAAAACAGTCTTTCATTTGAAGGATTAAATATTTTGCAAGCCTGTTCACTAATGTCAATGGATTGGGGTCATCTGATTTCCTATATAGTGTTGCACATTGGCCAAAGAAACAAAATCTGAAATAGAGTGGGTGGAGATGGCTGAAGATGATTGTGCTGCATTGGTATGTTACTACAATGGATTGTAAAATTAGACATTTCCATGAGATTAATAAATTCAAATCATCATGCTCCCACTACAGAAATCAGAGCTTACATCAACTGCAAAATCATACCATATAATTATCATTGGCAATCTCTACCTCATATCAGTCATATTATAATTGCAATAAAGCTATGGAGTGGCAGTAAAAGATCTATCCTCCTGATTTACTAGGCTGCTCTGGCAGTTGCCTAATCACGTCACTCTCCATTCCTACTTTAGGCTTTCATTACATTTAAAGCCTTTACACAGACTTTTTCATGGATGCTGCAAGAGCTTCCGTTTTGACAGTTTATTTTAAATGCTACTCCACCTTTAGTAGATTCCTTCTACACACCTAAAGATAAACTAGCCTGTAAGACATAAATACTATTGGTGATTTGTAGAAACTCAGCCAGCCATTCAGAAGATTTTCTGATGAGTTACTAAAGGGCGGGCACATAAGAATGTATAAATTATGACTTGAAGCTGCAGTCCATGGACCAAGCTAGATCTGGATACTTAGGTTTGCAGACGTGTTTAAGGTTTGCTGAAGTGTCTGAACAATTTTGATAATCATTAATCCCATTTTTATCTGTGGGACCATGCGCTACAATAGTTCTATTATCCACGATAATATTGCGGAGTATTGCGGATCTTCCAGTGGTGACATGTAGGTAGGTGGAGGTCACACATCGAGTGGCGCCTGCTAGAATCTTACATTTTCTGGCCCTTTTCACCAGGAATTTGGGGAGAATTTTACGTGATTGATAGTTAGAAAAGTTGAGGCAAACAAAGGATGTTGAAATACCAGATGAAAAATATGGGAAGGGTGCAAGTGATGGGGAGTGCTGTGGGAAGAAAGATGGCAGGTGCAAGCTCGCCAGGTGGGCTGTGCCCATTATAGTGGACACACTCACCCAAGTGATGGTGGTTGAGTTTGAGGGGCAGTTTGTCAAGTACTTCGATAAGCATTGAAAGGAGATGATGGCCTCGCGCAAGGAGTTGGTGGATGACACGCTTGCCCCGATAAAGGAGGCCTTGGAAGAGACATATAAGGCAGCGCGGGAGCAAGGAGAGGTAGTGAAGGGGGTGGAGGATGCATTGTCACGGCACAGTGGCCAGTTCACCTCAATTGGTGAGGAGCTGTGGAAGGTGCAGGAGAGTAACAAAGGGCTGAGAGTCAAAGTGAAGAACATGGAGAACAGGTCACAAAGGCAGAATCTGAGGATCGTAGTTTTGTCTGAGGGGCTGGAAGCTGACAGTGTATTTTGTGGAGATATTTGCAATGTTGTTGGGGGTGGAGGAGGACCCCTCCCTCATGAGCTGGACAGGGCTCACCGGTCACTCTGGCCGTAGCCGAAGGCAAATGCACCACCAAGACTTGTGATAGTCTGCTTCACAGCTATCAGGTGAAGGAAAAGGTACTGAGATGGGCGAAGTGGAATTGAGGGGTTAGTTTGGAAGGCAGTAGTATTCGGATAAACGAGCATCTCATGGCAATGTAAGTAGTGAACAGGAGTGAGGTGGGGGGGAGGGGCCACAGCTGTTGAAACCTGTATGGACAGCTTTCGATGGGCCAGAAGGTGTGAATGGTGTTGGGGGGGTGGAGTGAGGATGGTTAAGGGAGAAGTGGTTTTGAGAAGAGGTGGCTGGGGGCTTTTGGGAAGAGGAGGGGTAGTTGGTTGATAGTGATGAGGAGTAGGGTAGGATTTAATAGGAACGGGAAGGTTGCCATCAGTGATTTGGGAGGTGGTGAGGGTTGAGGTCATCTTGTTTAAGGCTCAGGTGGAGAGGGAGGCAAGAAGGAGTGGCAACAGCTGTTAGAGGAAATTATGAACTGGATGAAAGGTATGCGGGGGATCCTACCCAGAATCCTCTGGTGAGGAGAAAGGGATTAAAGGCAAGTTTTGACCCGGACTGCGAAATAGTGTCCCCACTTTGGCCGGCTTGCACACCCCAGACCACCCCCAACAGTGCCCCCAGCCCCTGAAGTCCCCCCTTCCTGTGGATTGGCCCTGGACCGAGTCCGCAGCCGCCATGCTGAGTTCCCGACAGATGAGAGGCCAACACCATCGGCAACTCTGCTGGTCAGGGGCAGAGCATCGGGGGACAGGCCTCAGGCAATGTCCTGAGGCCGTCGATATATTGCGTGGCATACTCAGAGGGTGGGTCGCTTTGGAGGGGGCAGAACATTGCAAAAAAAGGGCATCGGCCCCAATTTGGTCGGGAACTTTGATTCTCCGGCTGATCACCGAATCTGATTTTGGCATCGCCAACCAGAGAATCCCGCCCACTGTGTCTCTGTATGCTGATGATCTGTTGTTGTAGTATATCTCCAACCCGGTTTCTTCAGTGGGGGATATAATAGGACTGCTCAGGAGATTGGAGGTATTTTCTGGTTAGAAGCTGAATCTGGAAATGTGAGTGTTTTGTGGTGCCCTCACCAGGGTGGGGGAGATGCTGGTTTAAAGTGGGAACTACCCATTCGGGAATGCAGGTGGCCGGGACTGAGCCCGGCTCCGCAAGTTGAATTTCACGAGTCTGGTGGGTAGGTTCAAGGCGGATCAAATGAGATGGGGGAGCCTTCCCCTATTGTTGGGCAGGCCAGGTGCAGGCGATTAAGATGAACATTTTACCACGGATTTTATTTCTAAAATCAGTGCCTGCCGATCATTTTGCTGCAAACACTTATGGGGGGGCGGGACGGTTGATCTCGTTGTTTGTGTGGGCAGGTAATGCAACGAGGATTAGGAGGTTGGTGCTTCAGAGAAGGTGGCAATTAGGGTGCTGGCCCCTCCAAACATGTTGTTCTATTATTGGGTGGTGAACGCAGATAAGGTACAGGGCTGGAGCAGGGAGTTGGAGGCTTTGTGGGAGAAGGTGGAGGCAGCTCTTGTAAAGGGTCAGGGTTGCAGGCAACAGCGCCACTCCCATTTGCCCCAGGGAAATATTTGGCGAGTTCATTGGTAGTGGCCACATTGAAATTATGGAGGCAATTTCAGCAGCACTTTAGACTAGGGGTGGAGTTGGCATAGATGCTGATCCGAGGGAATCATGGGTTTGAGCCAGTGAGGATGGATGCTAGGTTTTGTGGATGCTAGTAGCGAGGAGTGATGGAAATAAAGAACTTATTTCTAGATGATCGGTTTGGAGGAGAAGTTTGGGATCACGTAGGTGGAGGTTATTTGGTATATGCAGGTGCAGACATTTTCCCCCAGCTTTTCTGATGGGAACGCCCTACATTCTGTTGAAGGGGGTGTTGTCAGTGACAGGGCAGGAAGAGGGGGGGGGGGGGGGGGGGGGGGGGGGGGAGGAAAGTCATTCCGACGATCTACCGGAGGATTTTGGAGAAGGATATGGCGTCTCTGGAGGGGGTTAAAGCCAAGAGTGAGGAGGAGCTGGGAATGGCATTGGAGGCAGGGTTGTGGGCTGCAGAGGGTGAATGCCACAACCTCGTATTCAAGGCTTGGGTTGATAAAGCTAAAAGGGAGTACATGGAATACACCTGACAAAGTTGAAGATGAACCAGTTGTTTGTGAGGTGGAGGAGATTTGAGAGTGGTGTGGGAGGGGCCTGGCCCTCATATGTTGGGGGACATTTTCTGATACTGGACTATGATATCAATTATGGTGGCTCTGTAACTACATTTTTGCTCCTATATTACTTTTGAATAGCTCTGCTGGGACAAAAAGGTACTCATTGCCTTAGATGCCCATTTAGAAGACTTAATTTGTAGAAAGAAATTGTATACACAATGCTTGTTAATATCAGAAAGGACACAAAATGGCTGTTGGCTATTATAGCAATACTAAAGACACAAAATGGCTGAACTAGCCACATTCCTAAACAATAAGTTGCAAACTGTGTAAACTACCTCATGAGAACCAGGCGTGGGCATGTATAGGGAGTATTTTAACAGCCACTGATAACAGCTTTACAGAACAAGGAATGCAATGTATCCTTAATAAGCTCAAGGTCCCCAGCTGCAGACAGGACATATCCTTATGTTAGTCTGGACTGAGTTTTGCATAGAGAGGGACGGATAAGACACCACCCACTTTAACCATGTGATTGATTGACTGCATATAATGAATTTTGATGCAAATATAGTTGATTGTTGTATGTAGATGAGAATGCAACTAATTCCACCCCTTGAATCTGTATATTAACCCAACGCAAACCTTAGCTCAACTGAGAGTGTATTGCGAGACTTTCAGTCTCCAAATCTTTCTCCCAGATCTGAAATAATAAAATGCTTCTTTACTTAAACAGGCCTACGTGTGAATATTTTCACCTCTAACACATGTTCTGGTCCTGTCCGAAGTGGAGGAAATTTTGAAGGTTCTATAGCACCATGTTGGCGATCTTGCAGTGGATTTAGAGCCCAGTCCCCTGGGGGTATATTTGGATGTTGGAGCTGCAGATGGCACCGGGGGGGGGGGGTAGATGTTTTAGCCTTTGCCTTGCTGATTGCTCACAGGCTGGTCCTGTTGGGGTGCAGGACAGCCTGTGCCTTGGTATGGCTTGGGGGGGGGGGGGGGGAGGAGGAGTTCTAATGGTATTTGGAGAAGGTCAAATATTTTTTGAGGCAGCAAGTGAGCAGTTCCACAAGAGATGGGGTTTGTTTGTAATACATATTTAAGAGCTGGTTACTGTCAGCTGTTTTTGGGGGGGGGGGGGGGGGTGGAAATTGGAGTGAGTTGTTTGGGGAGGGTTGGGGTTTGTGATCTTTAAGTTGCATATGTTTAAATATTAAAAACTCGAATAAAAATATTTTTCAAAAAACAACCGAGTACCTCAGTTTTGATGTTGAAATATTACCTACAAGTTCTGAGGGGGCTCAAGTGAATCAGATATAAACCACAAGTTAAGACGACAGAAGAACCTATCAATTGGGTAAATTCCATGCTATGGATCCCAAGATTTTATGACAAAAAAAAGTGTACATATTCGAAAACTATTGTAGAAACAATGGCAGCCAATCTGATCCACATCTTGTGAAATCACATTACAAAGCATTACCATTGTCACGCGGTAGATTGCCAGCAGAGTTATTTATGAATAGAAGGTTGCGTACCACACTTGCAGGAAGGAAGGGAATGCAATGGTACTGCAGGAAATGTAAAACATGTAAAGCAAAGCAGTTGTTCTATGATAAGAGTGTTAGAACATATATATTTTTATATTTTGTTTCAAAAGTTTATAGCTTTAGCTACAAGTGCTTTTGTAATATAAATCAGGCCACCCAACAAGAACATTACAATCACTGCCTCCAAGCCCTGATTTGGGCACATGGGGAGAGAGTGGAATGGGAAGAGAGGCGGAGATTACTTGAGGACATCCCGAGGGCGGACTATAGGTATTCGGTTCAGAGGAGGCATTGCTAAAGGAGAGATGGGGGCTCCAGACAGAGTTTGAGCTGGTGTCCATAGGACAGGCATAGGACAACTGCGGAGGACCAGTTGGGTGGTTTAGGAGTATGGGAGAAAAAGTGAGCAGGATGTTGGCACATCAGGTGGCGGTGAGGGAGATTGGAAGGATGAGGGAGAAGAAAGGCACGGTGGTCTCAGAGCCAGAGGGACTGAAGGGGTCTTTGGGGACTTGTATTGAAGGCCGTTTGAATCAGGAGCCTCCGACTGGGGAGGAGTGTATGAGATAGTCTTGGATGGGTTGGTGAAGGTGCTGGGATTGTGGACCCAATTCAGCTGAGGGAGGTGATGGAGTGTGGGGTTCTATGCAGGCAGGGAAGGCAATGGGTCCAGATGGATTATATAGCCAAATTTTAAGAAGTTTGGGTCAGAGTTTGAGTCTCTGCTTGTTGTAATGTATTATGAGTCAATGGCAAGGGTAGTGGGGGAAAAATCATGTTGGCGCAGGCGTCCATATCACTGATTTTAAAGAAGCAGTGTGGATCATACCGTCCGATTTCACTATTAAACGTGCATGCGAAGTTGTTGGTGAAAGTCTTGGCATTGCGGATGGAGGGTTGTGCGCCAGGTATGATAGAGGACCAGATGGAGTTAGTGAAGGTTCAGTGAATGCAAGCAGGCTTCACATTATTATGATGCCCTTGGAGGGGCAGGAAGTGAAAGCGATGGTGGCAATGGACACAAAGGCGTTTCACTGGGTTGACTGGGCATATCTTGTCTGGAGGTGTTGGCTTGGTTCAGGTAGGGGTTTGTGGATTTGGTTTGGCTGCTGGATAAGACACCAAAGGCTAGTGTCCAGGCAAATAGGATTAGTTCAGAGTACTTTGGGCTACACCAGGGATGAGACAGGGCTTCCCACATTCCGCTGCTTTTTGCTCTGGTGATAGAATGGTAAAGATGATTAGGGCATCGAGGGGTGGAGGGAGAATTGAGCAGGGAGGGTTGAACACATGCTCTTTGTATGCAGACGACCTCCTGACCCAGTGGGGAGTTTTGATCAGGACCCTGGGAGTTTGACCATTTCTCAGGATATAAATTGAAGAGGGAAAAGTGAAGTGAAATGTTCCCAATGAATGGCAGGGTGTAGGAAGTTGCCATTCTGGGTGGTGGGCGTGAGTTTCCGCTATCTTGAGATATTAGGTGGTGCAGAGTTGGGCCCAGCTACACAAGTTGAACTTGGCACGATTAGTGGAGTGTATGAAGGCAGATTTCTAGGAGGTGGGATGTGTTGCCCCTTGGCAGGCCATGTACAGATGGTGAAAATTACAGTGCTGCCCAAGTTTGTTCATATTTCAGAACCTCCCTCTCTTGGTTTTCAAATCCCTTTTTTTTTTTATAAAAGGAAGTGAAACAGGATGATTGAGGTTCATGTGGGAGGGGGAGTCCCCACAGTGAGGGGGGCGTTTCTCGAATGGGATCAACGTGCAAGGGGGGCATAGTATACAGGGACCAGTTTTAAGTCACTTTTGGCACCCCTATCATTCGTCAGTCCAGTACTCAGTCGGTTAGTGGCATCAGCATTGATGGTTTGGAACCAGTTTAGGCAACATTTTGGACTGGAAGGCATGATGCCAATATATGACAACCATAGGTTTGCACCAGCTCAAAAGAAAAAGCAATGTTGGGGGTGGCACTGGTTGGTGGAAGCAAAGTTTGCAGGCCTGGAGGAGCTCAAGGCTATGCATCAGTTCCCCAAGGGAAACCGGTTCAGATACCTGCAGGTGAGGAATTTTGTTAGAAAAGAGGTGCCATTTTTTCCAGGCCTGCAAGACATGTTGTCAGAGGATGACATTGGCGAGGAGAGTGGCTGATACAAAAATGGAGAGCTGGTGGATAGGGAGGGCACACCGGTACAGGAGTTAGACACAAATGGGTGGAATCCCTGCAGAGGGCAGGTGCTTCCTTGTCGTATGAGGGGTAAACCTTCCAGTTTAAGCTGGTGCACAGCCCACATGACAGTCTTGAGGAGGAGCTATTTTCAGGGTAGAGGATAGACGTGGGCAGTGTGGAGGGCTGGCGAACCAAGTGTATATGTTTTGAGCGTGTCAGAGGTTGAGGTTTTTGGATGTAATGTCCAAAATTTGGGTTGTAGCGGTGGCTCAGAGTCCAGAGGTGGTGATATTCAGAGTGTCGGAAGATCTGGGAGTTCAGGTGGAGAGAGGCCAATATCTTGGCCTTTACCTCCCTGGTAGCCCAGAGATGGATTCTGTTGAGTTGGCAGTACTCAGAGGCACCAAAGGCAAGGTTATGGGCGGGTACATGAGGAATTCGGAATGTCCAAATTACCTAACTTAACAAGTGGGAGGAAACCAGTGCACCTGGGGAAACCCACACAGAAATGAGGAGCACGTGCAGACTCCATACAGACAGTGACCCAAGCAAACCATCGAACCTGGGCCCGTAGGCCCACACAAGATGGTGACCTGTCGCCACCCCAGTGGCAAAAAATAAATAAAATAAAATTCTTGGTCAAACAATAAAAATTACTCGTCACCATCAGTCTCCCCAACCTAACCGGCCCAAAATGTCACAGCCCGATTTTCCAACTTGATTTCCATTAACTATCCTCCTTCATGGCGCTAGTAAGGTGGCTGCCCCCCCCCCCCCCCTCCCCCTCCCCAGGTGGCTCCTGTCACGTCTCTCTCCCCTGGTCCTCATCCCCACCTATATTAAACCAAACCCTAATCTCAGGGAAGAACCACCCCATATGCCCAACAATTACAAAACCCAAGTGTAAACATGCAGAGCACAGGCACCATCCCCCAACCCAATGCATATGAACAACATGAACCAGAACAGCAAACCACAGCCACCCACACCCCTAAAACTGTGCCCAGCCCATGGTCTTCTGGAGTACACCACCCAAAAAAAAAAAACGCACTCTTACAAGACAGTCTCATCGTATTGAAGACTGCCCATCACCTTGCCCATTCCATGCCACTGCCTTGGTAAATCCAATGTTGCATCATTTCCTCGGCCCACTTCTTCCTCTGGAAACAGTGGAACGGTGACCACCACACACAATGGCTCATATCGGTTGTGGCTTCTGCCTCGAGGCCCGGTGTGGCGTGTCCAACTCGGGCACAGAAAACAGCTCCTCACCCCTTTCAACCAAGAGAACTTCACTCCGACTCCCTCCAGCAGCCCCACCAGCCTCAGGTTCACGGATCTGTTCAGTCTCAGGTCTCACCTTGGAGGCCCTTATTTCTGTTGTCCAATGAGCCGAGTTAGTCCTTGTGCCGAGACAAGGCCTCCTCTGTGCCTTTCAACTTCTGCTCACCTACATTAGCCATCTTGCCCAGCTACTCCTTGACCAAGCCTAGAGCCAAGTAGGACATTTAAGGCTATATTGGATTTGTATTCATATTTACATCATCAAAACATTCTTCATTTATTGGACTGATTGGCACCATTTATGATGTAAAGGGATGGGCATTCGTTCGAATCCCATTTTTGCACAGCTGAGAAACGTTTTGCGAACAAAATGGAGAATCTATAATCTGCCTCAGATTACCCAATTATTTTTTCTATTAAGGGGCAATTTAGAGTGGCCAATCCACCTACTCTGCACATTTTTGGGTTGTGGGGGCGAAACCCACGCAGACACAGGGAGAATGTGCAAACTCCACACAGACAGTGACCCAGAACCGGGATCGAACCTGGGACCTCAGCGCCGTGAGGCGGTTGTGCTAACCACTAGGCCACCGTGCTGCCCTTAATCTGCCTCAGAAACCACACTCAACACCTAATCAAGGTACAGCATAGAGATAATGGGACCCCATTGTAAGTCAAGGGAACACTATTAAAACCAAACAGATAACGAGACATTGACATCAGAGTCAGGAAGCCCGGGAAATCATGTATCTGTACTATTCAAATGTAAAACGGCAAAAGCCCACCAAAACCTTGCACTCTCTATAAATATTGAACCTCGTCTGCATATCGGGGAGATCACCGTGGTCAAGCCATTGTTAGGAGCTGGCTGCGTGGGTCTCCCTGAAGGACTTCAGAACTTGTACAATACAGTAAAAACGCTTTGAACCTTGCCTCGAGACTCGACCTCTTGAATACACTGGCACAAGGGATTTTTCCCCTACAACAGCGTCCTCTGCCACAACCCTCATCTTTGCCATCCTCAGTCGCACATCTCCCCATCGATTTCCAGCTCTTTTGCCATCAGAGGTTGATGCCTTCAATTGCCCCCCCCCCACACACACACCTCCGTTGACCTTGCCATCACTGTTGGATTAGATCCAATAAATTCCTCAGACAAAGGCAGGAAAGCCCGAAGTGCTGGGACCTGCAGGGAAGCCACATATTTAAAAAAGTGTATCCAGCTGCTACATGCCGCTGCATTGAAGTCCAAAGACTAAACGTGGAGTCGTCGTCACAGGACCACTAATTAAATTTAATCACCCTAAGCTTAACAATTACATACAGGTATTAACACAGTAGTACATCTTAAACTGCAATGGTCCCATTAACAAAGCCCCTTTAAGCACACCAATTAGCTGTGGTCAAATACACACTCCGCTGAGCCCAAGTTGTCTGTGGATTTCAGCTAGAGCGAGAGCAAACTCCAAGATATCATGCTACTTGGCCTACTTTGAGAAACAGCTCATGTAGAAATTAGGACATCTGAAAAACACAGGTGACTTCAATCCATGATGCATCAGAAAGTAAGGGTCATCCATATCATGGACGATAAAAGCTCCAATGGGACAGATTACCACAGCTAACCCCGTAACCACAGCCGTAATCACATCTCAAAATGAAACATCCCGAATAAACCCAGAGTCAGGTTCCCATTTAGGATACACATGTCCATGGGCTAGCCCACAAGAGACCAGCAGGGTTATCCTTGAAATGGTACAGGTCCTGAATACTAGTGTCCAACCCAAATTAGGATGCCCAATTAACCAAAATCTTATCCCAAGACTTATTCCAAGCCATAACTGAATTGGAGTAATAGCTATGCAAAGAATCTAAATTGCCTTCTAGTTAAAGCCCCATGCATGCACAGATTTAACTATCAAAAAATCCGGAAGTTATGCAAAGCAACACTTTGGTTCAAGAAGAATTCCTAAAATTGCCTATTGACAGATTAGCAGCTTACTCCAGTGTACATTTTCCAACATGTACCGTAGCCAATATAGTTAACAGACCAACTAATAAACATCTCATTACTCAACAAGACTCCTTCGGCGCACCTTCCAAACCCTTGCCATCTAGTAGGACAAGGGCAGCCTCACTGTTGCTCGATCAAAATCCTGGAACACCCTCCCAATAGCACAAGCATATACAACATGGACTGCAGTGGTTCAAGGCAGCAGCACACCATCACCATGGGCAATTGGGATGAGCAACAAATGCTGGCCTAGCCAGCAACCTGCATGTTTTTAAGAAAATAAATAAAAATAAATAAACGGACTTAGTAACTACCAAGCCCCTTACACACCATTGCTTTGTGGACATCCCCCTGCAGCCAAATGCCAAGATAAGAGATAGGGACCTGTAATCAGCTTTTGAGAACAGTACACAAGGGAGTCAAAGCTGTAGCAGGTAATTTAGGGGTGGAACAGACAGGGGAATAACTGCCACAGAAATACATCCACACCTGGCCGGAGTTCCAGGAGTGCGAGGGAGCGCGAGGGAAATTTTTACTGACTATGGTTATTAAACAAAAACAAATTGCTCAACAATAAAGATAAAATTGGGATTAAAAGGTTAGCGAAAAAGTTGAAAAATCCAAAATGCTGCAATTACTACAAACATTACAGCCAATGCCACAATTTGTTCAATTTGCCATTTAACCTTGAAACTCAAGAAAAGAAAAAAATGATTTCATTTGAGTTACAGTTTATTACAGTTTAGTGAAGTTTAGTGCAATGAGTTAATCATTTGGTATTGGTGGCCAACTATACTAAACACAATTAAAGTAACAGTTAGTGCCAAGCCTCCAATCATCATCAATGTTCCAGAGTAGGACTTGTAGCCGTCACCTACAGAAAGAAAATTATCGTTGTTTCAGTATCACTGAATTTTCCAGAATAGTTCAGTTAATCCAAAATAATTTTTCACCTTTCATAATCTTGTTTTCAACAGCAGGGAGTTCTGTCATGTACACCACTGCTCCTGATGATACATATCCTCCTTGATGGTGCTCCAAATCAGCACTCCGACCTGCAGTTGCACATATCTGTAAGTATAATTTTAGAGGTAACACTGCAAATTTTATACTAATCTCAAGTGCCTTACCAATGCGTTGTTTTCCTGGTACACATTGACCAGGGCAGAGCAGCCCACTTACTGGTTCCTTCCTGCACAGGATTACACTGCAATGGAAATACACCTAAAGCAAAGAAAAAAAAGGGGGGGAACAGCATCATAGCAGGGCCAGCAGAATACATTGAACCATGTGTTATGCTTAAGTGATCACTCACCTGCTCCAATGTATCAACATTTGCCAAGATAAAAGCAAACATCTTTACTTCAAACCTTTTGAAGTGAGTCGGATACGTGACTCGCTCATTCCTTGTTACTGGATGGAAGATGGTCTTATACACATCAGCTTTGTTCTCACAGCTACAATTTTTTAAAAAAAGTAGCTAGTTATTCAACCCGAATCCTTTCCTACTTTAGAAAGCAGCAGCTTATTACTTGCCTGTTGACAACAATTGGCCACTGTGGAATGCCATGTCTGTCTTGTGATGCAGTTGCCCAGCAATCTTGCAGGAACAGTTCAATTTGTGGATCTTTATTGTGCAGCAGTTGTACTTCAAAGTAGAGTGGCTCAGTCAAATATTTCAGCACTGGATAGTCATGGTCTTCATATAGGTTAGAATATGACACTTCTGTAGCATTCAATGGAGTTCCAAAAAGAATGGGGCAAGAAAGAAGAGTACTTCATTGCAAATGGATCTTGGCTATCAACAGATTTGCTTTAAAGCCACTGAGTTTTACCTTTGGCAAGTTGCAAAACCAAGACCAGAGGTCCATATCCAGCTGCAACAGTTGGCAGAGGGTTAACTTGGTGTTCAAATGGAATATGCAGAGAGTCATTTACATGATAATGACACGATATTGCAAGCCTAGGGAGGAATAAACAGTTATGTACTATTTCATATACGTACCAAAGACCCCAAACAATTCTTCAGAATCTTACCGATATATTGGACCATGTCTTGGTGCTGACTTTCTGAAGTATGCCACTTCATTCTCATAGATCATGTAGTCCTTCTCAAACTATTACAAGAAAAGTCAAAGTTGTCAATTCCTAGATGCCTGCTGAGCTCTTTCCAGACTATTATTTTTCAAGAGCAATGCTAGCTTTACCCTTCTACTTGTTCCACACGTGTCTGCAGAAAATTCAAAGGTGGCTTTGAATTCAGTACTCTCCTTTGGTTTACAGGCTTTATCTTTCAACATCATTTTGCCATCTATTCCCAGCAGTGCTTCAAGTTTTAGAGCAGTAATGACAATTCTTCCATTTGGAAAACAAGCTAAGAAAAGGGAAGTAGTCAGTATGCCAATACTACACCAAGAGCTTCAGTTATCAGAGTGTGAAAGGAGAGAGCTTACTTAAGAGGCTGGTTACTGAAAAGCTGCAAGAAACAGAAAAATTAACAAGCACATCCAGGGCTTTATTATCCCGGAACTGGATGTCAAATCTACTGCGAAGGCCTTGGTTGTTTATTGCCTGTAATGAAAGCACCAATTAATTAGGATCATCTCAAATTAAGACAAGACACCAGCTAACAGCAGCTTACCTCAAGGACCGCTCCAGTTGCATCTTGTGGATTATGATTACTGAGTGGGTACCATTCTCGATCAAGGTATAACCACGCTGCTCAGCAGATTGAGGTGTTAGTTGTATAGTTCCAATGAAAGGAATCCAGTAGCGATCCAAGGTTTTGTTTCACTATCAATGTCATGTTCTCTTCATTACAAAAGCCATTTGCCTCAGGGAGTACTAAAGGAAACATTTTTATACTATATTACTTCGGAGCATTTAAATTATTGCTTTTTGGTCTTTGCAAGGAGAGGAGTCCCTTACCTATTTTATGCTCGTGTATCAAATGTGCTACATATGTAAATATTAGATTTTCTGGTACCACAGTCAGTGTGTAGATGATATCAAGGGTATATTGCTCAACACCGTCTCCTATATACTGATAAAGGAAATAAAGAAAAGACAGAGTTAGCATCATGGCCAAGCAGCACTGTGGAAACATAGCCCTGATATTCCATTACCTTTCTGTCTACAACTGGGGATTCCATTGGAACTTCAAGAATGAAGATTCTATTTAGGGTCGTCTCATTTGGGTTAGTCCCATTGTACACATTAAACATCTGGTTTTCTTCATCCACAGGGAAGGATTGAGAGTCCAGAGTCAGTTTTTGGAGTTCTACATCAGGAAGAAAGTTGCCCAATGTGACGTTGAATAGCCATTGCTCAGGAACGGTATCTGGAAAATGAAAGTTGCATTGTACACTGGAAGAATCTTTGTATACAATACTGTAAACCATGGATGTTAATTGTTTTCATTTGGCTGCATTTCCTGTCAACACCACATGCAGCTCTAATTTAGAAAAAAAAGACACTATGTACAGTCATGGGAATTGGCCCCATTTCAGAGGGAAAAGTTTCTGAATCTAGTTGGTAGGGGTGTGGCTCACCATCACGTTTGCTTGGAACTTAACTGTGGCTGAATGCTATCGTATTTGTGTCTACCACGACAACTGCTGAGCAACTTCTGTGCAGATTGTGCATGTGTGCAGTCACTATTTCATCTGTACAGGCAGGAATTTAAAACAGTCTTGGTTATCTAATAAAACTAAAATATTGGACCATGGTATACTAGTTTTTAAAACCGGATGCTTCTTCTGGGCTACAGTTCATTAGCCAAGAACCCCCATTACAAAATAGACTGGTTTGCCATGCTCAATATGAAGTAGTACATACCATCAGTGAGAACCAGGGGTCGAGGAATAAATGGAGTAGTAACTGGATGGATCACATTGATTTGTTTAGTCCCCATGCATCATCTTCCCACAAGTGTTCCAGGAACAGATTAATACTATATGTTATACCATATTGTCCATCCAGCACATTACTCTGAAAATACAAAAGGCAACAATACAAGAATTTGAAATCAATTATTCTAAAATCAATGAACTCAATTTGTTAATTGTCCAAAATGTACCAACAATCCCAAATTCAGTACATTGGGAGCATGCACTTGCAGAGTGCCAACTTGGAAATTTGGCACAGAAGTGGAAAGTTACTGGGTTTATTTTATTTTTCCCCCAGCCTTCAGTTGCAGTAATGTAGGTGAGCAACTAATAGGAGCAGCAGTTGGATACAAGCATTGCATTCAAAATTTAGAACTACTTGGTATATAGACAAGTGACATCTCAGAGAAGGGCGATGTGAAGCAGCTCCTACATGCTACAGTGTGAACAACAGCAACCACATCTACAGTGAAAGAACTTGGGCTTGCTTGGACATGGACAGCAACAGAGAGACAGGGAGCGGGAGTTACATGGATACTTGACAAGTAATCATTACAGGTGAGGTAGGTATGGGACGCCAGAAGGCAACAATGTAGGCGCCCACGTTTGGTGTTCCTGCAGGTAGTCACGCACACGCAGTGGAGGAAGGTAGTATTAGACCATGTGAGCTGAAAGTTGGTTCTGTCCAATTTAAATGACCAACCTATAAAAACCCTGAACAAACCCAGTAGCCAAACTACATGCAGCTATGGTCTCATTTGCTGCTATCTCCTCACACTTGGCATAACATTTTCCTTACAAGTGGAGTGAATCAAAATTACCTGCAATTTAACAATAGCTTATAAAAGTAGATAAAGTAAAGTTGCACAGTTACTATACGGGTGGTATTAGCAATTAACAGTTGGGCAAATTGCAACTAGTGGAGTGCCACAGGGGTCAAAATCCTGGATGAATGGATACAAAGAGCAAGAGTGGACAAACATTTGTCAGATAGTACTCCAGGTGCAATACTATGTATAGTTTTGATCTCTGTATTGGGAGGGATAAAGAGGTTTATTAGGCCATAGGCAGAGTCCAGAGACAGCTGGAGATTAGATGAATGAGGTGCATTAGAGAGATTTCCTCCCAATGGGGAGGAACCTAGAACTAGGGCAAGTTTCAAAATAAAGTCTTGGAATTAAAAATTTTTGATCTACGTGGCAGTGATGGGTTAAACAGAGGAGTGATGGGTTAAACGATATGAATAAACACAAGGCCACAGTTAGTGCAGCCATATTCGTATGGAATGGCAAAGCAGGTTGGATTGGTTCAATGGCCTATTTCCCCCTCCCTAGTGTTCTACAAAATCAGATTACAAGATTCTATCCAAGTTGAACCATGTGAGCTTGTGTCCATCCATTTGCAATGCAAAAAAAAAAAAAAAAAAACCACAGTTCCTCACTAACCTTATAGTCTCCATCCTGTGCTCCAATTGGACCCTTACAGCAAGAGCAGTCCCATTTTTATCAAGAGTATAGTTTCTTTCTGCCATTTGTGTGAGATCCAACTTGATGCCATTTACTCCCATGGAGGTGTTATCTTGATGAACTGCACCGGGTACAATTGGAGTGAAGATTCTTGGCACTGTCCACATGATGATGTCATCAGTGAATGCAACACCATCTGAGGGATAACAAGTTAAATTCCTCTAGATAGCATCTGGTACAGAAAAGCCATCATAGAAAAAAAGATACGCAGTTGTAACTGAAGCTTAAGAAAAAGGAGTTTAGTTTTGGATTCCTTACCAAGAGGACAGGCCATTGCAGTGTCAACAACAAGAATCATCCAGTGTTGTTTGTAAAAGGTACTTGATCGTATTACAGACAAGGGCACACCTTGGACCTAATTGAAATGGAAAGTCACTAGTATTAAATGTAGGAAATAGGAAATCTAATGCGAGAATGTTTCAGTCAAGAATTTCAGGCCTCAAAAGAAAGATCTAGTGAACTCACCAAAACCCTTTGAGCCTCATTTGTATGGTATGGAGCACGCAGCAATATACGAGAAATTGTTGTATTGATTCCATAGTTCATTCCTTGTGCTTCTTTCACAGTCATAGTCCTTTTGCCACTAGGGGCATGAAATACTATTTGCCATATTCTACTTTCTGCACTCGTTGCCTAGGTGAACAGCAAAATGAAAGTTATTTTAACTAATATGCTATCATTCTTGTGCAACAAGTCATTTATCACACATTTAGTGCAGTGACCAAAGCCATGGAAGAACCAAATAAGACCAGGAAAGTCCTCAGGAGTATTTGGATGCTGCATGCAGCACATATTTTTCAGCTTCTGAAGTTATCTATTGTGTAAAGCTGCACCATAATGTACCAAGCAATTTATATCAAACAGACATTTGATAGAGATGTCTACACAACAGATATATCTAATAATCTTTGTGTCACAAGGCGGCTTACATTAACACTGCAATAAATTACTGTGAAATTCCCCTAGTTGCCACCTGTTCAGGTACCTCAAGGGAGAATTCAGAATGCCCAATTCACCCAACAAATAAGTCTTTCGGACTGGTGGGAGGAAAAGCACCCGGAGGAAACCCGCGCAGACACGGAGAACGTGCCTCCAGATGACCCAGGAGTCGAACCTGGGTTTGCGGTGCTGTGAAGCAACAGTGCTAACCAATGTGCTGTCCAACATCTTGATCAAGCCACTTATGGAGTTAAAAAATTCTTCATTGCAACAACTTTAGTTGCAGGCATGGATCATTTATGCACAGATTAACTATGCTTTAGTTAATATTTGCTGGTGTACAGGTCAGGGTGTTAAAACTTAATTCTATCCTTTTCCTGTTGGAAAGTGCTGCATGATCAGCATGTTGTAGATTAACTAGTTCACAATTGCATTCCGAACTTCATATTATAGAAAGGTCCCAAAAAACAAACATTCCCCGTGATACATAGCTTACCTCTGGAAGTACTAACGACCAGTCTTGAGCATCTTCTACATAATCTTCTTGAATTGGAGGTATACTTCTTTGCACTGAGACCTGCACATGGAAGAGATTTAATACATTAAGTTACAGTGCTTATGGTAAATTTGCAGCAATAAATGTCAAATTGTTTGATCTGTGATCAGTGACTGGAGCACAATAGTTTCAGATTCTAAATTGCTGGTAGGTGCCCAATCTTTAGATTAATAGATCTCAATTGTAATGATGTTAGAAACAGCTAAAACATAGGTGCTAATTAGTGACAAATATGCAATTTACCTGCATGTAGTTTTCTTCACAGAAGATTTCTCTAGCAGCCCATGGGGAGTACATACAAGATAGAGTTTGAATATATGTCAAAGCCACTATTCGGTCAGTTCCTATATGTATTTGTACAGTAAGGTTGAACTGTTCATCAGCCTACAAACAAAATTTTAAAGCAATAAGGGTCACCATTGGACACAAGTTATTCGATATACTTCTTCCATCCCACGTGGTATCAGGGATTCTAGTACTTCCCCATTATTGTCTATTACATATTCCATACAGAGGAGAGGTCAATTAATTATTCCACTCATTGTGGAACAGAAGAGCATGTTGTTCCAATTAAAACCCTATGCTTCTATTATTCCCACCCCAAAAGATGTCAATATCCATGATTGGGGGGGGCACAGTAAGAAGTCTTACAACACCAGAGTAAAGACCAACAGGTTCATTTCAAATCACTAGCTTTCAGAGCACTGCTCCTTCCTTCACCTGAGGCAGGAGCAGTGCTCCGAAAGCTAGTGATTTGAAACAAACCCATTGGACTTAACCTGGTGTTGTAAGACTTCTTACTGTGCTCATCCCAGTCCAACACCAGCATCTCCACATCATGATGGGGGGAAAAGAGAAACAACACTCAGGCAGGTTATAATTTGTTTATCCTGCACAACAAGGATGCTAGATCTCCAGTTTAGATGTTCTTTTGAATCTTTTCTTATTACCTTACCACAATATGTACATAACAACTAAGGATAGAGGCACGGAATTCAACATTATTCCATGAATCCACTGCTATTGTATAGCCACACTGTGAAGCAAAGCTTGGTGTGACAAGATAGACATTGCCAGCTGGATCTGGAAAAAAAAAACACAAGGTCAAATTAAACTTTCAGCCAATCCAAAAGTTAAATTTATTGGTGTGCTGTGACAATCTTATTCATGTATGCTTGGAAGCAGACAGAAATCTGCTAATACCTTGTATTCATTGTGTGGTTTCCACACAACCAATTAACTTATGAGAAATGCAGAAAACTGATTTATTTGATCTAGATGCATTTAAAGTCACAGTAAGCCTTCAGGAAACACATTAGTAATAAGATTTATTCCATATCAAGAAAAAATACAGTATCCAAAAATATACCGTTTTTATAGAATTCCTGTAGTGCAGAAGGAGGCCATTTGGATCACCAACCCTCCAAAAGTGCACTCCACCCAGGCACACTCCCCCATTCCCACAATGGGGCAATTTAGCATGGCCAATCAACCTGCTCATCTTTGAAAGGACACGCACACAAGGCCAGAATTAAACCTAGCCCTGGTGCTGAGACAGCAGTGCTAAACACTGCCACCACACTAACCTTATTTTTACCATTTCAAATACAACAAACTGGAGTCTATGCTTCCAAGAGAATCAATTTATTACTGCACCATGTAGCTTCATATTCTTAGTCAAATAGCAGTTTTGAGGCACTCAAATCCTGGACTGCAGAATAAGAACCTCCACAGTCATCTTTTGTTTTCACAACATCTGGGGAACATGTTTCAATGCTTTGCGTGGTAACGTGAGGGTTTGTTTTTTTTTGAGTGTGTGACGCTAACGCATTACAAGACATTTATGCTTTGAATTTTACAATTTACAATGCCAGGATTCGACGCAGAAGACAAAAGGGCTTGAAAACAAAATACCCCGAGAGCAGCAACAAATGAATTGGGAGCATGACACAACGCCTTAGTACAAGTAGGTTTGATTCTTGCACTCCACTTTGATCTTTTTTAAAGTACACTACTTTGTTCCTCAGCGATCACCGTCATTGTACACAGGAACCCTCAGATTCGGGTGTAGTGAAAAAGCTGGAATTCAGATTGCACGACCCGAGGTGCTGCACAAAGTCTCCATCTCATTCGCCCTGGGACGAGAAGCCGAGCACCTTGACAAGTTCTTGAGGAAACAGCGGCGAACTTACCAACGACGCTAATCTGCCAAAACTTCCCAGCAAGAAAGTGCTTAGTTTTAGTCCAACCCAGAAGACACTGCCGCGACATTCAGTCTTCAGAAAACTGTAGAAGCGAATCAGAGGAATTCCTTCAATATTAAACTTGAGACCAGCGGAGGAGACACAAGCGGCTTGGCGAACACTGACCTGGAGGCGCGGTTTGCATCCAGGTTTCAGGCGTTGCCGCAACCACCGAGGATATCAATCTGTTAAACACAGAGCACCATGAACAAAAAGATGAGAAATTCCCTTCCAAATTCCTTCACATTGCAAAGACTTACCCAAGTAACAGGATAGACGCCATAGTCCAAATTCTATCCCCCCCATCTACCCAGTAAAGGCCTTTAAGCTGCTTTCCCTCCCCAACAGAACCGAAAGGCAGTACACTGCCAAATAATAGTAAAAGGAATCAGGAGGCGCGCGCCATTTAACCTGGGCTCAGAGTCACGCGCTCATCAGCAGCAGAGCCCGCACCTGGTGCAGGTTACATTAGCGAGCATTGCCAACAATGGCGGCTGGAGGAAGAGGACACCACATTGTCACCAAAACCCGAGGGACCACAAGAACGACGTACAGTATAGTCATATACACACATGATAATTATGTCATATAATTACAACTTCAATGCCAGAGATTGGGTTGTAGACTGGCATAAGTGCCAGTGATGAGATAAAGTGTAACATGCTTACCATATTATGGCAGAGGATGAGTTTGAGGGCGGTGTTGGACAGCAAGTTGTCAGCATACATTTGGAAACTAACTTGCGGGTGAAGCAGCCAGGGGGAACATCATATATTGGGGGGCGGTCGGTGGAATATGTTGTGAGGGGGGTGGAAAGATCTCATTGAAGACTCTGGAATAATGGTGCTGGAACAGTGTGGTGGTAGGACTAGGAGGTTTACGGTACCTATCTGCTATGGTGCAGAGCACTCGCTGCCCATTGGCTCAGGTCGGTCATGTGCTTCTCTGCTGATTGGTTGAGGCTAGTCATGTGACTGTTCACCCATTGGCCGAGAGGCAAGTATTCCCGCCTACGAGGCGGGTATAAAAACCCGTAGGACCCGGCAGTCGGCCTTTCTCTGTAAGACGACTGCCGGGCACACAACTAGTTGATTTAAAGCCTGATATATGGAACTTCTTCACGACTCAAGTCCAATTGATGGTACATCAATTTAATCAACAAGAATTTTGAAATGGAACTACTGATCAAACCAGACTGCCTCCGCATCAGCCCGCATGCTACAAATGCGTCAAGCAACTTTTAAACATTGGCTTGGCATGCTTCAACAGCTACCTATCCACCACAGGCAGCCAACCCACCAAGGAGCAGAAACTCCACATCCTCCACAAAGTGCGTGGGCACCGCTGTCTACCTCGATGATTGAGGATGAACAAGACTATGACGCGGGCCATGGACCTTCTGAAAGGACATTTTCTCAGGCCTGTTCACCAAGTCTACGCACGGCATCTCCTGGCTACAAGGCAGCAGTCCCCCGGTGAGTCCCTTGATGAATTTTATCGGGCCCTCGTTGTCTTGGGAGAAATTTGCCTGCCCGCAAGTTACTGCGGCAGAACATATGGAACTGTTAATTCGGGATGCCTTCGTTGCAGGCATGCAACCTTCTGCAATACGCCAGCGACTATTAGAAAAAGACACTTTAAAAGCCTTGCTGAGGCATGGACCCTCGCATCCTCTTTGGAGGTTGCCGACCGAAACGCCGTGCATATGCCCCCGGCCACGCGGCAGCCCCTTGGGCAACATGGCACGCACCCCCCTGTCCCCCGCCGACTCCGACCACCCCCCCCCAGGCCTGTGCTGCGATGTGCCCCGATAAGCTCATGGGGCCGCGCTGTTACTTCTGTGGCCTGGCCAAGCACCCCCGCCCGCGCTGTCCGACCCGCTCCGCAGTATGTAAGAGCTGCGGTAAGAAAGGTCACTATTCAGTGGCCTGCCAATCAAAGTCGGTCGCTGCCGTTCCGCGCAGCGACTGCGGATCGCCCCCCCCCCACGGCACACAGGCCTCTCTGCCCCCTCTCCCGGCCACCACGAGCGACCCACGGACCTCTTTGCCCCTGCCTATAGCCACCACGAGTGACCCAAGGGCGTTGCCATCTTGGGGCCCCGACCCCACATGCGGGCCATGGGTGCAGCCATCTTAAGGCCCCGACTCCACGTGTGGGTCCTGGGCGCCGTCATCTTGGGGCCCCCGACTCCACGTGCGACCAACGGGCGCCGCCATTTTGGACCAATACAGAGGACCCCACCAGCAACTACTCTGCAAGCGAAGATGACCCAGACCTCCTGCCACGACTCGCTGCAGTGACTCCCGCACGCTCTCCATGGCGACGACACAGATCCTTCTCAATAGACACGAAACGACCTGCCTACTAGACTCCGGGAGCACAGAGAGTTTTGTCCACCCCGATACGGTAAGACACTGCACTCTCCCCGTTCACCCGGTCAAGCATAAGATAGCTCTAGCCTCAGGTTCCGCACTCCGTCCACATCACCGGGTGCTGCGTAGCGGACCTCACGGTCCAGGGGAGGGTTTTTAAAATTACAAACTCCTCGTCCTCCCCCGTCTCTGCACACCGGCACTCTTAGACTGGATTTCCAGTGCAACCTGCAGAGCTTGACCTTTAAATTTGGCGGCCCTATTCCACCCCTTACTGTCCTGCAGCCTCGCGTCCCTCAAAGTGGACCCCACTTCCTTGTTTGCGAACCTCACCCCGGATTGCAAACCCGTCGCCACTAGAGCAGACGATACAGTGCCCAGAACTGGACCTTCATCAGGTCCGAGGTCCGGAGGCTACTAAAGGAAGAGTCATCGAGGCTAGCAACAGTTCCTGGCGAGCCCAAGTGCTGGTAGTTCGCACTGGGGAGAAAATCCGAATGGTCATTGACTACAGTCACACCATCAACAGGTTTACGCAGCTGGACGCGTACCCTCTCCCTCGTATTTCCGACCTGGTTAACAGGATCGCGAAGTACAAAGTCTTCTCCACGGTGGACCTTAAGTCCGCCTATCACCAGCTTCCCATCCGCGCGGGTGACCGCAAGTACACCGCGTTTGAGGCAGATGGGCGCCTCTATCACTTTCTAAGGGTTCCATTCGGTGTCACAAATGGGGTCTTGGTCTTCCAACGGGAGATGGACCGAATGGTTGACCAATATGGTTTATGGGCGACCTTCCCGTATCTTGATAACGTCACCATCTGCGGCCACGACCAGCAGGACCATGACATCAACCTCCAAAAATTCCTCCACACCGCAAAACTCCTTAACCTCACATATAATAACGATATGTGCGTGTTTCGCACCGACCGTCTAGCCATCCTCGGCTACCTAGTCCATAACGGAGTGATAGGCCCCGATCCCGAACGCATGCCCCCCCTGATGGAACTCCCTCTCCCCAACTCCCTCAATCCTTAAACGCTGTCTGGGCTTCTCTTATTACGCCCAGTGGGTCCCGAACTACGCCGACAAAGCCCACCCCCTCATCCAATCCAACACTTTTCCACTGTCAATGGAGGCCCGCCAGACCTTTAGCCGCATCAAAGCGGATATCGCAAAAGGCCACGATGCGTGCTATCGACGAGTCCCTCCCATTCCAGGTCGAGACGACGCATCTGATTGTAGCTCTGGCGGCCACCCTCAACCAGCGGGCAGACCCGTGGCCATCTTCTCCCGGACCCTCCACGCTTCCGAACTCCGCCATTCCTCGTGGAAAATGGAGGCACAGGCCATAGTTGAAGCTGTGCGATACTGGAGGCACTATCTGGCCGGAAGGAGGTTCACCCTCCTCACAGACCAGTGGTCAGTGGCCCTTCATGTTTGACAATGCCAGAGAGGAGCAAGATCAAGAACGACAAGATCTTGCGATGGCGGATCGAGTTGGTCCACGTACAACTACGATATCTTGTATCGTCCTGGGAAGCTCAACAAGCCTCCTGAATGCCCTGTCCCGCGGTACCTGAGCCAGCGCGCAGGTTGACCGCCTCTGCACCCTCCACGCGGGACCTCTGCCATCCAGGGGTAGCACGCTCTATCACTTATCAAGACCCGCAACCTGCCCTACTCCATTGAGGGGAGTCAGGGCCGTGACAGGGATTGCCATATTTGCGCAGAGGTGCAAACCGCACTTCTACCGCCCCGAGGCAAGCACATCTGGTAAACGCGTCCCGCCCTTTTGAACGTCTTAGTATGGACTTCAAGGGTCCCCTCCCCTCCAACAACCGCAACACCTACTCTTAAGTGTGATTGACGAGTACTCTCCCGCGTCCCTTTTTGACATCCCCTGCCCCGACATGACCACGACAACCGTCACCAAGGCCCTCCTCTCTATTTTCTCCCTGTTCGGTTACCCCGCGTACATCCACAGTGACCAGGGGTCCTCTATGAGCGACACGCTGCGTCAATTCCTGCTCAGCAGGGGCATCACCTCTAGCAGGACGACAGTTATAACACTCGGGGTAACGGGCAGGTCGAGCGGGAGAATGGCACAGTCTGGAAGACCGTCCTACTGGCCCCTACGGTCCAGAGATCTCCCTATCTCCCACTGGCCAGAGGTCTTCCCAGACGCCCTCCATTCAATTCGGTCTCTCCTCTGCACTGCCACAAACCAAACGCCTCATGAACGTCTTCTTGTTTTCCCTAGGAATTTGTCCCTCAGGATCCCCACTCCCGACTTGATTGGCCACACCCGGGCCCATCTTGCTCCGGAAGCATGTGCGGGTGCACAAGTCCGACCCGTTGGTGGAACAAGTCCAGTTACTCCACGCTAACTCGCAGTACGCGCACGTGGAGTATCCCCGACGGTCGGCAGTACAAGGTCTCCCTTCGAGACCTGGCAACCCACCGCGTGCGGCCCCAACCCCCCACATCAACATCCTCCCGCCCAGTCACCCCCCCCCCCCCGGCGCCCCCGCAACCAGCGCACAGGAACCCCCTCCCCGGCCAGAGCTTCGCTAGCACTGACCAGGGTACAGACACAGGATCACGACCCCGCCGCTCCCCAGAAGTCAAGGACAGCCAGCGGCCCGACGTCACCGGCACCGCTGCGACGGTCCAGCAGAACATCGAGGGCGTCCGACAGACTGATCGCGTCGATTTGATGTTCCACTGGACTTTTATCGGACTCCTCGTGTCATTCAGAGTTCCAATGTACAAGTAGCACATTTTTTTCATTTTTTTTCTATTTGTGTCTTGTTCATTGCCATTCATTGTATCTGCACAGTCGTCGTGAGCCAGTGGGCAGCCAACATTTACCTCGGTACACCTCGTTCTCTCTAGTCATACCACCAGTCCAACAGCCCCCCCCTTCTTACTCCTGCCCCCTCCCGGTTATTTCTCCACAAGGGGTGAATGTGGTGGTATGACTAGGAAGTTTACGGTACCTATCTGCCATTGGTGCAGAGCACTCGCTGCCCATTGGCTGAGGTTGGTCATGTGCCTCTCTGCTGATTGGCTGAGGCTAGTCATGTGACTGCTTACCCATTGGCCGAGAGGCAAGTAGTCCCGCCTACGAGGCGGGGTATAAGAACCCGTAGGACCCGGCAGTCCGCCTTTCCCTGTAAGTCGACTGCCGGGCACACAACTAGTTGATTAAAGCCTGATATATGGAACTTCTTCACGATCGAGTCCAATTGATGGTACATCAAAACAGGAAGAGAACGATTGGTGGAGATGTTCAGGCTACACTGGATATGTAAGAATGGAACCAAGAATGACTGGTCTAACCAAACTGTACAATGATGGACAAACGTTCGGCAGAATGCTGAGGTAGACTGTATCTAGGACTGTAGAAAAGAACGAGGGATATGCGCCAGAGTCGCATAGGACACAACCTGTCCTTCATTTAAGATTAATTTTTGTAGTATGACTGGTGGGGGGCGGGGGAGAGAATGTTTTAAACAAATGATTCTAAGGGAGTTATGGGAAATGCCGACAGATTTGAAGGGATGGTATGATTGAGTAATGCCAAGTGTAAGAATTTCTTAGAGAAAAAGAGTGGAAATGAGGCATTGCACAACAAGGCTTTTTTGCAGAGGGGATGAAGATGTTAAGTGACGCTACATGTGTAGTAGGATATCTTTGCAACTTCAGCATTTACTGGGGATAGGATTCTCAGATAGGTGGTTAGCAGGTAGACTGCACAGCAAATCAAACATGACAAAATAAATATCTGATGTCCAGTGCAATAAACTCAAGCACTCTGACTAGTGTAAGTTTGCACCGACTACAGTCGAGATATAATGAAATGAAAATCACTTATTGTCACAAGTAGGCTTTAAATTAAGTTAATGTGAAAAGCCCCTAGTCGCCACATTCCAGCACCTGTTTGGGGAGGCTGGTACGGGAATTGAACCGTGCTGCTGGCCTGCCTTGGTCTCCTTTCAAAGCCAGCGATTTAGACCTGTGCTAAACAGCCCCAATAAGATTTCAAATGAATCCTGGCAATCTATTGAATCTCCTCCATTAATGGAACATTGCTAATGTGGGAGGAAAAAGAGCTGCTATTGCTTGCTCCTGCAAAATTCCCTTCTGGGTTGGTTATATTATAAGAGTCCTTACTGTTTATCCCTTATTTTCCCTTTTTTAATTTTTGCTCTTGCACTTTTGATCCATGGATGAGTGATCACTCTCACATTAAAGCAAATAGCCTGTAAGAAGCCTGTTCCTTTTTTTTAAATTTAGAGGACCCAATTCATTATTTTCCAATTAAGGGGCAATTTAGCGTGGCCAATCAGCGACCCTGCACATCTTTGTTTTCTGAGGGCGAAACCCACGCAAACACAGGGAAATGTGTAAACTCCACGCGGATAGTGACCCAGAGCCAGGATTGAACCTGGGACCTTGGCACCATGAGACAGCAGTGCTAACCACTGCACCACAGTGCCGCCGAGGAGCCTATATCTTTAATTTAAACTGAAGAATTCAGACAGCTGTGCTGCTTTAAACTGGTGATTGCAGATGACTGGCATCAGTGAGGACTCAAATTGATTGTTTGTGACCAATGCATGGGCACAAAAGGCTGTGCTCTGTCCAGTAACAGGTGGTGATTGGATCTGATCCTACTGCTATGTTTTCAGAGTCCAAGACTTGAGTTTGTTCTCAGTTTTGATTCTGGCAGCAAAATTGAGAAAAGAACCTCTTTATTTTTCCGCAGATAGTCTGTGTTTCTGAACTGGCAGAGAGCCTGGATGAATCTATGTAAAGGCAGAGTCCAGAACTGACCAAGCTCTCTCCTGAAAGGCAAAGGCAGAACCAACCAACTCAGTCTACAGAAACATAGAGGCCTGAATGTGAAGTTGAAAAGCAATAAGACTTCCGGTGGCTGCCATGGTGCGAGTGGTTGCACATTTGGTGCCTCCCGATCATGGTGGGATTTGTGCACCTCTTCCCCGGCTAACGGGTGGCTGCGTTGACCAAAAAAGGTGCAGGAAGAGTGGAAGGCGAGAATGTCCCACCGTGGATGGATTCGTGGATCAGTAGTGGTCTTAAAAAGGAGCAGTTGGAGCAAGTTGAAGTTGTACCTGTGACACAGGAGAAGATGGCTGAGGGTCAGGGATCAGCCCTACCCTCTCAATGGTCAATGGAGCAGCTGGTGGGCTTCCTGAGTGAGATGTTCAGCCAGCAGAGGAAGGAAAATCTGGAGGACCTGGCGAGGGTGGTGGATCCGATAAAGGTGGGGAATCGACCGCCTGGAAACGAGGCCTAGAGACCCAGAGCCAGGCGACCCAAAAGGTGAAGGAGATGGTGGGGGAGCATGAGGAGCAGTGTTGCCTCGATGGCGGCCGAGTTGGGGTGATACGGGATCAGAGGCGGTTGCAGGAGAAGATGGAGGACTTGGGAAACCAGTCCCACTGGCAGAATTTTGAGGATCGTGGGTCTGCGGGAGGGGCAGTGAGGGAGCAGACCGCTGGCTCATACATGGCTCGGACATTCGAGAAATTGCTGGGAGAGGGTTCCTTTGAACAACCTTTGGAGGTGGACTGGGCGCACAGGGCGCTGAGTGTGGAAACCGCAGGGTAATGAGCCGCAGTGGGCAATGGTGGTGCACCTGCAGCAGTTCCTGGATAAGGCGTGGATCCTGACGTGGGCCAGGCGGGCGATGTACTTGGGAGGGCAGTGAGCTTCTCGTGTATCAGGACCTGGGTGCGGAGCTGGCCAGAGGAGAGTGGGTTTTAACAAGGTGCAAGGCAGCCCTTTTCAAGAAGGGGGTGAAATTTGGTACGCTGTACCCGGCGCGCCTGTGTGTGACATATAAGGGTCATGAGCTGTACTTTGGGAACATCGGAGGAGGCAATGGAATTCTCAGGGACAATGGATCGGCAGGAGAAGGAGAAAATTTAACTTTTGAGGAGATGCTCCCTTTCTATTCCTTCAGGCTTGTTTTGTATTCTTTTGGGGTCATTGCCCTGAGTTTTTCTTTTATGGGGATGTTAGGTTGCTCTTTTCTTTGTATTTGGGGTTGGTGTTGTTTTGCTTACACTTGAATGATGTTTGAGCAAGGGGAAGGGGAATCAGTGGGTGGGGGAGGGGGGGGGGGATAGGATGCTAGGCACCATGGGCGGAAGAACAGGTTAGCTGGTTGGCGCTAGTTCACGGAAGTGCAGTGGTGGGGGGTGGTGGAGGGGGGGGGTTGGTTAGAGTGTTGATGGGGTTGGGGGCTGTTATTTTGTGGTGTGGTGGGGGAAGAGGGAACTGCTGACAGGGGAGGGTTTTACAAATGTGTTATGCGGAGAGTCGATGATGGTGGGCATCTGAGGGTGGGCCTGAGGAGGTGAGGGACGCGGGCTGGAGGCTGGCCCAGGTGGATTATGGTTGATCGGGCCGGGGGGAGGGGGGTAGAAATGTGAGAGGGCTGAATGGGCCGGTCAAGAGGGCTCATGTGTTTGCACATTTAAAGAGTTTAAAGGTGGGAATGTGGCCTCTTTTCCAGAAACACACCTGAAGGTTGGGGATCAGACAGAGGCGAGTGAGGAAAGGGTGGGTAGGACAGGTATTCCATTCAGGATTACATTCCAAAACAAGGAGGGTAGCAATTTTGATTAACAAACGGTTGGCATTCGAAGTGGGGAGTATTGTGGCTGACTCTGGGGGAGGTATGTTATGGTAAATGGAAATTGGAGGGGATGCCGGTGGTGCTGGTGAATATTTATGCTCCGAATGGGACGATGTGGAGTTCATGAGGTGGGTGTTGGTAAAGATCCCTCATCTGGTTGATAGTGGGGGGTAATTTTAATACACTTTGGATCCAAGGCTGAATCGGCTGAGTTTGAGGTCAGGGAGTGGGGGGGGGGGGGGGGGGGGGGGGGGGGGGGGGGTGGAGTTCGTGGAGGTTTGGGAGGCCGAGGGTGAAGGAATTTTTGGTATTTTCCCATGTGCACAAGGTGTACTCCAGAATTGACTTTTTTGTGCTTGTCGGGCCTCCATGTGGATTCTCCTCTTTTCCACCATCTGCCAGTAAGTCAGGGCGCTGGGTGGCCTCTCCAGGTTGGGTTGGCCTGGGTCCCGTGCTCAGGTCGGGTCCTATGCAAGGTGGGGATAAGGCTTCCGCATTGGGCCTCGTCCACTTCCAGGTCGAGGCCAGGAGCGGGGTTCGTGCCCGGTTGGGTCATGCCAGCTCACAGATGTCGGAGGATCTTCAGACTTGTAAGAGAACATAAAAGAGAAAGGTTTGAGATAGTGTTAGAATCGTTTTAAAAGGTGATGTAGGAAGTTATAAGAGATGTAGGAAGAGGATCTGTGGGAGAGAGCTTTCAGAGAGTCGCCATGCTCTGGCGACATCATGTGAAGTCGATTCCAGGGATGAGGGGTTTGTCGTTTGAGGAGACCTATACTCTCTCGAGTTTAGAGGAATGAAGGGAGATCAAATTGAGGAATACAAGATGCTAGATAGGTATGGATAAAGTAGACATGGAGCAGATGCTTCCTCTTGTAGGGCATTCTGAGACAAGAGGAGCTTGCAAATTTAAAACAGATTTGAGGAGAAACTACTTCTCCCAAAGGGTTGTGAATCTGTGGAATTCGCTAACCCAGAGTGGGGTGGATGCTGGGACAGTGAGTACATTTAAGGAGGAGTTAGACAGATTTTAAATTGGCAATAGGTTGAAGGGTTATGGAGTGGAGGCCAGGATGAGATCAGCTACGATCACATTGAAGGTGTTTAGACTCAGGAGGATAAATTGCCTACTCCTGCAACTAGTTCATGTGTTTGAGGGAGGAGATGCTCTGGCTGATTTTGCCATCTAGCTCTTGGTCTGTAACATTGCAGGTAACAGATGAGGAACATACTAGCCATTATCAAATTGTGGAGCAGACGTGATGGGCTGAATGGCCCAATTCTGCAATTCTGCTCCTATACCCTATGAACATCGGAAAATCATGAAGGGTTTGCACAGAGCATATAGAGAAAAACTTCCAATTGGTGGAAAGATTAAGAATAAAAAGGCACAGATTTACAGTAATTGGCATAAACAGCAATGGCCACAAGAAAATTTGATCAGGGCCCCTGCCATCACCTCCCTACCTCTTACAGCAACTTGGCACACAATTCGTCCGGACCTGGAGATTTCTCCACTTTTAAGCCTGCCAACAGTGGCGGACTGGGTCTAAAAATATTGGTTGCCAGGAGACAAAGGGGCCCCACCCACAACTACAATGCTATCATTTAATTTTCATAACGAATAAATAAAATTTTCAAAAATACATATGGAAAAAAGGGTACAATTTGTGGGAAAAATGTGTATTCTTAGTAATTACAGTGTACATGTACTGTACATATTACTGGCAGTAGATACCAATGTAAATACAGAATGTTATAATTGAATTTTTAATTAAATTTTTTTAAAGTAATTGGTTGATATTTTTAAATAGTTTACTGCACAATTTACACATTAACAGATAGTTCAAAAGCACAATAGAGCATTGCATGCAGTCCACTATATTAAGAGCAATTGTTTGTGTTCACTAGATGATTGTGCAAATCTGCCAATAATTGCTTCTGCATCCAATTAATCTAACAATTTCTTTTCAAATGGATAGCAACATGTATTGATTCCAAATTCTCCTCAGACAGCGAATATTCTTACCTTGTCTTATGATCTTAGCTTTGAAAAGGTCCTCTCACGTTGGGACTTGAGTAACTGCTAGTGTGCAGATGACTTTAATAAAGTTCATAAAGGTTATCATATGCCTTGTCATGAAGTCTGTTGGATGCCAGAATTTTTAGTACACACGATGGCAAGGCTGCAAATTTTTCAATTGTTGCAACTGGAATCCATATTCTCACCATCATTAAGCATTAGCTTTAATACATCAAAGTTTGAAGCAAAAGAAAACAATTCCAATATTACTTGATCTTTGCTGATTTGTGGAAACAGCTTAATAATACCTTCCACTGCTTCATCTTCAAGGCCTTCTCTGCAATAGTTTTTAAACTTTGCTGGGTCCAAGCAGGACAAATCTTTATACAACCGTTTGTTGTTGTAACAAAGCGTGATTCTAGTGACTGGATGAGTTGCGATCCATTATTAGGTTAAACACATTTACTCGAAAATCAGCTAGAGAATCTGAGGAATTTCTTTCATCATCAATAAGCTCATCTGCCATTCTTTTCTTCTTCCTCTGCCTCTTAACTGGCAATGCTGTTTCCAACGCATCAATTTCCAAAGTTTAATTTTCATCCATGCTCATCTGTGAAATCCTGTCATTACATTTATTTACAAATTCCAAAGCCTTGCTGTGAACGTTATCAAATGTTCTTGTCTGTTCCTTCAACTTTGTTGTAGCTGAATCTACCAAACTCCATGCAGTAAACATATCTAAACCACTTGTCTGTAGATAACTTGATAACGGGGTTGTAGTTTCAAATATATACAAGTAAGTAATGCTGTCAATATGGTTTCAAACTTTAGAAGACTGTGAAGTAAAACATTTGCTTCATGTTTTGTTTTTGCATCAAACTTTTCTGAATCTTGTATCATTGATAAGCATGTCAATAGATTTACTAAAGTACTGGCAGCGGCATCATCAAACCGTCCAATATAGTTGTTGTTGCATTGGATTTTCCTGACCATCTGGTCTCACCAATTAGCTTAATCTTTCATTTTTCTTGTCCTATATGTTTTCCAACAACTTCTATCCATACAGCCATTCTCTTGTATGATGCTTTCACAAAAGTTGCTATATTCTGGAGCAAATTGAAAAAAGAAACTGCAGGCACACAACATTTTGTTGTTTCAGTTATCACCAAATTCAAGACATGGGCATAGCACCATATATGAACATGTTGATCAGCCACATCAGCAATTTTACTTTGTAAACCACTAATTGGCCATGGTAGCTTGCAGCGCCATCTGTGCTATCAGATAAACATTTTTGGGGGTCAATTTTAAGATGCTGTAATGTTTCAATCAATAGATCAAAAAGTCCCTGTCCTGTACCATCATTACTTGGCACAACTGAAAGTAGTCGCTCACAGATAATACCTTTAGCACATACCGGATAATAATGCTAAACTGATCGATGGATGAATTATCTTGTGTTGAATAGAATAATATTTTGTTTGAGAAACTTCATGACTAATTCTTTCTTGTATCATATTCTTCATAATTTTGATTAACATGTTTATAGTTGTTTACTCAGGTATGTATGCACTGCAGAAACGTGAGCTGCCATAATGGGGTCATATTTTGCCATCAACTGCACTGTAGATAAAAAATTGCCATGATTCAGAACCTCATTATCTAGAGTGTAGGCCGATTCATTTCTGTGACCTCGAAAAGGAAGTGCTTGCTTGCCTAACATCTTTATGATGTCCATAATCCTCATGACAATACTTCTCTGCTTCAATACTTCTTTCCTTTTAATTAGTGATGCTGCAAAAAAATTTATCTAAGGTGCCATCATTAATCACACTGATATATTGCTGAGCATTTCTGACATGTGTTGTCGATTCATGTAAAGTCAAGCTCTGGCTAATACGCCTGTAGTCACTAAAGCCACGTACAAAGGGTGATGGATTACAAGTGTTGGGAAACTCAAAGGCTAAGCAGTATGAACAATATAAGCATCTATTTTCTTTGTTATATGTTAGCCATTTTCTTGGGACTGAGTCATTCATAATTTTCGTCTCATACAAACGAGCATCAAATGGCAGATCATCAAGTGGCTGAAGTGGATGTTCAGCAAAAACTGTTTTAGCTTTGCTCGTGATGGATATTGGAAGATTCCAGTAATTGATCTTTCATTTTCTTGCGTAGGTTCATTTACAGGATGTGCTTCAGAAACCAAGTAATTTATGCTTGAAGGAATATCTGATTCCCTGTCACTAGTTGAAGCTATGTGTTCAGATGTTGCAACTACAGGCAGTACAGATACCGGAGCAAGGAAGCCAGAAGAAATATTGGGCCTGGGTTGATTAGTAATGGATGCACTTGTTTTTGTCTCTACATTCAAAGTAGCTCTTCTCTGTTCTTGTAATTCGCATGTCATTGCATCATCACCATGAGCACTGTTTCTTGCTTCTTGATTATTTGATGCAGAATTGGATATTGGTGTGGATTGTGCTTGTGGTATTATAAACTCTGTAATAGGCCTGCATCGCATGGCTTATTCCTTCCTTTCTGCTTCTTTTTGTTCTTTGCGTTTTAGTGACCCAGATTTATGCTTTTTCTTTTCCATGCTGGTTGGGGTAATATTGCTGAATTAAAAACTTAATTAAAAATAGCCCACGTTGGGAAAAATGAATATTGATGATTGCAAGAATAACTTGAAGGAACGCCAGATAAACCCCTACTTGATAAAAAATATAAAATAACTTACTTACACTTCAATAGGCTATGTTCATTAGTCAATACTACTGTGGCCTATGCAGCTTCAGAAGAGGAGACAATCCACTGTCCAGTGTTCACACCAGCAAGCAACTGAGACAACTGTTGAAACTTAGAAGTTTGGTCCGACTATAGTAAGACATTAAGAATGGTCCCATGACCAAAGTTAACATGTCCAGTTTGATACCAGTGTAGTGTTACAAGTCGCAACCCTTTGAGTTTATCGATCATGGTTTATCACTTCAATATCTTTGACCTCATGATTCATGGTCAAAGGTACCGCTTCTCCTTTTCGGTGACCTCACGACACTATGTACTGCTTGATATCCCCCCCCCCCCCCCACACTCTTTTCACATCCGTTTAACACTGCTTCGTTCCTTCATACACTGAGTGATTATTTGTTTGTTTCTTTATTGCATTTTTATTTGGTATTGCTCTTTTTAAAAACAATTATATTTTATTAAGTTAGAATACAAATCTCAGGAAAGAAGTTGGAGATTTATTTATCTAATTAATAATTTTTAAGGGCCCTTCAGAGATTCACAGGCTCCTTCTTGGCTCTCCGGGCCCCGGACTGATATACCGGCTGAACCAAGACTACTGCTTGATATCCTTTGAAGTTGCCGACCATCTCAAATCACGAATTGTAACTTTATCTTTAAATTCACACACTCTTGCTGAAAACATGGAATTTCCTTAATTATGCCCAACCTGGGCCCCTCTATTCCACATCCTTCCACTACCTCCCCTGCTTTGTTCCTTTTCATGCACTGCTTATTTGTGTCCTGTTCTCTTTTTTTCTTCCTTTTTATTACTAAAACAGTTGTCTGTGTTGTTTCTTTATTGCATTTCTATTTGATATAGGGGGCCCACTTCATCAGGGGCCCACTTGCCATCGGGCAAGCTGACACCCTGGCCAGTCCGCCACTGCCTGCCAACACCTCCATAACTTGTCCTTCCCATGACAACTTGCTCAATAACGTCAGTTTCTCTCCGAGTTCCATATCTGCCTCCTCATTCTCTTGGGTAAAGGCAGAACATACATTTAACACCCTACCAATGTCCTCTGGCTCCACTCACAGATTTCCGCCTTGGTCCCTCATAGGCCCTATTTTTTCCCCTCGTTATCCTCTTCCCATTGATATACTTATAAATATCTTGGGATTTTTCTCTACTTTTACCAGCTAGAGATTTCTCATATTCCCTCATTGCTTTCCTAATTGCTTTCTTAAGCTCCATCCTGCACTTTCTGTACTCCACTAATGGCTCTGGTGATTTGCTCCTCTTGTGCTTATTAAAAGCCTCTCTCTCCCTTCACATTGTATCCTGAATATTTCTAGTCATTCATGGTTCTCTGGGCTTGTTACTCCTTCCTAGTACCCTAGAGTGAACATATTGGGCCTGGGCCCTCCCCATTTCCTCCTTAAACACCCCCCACTGCTCTGCTACCTAACAAATCTGAATGAATTTTTTGAGCATGTGACTAGTGTGTAGATGAGGGTAGTGCAGTTCGTGTAGTTTACATGGGTTTTAGCAAAGCATTTGAAAAGGTCCCATATGGGAGACTTATAAAGAAGGAAAATGCACATGGGATACAGGGGAACTTGATAAGATAGATTCAAAGCTGACTGAGCTGTAGGAAACAGAGGGTGATGACAGATGGCTGCTTTAGTGAAGGCAGTTAGTGTCCAGTGGTTTACCACAGGGATCTGTGCTGGGTCCCTGATTATTCATCTTTTATATAAATGACTTAGCTGACTATGTGAAGGGTAGGATCAGTAAGTTTGCGGATGACAATAAGATAGGCCGGGTGGTTAACAGCGAGGCTGAGAATCTTGGGTTGCAAGAAGATATAGAGGGGACGGTTAAAAGAGCAGAAAAGTGGCTGATGGAATTTAATCCTGAAAAGTGTGAGGTGTTACACTTGAGGGAGTCATTTGACAAGGAATTATTGAATGAATGGCCCCACACTGGGAAGTCGAGGAACAAAGAGACCTTGGTGTGTTTGTAAATCGATCTGTGAAGACAGAAGGGCAGGTTAACTGGGTGGTGAAAAAGGCATATGATACACTTGCCTTTATCAATCGCGAGAAGTCTTACAACACCAGGTTAAAGTCCAACAGGTTTGTTTCAAACACTAGCTTTCAGAGCACTGCTCCTTCCTTGGGTGAATGAAGAGGTATGTTCCAGAAACAGAAATATAGACAAATTCAAAGATGCCAGACCATGCTTAGAATGCATGCATTTTCAGGTAATTAAATCTTTACAGATCCAGAGATAGGGGTAACCCCACGTTAAAGAGGTGTGAATTGTCTCAAGCCAGGACAGTTGGTAGGATTTCACAAGCCCAGGCCAGATGGTGGGGGATGAATGTAATGCGACATGAATCCCAGGTCCTGGTTGAGGGTTGGCTATATGTTTCTGCTCAACGATTCTGCATTGTTGCACGTCCTGAAGGCCGCCTTGGAGAACGCTTACCCGGAGATCAGAGGCTGAATGCCCTTGACTGCTGAAGTGTTCCCCGACTGGAAGGGAACATTCCTGCCTGGTGATTGTCGCGCGATGTCCGTTCATTCGTTATCGCAGCATCTGCATGGTCTCGCCAATGTACCACACTTCTTGACATACTTTCCTGCAGCATACGAGGTAGACAACATTGGCCGAGCGTACGAGATAGACAACATTGGCCAAGTCGCAAGTCGCATGAGTATGTACCGCGTACCTGGTGGGTGGTGTTCTCACGTGTAATGGTGGTATCCATGTCGATGATATTACACATGAGAACGTCTACCTAATACGCTGCAAATTGGAGGGGCATGGAACGGGTGAATAGGAAACAGCTGTTCCCCATAGTTGAAAAGTCGGTTAAGAGGGGACACAAGTTCAAGGTGAGAGGTGGGAGATTCAAGAGGGATTCGAGGATAACCCAGAAAGTGGTGACTGTCTGAAAAGCACTGCCTGGGAGGCAGGTTGTCTCACATCCTTTAAAACTTACCTGGATGAGCACTTGGCACGTCTTAACATTCCAGCCTATGAGCCAAGTGCTGGCAAATGGGAATAGGATTGGCAGGTCAGGTGCCTTTCATGCAGCTGTGCAGACTCAATGGGTTGAAGGGCCTTTTCTACACTATTTTTCTGTGATTCTGTGAAGAAAAACTTTTTCACGCAGTTTAGGCAGAGTGTGGTTAAGATCTGGAACGGTCTGCCAAAGTGTGTGTGGTGTAAGCAGGCTCAATCGAGTCACTGAAGAAGGAATTTGAATTGGATGATTTTGAAAATGAAGAACGGTGCAGGGTTATGGGGAGAAGACAGGAGAGCAGCATTAGGTGAACTGCTGTTTCCGAGCTGGTCTATTTAGTTAGATCATGGTTGACCATCTACCTCAACACCGTTTATCTGCACTATGCCCCTTTTCCTAGATGTCATTAGTATCTAGAAACCTGTTGATTTCGGTCTTGAATATGCTCAGCAGATCAAGCAGCATCTGTGGAGAGAATGACCAGAACTTTCCAGCTGTTCATGCTGGTGGGACGTTGCAATCCCACTGGTGGGAACAGCCCTGCCACAATGCAGGCCCTCTCAAACACCATGAAACACACAGAAATCCTGCTCACGTTTCAATCTGTAACACAGTGCAAAGTTTGCCTGCCTGACCAGTTGGTCAGGAAATACAGAAAAGATTTCTTTTTTGGGCTGACACCATTAGTCAGCATTTTAATAAGTGCTGAAAACAAGACAAGGATTCATCCAACTTATCCTTTTTAGCCTGAGTGTTTCACAAATATTGACCCAACTCCCAAGTGGATATAATTTGTGTTGCAAAATGTAGGCTTTACAATGCAGGAGTGAGGTTGCAGACCCAATTCTTTATTTCATGCCTAACTGCAAAGCCTCCCCGAACAGGTGCTGGAATGTGGTGACTTGGGGCTTTTCACAGTAACTTCATTGAAGTCTACTTGTGACAATAAGCAATTATTATAATTATTACAGAGGTCAGTTAAAAGTCAACTACATTTGGATCTAGAGACACACAAGCCAGACTACCCTAAAAGGGCATTATTCACTGAGTTTCAGGATCAAGGTCACCATTACCAAGACTAGCTTGAAATTACAGGCTTCATAAGCTTATGCAGGAGGTACCATGATGGGATTTGACCCTATGTTACCAGAGCATTAGCATCTGGATTACTAGTCCATTACCCTGACAACACCACATGTTTTTTCCTCTTCATTCCAGATGTTACTTTCTTTACACTATACAGCTAATCCTTACCTACCAGAAAATGGAACTACACAGTCTAATCTAATTAGAGCACAACACACTTACTTCCCTTTCTATCTCAAATCACTGGCTATACATGCATTAATTATATTCTTGATCATGTTCAGTCTTTCTAGCTATGTAGTGGAGGTTTGTTTCATTTAATTTTAAAACAGCCAACTCACTGTTCTTTGTACAATAGTTGCTAGTTAATTTGTGCACTTGGTCTCTGTGGTATCACCAATCTATCTGCAGATTTACCCTTTCTTCCAAGTAGAGCCTGCCTATATAACAGTATTACTTCAAACTGTAGTTTTAGCTGAAAGAAAACCCCTCCACTGCAAATCATAAATAAAAACACTGGAGACTCAGCAGGTCTGGCAGCATAGCGGTATGGTTAGCACTGCTGTCTCAATGGCAGGGACCTGGGTTCGACTCAGATCTTGTGACTGGGTGGAATTTGCACTTCTCCCAGTGTCTGCATAGGTTCTCTCTGGCTGCTCCAGTTCCCTCCCACATTCCAAAATGTACAGGTGAGGTGGATTGGCTATGCCAAATTGCCCCTAGGTTTCCAAAGGTTGGCTGGGGTTATGGGATAGGGCCTAGGTAGGGTGGTCTTTCGAAGGGTTGGTGCAGACTAGATGGCCTCCTTGCTAGTGTAGGGATTTTATTCTATGATTCAATGAGAAATAGTTTGTCAGGTGTTACCACACCTGCTGGTTATTCCAGCATTCTGTTTTTGTATGCAATTATCCTCGTCCTTTCCTTTACCATTTTACCATAGTGGTCCTTTCCTTTACCATTTTACCATAGTGTTCAGCATTCAAACGAAAAGCATCTTTCCCATATCAAAAAGCTCTCTACTCCATCCCTGTAATCTTTCCCACCTGACATCAAGGCCCGTAACTTCCTCAGAGGCAATCCGCCGGAGTCTGCCACTTAATAGACAAAAGATCAGCCATGATCTAATTGAATGGCGGAGCAGGCTCGAGGGGCCAGATGGCCTACTCCTAGTTCTTATCCTCACTAAAATGTCAAAGCTCATCTCGCCCAACACTCAGACAGGGTGAGACAGGAGCAATGAGTATGCCCTCAGTTGCATCAACATGAGTAACTGGGGAGGGAGCGGGGTGCAGAGAAGAAAGGAACACCCCCTTTTTACAACAGTAGCTGCATTAAAATGTGATGTTTACAGGGATGATTTAAAGAACAGCACAAGAATAGGCTCTTTGGCCCAAGCCTGTGCTGATCAGGATGCCTGTCTATACTATTGTTATGGGCCAGGGTTTAAAACTCATGTATTATAGAGTTCACCTGACCTATAAACTTATGTTTAATTTGGCTAGGGCGAGCACAAGAGCCTACCCTTGCAGTTGTTATTCAAGAGTCTTTCTCGACAATAAGCTATATTCTCTTACATTAACCATAACATTAACCATAACCAAACAGAAATAACTTTTATCAATTACCAAAGATGCTACACAGCTACAGTTATGAATTAAAGTAATCCAAGTACAACACTTATGAATTTCACCTCAACTGTTCCAATAAAAACCATAAGCCAAAAAACCTCGAGTGGCCCAGCACTTTGCATTCTGTAGCCATCTAAGATGGCCACCTGCAAAGGACCATGGGAATTATGGCCAGCCTAGGACTCCTACAGATACACAGCCTAGGTGTACTTAAAACACAGGTAACCAGACCGGATCAAAACCCCCACTCGTTTGCATTTTATTGGCCCATTCTCCCAGGACAATAGAATTCCAATCAAGCAACCAGTACAGCCACAGACTGATCGGTGCCACTCCCCTTACTCAAAGCACAACTGCCAAGGTCAATGACCACTAAGGACCCACCCAGCCACCCACCCCTTTATTGGCCAAAAACTAAGACAGTGATCAGAGCCCTGTCGAACTATTGGGTCCAAGATTAAGGACCGCTCCAAAGAGCAAAATCCCAGAGGGATTTAAAAAAAAAAAAAGGACAGCGCAAAATAAAAATTCCATTTGCACAGTGGTGGTCGCCCTGAAGTTAAGTACAGGTTATTGTAGCTGATGGGTGTAGTTTAACTCAGTGGATATTGTTTGCATGTTGAGATAAATAAACCATCTTTTGAAGTAACTGGTTGTGTGGTTATTTGATCAAATCGATACAAGGGAAGGCTTGTGGTTCAGCAAGATAAATAGAAATAACCACAGTATTGGCGATGCTGTTGGGACTGAATCAGAGCAACAATTCTCACTTGAATAAGACTGATTTTCCTGAGATTCTCATTCAGTCTCACCATCAGGTTTAAACCCTTCCGGACAGCAAACTATGTCTAAAACCACCAAGGTGATTTTTACTGGAACAGATATTTAAAATGAAAAGGAGAGAGAGAGAGAGAGAGAGGGGCAGGTGAAACACCGAGTCCACAGCAGCCAAAAGTGAAAGCAAAACCAAAAACCTCACAACCACAGCCCAGCTCCACCCACACAATGACATCACTGAAGCCATGTGAGAAGACAAAAACATTACATGACACTTCTAGTCACAAGACTGGAGTGGGAGTTGTGGTACAATTGTACAAAAGCTTTATTCAGTCTTCAACTTTGCATGCTGGCATCACCATTCTCTTCAATGCCCACAACTGTCATAACTCCTTTCAGAGACAGGGTTGTAAGAGTGTCAGTTTCTTAATATGCCCCACTGATTAGGTTGCATGTGATTAAGACAGAACCCATTGTGTTTCCGGTGATGTTGGTTACCGAATAACTGACCCTTTTGTTTGTGTATACTTTATAACTTATTTCCACAGCATCGGCTGATGACCACAGCAGTTATATACATTAACAACTATTCACTCCTACAATTAAAACCTCTGCACTTCCTCATCCTTCTATTCATATATTCGTCAAGATGCCCGTTAAAAGTCACCATCTTATCTGCTTCCACTACCTCCCCCGGCAGAGAGTTCAAGGCTCCCACCACCCTTTTACATCTCCTTTAAACCTTGCCTTTCACACCTCAAAACATATGCCCCTAGTAATAGACTTCCACCCTGGGAAAAGCTTCCGACTATCCACTTTGTTTCTGCTCCTCAAATCTTGTCGAGCCATCAGGTCACCCCTCAACATCCATTATTCCAGTGAGAACAAACCAAGTTTCTCCAACCTCTCCACATGGCTAATGCCCTCCCCAAATTGGCAACATTCTGGTAACCTCCTCTGCACCTTCCCCAAAGCCTCCACATCCGCACTATATTCCAAGTGAAACCTAACTGGGAGGTTCTATAAAGCTGCAATGTGACTTGCCAATTTTTAACCTTAATGCCCTAGCCGATGAAGGCAAGCATGCTATATGCCTTCACTTCCACCAGTGTTGCCACTATGTGATTTTTGGACCTGTACACCCAGATCCCTTTGTCCAAATGCTCTGCCATTTACTGTATATTTCCCATCTTGTTGTTCAAAAAAAAAAAACTGCCTCGCACATCTTCTTGCACCATCTCCTCTAAACTGCACCCTTGGCACCTAGGTCCCCTAGTAATGGACTCTTCCATCCTGGGACAAAACAACTGATTGCATTGCTGTCCATCCTGCTCAAATTTTGTCAACCTCCCACTATTGTTGCAGTGAAATCAATTTGCTTTATCCAACCTTCCTCTCTTCATAGCCAATACCCTCCAGACCAGGAAACTTCCTGGTAAACCTCTTCTGGACCCCCCCAAAGCCGTCACACCCTTCTAGCAGTGGGGACAAGAATTCCATATATGACCTAACCAAAGTTCTATACAGCTGCAGCAGGACTTAATTTTAATACTCAAATACCATAAGCATTTTTGACTGCCTTATCCACCTACCCTGCCACGTTACCCGTGGACCTGTATACTCCGATCTATACTCCCAAGGTTTCCACCATTTACAAGATGATCCCTACCACTATTAGACCTCCCAAAAGGCACTACCTCACATTTGTCAGGATTAAAATCCATCTGCCATTTCCTTGTCCAGGTCTCCAACTGATCTATATCCTGCTGTATCCTCTTGACACTGCAAACTTACTAATTAGACCAGCTACATTTTCCTCCTTTTATGAACAAAGGTCCCAGCACTGATCCCTGTGGAACACCCTTCCATTCAGAAAAGCACCCTTCCACCACTACCTTCTGTCTGTCTATGACAGAGTCAGTTCTTGTATCCATCTTGCCAGCTCACCTCTGATCCTGTGACTTCATGTTTTGTACCAGTCTGCCTAAAGGGACCTTGTCAAAGGCTTTACTGAAGTCCACATAGACAACATGCACTGCCCTTTAACTCAATCAAGCGCGAGAAAGACAAAACCAAGTCCATTTGTTTCCAAATGGAAGTATAATGCAAAACAATATTTTACTTTCTTTTGAGACCTTGGCTTTGCGAAGTAATCCTCAATGGTAGTGATAGTGTCGCTATTTTATGGTTCTCTGTAGAACAGCCTGATCTCTTTTCCAACAATTTGACTATCACTGAAGGCTCTGGCCTATAATTTCCAAAGATTATCTCTTAAAACCAAAGGAACAACACCTCCCTCAGTATTCTGGGGGTAGATCCCATCAGATTGACATGTAACACCTTTTTAATATCCCCAGAATATCTACACACCCTCATCCGCCAAGTCCTTCTCTTTGGGGAATACTCCCAGATATTCCCTCTTCTGTCCTAGAGTGGGCCAACCCTGCCTTGGCTACATTCTTGTAAAAATACAGAGGGAATCTTTGACAAGGTGCCACACAAAAGGTTGCTGCATAAGATAATGATGCATGGTATGAAGGGTAAAGTAGTAGCATGGATAGAGGATCGGTTAATTACTAGAAAGCAAAGAGTGGGGATGAATGGCTGTTTCTCTGGTTGGCGATCAGTAGCTAGTGGTGTCCCTCAGGGATCAGTGTTGGGCTCACAATTTACATGGATGATTTGGAGTTGGGGACTCAATGTGTCCAAGTTTGCAGACGACACTAAGATGAGTGGTAAAGTAAAAGTACAGAGGATACCGGAAGTCTGCAGAGGGATTTGGATAGTTTTAAGTGAATGGGCTGGGGTCTGGCGGATGGAATACAATGTTGACAAATGTGAGGTTATCCATTTTTGGTAGGAACAACAGCAAAAGGGATTATTTAATGATAAAATATGCTGCTGCAGTGCAGAGTCACCTGGGTGTCCTCGTGCACGAGTCACAAAAAGTTGGTTTACAGGTGATTAAGGCAGCAAATGGAGTTTTGTCCCCTTCATTGCTAGAGGGATGGAGTTTAAGACTAGGGAGGTTATGCTGCAATTGTACAAGGTGTTAGTGAGGCCACATCTGGAGTATTGTGTTCAGTTTTGGTCTTACCAGAGAAAGGGAGTATCGGTTGGAGGGTGTGCAGAGGAGATTCACTTGGTTAATCCCAGAGTTGAAGGGGTTGGATTACGAGGAGGGGTGGAGTAGACTGGGACTGTACTCGTTGGAATTTAGAAGGAGGAGGAGGTGGGGGGATCTTATAGAAACAAAATTATGAAGGGAATAGATAGGATAGATACAGGAAGGTTTTTGCCACTGGCAGGTGAAAGCAAAACTAAGGGGCATAGCCTCAAAAGAAGGGAAAGTACATTTAGGACTGAGCTTAGGAGGAACTTTTTCACCCAAGGGTTGTGAATCTGTGGAACTCCCTGCCCAGTGATGCAGTTGAGGCTCCTTCATTAAATGTTTTAAGATAAAGATAGTTTTTTTGCAGAAAAGGTAATGGTGTTCAGGTGGGAGAGTGGAGCAGATGTCCACAAAAGATCAGCCATAATCACATTGAATGGCAGAGCAGGCTCAAAGGGCCATATGGCCTACTTCTAGCTCTTGGTCCCCCTAGTCTTGTTTGCCAAGGACTTATGACCGCTTTTAGCCCTAGTGTATGTGCGCAGGGTGTCCCATGCAAGGCTTGGTCTGCTGTTCTTTCCGTTCAACTCTTTCAGAATATCCAGGGTAACATCCAAAGAATGATTCTCAGCCCAACGCAATTGTCCAAGGAAAAATACTTGCATGGGAACTTCCTAGATGGATTTCCCAGCACATCATTGGGGGTACCCCCATATGCTATGCTGGGAAACCAGGAAGTTATGGGCCCAATCATTGCTTCCAGTACAGATTGAAATGGACTGCTCAGGATACTTCCACCTTCCTGTCTTCAGATGTCACCATCCAAGCTCACTTAATTTGGAGAACCGCCACCATGATATTAGCTGCCTTGGTTCAAGTTTCTCTCACCAGTCTCAAGTTCAACCAGTTTCATCAAACATGTTGATAGATGGATGGAGTGTGACCTGACTAGAGGGAGAATGCCACCTATTGGGAAGGCTCTGCCTCTAGACACTTGACCCCAATAAAGCATAATTTCAAGGAGGTACTTGTTGACCGAGTGCTCAAGACGAGAGGGTACAGCCCTGCATAACCCATTTTCATAACAAATGGCATATCTAGAATGTTCCAGATACAGATCAAAACCAACATTTTATCTGGCTTTCTTGTATCAGTTAGAATTCAGGGCATTTCCAGCACCCGAATTCCCCCCTCAGATACAAAACAATTGTTTCCTGCTCTTGCCATGATCAAGAATTTAATTAATGATAGTCCCCATTTTCTTTTCTCAGTCCATGTTTGGCATCTGTTCATACTGCTATTCTGGTAAAGTGACTTTCAATTGTTCTTTTAAATTTGCTGCTTTTCCAGCTCATTTGTTGAGGCTTACAAAATGCTTTTTTCTCCCTCATGATATTTTTACACCACAGATCACAAGGCTGACATCTAGCCAGCCAAAATCACTAATAAACATCACTCATGTATGTAACCATTGATGTTCTCATTTCCTACCATTTTTGCATATAATCTTGGTTTATCAAACAGAAAGACATTGTGCTCTACCTTCCATCTCATCAGCCTTCACATCAAAATGATCTTGCAAACACCACAATTTCATCAAGCACAATTTTTCCCCTGTTCATTAGCACAATTGAAAGGTTAATACCATATTGAAACACAAGAGGGAAGGTAATGGAAGGCTGGTAAACAGACCCAAGATGATGGCCCATGTTGACAGTCAGAAGTGGCAAAAACAGCAACTGAGCTCAGAACCTTAATGATGGGGATGTCCAGTTCTCCATAGGGATTTCAATTATTTAAACATTTTTTTGAAGGCAAAGGTGCTTCATAGCAGGAGCACCTCGAGGTAATGTCCCAAGCACAACCATCTTCCCTCCATAAACGTCAGCACTGGGAACAAGATATAGTCAGCAGGACCTACACAACATTTGGGCCACAAGTGTATGCTAGGCAATGCCATCTCAAACCATCTTCCCAGGACATTACTGTTACAGACCTCAATGCAGAAAACTGCTACCCGCTGTCTATGGCCAAGCCAGTTCCGAATCCATATAGCTATTTCAACTGACTGATTTAATCTTGTGCCAGCCTGCCATGAGGGAACTTGTTAAATGCTTTACTGGAGTCTATGTAGTCAACATGCACAGCCCTTCCTCAATCATTGTCACTAATAAGATCGGAGGATCTTCTCCAACAATTCCTTTATTATTTGATGTCAAGCTCAGACCTATTATCCAGGTTAGCCTTGCTACCCTTTAAATAATGAGACATCTGGCTATCTGCCAATCTTCTGGGATCTCACCAGTGGCCAATGAGAAGAAAAAAATTGTTAAAGTGATTTCATCTCTCGTCTCCTTCAGTAATCTGGATAGATGTCACTTGGCCCTGGGGATTTGTCCATCTTTTTAAACACACCCAACACTTATTCCCCTGGTAATAATGACTGTTCTAAAAAAATGTTTAGATATCCCCGAGACATCAATGTGTCCCTCTTTCACCAAAGTACTACAAGGATCTCACCCACTCTTCCTTTGGTTCTTGCTCATAATGTCCCTCTTGTCGAGTGGGCCAACTCACCTTTATTTGTTCCCAATAGGTCTAAAATGCCTTGGAATTCTCTTAATCCTGGTCTGCGAAGGACATTCGTGACCCTTTTTGCCCTCCTAATTCCCTGTTTGAGCAAGTGTGCTTCAGTTTGGTTGCAGAATTCATGTATCCTTTCTCTTTTGAACCAGACTACTTGCAATTTCCATGGTCATCCACAGTTCTGGAATCCTACATTTCCATATAATCACATGCCTGTCCTGCACTCCCATCAACTGCTCCTTAATGTGGATGTCCCTCAAACAGCCTCTCCTAAACAACAACCTCTGCCTTATCTGGTTCTAGTTAGCTAGCCTTCTCCCAATTTAGCACCTTAACCCCAGGACAACACTTGTTCTTTTCCACAAGTAACCAAAAGGTTTACGGAATTGTGGTTACTGTTTGCCGAGAGTTAAAGCAAAGAAAGAAAAGTTAGCTTACAAAACTGTAGCTCCAAAATCTACTCCAGTGAGCTGGTTGCTAGGCTCCATCCGCTAGACACTGCTCACGATTCCCAGCTGCTCCTGGGTTCCTCCAACAGTAGGTTCCCGAGCGAGACTGTGGGCCACTAGTTTTGAGGTAAAGTAACTGAGCAGCCCTCAAATGGAAATGGGGTACAATTTCATCCAGTCAGGTAGTGGTGTAAATCTAAATTTAGGGTGCTATTGACCAATTGCTGAAGTCGATATGAGGGGTCAGATTAGAATAAATTGTCAAGTTGTTGTAGCTCAGAACTTCATGTTATGACAATAGCTAGAAGCATACATGTTAAGACAAACAAAGCTATGAGTTAAATTATTTTAATTACAAGATAATAATCATTTGGTGTTTGTAATCAAAAACATTCCAAGCACAATAGAAGCAATAATTGCTGAGCCTCCAATTAGTATCAATGGCCAATAGGACTTCACTTGGCGATCTGAAAGAAAAAAGTAAATACATTCAGGTTCCTGTGATTGGATAGCTCAAGAAGGATTTTGCAAATAATTCTTCACCTTTCATAATCCAGTTTTCAATAGTAGGGAATTCTGCCAAGATCACCACTGCTCCTGATGACACATATCTTTGCTGATGGTGTTCTGCATCAGCACTCCGACCTGCAGTATGTAGGAACACAAGAATTAGGAGCAACAGTAGGCAATTCAGCCCAGAGCCTGTTCTGCCCTTTATTAGACCATGGCTGATCAGTTAAATGTTAAAAAGGCAAGCAAATTTTATTCCAATCTTAATAATGCCATACCAATGCGTTGTTTTCCTGGTACACATTGACCAGGGCAGAGCAGCCCATTTACTGGTTCCTTCCTGCACAAGACTACACTGCAATGGAAGTACAGCTAAAAAGAGGGAGAGCAAAAAAAAAAAGACATCATAGCAGGACCAGTTGAATTTATTTGACAATCTGTTTGTGCTGAAGCAATCCTCACCTGTTCCAAGGTATCAAAATTTGCCAAGATAAAAGCAAACATTTTGACTTCAAACCTTTTGAAGTGGGTAGGATATCTGACTCTCTCATTCCTCGTTACTGGATGGAAGATGGTCTTATGCACATCAGCTTCACTCTCACAGCTTTAAAAAAAACGCAACTGGTTAGCCAAACTAAAATCATTACTTTTCGTTCTTTAGAAAGCAGCAGCTTATTACTTGCCTGTTGATAACAATTGGCCACTGTGGAATGCCATGTCTGTCTTGTGATGCAGTTGCCCAGCAATCTTGCAGGAACAGTTCAATTTGTGGATCTTCGTTGTGCAGCAGTTGTACTTCAAAGTAGAGTGGCTCAGTCAAATATTTCAGCACTGGATAGTCATTGTCTTCATATAGGTTAGAATACGACACTTCTGTAGCATTCAATGGAGTTCCAAAAAGAATGGGGCGAGATGGAAAGAGGGGAAAAGAAGAGTACTTCATTGCAAATGGATCTTGGCTATCAACAGATTTGCTTTAAAGCCACTGAGTTTTACCTTTGGCAAGTTGCAAAACCAGGACCAGAGGTCCATATCCAGCTGCAACTGTTGGCTGAGGGTTAACTTGGTGTTCAAATGGAATATGCAGAGAGTCATTTACATGATAATGACACGATATCGCAAGCCTAGGAGGAATAAATAGTTATTTACTTCGAAGAATCACTACAGTGCAGAAGGAGGCCATTTGGACCACCGAGTCTGCACTGACTTTCTCAAACACCATACCTAGGCCCAAAACTCACCCAATCCCCATAGATTAATTTATGTAAGTATGCGAGCGAGCCCATTCCATATACCAAAAGACCAATCTTTCCTCAGAATCTTACCGATATATTGGACCATGTCTTGGTGCTGACTTTCTGAAGTATGCCACTTCATTCTCATAGATCATGTAGTCCTTCTCAAACTATTACAAGAAAAGTCAAAGTTGTCAATTCCTAGATGCCTGCTGAGCTCTTTCCAGACTATTATTTTTCAAGAGCAATTGCTAGCTTACCCTTCTACTTGTTCCACACGTGTCTGCAGAAAATTCAAAGGTGGCTTTGAATTCAGTACTCTCCTTTGGTTTACAGGCTTTATCTTTCAACATCATTTTGCCATCTATTCCCAGCAGTGCTTCAAGTTTTAGAGCAGTAATGACAATTCTTCCATTTGGAAAACAAGCTAAGAAAAAGGAAGTAGTCAGTATGCCAATACTACGCCAAGAGCTTCAGTTATCAGAGTGTGAAAGGAGAGAGCTTACTTAAGAGGCTGGTTACTGAAAAGCTGCAAGAAACAGAAAAATTAACAAGCACATCCAGGGCTTTATTATCCCGGAACTGGATGTCAAATCTACTGCGAAGGCCTTGGTTGTTTATTGCCTGTAATGAAAGCACAATTAATTAGGATCATCTCAAATTAAGACAAGACACCAGCTAACAGCAGCTTACCTCAAGGACCGCTCCAGTTGCATCTTGTGGAATTATGATTACTGAGTGGGTACCATTCTCTATCAAGGTATAACCACGCTGCTCAGCAGATTGAGGTGTTAGCTGTATAGTTCCAATGAAAGGAATCCAGTAGCGATCCAAGGTTTGTGTCACTATCAATGTCATGTTCTCTTCATTACAAAAGCCATTTGCCTCAGGGAGTACTAAAGGAAACATTTTATACTATATTACTTCGGAGCATTTAAATTATTGCTTTTTGGTCTTTGCAAGGAGAGGAGTCCCTTACCTATTTTATGCTCGTGTATCAAATGTGCTACATATGTAAATATTAGATTTTCTGGTACCACAGTCAGTGTGTAGATGATATCAAGGGTATATTGCTCAACACCGTCTCCTATATACTGATAAAGGAAATAAAGAAAGACAGAGTTAGCATCATGGCCAAGCAGCACTGTGGAAACATAGCCCTGACATTCCATTACCTTTCTGTCTACAACTGGGGATTCCATTGGAACTTCAAGAATGAAGATTCTATTTAGGGTCGTCTCATTTGGGTTAGTCCCATTGTACACATTAAACATCTGGTTTTCTTCATCCACAGGGAAGGATTGAGAGTCCAGAGTCAGTTTTTGGAGTTCTACATCAGGAAGAAAGTTGCCCAGTGTGATGTTGAATAGCCATTGCTCAGGAATGGTATCTGGAAGATATGGAAAAGCTTAATTGTACATTGGAGTGTATGTATGTGTTTTACCATTTGGCTGCATTTCTGTCAACACCAAATGCAGTTCAAATGAGAAAAAAAATCAAGACAATGTACAGAAATTGAGAAATTCCCATTTCAGGGCGAACAAAGTTTCTGAATCTCGAGTGGTTATGGGGCAGCAGATTGTCTTAGCATTATATCTGAAAAGGTATGAAAAAGCTGAAATTGTATACTCAATTACTCTTGGGAATTTAATTAGGACTTCTCGTTCTTGTCCTGGAACAGATGAAAAAATATGTAGCAGTAACTAAATTTCAGAACATGTCGGTATAGGTTACTTGCCAAGCCTAGAGATTGTGAAAGCACAGCATTTAGTCAGATCTCACGTCAGTTTTGTTTGCATTATTACTATTCAACAGACTACAGATCCATTCCTGGAACTTTGTAGCCACTCGCAAAGTTATTTGGAAGCACCTACCAAACCTATGATCCTTACCAACACGACACTCCCCACCCCACACAAACAAAAAAGTATTAAGATGTTCCCATGTACTGCAGTGGTTCAAGGCAGCAACCTTGAACTTGTGGGCAATTATGGGTGGTTGATTTCATTGCAAATTTCAAATAAGAGGCTTATCAAAGCCATATTTCTGGCTCTAAATGGAAAATTCTCAGCATTAGCAAAAAAAAAAAAAGGATGTTATCTTATAGTACATACCATCAATGAGAACTAAGGGTTGAGGTATAAAGGGAGTAGTAACTGGATGGATAACATTGATTTTATTCAGTCCCCATGCCTCATCTTCCCATTGGTGTTCCAAAAACAGATTAATGCTGTATTTTATACCATACCGTCCATTCACCACATGGCTCTGAAAGCAAATGACAATTCAGTTAAGTTAATAAATGGAATAGTGACATTTTAAACTCTTTTCTTTAGTGACACAAGACACTATTCCTCGTCTTAGCCAAAAGGATCCAAAAAAAAGAAACACCTTGCTTCAGCATTTAATGTTTAAATGTCAGGTTGAATTTTTAAAAAAAAATGTTAAACACTACAATGTACCTGGTCAGGTACACAATGTAGTAGACAGTGAAGTTTATAACACATTTAAAGGAATAAATGACCCAAGATTTAAAATGGTTTGTTGAAAAACCCACATTAAGCATGACATTAAAAAGGCCGAATCCCATGAGAAACATCAAGATAATGAAGCATCACTTTGAACTGCCACTGTTTATTTCCAACTTTTCTGTTTTGTGTGTTCAATTAGAAGAAATCATCAAGAGCTGTAATTTGTATTGAATTCAACTCTGTTCTCTATTTGCTTGGACAAAACAAACTTAAAAAAACCATTTGCAAGAAAACTGACTTGATCAAAAGACATCCGAAACTAACTGAATAAAAAGACAATTTACACATGAAGCTTAGTTTCAAGATTTGTTGAGTAAAATATAAAGTGCAGTGACAAGATATATTATCAGACAGCAAAATTATTGAAACCATGAAGGGGGGCAGGGATGTTGGTTCTGAAGCAATTTCAATAACAGGGTCACCCAAAAAGCCAAACCAAAAAGAGATTTTTCTTTTAAATATATAGACAATCTACTAGTTGGATGTACAGCAGTCTGATTTTCAAGAGTGACTAATTTCACTGAAATGCCAGAAGTCAAATCACTTGTTTGCTTTTGCTTAGGGATGGTGTAATATTTTAAAATGGATTTTAGTCTCAGACATGCATAAATCAGTGTGGATAAAATAATTGCAATTGAAAAAAGCCAATTCCTCACCCACCTTAAAGTATCCATCTTGTGCTCCAATTGGCACATTTATAGCAAGAGCAGTCACATTTTTATCAAGAGTATAGTTTCTTTCTGCCATTTGTGTGGGGTTCAACTTGATGCCATTTACTCCCATGGAGGTGTTGTCTTGATGAACTGCACCGGGTACAATTGGAGTGAAGATTCTTGGCACAGTCCACGTGATGATGTCATCAGTGAATGTAATACCATCTATTAGGAAACCAAAAACATGCTGATTTTGCAATGGCATGGGCATAATTCTCAGAATACAGATGGAATTTGGAAATACATGGATGGCTCATGTATAAAGGGCACGATTTTGGATAGCTCAGAAAGTGATTAGCTCACCTACAGTTAAACAGTCCAATTATGGTAAATAAGGAATAAATAGTTGGCCAACAGTACCCAATTATTTCAGTGGGAAGACAATGCAAGATGGCAGTTGCATGGAGGGAACAACAGCTGTAACATTTCTTACCAACAGGACAAGCTATCGCAGTGTCAATTAGCAAAACCATCCATTGCTCCTTGTAAAAGCTTGTTGATCGGATTACAGTCAAGGGAATACCTTGGACCTAGGTATCAAATTTAAAAGTCACGAGAAGAATTGCAAAGCCAAAATAGCCAAATCAGACTACCATCCAGAGGCGAAATATAGTGAACTTACCACAACTATTTGAGCTTCATTTGTATGATATGGAGCACGGAGCAATATACGAGACATTGTAGTATTGATTCCATAGTTCATTCTTTGTGCTTCTTTCACAGTCATACTCCTTTTGCCACCAGGGATGTGAAATACCACTTGCCATATTCCACTTTCTGCATAAGTCGCCTTGATAAATAGTAAAATATCAAAAAGGTTGGAGTTTTCCCATTTAACTGAATAATATTAGAAGTAATGATATCAAAGTTTAATTTTCCCTAATCAACAATTAGCATCAGCAATTTCTGTAGTGTTGCAGTGTAAGAAAATGCCAACAGATATCTATGTTTTTAAGCATCACCTAGAGAAGGAAAATAGTATGATTTTGAGTAGAGTCAAATTGGATGTAGAAACATCCAATAGCACAAATTAATTCTAGCACAAATTGTCCGACTCTCCAAGTGTTATGGATTGTCTTGAAGCATGTTGTTGGAATAAGAATGTTGGAAATGTAGCGATGCTCTTTTTCAACTGGAATACCTCCAAGAAATCCAATACAAGTCCATGTGTGCAGAATGGTGAAACTTACCCCAACAGGGAAACCCTTTTTAAAACCAAGGTGCTCAAATGGGATCTTATCCTAACAGAACATACATGTTCTCATGGGCCGAGAGGTTATATTTAAGAAAATAGTCATGTGCCTTTAATGCATGACAAACTCCACACATACATGCATTTCTATTTTCTTGTCCAAGATAAATTAGTCATAGTCAACAAAGATAGAAAATCGGTCATCATTAGGTAGACAATTATTTACACTACTCAACTAGCATGGGGCAGGGTGAGGAGGCAGGTGTGAATCACATCAGGTACTGGGAGTCATTCTGTATCATGTCACTCATCCTACCCCTCATCCCTTCAAAACCATCAAGAGTTAATAGTTATTAAAAAGTTAGAAAGATAGATGGATTATACAGTGGTTGTGTAGGAACTCTGGCATGTGGAAGGATTCACCAGACCAAAGATATTCTAGAATCATGCAGCAGGAGCATAGAGAAAGACATGGGTCAATTTAGCCAAGGTAACAATTTTGCCTAAAGGAAAAAAAAAAAAAAACAGGATTTCCGATTGCAAACAAACATCTTGGCCTTGTAAATTGTTGTTTCAAGTGTGACCCTCTGCAGGTAACCCTGCCAGGAGACTTGAAGGAACCGTGAACCCTTGTATTGGAAAAGGACAGTTAAATAATTATAGACTAACTAGAAAAGGACACTTTTAGTTATAGACCATCTGTGGCACAAAATGGAACTGAGATATACACAGCACATAAAAATACATAATTGCTGCAGTGATTATGGTGACCTGCTCATTCATCCAGAAGTTGTGTACAGAGTGCTTGTAGGCAGATTGAATAGAGATGGACTCCTGCTTGCAGGGAAATCAAGCAAAGTTAACCAGATTTAGTGGAATACCAAAGTTGTCATGCACCATTGATATTCTTAATTGTGTAATCCTTTTATCATCGAAAATCTTTGCACAAATCAATGGTTTAAAAAATAAAACAAACTTACTTCTGGAAATACTAAAGCCCAATCTTCAGCATCTTGAGCATAGTCTTCAATAGTTGGTATATTTCTTTGTACAGAAACCTGTACATTATTAATTACAAGTTAGTGCATTCATTTTCTATTGGTAATTATATTTGTACCATTAGCCAGAGCCAAGTCTAGCCCTACAATAGGCACATTAGATTAGGCCACAAAAGATGATACTGGATACACTAGAGAAATTGTATAGATTGCATAGGTAATTGTTAAATAAAGCTAATGTATTATCAGGCATCAAGTAGATGACATCTACAGATGTAGCAATATTCAGTATTGTTTTTACCTGCATATAGTTTTCTTCACAGTATATTTCCCTTACAGCCCATGGTGAGTACATACAAGACAGCATTTGAATATATGTTGAAGCTCCTGTGTCAGTTCCTGACACTTTTATTTGTATAGTGATACTGAATTGCTCATCATTCTGCAGAGAAATTGTGTACAATGTCAAGATGAAAACTGGTCATAAACCGGTAATATTCATTCTCAGGCACCAAATATTTCCATAATGCAACACATGAAACCTAAACTGATCAGAGTTGGGAGCACATTCCCAATTAATTATCCCTCCAACTCATGCATCCCATTTCAGCTGTTGCAATAAACCACACATGAAATGTATCCTATAAAAGAACATTACAGCACAGGACCAGCCTTTCAGCCTACCAAGCTTGCACTGATTCAGACCCACTACTGTTGTCCAAATGATCCATATCTCTCCCATTTCTGCCCATTCATGTGTCAATCAAGATGCTTCTAGCTGTGGTGCCTGCCTCCACTGGCACTGCATTCCAGTGCCTGCCACTCTGCATGGAAAAAAAATTCCCCTTACCTTGAACCTGTGCCCCTTTGTAAATACACTCTTTACACCCTTAATACCTCAATTTTAGGTCTCAAATCAGATGTACTCTCAGCCTTCATCTTGCCAATTAAAACTAGTGTTTATTCAATTTTGTCATGCTAACACCCTACATACCCAGCAACATCCTTCTTTGCACTCGCTCAAAGCATCACGGTGGCACCCAGAACTGCACGGAATATTCCAAATGTGACGTCCAAGTTTTTTTTTTTACAACTGTAACATGACCTGCCAACTCATACGCCCCAGCTGATTAAGGCAAACATGCCCCATGCCTTCTTGACCACCTTATCCATTGCATTGCCAAATTGAACTATGGACCCAAATCCCTCTATGTCAATGCTCACAAGGGTCCTGCCATTTACTGTATAATTCACATCTGAATTTAATCTTCCAAAATGCATCACCTCACATTTGTCAAGATTGAACTCCCATTTACCTGCTTAACTCTCCAATAACACACTGATCCTAGTGGACCACCACTAGTTAGATCTCCAATCTGAAAAATTATCTTCCACTGCTTCTGTTGCCAAGCCATTTCTTTATCCATCTAGTTAGCACACCAAATCCTAGGTGACTTCACCTTTTATACTAGTCTGCCATGGAGGAACTGTCAAACACCTTACTAAAGTCCATGTAGACAATAGCCACAACCTTTCCCTCAATTAATTCTGTCACGTCCTCAAAAACTAATACATGACCGTCCCACACAAAACCATATTGCCTATCACTATCAAGTACATTCGCCTCCAAATAAGAATAAATCCTGTCCTGTCCCTCGGCGAGCTTCCCCACTGCCGATGCCAGGCTCACTGGCTAATTACCTGGATTATCCCCGCTTCCCTTCTTAAACAAAGAGGGATATTATACTTCAGACCTCGCTGGTGGTCAAAATCTGACACAAGGGACTGGTGTGCCAAGGGGCTGGTTTAGCTCACCAGGCTAAATCGCTGGCTTTTAAAGCAGACCAACAGCACGGTTCGATTCCCGTACCAGCCTCCCCGGACAGGAGCCGGAATGTGGCGACTAGGGGCTTTTCACAGTAACTTAATTGAAGCCTACTCGTGACAACAAGCAATTTTCATTTTCATTCCTTTACAAGATACTTCCTCCTTCATTATTTGACATGTCCTAGAGTATTCACACACCATCCTCTATCTGACACACCTCTCCTTGGTGTATACTGATGCAAAGTATTCATTAAGGATTTCACCTCACTTCCTCTGACTCCACATACAAGGACAAAGTCCTTGAGTGGGCCTACTTTTGCTAGTTACCCTCCTGCTCCTCATGTAGAAGGCATTGGGATTTTCCTTGACCCTGCTTGCCAATGACATTTCATGGCCCATTTTAGTCCTCTCACCTTTTGAGGTTGTTCCCACTTTTCCTATATTCTTCAAAAGCCCATGTTTTAGTTGCCTGTACCTTATGTATGCTTCCTTTTTTACTAATACAATTCACCCATCATCCATGGTTCCCTATTCTTGTCACTTCCGTCCAAAAAATGAACAGATCAGAAGCAATATTTCTAACATTGGATCAAACTCTACTTACCAAATTATGGACGTAACAGCTGAGGACAGAAGCACGGAATTCAACATTCCGATGATCCACTGCAATGGTATACCCACATTGTGATGCTAACTCTGGTGTAATTGGAAAGATATAACCAAACTGATCTGAGAAAGTAAAACAAGGAGTTAGCATGTAAAATTGTGCTCAATGATGAACATTCAGTTCTCTGCAAACCATTGCCCCCTCAATTTAGGTTGCATTACAAGATCTTTCATTTATATGGGTTTGGGAAAAGTAGAAAGGAGGAAGAAAAGGTCTCCCATTAGCTTTTTCCAGCCTATTGAAAAAGTGGCATAGGTTTAGACTAGAGTTACTCCAATTGGACATTGTTTGTCATTGAAATAGTGAATCAGAAACAGTTTAAGATGACTGGAAGAAATGAAAAGACTCTTGATTTCTGGTCCAGTTGCAATCTTCTCAGTGAAGGACTTGCTGCAACACAGTTTAGCTGCGGGTTCCCATTTTTCACAATTGCTCCCCGCAGGATTAAAACATATATTGTTTGATGCTATTGATCCTAGAGTACTGCTATTGAAACATCCTACGATGAGATCCAAGGGCATTAATGTCAACCTAGAATTATGATGCACATGCAGGCAGTGGCGGACTGGCCAGGGTGTCAGCTTGCCCAATGGCAAGTGGGCCCCGGATGAAGTGGGCCCCCTATATTAAATAAAAATGCAATAAAGAAACAAACACAGGCAACTGTTTTAGTAATAAGAGAAAAAAAAAGAGAATAGGACACAAATAAGCAGTGCATGAAAAGGAACGAAGCAGGGGAGGTAGTGGAATAGGGGGGCATAATTAAGGAAATTCCATGTTTTCAGCAAGAGTGTGAGAATTTAAAGATAAAGTTACAATTAGTGATTTGAGATGGTCGGCAACTTGAAAGGATATCAAGCAGTACATAGGGTCGTGAGGTCACCGAAAAGGAGAAGCGGTACCTTTGACCGTGAATCATGAGGTCAAAGATATTGAAGTGATAAACCATGATCGGTAAACTCAAAGGGTTGCGACTTGTAACACTACACTGGTATCAAACTGGACATGTTAACTTTGGTCGTGGGACCATTCTTAATGTCTTGCTATAGTCGGACCAAACTTCTAAGTTTCAACAGTTGTCTCAGTTGCTTGCTGGTGTGAACACTGTACAGTGGGATTGTCTCCTCTTCTGAAGCTGCATAGGCCACAGTAGTATTGACTAATGAACATAGCCTATTGAAGTGTAAGTAAGTTATTTTATATTTTTATCAAGTAGGGGTTCATCTGGCGTTCCTTCAAGTTATTCTTGCAATCATCAATATTCATTTTTTGCCAACGTGGGCTATTTTTAATTAAGTTTTTAATTCAGGAATATTACCGCAACCAGCATGGTAAAGAAAAAGCATAAATCTGGGTCACTAAAACACAAAGAACAAAAAGAAGCAGAAAGGAAGGAATAAGCCATGCGATGCAGGCCTATTACAGAGTTTATAATACCACAAGCACAATCCACACCAATATCCAGTTCTGCAACAACTAAATCAGCAGCAAGAAACAATGCTCATGGTGATGAAAAAGACAGAGAAGAGCTACTTTGAATGTAGAGACAAATACAAGTGCACCCATTACTAATCAACCCGGGCTCAATATTTCTTCTGGCTTCCTTGTTCCGGTATCTGTACTGCCTGTAGTTGCAACATCTGAACACAATAGCTTCAACTAGTGACAGGGAATCAGATATTCCTTCAAGCATAAATGACTTGGTTTCTGAAACACATCCTGTAAATGAACCTACGCAAGAAAATTAAAGATCAATTAATGGAATCTTCCAATATCCATCACGAGCAAAGCTAAAACAGTTTTTTGCTGAACATCCACTTCAGCCACTTGATGATCTGCCATTTGATGCTCGTTTGTATGAGAGGAAAATTACGAATGACTCAGTCCCAAGAAAATGGCTAACATATAACAAAGAAAATAGATGCTTATATTGTTCATACTGCTTAGCCTTTGAGTTTCCCAACACTTGTAATCCATCACCCTTTGTACGTGGCTTTAGTGACTACAGGCGTATTAGCCAGAGCTTGACTTTACATGAATCGACAACACCACATGTCAGAAATGCTCAGCAATATATCAGTGTGGTTAATGATGGCACCTTAGAGTCCTTTTAATTAGCAATGCTGCAAAAAAAAATGTAAGAAGTATTGAAGCAGAGAAGTATTGCCATGAGGATTATGGACATCATAAAGATGTTAGGCAAGCAAGCACTTCCTTTGAGGTCACAGAAATGAATTGGCCTACACTCTAGATAAGGAGGTTCTGAATCATGGCAATTTTTTAGCTACAGCGCAGTAGATGGCAAAATATGACCCAATTATGGCAGCACACGTTTCTGCAGTGCAAAACAAGTCTAAACAAAGAATCAAATGATTAGAGCAACAAGGAAGGCTCAAAGTAAGGCCGTGGTGTACTTGTTACATACCCGAGTAAAACAACTATAAACATGTTAATCAAAATTATGAAGAATATGATACAAGAAAGAATTAGTCATGAAGTTTCTCAAAGCAAATATTATTCTATTCAGGTTGATTCAACACAAGATATTCATCCATCGATCTGTTTAGCATTATTATCCGGTATGTGCTTAAAGGTATTATCTGTGAGCGATTACTTTCAGTTGTGCCAAGTAATGATGGTACAGGACAGGGACTTTTTGATCTATTGATTGAAACATTACAGCATCTTAAAATTGACCCCCAAAAATGTTTATCTGATAGCACAGATGGCGCTACAAGCATCTATGGCCAGTATAATGGTTTACAAAGTAAAATTGCTGATCAGCATGTTCATATATGGTGCTATGCCCATGTTTTGAATTTGGCGATAAACTTAAACAAAATGTTGTGCCTGCAGTTTCTTTTTTCAATTTGCTCCAGAATATAGCAACTTTTGTGAAAACATCATACAAGGGAATGGCTGTATAGATAGAAGTTGTTGGAAAACATCTAGGACAAGAAAAAATGAAACGATTAAAGCTAATTGGCGAGACCAGATGGTCAGGAAAATCCAATGCAGCAACAACTATATTTGGACGTTTTGATGATGCCGGCTGCCAGTAATTTTGTAAATCTATTGACATGCTCATCAATGATACAAGATTCAGAAAAGTTTGATGCAAAAACAAAACATGAAGCAAAATGTTTTACTTCAAAGTCTAAAGTTTGAACCATATTGACAGCATTTACTTACTTGTATATATTTGAAACTACAACCCCGTTATCAAGTTATCTACAGACAAGTGGTTTAGATATGTTTACCTGCATGGAGTTTGGTAGATTCAGCTACAACAAAGTTGAAGGAACAGACAGAACATTTGATAACGTTCACAGCAAGGCTTTGAATTTGTAAATAAATGTAATGACAGGATTTCACAGATGAATATGGATGAAAATCAAACATTGGAAATTGATGCGTTGGAAACAGCATTGCCAGTTAAGAGGCAGAAGAAGAAAAGAATGGCAGATGAGCTTATTGATGATGAAATAAATTCCTCAGATTCTCTAGCTGATTTGAGTAAATGTGTTTAACCTAATAATGGATCGCATCATCCAGTCACTAGAATCACGCTTTGTACAACACAAAACGGTTGTATAAAGATTTGTCCTGCTTGGACCCAGCAAAGTTTAAAACTATTGCAGAGAAGGGCCTTGAAGATGAAGCACTGGAATGTATTATTAAGCTGTTTCCACAAATCAGCAAAGATCAAGTAATATTGGAATAGTTTTCTTTTGCTTCAAACTTTGATGTATTAAAGCTAATGCTTAAAGATGGTGAGAATATGGATGCCAGTTGCAACAATTGTAAAATTTGCAGCACTTGCCCATCGTGTACACTAAAAATTCTGGCATCCAACAGACTTCATGACAAGGCATATGATAACCTTTATGAAGTCATCTGCACACTAGCAGTTATTCAAGTCCAATGTGAGAGGACATTTTCAAAGCTAAAGATCATAAAGACAAGGTTAAGAAATTTACTGTCTGAAGAGAATTTGGAATCATACATGTTTCTATCCATTGGAAAGGAATTGTTAGATGAATTGATGCAGAAGCAATTATTGGCAGATTTGCACAATCATCTAGCGACCAAAACAATTGCTCTTAATATAGTGGGACTGCAGCAATGCTCTATTGTGCTTTTGAACTATCTGTTAATGTGTAAATTGTGCAGTAAACGATTTAAAAATATCAACCAATTACTTAAAAAAAAATTCAATTATAACATTCTGATTTACACTTGGTATCTACTGCCGTAATAGTACAGTACAGTACACTAATTATTAAGAAATACATATTTTTCCACAAAAATTAATTGTACCTTTTTTCCATGTATTTGTTGAAAATTTTATTCATTCATTATGAAAATTAATGATGCATTGTAGTTGTGGTGGGCCCCCTTTGTCTCCTGGCACCAATATTGTTTAGACCCAGTCCATCACTGCATGCAGGACAACCTAAAGATCTGATTTGATCAATTTAAATTGGACCATTGTTCTCCGCTGAAAGATTTCACGATTCCAAAAATCCAGGATACATGAAACTCCCTGCTATTTTATCACGCCAAATGAATTAAAGATCCTACAGAAGACATAGATTCTCCAAACCTCCTTTAAAAGTGTAAAAAATATCTATTCCTGGAATGTGGAATGACTTGCTCAGCGAACCTTTCTTCGCATCCCAATTGCCCGCGCAACATGGTGGCGAGCCGCCTTCTTGGACCGCCATCCACATAGTGTGACATGCAACGTAGCAGCTTCAGGTTACACCTCTCGCAACATCACCCACCATGCTGCTTCCAATTGTATGCGATGCCTTAAATGCAACCTTATTTCACTTATTCTACCCGTCAGCAATTTGGCGGGGGGGGGGGGGGGAAGAAAGTGTGATGCCAATTAGGCATTATATTAATTAGACACTTCAGCTGATTTGTAAAAGAAAAGATCACTATCTAGTGTAGTTTATCAGTTTTTGTCTTGAACAAATCCGTCATTAAGTTACATTTGATTTTCGTATCTGTGGTTTGACCATTTACACTACTATCGCACAAACTGATTCTTACCAACGACGCTAATCTGCCAAAACTTCCCAGCAAGAAAGTGCTTATTTAGTCCACCCAGAAGACACTGCCAGCGACATTCAGTCTTCAGAAAACCTGTAGAAGCGAATCAGAGGAATTCTTCAATATTAAACTTGAGACCAGCGGAGGAGAACACAAGCGGCTTGGCGAACACTGACCTGGAGGCGCGGTTTGCATCCAGGCTTCAGGCGTTGCCCGCAACCACCGAGGATATCAATCTGTTAAACACAGAGCACCATGAAACAAAAAGATGAGACAAATTCCTTCCAAATTCCTTCACATTGCAAAGACTTACCCAAGTAACAGGATAGACGCCATAGTCCAAATTCTATCCCCCCCCCCAATCTACCCAGTCAAGACCTTTAAGCTGCTTTCCCTCCCCAACAGAACCGAAAGGCAGGTACGCTGCCAAAGAAATGGTAAAAGGAGTCAGGAGGCGCGCGCCATTTAACCGGGCTCAGAGTCACGCGCTCATCCGCAGCAGAGCCCTCACCTGGGTGCAGGTTAACTTAACTTTTGTTATGGAGTGAATGCTCAATGTTCATCCCTTTCTTCTTTGCCGGTGTTTCTATTGTTCGCACTCTCGCCTCCGAGTCAGTGGAACACACAAAGAAAATCAAGTCCTGATCCTCCAGGGCAGTACGTACGGAGGGATTCTGTACTGTCCCAGTGCTTGATCTTCGGGTGAGTCCTTAAACTCTGTGCAGAAAAGTTATCGACCTGAAATGTGAAGTCCACAGATGCTGCCTGACCTGCTGAGCATTTCCAGCTTTTTTTGGGCTTCTATTTTCAGCACGGTAGCATTTTGCTTTTGTAACTGTCTGCCCCTGTCAGGTGTGTAAAACGATCCGATGGCAATATTTTGCAAAAGAACAGGGGAATTCTCCTCAGTATCTGGCCAATATTTATGTTGTAACCAGCATCACAAAAACAGATTGTCGGTCAAGATTGCATTAAAAATATGAAAAATACACCCCATTAAGATTTCTGAAGATGCTGTACGTGACGTGCATGAATGATGGTCAAATAAGTTCAAATGAAAATGTTCATATTTAAAGAAGTTCATGGTTTCTTTAGGATTTCATTATTTATGTTATTATACACATTTTAAAGTTTGAACACATCTCAATGACATCAGGAAGATGCTTGTCTAACCTGACATTGATAAATGGACCCAACATTGGACATTTTTTCCTTTTATCATCACATTGTAATTATACCCTTCTTCCAGTCATGGCAGTGGGAATTCTATGGCCCTCCTCCTCTGCTGGCATATTTGAAGGTGGCAGGCACATAGCATAAAGCGGCTGGCAAGCCCACCGCATTTCCACTCCCCTCAAATTGTCCACTATATTATAGAGGGTGGATAAGTTATCAGGCATCCAGCCCACCCATAGGCTTACCGAGGCCCTTAAGTTGCCAACTTAAGAATCTCATTCTGCCTCTGCTGCCATAATACATTTGGTGGGGAACGAAGATGGTCAGTCCGCTACTTTAACAGCTCGGGCTAAAGGTGGGAAGTCAGTGGAGTACATTCTTTGGGGGGTCTTGTGCCCATTGGGCTTATCCTCCAAGGTGGCACACCCCTTTGTGCCTCCCACCCTGACCTCTAAGATGCTATTCCCCCAACACCTTGTTAGGGTCCCCGATCCTTCATCGATAAAAAATCCCTAGACTTCCTTGTAGTGCAGTATCTCTGTTCCTTCTTCTTGGGACTCCTTGTAGTCCAGCAGTGGGCACTCCTACTGCTGGGACTACTTAGCCGTTGGCTACTCTGAGTGGCCGTGAGCTCTTGCAGGCGGGAATCTCAGCTCATTAAGGCAGGCTCTAATTCTGCAGAGCAGCCTTTTAAAGTTGGTAAGGCGCCTATGCCTTTCAGTAGGGGGAGGGAATGGGGGACTGTGAGGAATAAACCCGCCCCATGTAATTCAGCCTATCCCTAACTTCTCAGCATATATATCAAAGAAATCCCTGCTTCAAGAATCTAATATTCTCTGCTTCTCAAATTGAAGTCGTCTTTGTTAGCTATATAACTAGTATACTGCTCTTGGATGCCCTGGGATCTCAGCGAAGGATATTTCTTTTTTTTAAAATAATTTTTATGGGAATTTTCTACAGAAAATATAAAACATAACGACAAACAATGAAATGCAACAAAATAACCCATAATAACTATAACACCCCTCAGACCGTATCGACGCATGTATCACATCCCCCCACCCCCCAACCCCAATGAACAACAAAAGAACTTAAAAATAAATTAAAATTAAATAAACAAACATAGTCATCGTCCCCCCCCCCCCTTTTCCTTCCCTCTTCCCCCCCTCCCCCCCGGGTTGCTGTTGCTCTGTCCCCAGTACCCTATCGTTGAGCCAGAAAGTCGAGGAAAGGTTGCCACCGCCGCCTAAAGAACCCTTGTACCGATCCTCTCAGGGCGAATTTGACCTTCTCTAGCTTATAAAACCCGCCATGTCATTGATCCGGTCTCCACATCTTGGGGGCCTCGCATCCTTCCATTGTAGCAAGACCTCCCGCCGGGCTACTAGGGACGCAAGGCCCAGCACACCGGCCTCTTGTCGCCTTCTGCACTCCCGGCTCCACCCCAACCCCAAACATCGCGAGTCCCCATCCTGGCTTGACCCTGGATCCCACCACCCTCGACACCGTCCTCGCCACCCCCTTCCAGAACTCCTCCAGTGCCGGGCTTGCCCAGAACATATAGGGCATGGTTTGCTGGACTCCCCGAGCACCTGACACACCTGTCTTCACCCCCAAAGACCTACTCATCCTCGGCCCAGTCATGTGGGCCCGGTGGCAGCACCTTGAATTGGATGAGGCTAAGCCGCGTACAGGAGGAGGAAGAATTAACCCTCTCCAGGGCATCAGCCCATGTCCCGTCTTCGATCTGTTCCCCCATTTCCCTCACACTTAGCTTTCAGCTCCTCTACTGACGCCTCCTCCGCCTCCTCCATAACCTTGTAGATATCAGATATCTTCCCCTCTCCGACCCAGACCCCCGAAAGCACCCTGTCACTCACCCCCCTCGCGGGAAGCGAAGGGAATCCCTCCACCTGCCGTCTAGCAAATGCCTTTACCTGCAGATACCTGAACATGTTTCCCGGGGGGAGCCCAAATTTCTCCTCCAACTCCCCCAGGCTCGCAAACCTCCCATCAATAAACAGGTCCCTCAGCTGTCCTGATTGCCCGCTCTGTGCCAACCCTGAAATCCCCCATCAATGTTCCCCGGGACGAACCTATGGTTCCCCCTTAACGGAGCCTCCATCGAGCCCCCCACTTCTCCCCTATGTCGCCTCCACTGCCCCCAAATCTTGAGGGTAGCCGCCACCACTGGACTCATGGTATACCTCGTGGGAGGGAGCGGCCACGGCGCCGTTACCAGGGCCCCCAGGCTTGTATCTCCACAGGACGCCCTCTCCATCCGTTTCCATGCTGCCCCCTCCCCCTCCATTATCCACTTGCGCACCATCGACACATTGGCCGCCCAATAATACCCCGAGAGATTGGGTACGCCAGCCCCCCCATCTCTACCCCGCTCCAAGAAGACCCTCTTCACCCTCGGGGTCCCATGCGCCCAAACAAAGCTCATGATGCTGCTCGTCACCCTTCTAAAAAAGGCCCTAGGGATAAAGATGGACAAACACTGAAAAAGGAACAAGAACCTCGGGAGAACCGCCATTTTGACGGACTGCACTCTACCCGCCAACGATAGCGGCACCATGTCCCACCTTTTAAATTCCTCCTCCATCTGCTCCACCAGCCTGGTAAATTAAGCTTATGGAGAGTCCCCCAACTCCTGGCCACCTGCACCCCCAGGTATCTGAAACTCTTCACTGCCCTCTTAAATGGGAGTCTCCCAATTCCCTCCTCCTGATCACCCGGGTGTACTACAAATACCTCGCTCTTGCCTAAATTGAACTTATAGCCCGAGAAGCCCCCAGATTCCGCTAACAGCTCCATCACCCCCGGCATTCCCCCTTCTGGATCCGCCACATACAACAGCAGGTCGTCCGCATACAGCGATACATGATGTTCCTCCCCATCCCGCACCAGACCCCTCCATCTCCCTGACTCCCTCAACGCCATAGCCAAAGGTTCAATCGCCAGTGCAAAGAGCAAGGGGGACAGGGGGCACCCCTGCCTGGTCCCACGGTAGAGCCTAAAGTACTCCGATCTCCTTCCATTGGTAACTACACTTGCCATCGGAGCCGTATAGAGCAGCCTCACCCATTTGATGAATCCCTCCCCGAATCCGAACCGCTCCAGCACCTCCCACAGGTACCCCCACTCAACTCTATTAGACGCTTTCTCCGCATCCAGCGCCACCACTATCTCCACCTCCCCCTCCACTGCCGGCATCATAATAACATTGAGCAGTCTCTGCACATTCGTGTTGAGCTGCCGTCCCTTGACAAATCCTGTCTGATCCTCGTGTATCACCCCTGGCACACAGTCCTCTATCCTGGTGGCCAGGATCTTCGGCAGCAACTTAGCGTCAACATTGAGGAGCGAGATAGGCCTGTATGATCCACACTGCAAGGGGACCTTATCCTGCTTCAGGATCAGAGAGATCAGTGCCCGCGACATCGTCGGGGGCAAAGCCCCCCCCTCCCATGCCTCATTGAAGGCTTGCACCACCAGGGGGCCCACTAGATCTGCATACTTTTTATAAAATTCCACCGGGAACCCGTCCGGCCCCGGCGCCTTACCTGACTGCATTTGTCCAATCCCCCTGACTAGCTCCTCCAACTCTATCGGCGCCCCCAGCCCCTCTACCAGCTCCTCTTGAACCCTTGGGAAACATAGCCTGTTCATGAAGCTCTCCATCCCCCCTCTCCCCATCGGAGGTTCCGACCGGCACAGTTCCTCGTAGAAGTCCCTAAAGACCCCATTTACTTCTGTCCCCTTCTGCACTACATTCCCCACCCCCATCCGTCACTCCACCATTTCCCTAGCGCATCTCGCCTGCGGAGCTGATGCGCCAACATCCTGCTCGCCTTCTCCCCATACTCATATACCGCGCCCTGCACCCTCCTCCACTGTGTCTCCGCCTTTCTGGTGGTCAACAAGTCAAATTTGGCCTGCAAACTACGCCGTTCCCCCAGCAACCCCTCCTCCGGTGCCTCCGCGTATCTCCTGTCCACATCCAGGAGCTCCCCCACCAGTCTCTCCCTCTCCTTCCTCTCCCTCCTTTCCCTATGGGCCCGGATGGAGTTCAGCTCCCCCCGGACTGGACCGGTCCAGTGGGGGATCCAGCACTGTGTTAAAGTCTCCCCCCATGATCAGGCCCCCTGCCTCCAGGTCCGGAATGCGGCCCAACAAGCGCCTCATGAAGCCGGCATCATCCCAATTCGGGGCATATACATTAACCAGCACCACCTTCTCTCCCTGCAGCCTACCCTTCACCATAATATATCTGCCCTCCTTGTCCGCCACCACCTCAGCCGTCTCGAACGCCACCCTCTTCCCCACCAGAATCGCCACCCCCCCCCGGTTCTTCGCGTCCAATCCTGAGTGAAAAACCTGCCCCACCCACCCATTCCTCAGACGAACCTGGTCCGCCACATTCAAGTGGGTCTCCTGGAGCATAGCCACGTCCGCCTTCAGCCCCTTCAGATGAGAAAATACCCTAGTTCTCTTAATCGGCCCATTCAGCCACCTCACGTTCCAGGTAATCAGCCGGATCAGAGGGCAACCCGCCCTTCTCCCCCGCCGGCTAGCCATAGCTTATCGACTGCTCGCCCCAGGCTAGCTCGCCCCGCCTGACCCGTTCCCCATGGCGATAACGCCTCTCCTCTACCCCCCCGGCCCACACCAGCTCCTTCCTGGCCATTCCAGCAGCAACCCGGTATGCCCCCCAGGCTAGGACCCCTCCTAGCCGTGACGCACCCTCCATGGTACTTCCGTGAGTCAGCTGACTTCTGCTGACCCGGCAACTCCCGCCAAAACCCATCCCCTCCCGGCATGGGTCATCCCCCTCTTGCCACACCTCCTTGGCACCACTTCAGCGCGGGAAAGAAAACCAGTAGAGGCCACGCCCCCACCTCCAGCTCCGCCCCCCCTGCCCCACAGCGCGGAAAACCAGAGGAAAGCCCGCGCTTTCGCACTGCCACACCCCACCCTTCTGACGCAGCTCCCCAAAGTCCAGTTTCACCCCAACCCCCAGCCATGTACAGAAGAGAACATATAAAGCACATACCCCCAACGTTCCCCACATACCCCACACCCATACCCAACAGACAGGGCCGGCTCAAGGCACCGGCAACTCGGGCTGTTGCCCGGGGCGCCATGTGCTTGGGGGCGCCAGAGACTCGGGTCCCGCGCATGCGCAGTTGGGCCGGTGCCAACCAGCGCATGCGCGGTGGCCGCCCGCCCCCAGGGCGGCCCCCCGGCTCGGTCCGCCCCCCCCGCTCCCCCCCGCCCCCCTCGGGTCCGCCCCCCCCCAGCCCCGCCCCCCCCAAGGGCGCCGAAGTTCAGCTTGCCCGGGGCGCCAGCAACCCTAGAGCCGGCGCTGCCAACAGACAATCCCACCCGGAAACAGAGCAAAAAGAAAACCAGCATAAAACAAACACGTGTCAAAATTGAAGAACAGCAACAGCGAAAACAGCAACGGCCATAGTGTGTCCCCAGACCCTAGTTCGAGTCCAGCTTCTCCGCCTGTACAAAGGCCCACGCCTCCTCCGGGGACTCGAAGTAATGGTGCTGGTCCTGATATGTCACCCACAGACGCGCAGGCTGCAGCATTCCAAATCTGACCTGCTTGGCATGCAGCACCGCCTTCGTCCGGTTGAACCCGGCCCGCCGCTTTGCCACCTCCGCACTCCAGTCCTGGTAGATTCTCACTACCGAATTCTCCCACTTGCTGCTCCTCTCTTTGTTGGCCCAGCGCAGCACACACTCCCGGTCACTAAATCGATGGAACCGCACCAGCACCGCCCGCGGGGGTTCATTTGCCTTAGGCCTCCTGGCCAGCACTCTGTGAGCTCCCTCAAGCTCCAGGGGCAAATGGAAGGACCCCGCTCCCATCAACGAGCTCAACATCGTGGTCACATAGGACGGGAGATCCAACCCCTCCAGCCCTCCGCCAGGCCCAGGATCCTCAAATTCTTTCGCCTCGTGCGAACGTCCAGCTCCTCCAAGCGGTCTTGCCACTTTTTGTGAAGTGCCTCGTGCAACTCCACTTTCCCCACGAGGACCACGGCCTCCTCCTCCCGCTCAGCGGCCTACTGCTGCAACTCCCGAATGGACACCTCCTGGGCCGCCTGGGTCCCAAGCAGCTTGTTGGTAGTCGCATTCAGGGAGTCCAGCAACTCGGCCTTCAGCTCCGCAAAACAGCGCAGAAGAGAAGCTTGCTGCTCCTGCGCCCACTTCCACCAGTCCTCGGGTGTTCCGCCGGCCGCCATTTGTCCTTCTTCCCCCGCTTTTCTTGGGGAGCTGCTGCAGCTTTTTCCTTTGCCCCACTCCGGGTGAGCACCATAAATTATGGGGAATGCTCCTCTAGACCCCTTCCCCCACCGGGATTCGTCGAGACAGCGCCGTTTGGGGCCCTCAAATCGGCCCAAAAGTCCTTAAGTAGTGGGAGCTGTGGTGCGGCTTAGCTCCGCATAGCCGCAACCGGAAGTTTCCAAAGCCGATTTTCTGACCGCTCCACTCCTAGTCCAGGCCATCCACCGGTGGAGAATCTGAGAAGGAGTGTTCCCACACGGGGAAAAGTCCAAACAGCACCACTACAAACCCTTAAAAGAGCCCCAAAGTCCGAAAATAGCGGGAGCCACTGAATGTGCGGCTTAGCTCCGCATCGCCGCTACCGGAAGTCCGTCCCCGCTCCTTCAATGGCCTTGGTGAGATCTTTTCACAGTTGTTCCCTCTGCTGCTAGAATTCAGCTTTCATAAAGGCCCTCAAGTCAGCTTGAGGCCTCTAAGCTGGCCCTTCCCCCGCCTGCATGCTTGCAGAGGCTTTTGTCTGCTGCTGCTTCAGCCCAGTCTTGCACTGTTCCTGAGGGTCTGATAACCAAGAAACATACTACAGTATTCCTGGGAAAAGTACTCCTCGAACATTCACCTACGCCTTTTCATCGAAATTCCAACCCGTGCCGCCCAAAAAAGAGCTCTTTTCTGTAACCTTGGGCAGGAGCTGCCTCTGTGTGATCACTCACTCCATGGTGCACACCGGAAGTCAGCGAAGGATATTTCAATAGCAGTAATATAATATAAATCTGAGTTATGTAAAAATGATTACAGAATGTAGAACATCTGTGCCTGTTTCCATTTGTCACTAATGTGCACCAGACTTTAATGTATTGGCTTCCATTCTTATAAATATAACTTTTCCAACCTAATTTTTCCTTTCCTCCAACTATGCATAACTCCAGGTCTAGTTTTATAAGCAATTATTTATGTATGCAATTGCAATGCCGTTTATGGGACTTCTATGCATAACTAATGATTATTATGCATTGAATATGGATGTAAGCTTTGATTATTATAATATACAAACTATGTTTTAAAATAGTTATTACGTAAGTTTATTGATATGTATTGATATGTTTATTTATATTAAAAAGCTCGCCCTGAACAGCTGCTGGCATTTAAGTGTTAAACTTATCAGAAATGGGTGCAATTCTCCGCAAATGCGGCGAGTCGTAAAGGCTGCCGTGAAACTGGCCGTGTTTCACGGCAGCGTCCGCGCCCCCTCCCAGGACCCGATTCTCCCCCCCCCGGGCGGGGCTAGCAGCGTGGCCCCGTGAAGCCAAGCGTCACAGCAGCTGACGCGCACGATGATGTCATCCGCGCATGCGCGGGTTGGATGGCTCCAACCCGCGCATGCGCGGATGACGTCATCACGCAGAAGCGTCAAACCCGCGCATGCGCGGGCCGTCATGCCCCTCAGCCGCCCCGCGGACTGATTCTGCGGGGCGGCGGAAGAACAAATAGTGCACGGGTATCGGACCTGCTGCCCGCGATCGGTGCCCACCGATCGCAGGCCCATGCCACCCTTGGCACGGCCGTGGTGCGGCCGTGCCAATCGGTACCATGGTTGTCCGGGACGGCACTTTGCGGCCGTTTTCACGAACGGTGAGAGCAGGTATGATTGTGTTCGTGAAAACGGCCGTAAAGGCCTGGGAACTCGGCCCATCGGCCTGGGGAGAATCGCTGTTCGCCGTAAAAAACGGCGAGCAGCGATTCGTGTCGTGGGGCGGCCGTGGGGGGGGGGGGGGGGGGAGAATAGCGGGAGGGTGGGAAAATTGTCGGGAAGGCCCTCCTGCTATTCTCCGACCCATCGTGGGCAGCGGAGAATCGCGCCATGTTTGGGGGAAGGGTTGCCACCTAGTGTTGTGACTGCTTGTTAGTTGAAGTATTCTAAAGGCAAATGTTCTGCAACATTTTGCTCTCAACCTACCTCCTCCACTTCAGTTCAAAACTTCAGAATGCTCTGAAGTGCCTGCTTGAACTGTACAAACCTCTTCTGTGACAAGTAGTTATGAGGTGTATTTTGGGCTTCATAATACTGTTTATGATCTGAAATTCATGGGCGCGATTCTCCGCACACGCGGAAATTCGCGAAGTCGGCCGTGAAAACGGCCGAATTTGCCGACGGCCCGACATGGCCCCGTTCCCGAGGTATTCACGCCCGGGAAATGGGCTAGGAACGGGGCCGCGGCAATTACATTCCAGATGACGTCGGAACGCGGCGACGCCACGAACACGGCCACGTGACACCGCCCGACGTCGTAAGGAGGCGCGGGCGAGCACAGGAACGGGATGGGAAATATGTCGGAGCCACAGAGGGCAACGCCGAGGTTTGCTAAGGCCGACATAGAAATGTTCCTCGATGAGGTGGAGCAGAGGAGGGGCATCATCTGCCCGAGAAGAGGGCATCGCCACCCTGCAAGCGTGGTGCGCCAGGCCTGGCGAGAGGTGGCTGCTGCCGTCAGTGCTGTGGGGCAGACCCCTCGCTCTGCAGAGCAGTGCCGTAAAAAGCTGCACGACCTCACCAGGGCTGCCAGGGTAAGTGCCAAGAGGGTGCCCCCGTGTCACAACCATCCCTCCCCCCTCTTTACTGGCACGGGGGGTGGAGGGGGATTGGGGCAGAGTGAGTGGAGGGCGGTTCACGAAGTAGTCACAGAACCAGCGCCCTGGCCCCCGTGGAGAGATGCAATGGTCTTGTTACAACTTGACCCCCAACCTGTGCCAGTATCTGAACGGCCTGCTGATACCTGCTTTACTGTAATGATCTACCTATGCCCCCTCCCCCAACAGGACAAGATCGCTCACAACACTCGTGAGCGGAGCAAGACTGGAGGGGGTTCGCCCATTCTGCACCCCCTCACTACGTTTGAGCAGAGGGCACTGGACATTGTTGGGGGATCTGCCACCCGGGAGGTCGCGCAATGCCAAGTTGGCGGAGCAGCACCAAGTGAGACAACCCTGCATGACAAACACCCACCCCTCCCCCATCCTCTGTGCCTTCACACTCTGCCCACTGGGGCACCTCCCCCATCCTCTGTCCCTTCACACCCTGCCCACTGGGACACCTCCCCCATCCTCTGTCCCTTCACACCCTGCCCACTGGGACACCTCCCCCATCCTCTGTCCCTTCACACCCTGCCCACTGGGACACCTCCCCCATCCTCTATCCCTTCACACCCTGCCCACTGGGACACCTCCCCCATCCTCTGTCCCTTCACACCCTGCCCACTGGGACACCTCCCCCATCCTCTGTCCCTTCACACTCTGCCCACTGGGACACCTCCCCTGTCCTCTGTCCCTTCACACACCCTGCCCACTGGGGCACCTCCCCCATCCTCTGTCCCTTCACACCCTGCCCACTGGGACACCTCCCCCATCCTCTGTCCCTTCACACTCTGCCCACTGGGACACCTCCCCCATCCTCTATCCCTTCACACCCTGCCCACTGGGACACCTCCCCCATCCTCTGTCCCTTCACACCCTGCCCACTGGGACACCTCCCCCATCCTCTGTCCCTTCACACTCTGCCCACTGGGACACCTCCCCTGTCCTCTGTCCCTTCACACACCCAGCCCACTGGGACACATCCCCCATCCTCTGTCCCTTCACACACCCTGCCCGCTGGGACACCTCCCCCATCCTCTGTCCCTTCACACCCTGCCCACTGGGGCACCTCCCCCATCCTCTGTCCCTTCACACCCAGCCCACTGGGACACATCCTCCATCCTCTGTCCCTTCACACTCTGCCCACTGGGACCGTCCAGCGCACGGCCGAGCGTCTCTAAATAACCCGTTTCATTCTCTTCCCTAGGACGTGATGCCGAACGACCAGAGCCGTCTGCCTCCAGGTGGAGACAGGCATCTGCCCCCACCGCACCCAGGGCTGCACGACAGAGGGTGCCCGATCAGCGGGGAGTCCCATCCTCCCCCACCGAATCTGTGGAGCAGGACGCCCAGAGGGCGGCGAGAGAGGAAGACAGAGAAATGGCCGGCGAACGCCCTGCGGCCTATCAGTGGGCCGATAACATAGAGGAGGCGTGAACCCAAGACGACCTCGAGCTTGCGGCACAGCTATCTCCCACACTATCCACCATCCCAGAGACACTCACCCCGGTTGGCCTATTTAGTGATGAGGCTCCTGGGTCACAGTCTGGGTCGCACATCACAGCTGAGCAGGTACAGCAGGTGGAGGTCGGAGCAGCCGAGGGCCCGGACTGGCGGAGGGCAGGCCAGGCCCAGGATCCAGCTGGCTCCCAGACGTTTTCCGAGTTCCTGGAGTTTCTCAACCCACCCGCACAGCCGATGCATCAAGAAACCCAGGGACACAATGACGGGATGAGGGCTGTCTTCCAGCATCTGCAGACGCAGTTAGAGGAGGCGAACCGCGTCCAGGAGCAGGGAGTGGTGCCGCTCATAGCAGCAACCCAGGCCGACGCCGCACGGGTGGCATCCGCGGTGGAGGCAATGGGTCAGGTTATGCAAGGCGTTGGGCTTAATGTGCACGCGTCATCCTCGGCCCTGGACAGGGTTGCCCTCTCACAGGCAGCAATGCGCCAGAGCCAACACGACATTGCCGGCGCGCTGCGGGCCTTGGCCGAGTCTCACCAGGCCATGGCCCAGTCCCAGCACGCCATGGCACAGTCACAGCAGTCGATGGCCTTGTCCCAGCAGTCAGTCGCGGAGAGCATTAACCGCCTGACACATGTGCTGGATGGCGTCGTGCACTCACAGGTTGAGATCGCACAGTCCCTGGCGGGAATATCTAACTCCCTGGACTCCGTCTCTGCAAACCTTCGGATCCTGGTGGATACCGTTGCAGGCCTCCAGGACTGGCAGCGCCAGATGTCGGTGGCGCGACGGGGCACCTCCCCGCTCGCACCTCTGTCACACAGTGAGGCCCGGGGGCCACCGGGCTCCCCGAGGGAGGAGGAGATTTCAGGGCCCGTCCCATTAACTCCATCACGAGACGTCTCGGAATTCTCGGCCTTCCCCCATCCCATCCCTGGTGCATCGGGTGGGCAGCGGGCAGAGCAGGGTGGCACAACATCACCCGAGATGCCCGCAGAGCAGCCTGGCCCATCAAGGCCGGGTCGCCCCAGGAAACGCTTGCCGAAGGAGAAACAAGTCGAAGGGGGCGATTCGCAGCAGTCCTCCTCCACTCCTGCTGTATCTCTGGGGAATCACTTAGACCTAGTGGTAGGGCCCGTAAGGCAACAAAGATAGACACAGAGTAAGTTGGCACGGGTGAAGGGCACAGTTTAGTTGTAGGGGCTAGGGCATCTGTAAATTATTGTTAACATTAAACGCACTGTTCCACCTTACTTGTAATACCGTGTGATTGTTCCACAGCCCCAGGGATCATGATGGTGACCGAGTGTCGCTGGGGTTGACGAGCGGTGAAACTTCGGTGCCGGGTGTGCAGTCCCTTCCCCTCCCCCCACCCCCTCCCACAGCTACCCCACGTGGGCACGTGATGGAGTGTCAGTGACAAACTCAGCTGCCACCAAGGTGGATGGTTCAGCTATTGCCATGGGTCAGACTCTCTCTAACGATTCTGAGCTCACAGCTCATCGCAGAGCGGGCTGTCATCATTCCACATGGCACTGATCACACCCGCTGACACAGCCATCAATGTTGTGCCATACCATCTGGACCCAGTGGCAAGGGTGATGTCGAAGTGGAGCAGTGTACACGGAGAGGGGGTGTGGGGGTGGGGGGGCGGTTGTGGTGGTGGCAGTTGTGTGTTGACCCTCTGCGCGACTAGCGATGCAGGTGGTGGTTTGGTGTTCAGCGGGGACGTCGCATGCGACGCATGAACCGTGCTGCCACCAAGGCGTCGCATGCCCGCCGTCCTCGCCGGGTCCGTCATGCCGCCTCCTGGGCATCACCAGCACCTGGGTCGTGTCTGCGTTCTGCTCCCGCCACTCCGCCAGCCTCCTCCTCCTCCTCCTCCTCCCTCTCCTCCTCCTCCTCCTCCTCCTCTGTGCTGGCACCACTGCCACTGGCTTCTCCCTCCGCCTCCTGCAGCAGGTCATCTCCCCTCTGCATCGCGATATTGTGCAGCGCACAGCAGACCACAACAATGCGAGCGACCTTGTCGGGCTGGTACTGCAGGGCCCCTCCGGAGTGGTCCAGGCACCTGAATCTCATCTTCAGGAGCCCAAGGCAGCGCTCCACCACACCCCTGGTTGCTGCATGGGCCTCGTTGTATCGGGTTTCCGCATTGGTCTGAGGCCTCCGTATAGGCGTCATCAGCTAAGACCTCAGCGGATAACCCCTGTCACCCAGCAACCAGCCCCTCAGCCGGGGGGGACGTCCCTCAAACATCGCAGGGATGTACGACTGCGCCAGTATGTAGGAGTCATGCACACTCCGTGGGAACCTTGCATAGACGTTCATGAACCTCATGTGGGGGTTGCACCTACCACCTGGATATTCATGGAGTATGACCCCCTCCTGTTTGTGAAGACCTCCCTGTCCCCTGCAGGCGGGCGCATGGGGACGTGAACACAATCGATTGCCCCCTGCACCACCGGTATCCCGGCCACGCTGGCAAATTCACGAGCTCGTGAATCTTGACTTGCTCGGTCCTCGGGAAAGGTGACGTAGCGATCGCGATGGCATAGAGGGCGTCGGTCACATCCCGGATGCACCTGTGCACCGATGACTGGGAGATCCCGGAGAGGTCCCTGCTCGGAGACCGGAAGGAGCCGGTAGAATAGAAGTTCAGAGCGACCGTCACCTTGTTGGCAACCGGGACCGCGTGTCCTCCCCCCGTTCCACGTGGGGCGATGTGCGCCACGAGGTGACATATGTGTCACCATCCCCCTACTCAGCCGGAATCTCCTCCTGCAGGTGATGTCCGTCATTGTTAGGAAAGAGATCCGGGGACGGTACACGCTCGGCCTTGGTCGTCGCCTCTGGTGCCGTGGCTGCACCCTCACTCTCTCCTCCTTCCCCTCCTCCTCCTCCCCCCCATGCTGCTCGACGACTGGCAACTCCTCGGCCCTTCCCTCTGCTGCTGCAGCTGGCCCTGCATCCACTGCGGGTTGTGGGTGTGGACACTGCTCCATCTCCAAATGCAGTGCAGCGGCGCCAACCACTGCACTGAACACAGCCGTTCTGTTCACATACATTGTGCTAACCTACAGAAGGGTGGTGGGGGGCAGAGAAACGGGACATGTTAGACGGAGGTTAGTCAACACCTCGGCAGCCGCCAGCCACGGGATACCTGTGTGTCCCGGTGGCCTGGTCGCGCTGCTGACACGCGGGCAGCCTAACCCCTGGTCACTTTCTGCATCCAACGGGCAGTTAACTACGTCCTCTTCACCGGTGCGTCAGTGGCCTGTGGCCGTAAGTCACAGGGGAACCAGCGGCCGTGTCCTCGTGACCGGCACGCCATGGCATGGTGGCAGACATTTTGTTACGGGGGTTGGACGGGTCACTCGCTCACTCTCTCCCTACCCCCCCACTCCCACTCCCCCCTCAGTCTCCCCCACTCCCCCCTCCGTCTCCCCCACTCCCCCCTCCGTCTCCCACTTCCCCCCTCCGTCTCCCACTTCCCCCTCAGTCTCCCACACTCCCCCCCTCCGTCTCCCACTTCCCCCCCTCCGTCTCCCACTTCCCCCTCAGTCTCCCACTTCCCCCTCAGTCTCCCACTTCCCCCCTCAGTCTCCCACACTCCCCCCTCAGTCTCCGACACTTCCCCCCCCTCAGTCTCCGACACTCCCCCCCTCTGTCTCCCACACTCCCCCCTCTGTCTCCCACACTCCCCCCCTCAGTCTCCCACACTACCCCCCTCTGTCTCCCACACTCCCCCCTCCATCTCCCACACTCCCCCCTCCATCTCCCACACTCCCCCCCTCAGTCTCCCACATTCCTTCCCCCATCAGTCTCCCACTCCCCCCTCAGTCTCCCACTCCCCCCTCAGTCTCCCACACTCACCCCTCCCTCCGTCTCCCACTTCCCCCCTCCGTCTCCCACTCCCCCCTCAGTCTCCCACACTCACCCCTCCCTCCATCTCCCACTCCCCCCCTCAGTCTCCCACACTCCTCCCCTCCGTCTCCCACTTCCCCCCTCCATCTCCCACTTCCTCCCTCAGTCTCCCACACTCCCCTCCTCATTCTCCCACTTCCCCCTCAGTCTCCCACACTCCCCCCTCAGTCTCCGGCACTCCCCCCTCAGTCTCCGACACTCCCCCCTCTGTCTCCCACACACCCCCCTCAGTCTCCCACATTACCCCCTCTGTCTCCCACACTCCCCCCCCTCCATCTCCCACACTCCCCCCTCCATCTCCCACACTCCCCCCACAGTCTCCCACACTCCCCCCCTCAGTCTCCCACACTCACCCCCCCTCCGTCTCCCACTTCCCCCCTCCGTCTCCCACTTCCCCCTCAGTCTCCCACACTCTCCCCCTCCGTCTCCCACAATCCCCCCCCTCTGTCTCCCACTTCCCCCCTCCATCTCCCACTTTCCCCCCTCAGTCTCCCCCACTCCCCCCTTAGTCTCCCACACTCCCCCCTCAGTCTCCCACACTCCCCCTCAGTCTCCCACACTCCCCCTCAGTCTCCCACACTCCCCCCCTCAGTCTCCCACACTCCCCCCCTCAGTCTCCCACACTCCCCCTCTCTCCCACACTCCCCCCCCCCTCAGTCTCCCACTTCCCCCCTCAGTCTCCCACACTCCCCCACTCAGTCTCCCACACTCCCCCCCTCCGTCCCCCCCCCCCCCCCCGTCCCCCCCCCCGCTCTGGACCCCCCTCCCGTTCTCGGGGATGCCTTCCCCGTTGTGGCCAGACTCCAGCAGTGCGCTGAGCTGTGCGCTGAGCGGTGCGCTCACCTCCTCGAAGCTCTTGTCAGCCAGCACGACTGGTTGATGAACTTGAAAAGCAGGTGTGTTGGCCGGCGTGAAAACATTGTGTGATGACGTCGAGACTTCGGCCCATCCGGGCCGGAGAATAGCGGGGGCCAAAAGGTCGGGCTTCTGGTCGTGTTGGGGGGTCTGTCGAGGCCTTTGCCGGGAATGCCGACGTGTAGTTTGTGCGGGGTTCAGAGAATAGCGGGAGGGCGTCGGACCGGCGTCGCTGTGAAAATCAGCACAGCCCGCTATTCTCCGAACCGGCGTGAGTGCGGAGAATCGCGCCCCATGGGCGAAATTCTCCCAAAACGGGAGAAATCGTCAAACTGCCGTAAAACCCGGGCGGGTTTTACGGCATCGCGCCCCTTCCCGACGGGGGACCGATTCTGGTCCCCCGTCGGGGCTAGCAGCCCGACGTCGGAGGCTCCGACAAGTCGGGCTTAACGAAAATCGTTAAGCCCGCTTGTCGGACTTAGCGCCGGCTGACGCGTCATATGACGTCAGCCGCGCATGCGCAGGTGGGAAGACTCCACCCGCGCATACGTGGGTGACGTCATCGCGGTTTTGCGCGAAACCCGCGCATGCGCGGTCCGGGTTGCCCCTCAGCCGCCCCGCGTATTGATACTGCGGGGCGGCGGAAGGACAAATAGTGCGCGGGCATCGGGCCCGCTGCCCGCGATCGGTGGGCACCGATCGCGGGCCCATGGCACCCTTGGCACGGCCGTGGTACTGCCGTGCCAATCGGTGCCATGGTTATTTTTTTCCAGGTGGTCACGACGTTTTTACGAACGGCAGGACCAGGTGTGTTTGCCGTTCGTAAAAAGGTCGTAAAGGGCTGGGACTTCGGCCCTTCTAACAGCTGTGAATCGCTGCCGGCCGTAAAAAAAACGGCGGCAGCGATTCGTGTCGGGATTTCGGCGGGGGGGGGGGAGAATAGCGGGAGGGCGTCAAAAAAGTCGGGAAGGCCCTCCCGCTATTCTCCCACCCGTCGTGGGGGGGGGAGAATTTCGCCCCATGTATTTGGCTTCTATTTGGCCGTATTTGTATCTCCAATCTCCAAGCAAGTTCTGATTATCTTCATTCTTATGTTTTCTTTTAGAAATTAATTTTAATTCACAATATATTCTATTTATGATTATCAGGTGTTTTTTCATATCACAGTGTAGAAGGAGGCCATTCGGCCCATCGTGTCTGCACCGGCTCCTGGAAAGAGCACCCTACCCAAGGCCAACACCTCCACCCTATCCCCATAACCCAGTAACCCCACCCAACACTAAGGGCAATTTTGGACACTAAGGGCAATTTATCATGGCCCATCCACCTAACCTGCACATCTTTGGACTGGGGGAGGAAACCGGAGCACCCGGAGGAAACCCACGCACACACGGGGAGGATGCGCAGACTCCGCACAGACAGTGACCCAAGCCGGAATCGAACCTGGGACCCTGGAACTGTGAAGCGATTGTGCTATCCACAAAGCTACCGTGCTGCCCTCAACCAGCAACCAAGTGAATCAATACACAGCTATGTAAAGGGGACTAGTAGTTTCCTGGACATCTGACCATCTGGATTCCCAAATTAATTTAATCACATGCATTTTATTTTTATCAATTGACATTATGCTTTTAACATTAATATTTAGAAATATGAAAGTTGCAGGATCCTGCCAGCCATTCTCGGGTTGTTTTCAGATACAAGCCCACAACTAAGACAATGTCACACTATCTGGATGGTAAAGTTGATAAATTATTTTCATGCAGCTTTGAAAAAGGGTTGCTTTCATTTGTGTTGTTCAAAGAAGCTGACATCTACTTCAAAGAAAGTCGTAAGTATATATGGGCAGTCTTACAATGCTTAGCATCTAATTTTTGTGCCTATCGTTTACTAAAGTGAACAGGGCTTAAGTACCTGCACAAGAGACATTGGGCGGTATTCTCTCAGACCACGCCGGGCCAGAGAATCGCCGGGCCAGCTGCGAATCATATGACGCCGCCCCGATGCCAGTCCGCCGATTCTCTGCTGACCAGAGAATCGGTGCCATTGGCGCCGGCGCGGTCAGCACGGCACCAGTCAGGGGCTCTTCGCGGGCCCCCCGCCCCGGCGATTCTCCACCTGGGCTGGGCCGAGTGGCCGGAAAAAAAATCAGAGTCCCGCCGGCGCCGTCCACGTGTGGTCTTACCCGGCAGGCCTCGGCCTGCATCCTTTCACGGGCAGCCTGTTTGGGGAAGGGGGGGGGGGGGGGGGGAGAGTGGGGAGGGGGGTCTGACCCCAGGGGGTCCTCTGCTGTGGTCTGGCCCGCGATCGGGGGCTACCGATCGGCGGGCTGGCCTCTCGGGCTGGGGGCCTCTTTTGCTCTGCGCCAGCCCCTGTGGCCCTATGCCATGCTGCGCCGGGGCTGGCGCAGAGAAGGAGGCTACCGCGCATGCGCGCATTTGCGTCAGTCATAGCGCACATGCGAAGACCCGCGCCGCACATTTGACTCTGGTATCGGCAGCTGGAGCGGCGTGGGTCAGTCCAGTGCTGTGCTGCTGTTGGGGGCCTGTTGACACCGTCGTAAAACGTGACGGCGTTTACGACGGCGTCAACACTCAGGATCAGTGAATCCCCCCATTAGGCTTTCTAAATATTTGAAATAATGATGTAAGACAAGCGCTTATTTGCTATGTGTTTGATGTTTTGTATTTCTGTGTAATCTTATTCATTGTAAATAGAACTTTGTATTTTTAGCCTGAATAATAGATGGAAGTGTAGAGTTTTCTATGTAATGACGTGGATGGATATGCTTCATGTTTCAGGATTTATGAATGTTTCACTAGGAATCTTAGTATGGCTTACACTAAAATATTGCATTTAAGTTAATTTATGTTCTCATTTGATTAAATGCTGCAAATAAAAAGACTGGAAGATGCGTATTAAAGCTAAATGAGTCAGCTTGTGGAGCAACGCTTCTTGCACACAACTGAGCTTGAGAGAATAGGAGTTATTATTAATGTTCTAGCTAAGTGATTGGCTTATTATGTGGATATTATCTCCCCTGTGAGCTATCCAGTCTTATTATATCTGGATAGTCTTATTTGAAAACAGCAGTTAATAGTTTCTAAAGGATACACTCACACAGCTGGTTGGCAGCCTTAATTATGAACCCCCAGATAGTAAGTAATTCAAAAGTCTAACTGCTGGTCTTCTGACCATGGATGGGGAAGAACCATATTATCTGTTCTTAGATCTGGAATACTTGGTGAGAGTAACAGACAGGAGGCAAGTGGTCCTGTACTGGCTCAGGATAAACCATAATCAGATGTGCTGATAGGAGTAATGTGTCAAGTTATCAAATTGTATTTGGGATGAGAGAGAATATAGACTCAAATTGAAGTGCAGTGGAATTTATTACAAATGTTTTTCATCTTCCATTTAACTTTACAAAATAAACTTGTTTCACAATTTGTATTAACCTCGTCTGATTAAAATACGAATCGGTATGCCTTTTGGAAGACTCGGAGAAGTGCATGTGGAGACATAAAAATTGGCAGATACCTGAAGTGCTGAAGCTAAGAGAATATTTAGAGCACAGCTGGAATTTGTAATCATGTGCATATATTATAGTTACTGGTGTGAAATTCTGCTGTAACAGGGTAATTGTTAATGTTAATCATGTGGCACACTGCTCTCATTCGTGGCACACATCAATTGCAAATTTCAGGTTATAGACCTTGGTACGTGCATTGAAATTTAAATTTGCTGCACACTTGAATAGAGTTGATGGGTATTCTGCAATGGCTTCCCATGATTACTCCATAATTCGGTTTATATGAGTACAAAGACGAAGGATAAAATTAACAATACATGTTTCTCAGTACTTGGAAACCAAATTTCTGTTCTGCACCTCTAATGGGTGAGACTTCCACTGTGAATATAAAGTTGTAAAATCAGAGTCCGGGCCAGTGCCCTGGCTGCACTAGTTTCTTCCGCGTCCGCCACGGCCTCCACCATGGCGGAAGCGGAAGAGAACCCCACATCGTGCATGCGCCGGCAGTGACGTCAGCGGCCAGCTGCCGCTGACGTCACTGCCGGCGTATGCGCGGACCGGCGAAAGCCTTTCGGCCAGCCCCGCTGCCGGGGGCACCGGTTTTTTGTGCCGGTCTTCTGGTGGCAACCGCTCCGGCGCGGGGCTGGCCCCCAAAGGTGGGGAGAATTCTCCCAAAGGTGAGAATTCCCCACCTTTGGGGAGGCGCGATCCCTGAGTGGTTGGCGCCACTCCCCTACTCCGGGACCCTCTGTCACGCCGGGTAGGGGAGAATGCTGCCCACCCTTTATAATTGGTCACCATCTGTGACTCCCTCATTTTTTTTTTTGTTTTAAAAACCAAATTTCAGGACAAGACACACTTAAAAATACTGAAACAGTGCGAGCCGTCTCACAGCCTGTGCGATTTACCATCCTAATGTTTGAGGATGTAAATAGCATGAGGAGAAGCAACCAAAGGGTTACTATAAAACAAAACAAAAACTTTTGAAACAAAAGAGCCAAAATGAGGTGCGTATGGGTCGCAGCGGGTAAGAGTTGGATGGGATCCCCGGGTAGGGCGGGCTGTGCTCTACCCGAGCTTGGCTGACCAGAGGGGGGTCCTCAGACAGGGCGGGGGTTAGTGCCGTTTCTCCACTGCCCGAGTAACCGACAAGAACGGGCAAGAATGTAGTCATGTGGGGGTTGCAGTAATGCCTCTACCGTCGGATCGGAAGAGCAATTATGAATGGGTGCTGGCAAGTTCTCAGCGGTTTCGGCTGATAAGCTTGTCGGTAAGTTCTGAGAGGTATCTGCGGACAAATTTGGCGTGGGGCTGTGGAAGGCTGTTTAAATTCAAACAAAGAACATTTGACAAACAAACAAACAAACAAACATGCAACGAGTAGCGTGCAGGCTCTATCAGAAAGGACACCGTTTCTCTCTAGCGGATCCTTTTTGAAACATCATCTGGACACCTCAGTTATCTTTTGCGAACAGGGCCACAAAGGGATTCGCGTGTGGGGAATCAGACTCAATGTCATCATCTTCTCCCGGATGCCATACTCTTGTATGGATAAGGTTTGCCAAAACTGCGTGGTGTGACTTGGGGTTCATCTCATCGTTCCGGATGTGCCTGAACGAATTGTCGCGGTGCCAAATACGTGTGTCGAGTTCGGAGGTAATGGAGTCCGGGTCGTCATCGTAGGGCGGTGGTTCTGGGTCTGGGGCTTTAAGGTATGTGATCACAAAGGGATCACTCGAATCATGTTCAGAGTCACTGGGAGTGGGGCCTGTTGCAGGGGGATGATAGCGAGGTGTGCTGTGGCTGTCGTCTGTGTTTTCACAGTCACTGTCGCTGTCGCTGCTGTCTGTGGGCGTGGAGAGGCGGAGTCGAGAGTCAGGGGGCGGAGTCGAGGTCGAGTCCATGGATGGGCTGGACTGGCTGGGGGAGGGTAGGAATGCGTTTCCTGCGGGTGGGGCATGGTCTTCTGCTGCGGCGAGCAGGACGTGGCGTGCGTGGTTGGACTGCGAGCCATTTGCCTTGAGCTGGTTAATATGAAACCACGCAGCCTTTCCATTGGGGTACTTTATTCTATACACGGAGGGGCTTACTTTGTCCGAAATGGAGTACGGACCTGAGTACTTGGGTGACAGGAATGTGCTGGGGTTGTAAAGGGATAGCATAACCTGCTGCCCTATTGCAAACTCAGTCGCATGCACTGTCTTGTTGAAACAAGCCTTGCTCTTTACTTTCTGGTACCCAATTTTACTGCGGCTGCTAGCTGAGCCGTTTTATCATTATCTACAAGCTGTCGCACAGCGTTCATGTGGGTGAGGGCCGTCACTTCGGGGCTGGTCAGGTCTAAACCTATTAAATATTCTGCGCCTTTCATGGGGCGTCCGGTCATGAGAGTGTGGTGGGTGTAACCTGTGGATGTGGAAACAGTGTTCCGTAAAAACATGAGAGCAAATGGGAGGACTGAGTCCCATGTGCTATTATTCTGTTGAACCATCTTTCTGAGGGTGGCTTTTAGGGTCCAATTCATCCTTTCGACAATACCACTTGACTGTGGGTGGTATGCGATGTGAAATTTCTGAGTAATGCCAAAAATTGTCAGGACATTTTTCATAACACGCCCCATAAAATGGGAGCCTTGGTCAGATTCAATGCTGCGGGGGAGTCCCCATCTCGTAAAGATGTGGTGGGTCAGAATTTTGGCTGTGGTCTTCGCCGTATTAGTCCTTGATGGGAATGCCTCTACCCATTTTGTAAATGTGTCGATAACCACCAACACATATCTGTAACCATTTCTGCAAGGGGGTAAGGGTCCTATAAAGTCGATCTGGAGGTTAGTCCAGGCTAAGATGAGCCTTTTTTGCATATCTGTCCGGATTGTTCTGGGCACAGATCAAGCAATTCTCAACATAGTGGGTGATGTCTGCTTTTAAATTTGACCACCAACAGAGCTGCCTGAGGTGGGCTAAAGTGGGCTCAATTCCCTGGTGTCCATGACTGTCATGGAACAAACAAATGAGTTGGTTCCTTTCCTGCTCAGGAACTACATAAAGACTGTCTTTCAGGATCACATCGTCATGTGTGGTCAGAGATTTCCTAAATTTGTCGTAAGGGGCTGGAAAGTTTCCCTTTAAAACTTCTCTGAGCTTTTCATCTTGTTTCTGGGCCTGCGCTAAATCTTGGATTTTTGGTCTGTGAGACCTGAACTGCGTGTACTGAGGCGCTTTCGGGGGGGGGGGGGGGGGGGGGGGGGTTCTCAAAAATAACCATGTCTGGAAACTGCTTTAGCTAGTGCGTAAGCTTTTACATTTCCAGGTGGGGAAGAACAGTGGTGACTGCGAACTTTTATGATGCCATATTTCCTGCCCTTTGCCTGTTTTAAAATGTGGCGGAGTAATGGGGCTGATGGTAGGGACTTTCCGTCTGTGGAAACAAATCCTCTGGCTTCCCACAGGGGTAGGAATTCCGTTAGGCTGTTGCAGACATAGAGGCTGTCCGAGTATATGTCTGCTGGGCTGGGGGACGAATCGGGGTGATCTACTATATAATCAATTGCTGCCAGTTCTGATGCCTGCGAGCCTAAGTGCCCTGGCAACTTTAAGGAGATTTCTTCTAGGGCGCGTCCCTGCGCGTCCTCTACATAATTTCCGTATCCTGTTATGCGTTTTCCATATAATACAGTGGAAGAGCCATCCACATATATTCTCAGGGGTGCACACGTGTCTGTGGGCTGGGGTCTCTGGGGTGAACTTCCTATCTTCTTGGGAGGTGTTTTTGCGATCATGGGGCCTGTGTTGTGGTGTGGTGAGATAATCTCACATTCATGAAGGGTGCCTGGGTACTGCAAATTGTGTGCAAGGAAAGTGTGGGTTTTAGTCCTTTTAACAGTGATGTCCCGTCCCTGTAAAAGAAGGGTCCAACGGGTTGTGATGGGGTTGAGTCCTGTTATGTATGAAAAATACTGAACTGCCCAGAAAACTGTGAGAAGGTGCCTTTCACAGGCAGAAAATCCCTGCTCCAAGGGGTCTAAAACTCTTGAGGCGTATGCCATGGGTCTTAACTGTTCGTGCCGTTCCTAGAGGAGCACGGCCGAAAGGGTGCGGTCTGTGCTTGCTACCTCTATAGCGTAGGGGGAAAGTGGGTCTGGAACCTGTAGTGCGGGGGCTGTGATGAGTGCGCGTTTTAAAGCATCCACAGCACCTGTATGCTGCGGAAGCCATTCCCAAGGAGCTTTTTTCTTTAGAAGGTCGGAGAGGGGTGCTGCTTTAGTGGCGAAACCATCGATGTGGTTTCGGCAGTAGCCAACCAGTCCTAAAAACGACCAGAGGGCTGAGACGTTTTGTGGAAGGGGCAATTTGACAATCGAGTCAATCCTTTTATGCTCGATCTCGCGTTTACCATGCGTGATAATTGTTCCCAAATATATCACCTTTTCTTCCAATATCTGGGCCTTTTTGGGGTTAACTTTACAGCCAATCTGTTTCAGGAGTCCTAGTAGTTCTGCTAAAAGCGAGATGTGCTCTGCCTTTGTGTCTGTCTGCAGTAACAGGTCATCTACATACTGGACCAGACATTCGGGGCGGGAAAATTTAGATAAACCATTTGCCAGCTGCCTGTGGAAAATAGAGGGGAAGTTGTGGAATCCTTGTGGGAGGCATGTCCACGTATATTGCTGACCTTTGGAAGTGAAGGCAAATTTATACTGGCACGCTTTAGCCAATGGAATGGACCAGAATCCGTTGCTGATGTCCAAAACCGTACAATATCGTGAATGGAGTCCCTGTTTGAGCATGGTCTTGGGACTTGTGGCTACAGTGGGGGCTGCTGCTGGGGTAACTTTGTTGAGTTCCCAGTAATCAATGATCAGTCGCCATGATCCATCGGGTTTTCTAACTGGCCAAATCGGAGCATTATTAGTGGAGGCTACTGATCTTAGTATGCCCTGTTCTAATAAGCTGCCAATCACCTTTGAGATTTCTCCCTCTGCCTCTTGGGGAAATCTGTATTGCTTCTGGGGTCTGGGGTCAGGTCCTGTAATCTGAACCGAGCCAGCCATTCTGCCACAGTCGTGCTTATGATGTGCGAATGCTGCTCTGTTTACCTGCAGAACTGCCCTAACCTGCTTGTCTGTGCTAAATGTGCTCGGGTCAAACCAGTATTCGCCCACTGCGTGATCCTATTAGCATAATCTCCTACTGTGAGGGGGCGGGGGCTCTTGCTGTCTCGGCATATTCCAGACACATTTGTTTACTGGATCAAATGAAAGGTTGTGGGAGCTCATGAAATCAATTCCCAAAATGTGTTCTGCTGTGTGGGGTAGATCAACTAAAACTATGGGGTGTTTGGTCGTTATATTGCCAATCTGAATGGATACAGGGGCTGTGATGTGTCCCTGCTGTGAGTGGCCTGTGAAGCCGCTGAGGGTGATGGTGTCTGTAGTGGGCCACGTGTCTTTCTGAAACATGGTGGAGGAATTAAGTGTGGTGCAGGACCCTCCTGTGTCCCAAAGAAATTCAACGGGCTGACCCCGTACTTTTGCTGCAACGACCGGTCGGCCGGATCTATCCCAAAGGGTGTCGCAGACTCATGTTGGGGAGCCCAAACACCGTCAGTCTGTGCCGTTCATGTCTGTCTGGTCTGAACGGGTGCTTACACTATGAATAGGCTTTGTCCTATTTCTATTTAGAGTGCCTGTCTGTTGGGCTCTCTGTGATTTCTGCGGGGCATTGCACTCTTGTGCAAAGTGTCCTAATTGACCACAGTTGTAACATTCTTGAGATTTCTGGGGTGGGCTGTTTCTACCTTCATTTGCCCATGCGGAGTTCTGGTGCATTTTTACTGCATGTATATCTGCCTCTGCCTGCTCTTCATCGGGTTTCCTAAACGCGGGTTTATTGTGCACGGATTGCTCCTAAGCGCGGGACAACCTTTTTAAAATCCATTTTTCATTGTGGGCCTCATCTGAGGGGTCATAATTCATGCAAGCTCTCTGTCCTGCCTCTGTGGCATGAGTGATCAGGATTCGAGTCCATTTGGCCATGTTATCTGAGGACAAATGAGCGCGAGCGAATTCTCCGAAAACTGCCGTGAAATGGATCCACAAGCATCCAGCAAACGCTGTGGGGTATTCTGTTTTCTTCTGCCTGCATCTATTCAGGCCTTCTACTGGGTCTCCTCTATTATAGCCGATCGCATCTAGGATCGCTGTGTGCATCTCTGCTAGGGTGTCTCCTCCTACATTCTGTGGGTCGGGAAGGGCTACTACTACGGAAGGGTCTAGGCTCAAAACTGTGAGCTTCACTTACTCTCGCTCATCCAAACCATACATGGTGGCCTGCTGCTTAACCTTAGCATAGAATTGGTGGGGGTCTGAAGTGGGGAGGAACGGTGTGATTTTCTCGCACGCGTCCAGTAATTGGGTCACGGTTAAGGGGAAGATTGGAAGCGTTATCAACTGTGATGAGGATAGCTGTTGCTCGTTATGCTTTTACTTAATTGCTCTGTGTTAATAACCTTTGCTCTAGAGTCACCAGGTATCTTTCTGATACCACCACGAGGTTCAAAGCCAAGTGCTGATCATAGAACATAGAACATAGAACGATACAGCGCAGTACAGGCCCTTTGGCCCTCGATGTTGCACCGACATGGGAAGTCCAAAAACTAAAGGCCATCTAACCTACACTATCCCATTATCATCCATATGCTTATCCAATAAACTTTTAAATGCCCTCAATGTTGGCGAGTTCACTACTGTTGCGGGTAGGGCATTCCACGGCCTCACCACTCTTTGCGTAAAAAACCCATCTCTGACCTCTGTCCTATATCTATTACCCCTCAATTTAAGGCTATGTCCCCTCGTGCTAGCTACCTCCATCCGCAGGAGAAAGTTCTCACTGTCCACCCTATCTAATCCTCTGATCATTTTGTATGCCTCTATTAAGTCATCTCTTAACCTTCTTCTCTCTAACGAAAACAACCTCACGTCCATCAGCCTTTCCTCATAAGATTTTCCATCCATACCAGGCAACATCCTGGTAAATCTCCTCTGCACCCGCTCCAAAGCTTCCACGTCCTTCCTATAATGAGGCGACCAGAACTGTACGCAATACTCCAAATGCGGCCGTACAAGAGTTTTGTACAACTGCAACATGACCTCATGGCTCCGGAACTCAATCCCTCTACCAATAAAGGCCAACACACCATAGGCCTTTTTCACAACCCTTTCAACCTGGGTGGCAACTTTCAGGGATCTATGTACATGGACACCGAAGACATTTTACCATTAGCCAAATATTCCGCATTCCTGTTATTCTTTCCAAAGTGAATCACCTCACACTTCTCCACATTAAACTCCATTTGCCACCTCTCAGCCCAGCTCTGCAGCTTATCTATGTCCCTCTGTAACCTGCAACATCCTTCCGCACTGTCTACAACTCCACCGACTTTAGTATCGTCTGCAAATTTACTCACCCATCCTTCTGCGCCCTCCTCTAGGTCATTTATAAAAATGACAAACAGCAACGGCCCCAGAACAGATCCTTGTGGTACGCCACTCGTAACTGAACTCCATTCTGAACATTTCCCATCAACCACCACTCTCTGTCTTCTTTCAACTAGCCAATTTCTGATCGACATCTCTAAATCACCCTCAATCCCCAGCCTCCGTATTTTCTGCAATAGCCGACCGTGGGGAACCTTATCAAACGCTTTACTGAAATCCATATACACCACATCAACTGCTCTACCCTCGTCTACCTGTTCAGTCACCTTCTCAAAGAATTCGATAAGGTTTGTGAGGCATGACCTACCCTTCACAAAACCACGCTGACTATCCCTAATCATATTATTCCTATCTAGATGATTATAAATCGTATCTTTTATAATCCTCTCCAAGACTTTACCCACAACAGACGTTAGGCTCACCGGCCTATAGTTACCGGGGTTATCTCTACTTCCCTTCTTGAACAAAGGGACCACATTTGCTATCCTCCAGTCCTCTGGCACTAATCCTGTAGCCAATGATGACATAAAAATCAAAGCCAAAGGCTCTGCAATCTCTTCCCTGGCTTCCCAGAGAATCCTAGGATAAATCCCATCAGGCCCCGGGGACTTATCTATTTTCACCTTGTCCAGAATTGCCAACACTTCTTCCCTACGCACCTCAATGCCATCTATTCTAATAGCCTGGGTCTCAGCATTCTCCTCCACAACATTATCTTTTTCCTGAGTGAATACTGACGAAAAGTATTTATTTAGTATCTCGCTTATCTCCTCCACCTCCACACACTACTTCCCACCACTGTCCTTGACTGGCCCTACTCTTACCCTAGTTATTCTTTTATTCCTGACATACCTATAGAAAGCTTTTGGGTTTTCCTTGATCCTACCTGCCAAAGACTTCTCATGTCCCCTCCTTGCTCGTCTTAGCTCTCTCTTTAGATCCTTCCTCGCTTCCCTGTAACTATCAAGCGCCCCAACTGAAACTTCACGCTTCATCTTCACATAGGCCTCCTTTTTCCTCTTAACAAGAGATTCCACTTCTTTGGTAAACCACGGTTCCCTCGCTCGACCCCTTCCTCCCTGCCTGACTGGTACGTACTGATCAAGAACACGCAATAGCTGTTCCTTGAACAAGCTCCACATATCCAGTGTGCCCAACCCTTGAAGTCTACTTCTCCAACCTACACATCCTAAGTCATGTCTAATGGCATCATAATTGCCCTTCCCCCAGCTATAACTCTTGCCCTGCGGGGTATACTTATCCCTTTCCATCACTAATGTAAAGGTCACCGAATTGTGGTCACTGTCTCCAAAGTGCTCACCTACCTCCAGATCTAACACCTGGCCTGGTTCATTACCCAAAACCAAATCCAATGTGGCCTCACCTCTTGTTGGCCTGTCAACATATTGTGTCAGGAAACCCTCTTGCACACATTGAACAAAGAACAACCCATCTAATGTACTTGAACTATATCTTTTCCAGTCAATATTTGGAAAGTTAACGTCTCCCATAACAACTACCCTGTTACTTGCGCTCTTTTCCAGAATCATCTTCGCCATCCTTTCCTCTACATCTCTAGAACTATTAGGTGGCCTATAGAAAACTCCCAGAGGGTGACCTCTCCTTTCCTGTTTCTAACCTCAGCCCATACTACCTCGGAAGAAGAGTTCCCATCTTGCATCCTTTCTGCCACCGTAATACTGTCCTTGACTAGCAGCGCCACTCCTCCCCCTCTTTTGCCCCCTTCTCTGACCTTACTAAAACACCTGAACCCCGGAACCTGCAACAACCATTCCTATCCCTGCTCTATCCATGTCTCTGAAATGGCCACAACATCAAAGTCCCAGGTACCAACCCATGCTGCCAGTTCCCCTACCTTATTTTGTATACTCCTGGCATTGAAGTAGACACACTTCAAACCACCTCAATAACTCAATACACCAGTTAGTAAATTTCAAATCAATACACATTTATTATACATATAGTCAATCACTACTCATGCCTAAACTCTACTTACTAAACTATCACTGGAACTAAAGGCCTATACTTAGCTTTCAAATGGCCCACCAGGTCAGAGGAACAATGGCCTTTGTCCGGTTCTGAATCTGCTGGCTTCAAGCTGGTATGGAATAGTAGCTAGGAGCGTCTATCTCGTAGCGTGCGTTGACTGGAGACTTACTTGGTTGATGCAGCTGCTAGGCAGGTCTCTTCTCGCTGAGAGGCACGGTCAAGAGTTCTTTGAGAGCTGCCAAGAGAGCAAACTGAACTTGGGGACTCTACTTTATAGTCCCCAGGGGTTTCGCGCCCTTTTGGGCGGGCCCCGGACTTGGTCCCAATTAATTGGACCATGTCCGAATCGTTTCTATTGATTTCTCCAATACTGGAGCTGTTCCCTGATCGTTTGGCGGGCCCTATGTGTCCGTTGCCCTGCCTTTGTCCTAGCTCCCGCTGGCGCCGGGGAGTCTGGTTTGTTCCCGATTGATTCAATGTTTCTGATTGTTTCTGGGGATCGCTCATTAGTATGTAGCTGGCTATTGGCTTTGGTTCTGTCTGGGTTCTGCAAATCATAATACACAGGAAACCTTGCACCTGCTTGTTTTCCCTGTGGCTGGCCAATTTTCCCTGCACTCTTTGCTGGCATCCATTTTGGAATCGGGACGTGGCCACCCCAGGTGGCTACATAGCCTTGAGCTTTAAAACACTTTGGTGAATTACGCAGACAAGTGTCAGCTGAGGTTCAATGAAGAGAAGCGTGAGGTGATTCATTTTGGCGGGAAGAATATGGAGAGGCTGTATAATAAAGAGAGAAACTCCATAGGAGATGCAGGAACAAAGGGGCTTCAGTGTATCTGTCATTGAAGGTACAGAGCAGTTAATAAATCATATAGTATCTGATGAAGACTGCCCTTGTGTTAATGTATTCTCCTATACACTTAACTAGGCAAATATTAGCACTACACTGCTCCGGTGCGAAATTAAATTTTGTTGGTATCTATTGATTATAAAAGAGAGTAATCTTCTTGTGGTTACAAAATCAAATGTTCTCAATACAGGCCCCTGCAGAAGGCTTTACTTGAGATGATTATACTTAGTAATTTACAAAACAACTTGAATTCAAAATACAATAGCAATAACGGTATCTTTGCTCAAAGTAAACAGCTGCGCAGGTTAGAAGTAGAAATGGAAAATAGAAACAACATAGTAAATAGCTAGGCAAACAGTATAGGATGATTCTAGAGTGGAAAACGATAGCATGAACTATTACCTTTAAGGAATTTGTTATCAGTCGAAGTCAATCTATTCCTACCCCTGTAACATGCTGATTGGTTTGGGTGAGTCTTCAATACATTTGATTTGATGATTGGGTTGGTAGTTTTCAACATGCAACATCAATTTTGAGTTATCAGCCATGTTGCATCTTAGAATTCTTTCGTGTGTGTTAGAATGCAAAGTCTGCTCTTACCATTGGACTGGTATGTGCTGAATCTTACAATTCCTTCTTTCGGACGATGGAAATCTCATATGAACTATAATGTCAATTTGACCTTCAGTAGAAATGTTGCATTTTGCTTTTAGCTCATTTGCAAACTGTTGCAAATGCTTGTATTTTGCCTTGACTTCATTCTTGCAAGCTATGCACTTTGTAAATTTGTACTGATTTGCAGTGTCATGAAGGAATGCATTTTAAAATGACTTTTAAACTGAGCTTTTTAAATCCAAAATTAAAAGGTTAATTAATGATCCCTTTACCTATCAGAAATAGTTGGTTTCCTTCGGTATCTTAGGTTTTATTAATAGAGGCATTAAGTACAAGAATAAGGAGATCATGCTGAACTTGTATGAGACACTAGTTAGGTCTCACCTGGAGTACTATATTCTGTTCTGGATGCCATACTTGGGGAAGAATGTGAAGGCATTGGAGAGAATACAGAGGCGATTCATAAGAATTTTTCCAGGGATAAACAACTCTAGCTATGAGAATAGATTAGAGAGGTTGGATCCATTTTCCTTGGAGAAAAGAAGGCTGAGAGCTGACTTGATAGAGGTATTCCAGATCCTGAGGGGTAAATCATGAGAATCTGTTCCCTCTCAAAGGTATATCAAGAACTAGGGGGCACAGATTCAAAATAATTGGCAAAAGGGTGTGAGGAAAATTTATTTTATTCAGAGGATGGTTGGAGTCTGGAATGACTTTCCTGAGAGGGAGGTGGAGGCAAAGTCAGTCGAGATGTTCTAAAGGGAATTAATTGGGTTGCTCTCTGAAAATAAATGGGCCGCGGTTCTCTGGTAATTCGCTGTCGGCGCAATTTTCTAGTCCCGCAGGAGCGCACCCCTGCCTGCAGTTTTCCCAGTGATGTGGGGTGGCTTGAATGGGAATTCCCAATGCAAGCAGTGGCAGCAGAAAATCCCACCGCCAGTGAATAGGGCACTGCCTCCCGCTACCGACTACATGCGGTTGCGAGGCCAGAGAACCCCGTCCATAATGTACAAGGTGTACGTGGATAACGCAGGGCAGTGGGACCAGGTAAAATGGTTTTTCAGAGATCTGGTACAGACATGATGGGCTGAATGGTCTTAATAATAATAATAATAATCTTTTTATTGTCACAAGTAGGCTTACATTAACACTGCAATGAAGTTACTGTGAAAAGCCCCTAGTTGCCACATTCCGGCGCCTGTTCGGGTACACAGAGGGAGAATTCAGAATTCTCAGCTGGTAGAGAAACTGAACCAGCGCTACTGGCCTGGTTCTGCATCACAAACCAGCTGTCGAGCCCACTGAGCAAAACCATCCCACTTACATCTGCACTACAAATATTCTGTGATTCTGTCATACATTCCCTTTCTGGTGGTGTCATTCTGCAGGTCTTTAAAGGCATATTACACCATCTCCCTTTTTAAGGTACTTCCCCACCCACCCTTCCAAAGATATATAACTATTTATAATTCATGTTAGTTACAATTATATAAGCATGTGTATCTGATTAGTCTATAAGCCTCAAAAGCATAGAGGTAATCTGCTGGTGCATCCAGTTCTTGTAATGTAACCATGTCTGGATGTTTCCTTAATTGTTCACTGTGACCTGTGGAATTGGCATTCTTGGGTGCTGTTCCTTATGCCTCACCATTGTGCCTTTTTGTGCAATGGCCTAACAGGACTTGGGTTCCGAACAATTCTTGTCACCCTGGCTGGTTGCCACGTACCTTCCGTGGAATCCTGGATGCAAACTTGTTGTCCAAATGGCACACTTGACACTTCTGCACTTGGTTTATTTATTGTGCATGCTGGTCATAATCTTTTACAGAGGGGGGGGGGGGGGGGCACGGTGGCACAGTGGTTAGCACTGTTGCTTCACAGCGCCAGAGTCCCAGGTTCGATTCCGGCTTGGGTCGCTGTCTGTGTGGAGTCTGCACGTTCTCCCCGTGTCTGCATGGTTTCCTCTTTTTTCCCACAAGTCCCAAACGAAGTGCTTGTTAGGTGAATTGGACATTCTGAATTCTCCTTCGGTGTACCCAAACAGGCGTCGGAGTGTGGCGACTAAGTGATTTTCACAGTAACTTAATTGCAGTGTTAATGTAAGCCTACTTGTGACAATAATAAAAGATTATTATTATTTTAAAAGTTGCTGTCTATTTTTTGAGAGAGTAGAATGGGTAAAAGTAGGTAAATTGGTACGGATTGGTCTGCCTGTGAGCTCTGCTGGTGATGTAACATTGCACTGTGTAGATATTGCTTTGTCTGTCTAAATTTGAGAATTAGGGGATTTCATTGTGTGAATCATTTGGTTCAGTTAGGCCATTAGATCTACACTAATGAGGAGAAGTAATATGATTGATATTCCACTTCTCACACATATCTTGAAATGCCTCACCAATAAATTATGGACTGTTGTCCGTAATGATCTCTCTAGGCATACCAACTAAACTGAAAATAGCACTTAGAATGTGCGTGACAGTTGTGCTTGATGTATTGTGGAACTGTTGAATAGTGGGCTGCTTGGTAGAGTAATCAACAATGACAATGACGCCAGTGCCATGTACCTGAAAGAGGTCAGTTGCATCCCAATTCAGACTGGGAATTTTGTGGACATTTTGACAATATCTCTTGGACCTTCCTTCTCCAATGGTACCTGGATGGGTATTGCTGAAGCCACTTATGCATACTTTTCTGAATCTCCATTTGTTATACTCACAACCTTCGTTGGCTTGATTTTTATGATGGTTTTTAATTTTTTTGTTTGACTCTCCCTCCCTTGCTAACAATCTGGCCCACACCCAGACTTTTCGAGCTGCGGAACCTCTGGTGACTGCCCAAGACCCCAAAGCATTCTTATAATGTTGAGGCCCTTTTTCTTCTGGGAAATAGGTGCAAACATCGAAATCAAATGTAAACAATTCTTTTCTAGCTATATCTATGCATATATTAGGAATTAAGAAGAGGCACAGTCACAAATACATGCTCCCTCTTGCATTAATCCCTGTAGTACTCTTTAGGAGTGGGTAATTGGGTAATAATTTTAAAATTCTCTTACGAAACAAAAACTTCAGGGTTACCTTTTTGTCATTTTTCATGCAAGGAACGATAATGGAAAACTGATTCTGATATCGGTCACAAGCACCTCTCTCTCCCTCACACACATAGAAAAACACTTGCATTTCTTTCCCAAATTCACACACAGGCATCTCTCTCTCTCTCTCCCTCTCTCACACACACACACACACACCTAACAGCTAGGCCCTTTCAGAGGACATTTAGGAGTCAACCAAGCTGGTGTGGATCTGGAGTCAGACCAAGTAAGGATGGCAGATTTCCTTCCCTGAAGTACATTAGTGAAGCAGATGGTTATCATGGGAATAGACAATGGTTTAACAGTGATTGTTAGGCTTTTAATTCCAGAGATTTTATTGTATTCAAAATTCAACATCTGCATTGTGGGATTTGAACTCAAGAGCATTACCCAGGATTTCTGGATTACTCGTCCAATGACAATACCACGACACCAATACCTGCCCATATTGCTGATTTCCAATTACTGATCGGCTGTCAGGGTAATTCTCCAATCACCCATGTAATAGTGCGAGGTATCACTGAGGAATCATCTTGTATAAGAAAGAGATTTATTGGAAACAACAATGATGTTTAACTATAAAGGCACAGAGATATCATGCAGGTCTTTACTCCTTGACTCCTGGGTTCACATTATACGGGTCTCTGCCTTTTCTACATTGGTTAGGGTTTGCACGTTCCCACGTGATAGGCCCAAATGGGGTCCATGTGGTCAATGAAAGATCACCCCTTAAAGGGCCATGCTGCCACATCCCTTCCCCCTTAAATCCCTTCACACACATATACAATACAGGTTACTTATAGTTAATTATTTACAATGAGGGAAGAATCACCAAGGGGGCGGGGTGTGGTGGGGTGGGGGGGGGGGGGTGCGGGGGTGGGTGTGTGACAATACAGTACAATCCTTCACAAAGACAATCTGTCAGACCACTTCTGAGGCTTGGTGGAATTCCTCAGTTCCCTGACTCATTTCTCCTACATTGAGGCAGTGTAATCGTCAACAGCAGGAGGTTTCTTCGAGGTCTCTACAGGTGTGTTGAGGGTGCACCCTTCTTCAGTCCCCTCAGCAGCAGTGGGAGGGGCCCAGTCAATTGTAGCAATGAGCTGCCAGTAGCAAGGTCCACTATTGCACCCCGGCTAAAGCAACAGGTGGAATTTGTTTATCCTTACAAAGTAGCCCAGTTAGTGGCTTTGTGGTCAGTTAAAATGGTGAATCAGCAGGAGTACACGTACTGATGGAATTTTTAATGCCATATATCACAGGTGGACCTCTTTTCCAATTTGTGCATACTTTCTTTCTGTTTCAGTGAGTATTTGGGAGGCAAAGGTGATGCGCCTTTAAGTGCCGTCCTCCATTCTGTGGGACAGGACCATCCCTATTGTGGTGAATGTGATTCACACTATATATAGTTGTCAATATCACTCCATGCATATATGTTCGTTATCTACCCGTTGTAAGATCACTGCTGTATATAGTTGCCAATATAACTCTGTGTATATATATGTTCACTATCTACCATTGTAAGTGCAGTTGCACTGTCTGACCACCAGGGGGAGTCGCTCTGGGTGTACGTGAGAGTTTGTACTGGGCTCCTCCCTTGACTCCGCCCAGGACTCCTCCCCCTGGGACCGATGTATAAAGATATACAATGTGCCTTAGAGCCAGTCTGCATTTCATCTGGAGTTCAGCGACGAATAGGCTGGCTCTGTTCTAAGTGTATTAAAGTCTCTGTTCAGATCCAACTACACGTGTTCGCTGAATTGATGGTTCCATCAATTTAATACACTTAAGAAGCTGCCGAAGTAAAGCATTGAATCCGCTCTAAAACCAGGACGTCTAGAACTCGATCCGCAGGATGCAGAGGCGAAAGAAACCTTCTGCCACTGGCTGAAATGTTTTAAGGCCTACCTGGCCGAAATCAGCACCGCTGAAACTACGGAGGAACAAAAGCTCAGCCTACTGCACGCGAGGGTAAGCCACAGAATTTCTACACTATTAAATCCAGCCGGTTCTTACACCGCTGCGCTGGCGATTTTGGACAAAATGTATATTAGGCCCATGAATGAGGTCTTTGCCCGCCATGTGATCACGACTCGCCGACAACGGTCTACTGAAACTTTAGCTGAATTTGCACGCGAATTGAACAATCTCTCAAATGACTGCAATTACCAGGCCGTAACCGCGGCCGAATATAGGGAGCTTGCTGTGCGGGATGTTTTTGTAGCGGGCCTTCGATCTAACTATGTACGCCAGGGACTTTTAGAAAATGGGGCCCAGGGCTTAGAGACTACCGTAAAGGCTGCTTTCACAATGGAAGTTTCCTTCCGCAGCCTCAACTCGTTTCCTGCGGATCCCGCTAAACCCGCATGGGCCCCCGACCTGAGGACCCCCCCAAGCCTGTGCCGCAAGGCCCCCCAGCTATCGCGCTGCCACAGCCGGTCGCCCTACTGTCCCAGTCAACTACTCAAGCTATCCAGCTGCTCCAGTTAATTACTCAGCTCCCCCAGCCAGCTACTCAGCTCGCCAAACCAGTTATTCAACTGCTCCAGCCTGCCACTATTCAGCTCCCCAAACCAGTTATTTATTTGCTCCAGCCTGCCACTATTCAGCTCGCCAAACCAGTTATTCAACTGCTCCAGACTGCCACTTCTGTGGACAAAGCCAGCACCCGCGGCAGCACTGCTCAGTCCGATCCGCGACCTGCAGCAGCTGCGGGAAGAAAGGCCACTATGCTAGAGTGTGCCTCGGCAGAAGGGCCCCAGCCCTCAACACCCCAACAGTCCAAAAACATCGCCCCCAGCACCAGCAGGCCCGCGGGGCCCGAAACGCTGCGGCCTACGCTCAGACTCCGCCCCCTCCCGCCACATGCGATCCATGGGGGCCGCCATCTTGGCAAACCTCCACCATGCGGCCGGCCACATGCGATTCATGGGGGCCGCCATCTTGGACGCCATCTTCATCACCACCACCCCACGTGCGATCCACGGGCCCTAGCTGCATCCCCAGACTCAAACAGCTCATCGGAGGAGTACGACCTCCACGGGCAGTCACCACATGGCCCGCAACTCAGCGCAGTGTTCCTGCATCAAGCTCGCCAGAACGCAGCGGCATCTACTCGACAGGATGCCCGATCGGAAGAATTCGACTCCCCCGGGCACCCACCACGCGGCCCGCAACTCAATGCGGTCTCCCTCGACCAATCTCGCCTCAAGCATCTGAGAAATTCAATGACGGAAGTCCAGATCAACGGGTACAACACGTCGTGCCTCTTCGACTCCGGGAGCACAGAGAGCTTCATACACCCAGAGCTGGTAAGACGCTGTTCCCTCCCTATTTATCCCGTCAACCAAACTATCGCCCTTGCTTCGGGCTCCCATTCCATCCAAATCCAAGGCCGCACTACAGCAACACTAACAATTTGAGGCGCTAGCTATTCCAAATTTAAACTGTATGTCTTGCCCAACCTCTGCGCGCCACTCCTCTTAGGCTTGGATTTCCAATGTAATCTCAAGAGTCTCACCCTCAGCTTCGGCGGGCCCCTGCCCCCACTCACTATCTGCAGCCTCGCCATGCTGCGCATCGCCCCCCCCTCCTCTCTTCGCCAACCTCACCCCGGATTGCAAACCGGTAGCCACCCGCAGCAGGCGGTACAGCCTGCAGGATAGGGTATTTATCAGAACGGAGGTCCGAAGGCTGCTCAGTGAGGGGATCATAGAGGCCAGCAACAGTCCCTGGAGAGCTCAGGTGGCGGTTGTCAAGACCGGGGGAAAATTCCGCATTGTCGTCGATTATAGCCAGACCATCAATCACTTTACGCTCCTAGACGCGTATCCCCTCCCCAGAATTGCAGACATGGTAAACCAGATCGCCTAATATCGGCTATTTTCCACGGTGGATCTGAAGTCTGCATACCACCAGCTCCCAATCTGCCCGGAGGACCGCCACTACACGGCGTTCGAGGCCGATGGCCGCCTCTTCCATTTCCTCCTGGTTCCCTTCGGCGTCACTAATGGGGTTTCGGTGTTCCAACGAGCTGCAGGCCACGTTTCCGTATCTGGATAATGTTACCATCTGCGGCCATGGCCAGCAGGACTACGACGCCAACCTCCACCGTTTTCTCCAGACGGCCCAAAAATTAAACCTTACATATAACAAGGAGAAATGCGTGTTCCGCACAAACAGACTAGCCATCCTCGGCTACGTCGTGGAGAACGGAGTCCTTGGCCCAAACCCGGACCGCATGTGCCCCCTCTTAGAACTCCCCCTCCCCCATGGCCCCAAGGCCCTCAAACGGTGCTTGGGGCTCTTTTCGTACTACGCCCAGTGGGTCCCCCAATATGCGGACAAAGCCCGCCCACTCTTCAAGGCCACACAATTTCCCCTGTCTGCTGAGGCGCGCCAGGGACGACATCGCCAAAGCAGCCATGCGGGCGGTGGATGAATCCACTCCCTTTCAGGTTGAGAGCGACGCCACAGAGGTAGCGCTAGCAGCCACTTTAAACCAAGCAGGACGGCCCGTTGCATTTTTCTCCCGTACCCTATCCGCTTCAGAACTCCGACACTCCTCAGTCGAGAAGGAAGCACAAGCCATCGTGGAGGCTATCCGACACTGGAGGCACTACCTCGCAGGTAGGAGGTTCACCCTCATTACCGACCAACGGTCGGTCACCTTCATGTTCGACAACTCGCAAAGGGGCAAAATTAAAATGACAAAATTCTTCGGTGGAGGATTGAACTCTCCACCTACAATTACGATATCAAATATCGACCGGGGAAGCTCAACGAGCCCTCGGATGCCCTATCCCGCAAGACATGCGCCAGCGCGCAAATCAGCCGCCTAAAAGCCATCCACGATGACCTCTGCCACCCAGGGGTCACCCGGCTCGTCCAGTACATCAGAGCCCGAAACCTGCCTTTCTCCAATGAGGAGGTAAAAGCGGTCACCAGGGACTGCCCGATCTGTGCGGAGTGCAAACCGCACTTCTATAGACCAGACAGGGCCCACCTGGTTAAGGCTTCTAGGCCCTTTGAACGCCTTGCGATCGATTTCAAAGGGCCACTCCCCTCCACTAACAAAAACATGTACTTCCTTAACATTATTGACGAGTTCTCCCGATTCCCCTTCGCCATCCCATGCCCCGATATGACGTCCCACACAGTCATTAGGGCCCTGCATAGTGTCTTCACCCTGTTTAATTTCCACAGCTACGTGCACAGCGACCGGGGTGCGTCCTTTATGAGTGACGAGCTGCGTCAGTACCTGCTCGACAAGGGCATCGCCTCGAGCAGGACTACCAGTTATAACCCCAGGGGGAACGGACAGGTGGAGAGGGAGAACGCGATGGTCTGGAAGACCGTCCTACTGACCCTCAGGTCCAGAAAGCTCCAAGTTTTCCAATGGCAGGAAGTCCTCCCTGACGCACTCCACGCAATTAGATCCCTCCTGTGTACAGCTACCAACCAAACCCCCCACGAGCGGCTCTTCAATTTTTCCAGGGGCACTACCACAGGGGTCTCACTTCCGGCGTGGCTGAGGACGCCAGGCCTGGTTCTCCTAAGGAAGCACGTCAGGGCGCACAAAACTGACCCCATTGTTGAAAAGGTGCGCCTGCTTCATTCCAACCCACAGTACGCATTTGTTGAGTTCCCAGACGGTCGCCAGGACACAGTATCCCTCCGGGACCTGGCACCCGCTGGATCCAGCCTCTCATCTACCGCCACCGAGGAACTCCTTTCCTCGTTCCCTTTGCGGCCGCCCCCTTGTGCCCCCGATTCTGCAAGCTCACCCCACCAGTCCTGAGCGCCAGCACCAGCCTGCCCCCCGCGCCCCCAGTCTCCATTCGACCAGGAGCTGTATGAGGCTCGGGCAAGACTCGCCCCGGAGCCGGCAACCGTACCCTAGACCTCGACGCCCGCCCAGCCACCGCAAGAGGCTGCAACTCCGGTGCTCCGCAGATCAAAACGGACAATTCGTCCACCAGACAGACTGACTCTTTGAGCCATCACCCCCGCCGGACTTGATTTTTTTAACAGGCGGTGAATGTGGTGAATGTGATTCACACTATATATAGTTGCCAATATCACTCCTTGTATATATGTTCGTTATCTACCCGTTGTAAGATCAATGCTGTATATAGTTGCCAATATAACTCCGTGTATATATGTTCACTATCCGCCATTGTAAGTGCAGTTGCACTATCCGACCACCAGGGGGAGTCGCTCTGGGGGTACGCGAGAGTTTGTACTGGGCTCCTCCCTTGACTCCACCCAGGACTCCTCCCCCTGGGACCGATGTATAAAGATCAGTGCCTTAGAGCCAGCCTGCATTTCATCTGGAGTTCAACGACGAATAGGCTGGTTCTGTTGTAAGTGTATTAAAGCCTCTGTTCAGATCCAACTACACGTGTTCACTGAATTGATGGTTCCATCACCTATCTCATAATGCGAAGCATCGCAGGTAAAAATTATCGGTTTGTCTGGGTTGAAATGCACCAACAAGCTGGACGACTGTAGGACCTGTTTGATTTGATGGAAAGCTCGTCTTTGTGTGTCTTTGTGTGTCTTTCCTGAATTAGGGATGAATTGGCCGTAGTAATTTACCATGCCAAGAAACAATCACAATTCTACGGCATTCTTTGGCGCAGAGACCTCTTTGATGGCCTTTATCTTGTTCTCCACCTTAAAGCCCAAATACGTGACCTCACTGGCCTGAAATGTGCACTTCTGTCTTTTTAATCTGATGCCAGCATTTCTAAACCTTTAAGGAGCTGACCAGATGCTCTTGGTGTAAAGACCCCGGGACTAAGATGCCATCCAAGTACACAATGACTTTTGGAATTCCTTGTAACAGGTTTTCCATCCCTCTCTGAAATATTGCACCAGCAGATGATATCCCAAAGTCAATCTGGTATACTGAAAAAGCCTTTTGTGTGAATTTCCTAGAATCCTCATCCAGTTCAAGTTGCAAACCTTAAGTCAAGTCTTGTATATTTGAGGCCCCCTGCCAACTTTGCATAGAAGTCTTCTATTCGAGGGATTAAATACTTGTCGAGTTTGGCCTCTTGGTTTATGGTGAGTTTATAATCACCACAGATTTTGACAGAACAGTCAGGTTTCAAAACAGGGGCGATAGGGGCCATCCATTCAGAGAATTTTACAGTTTTATGATCCCTAGGTCTTCCAAGCATATCAACTTGGCCTCAGCTTTCTGGTATACAGGACATGGGATGGGCCTAGCTCTGAAGAATTTTGGTGTGGATTAAAGGGCTACCTACATTTTTGCCATGACCCACCCTATTCAACCAAGTTTGTTTTGAAACACACCTTCATACTTGCACAGGACTTCTTGGAAGATGCCATCTGATATCCTGAAAATCCCGAGTTAATTTAGCTTTACTGATGTAGTCAATCCTACCCCATGAGGCTCGGCCCTTGTCCTTCCACAATGATCATGGATAATTGAGCCAACTGTTGTTAATATGACACTGATGTCATCATGGCACTTAATATCTTTACAGTTTCTCCTGCACACATTGCCAACTTTAAAGTCATACTGCTTAGACTCAGAAGTTGGACCCCTCCCTGAATATGCTTGTCGTTTTTTTTTTTTCACCCACCACTGTAGCCGGCGGAGGGACGGAGAATCCACTTTTCTGCACGGACTCGGGACTGGTGCTGGTTCCCCGATTCTGCGGGCCCCGAAATGCAGCGTACTCGGGCCGAGGACCTACCTGGGGCTATTGCCAGAGGCCCGACCGGCCTAAGTCCCGATGACGTGGATCTAATTTGGTCCAACCGGTCGGGATACTCATGTGACGGCTGCGGACTCGGTCCGCTGCCGCCCTGGTCGGGGCAGGCCGACGGCCGGGAAATGTTTGTGCGGGCGGACAGGGTCGGGCACGCTGGGACCTGTGGCGCAGCAACAATTGCAAGAATGGCAGAGAGAGAAGTGGGAAAGCCCCAGATGGAGCAGTTGATGGCCTTCATCAAGGACAAATTTCGGCAGCAAAGGAAGGAGATGCAGGTTGACTGGTCGAAGGCCATTGAGGGAGCAGTAGCGCCTCTGTGAGTATCGATGCACCGTGTAGAGAAGTGCCTTGATGCACAAGGGCGATGATACGAGAGGTGGAGAAGGTGGTGTCCAACAGAGCAGTCGGATCGTGTCCTTGGAGGTGGACGTGGGGTGTCCTGGGGGACCTATGCAAGTCACTGAGGGTGAAGGTGTAGGAGCAGGAATACAGGTGCAGGCAGCAGAACCTGTGAATTGTGGGTCTGTCAGAGGGTGTGGAAGAAGCGAGCGCCACAAAATATGTGTCGAGGATGCAGGCCAGGCTGGTGGAGGAGGGGGTGCTATATAAGGCTCCAGAGGTGGGCAAGGCTCACAGGTCTTTAAGGCAGAGCCTGAGAGTGGGGGAGCCGCCGCGGGCAGTGATTGTGCTGTTGCACAAATTTGTTGAGAAGTAGATTTTCCGATGGGCCAGGGAGAAGTGAGACCTGTGAATGGGAGGGGTATCGTATCCGAATATATCAGGATGTTGGTGCGGAGCTGGCGAAGATGCATACTGGATTCAACAGGGCCAAGGTGGTATTATACTGAAAGAAAATTCGGTTTGAGGTGCTGTACCTGGCGGAACTGGGGTCACTTTTGAAGGCCCAGACTACTATTCTGAAATGCCACAAGAGGTCAATGATTTTATAAAAGACCATAAACTGGGGGAGAACTGACAATTGGTGTAAGATGGATGAGCTCTTTCTGCAAATGTTGGAGGTTATGGTTATTATGTGTTGCCGGAAGGTGGGGTTTTCATTCTTTGAGGAGTTATATGTCTGTAAGGGGGTAATCACCCCCCCCCCCCCCCCCTTCCCCCCTTCCCCGGCTGTCTGTGCTGTTTTTCTTTTTGGAGGGTTCGATTTGCGATCTTGGGTGCTTTTTCTTTCCGGGTAATGGGTGCGTATGGTGGGGCCTGCTGGGTGGGATTGCCAACTGAGGGGCATTCAGGTGGATGAGGGGGCCATTTGCTTAGCTAAGGAGTGAATTGCGGGGGGGGGGGGGGGGTAACAAATGCGTATTTAGGGGGGGAGCTGCCACGCTGGCAGGTAATGCTGGTGAACGGAGGTGAGGTGAGGGAGGTGGCCGCGAGAGGTGGTCTGGCGGGGAGGGGGGGATTGCGACATGGCAGAGTTGGAGACTGAGCGTGGTCATGGACAGAGAAGGGGACCATCTTGGGTGGGTTCGATTTAGGGTGGTATCAGAGGAAGCAGAGCCAGAGAAGAGTTGTAATGTGCAGCTTCTGTGGATTGAACAGGCCGATTAAGAGGTCTCAGGTTTTGAGCACTTGAGTAGTTTGAAGGCAGAGGTGATCTTTTTACAAGAGGCGCATCTCCGGGTGAAGGATCAGGTTAGGTTGAGGAAGGGTTGGGTGGGACAAGTATTTCACTCGGGATTTGACTCAAAGTTGCAGAATGTTGCCATTTCGTTGAACAAAAGAACGGGGTTTGTGGGGGCCAAGGAAGTGCTGAACTCAGGGGGAAAGGTATGTGATGGTGAGTAGGAATCTGGAATGGATGCCAGTGGTGGTAGCCAATGTATATGCGGCGTTTTGAGATGATGTGAGGTTTTTGAGAGGTTTACTGGGAGCGATCCCAGACCTGGATACGCATCAGTTGATTATGAGTAGAGATTCCAATTGTGTGATGGAACCAAGGGTGGACAGGTTGAGCTCCAAGTCAATGTGACCTTTGAGGATGGCGAAAGAGTTGGGAGGGTCTAAGGAGCGTATGGGGATGGTTGACCCGTGGAGTTTGAAGAACCCAGGGCGGGGTGGAGGAGGGAGTACACCTTCTCACATGATTATAAGGTGTACTCGAGAATGGATTTCTTTGCGGTGAGGTGAGCAGTGTTGTTGGGGATGGTAGAGGCGGAGTATGCGGCGATTGTGATATCTGATCATGTGCCGCATTGGCTGGCGGTGAGGCTTAGCAAGGGGCAGGTGCAGAGGCTGCGATGGAAGCTAGACTCGGGTCTTTTGGTGGATAAGAAATTTTGTGGGAAGGTGAGGTCGGCAATTAGGGATTAAGAGGAGACTAACCAGAATGGGGAGGTGTCAGCGGCCACCTGGGAGGTGTTGAGGAGGTAGTTTGAGGGGATATTATCTTGTTTAAGGTGCACAGGGACTGGAGGAGGAGGAAGGAGCATGGACAGTTGTTCAATGAGGTAGTTGTGGTGGACAGGAGATACGCAGGGGCCCCACTAAAGAGTTGTTGGTGGAGAGGAAGATGTTGCAGGCGCAGTTCGATAGGCTGATGATGGGAAGGGCAGCGGGGCAGCTATGAAGGGCAAAGGGGGTGCAGTATGAATATGGGGCGTAGGTAAGCCGTATGCTGAACCACCAGCTGAGGAGGCGTTGCACCAAGGGATATTTTAAGGGTGCGAGCAGAGAAGCGGGAGGTAGTGTCAGAGCCGGGACTAATAAAGAGGTGTTCAGGAAGTATTATGAGAAGCTGTACAGGGCCGAGCCGGGTAGAGAGGAAGCGGATATGGGACAGTTTCTGGACTGTTTGGCGTTTCTGAGGTTGGAGGAAGAGATGAAGCAGGCATTGGATGAGCCGCTGGACGGAAGGAGCTGATTGACAGCATTAGGGGGATGAAGTCGGGGAAGGTTTCAGGGCCAAATAGATTTCAGGCGGAGTTTTCTATGGCGCTCGAGACAGAGCTGACACCACATTTGTTGGGGATGTTTAATGAAGTGTTGGAGAAGGGGGAGCTGCCAGACACACTGACACAGGCATGGATCATGCTAACCCCAAAACAGCGGAAGGATCTGTTGGAGGGTGGGTCGTATGATCCTATTTCAATTTTGTGAAAATGCTGTGGCGGGGAGGATGGAGGGGTATGTGCCAGGGGTGGTTGCTGAGGATCAAATTGGTTTCATAAAGGACAGACAGCTCTTCAGTAACATCAGGAGGCTGTTGAATCTGTTTCAGAATCAGTCCATGGGGCAGGTGCCAGATGTCATTATTTCTATGGATGCGGAGAAGGCTTTTGATCGGGTGGAGTGGAGGTATATATTTGGGATCTTGGGTTTGGTCTGAAGTTTGTGGCATGAGTGCATCTGTTATATGTAGCCCTGGCAAATGGGATGAGTTCACAGAGTTGGGCTGCATTGGAATGAGACAGGGGTGTCCGCTGAGGCCTTTGTTGTTTGCGCTGGCGATTGAGCCCTTGGCGATGGCCCTTAGGGGGTCTGTGGAGTGGCAGAGGATTGTGAGGGAAGAGGGGAGCACCAGGTGTCGCTGTACGTGGATGACCTGTTGTTGTTCATGTTGAATCCATTGGAGAGTACGGGTAGGATCATGGGCATATTAGAGAGGTTTGGGTCCTTCTCTTGGTATAAGTTAAATGTAGTAATAATAATAATCACTTATTGTCACAAGTAGGCTTCAATGAAGTTACTGTGAAAAGCCCCCAGTCACCGCATTCCGGCGCATGTTCGGGGAGGCTGGTACGGGAATTGAAACCACGCTGCTGGCCTTGTTCTGCATTACAAGCCAGCTGTTTAGCCCACCAGTAAATGTCAGGAAGAGCGTGATTTTTCCCATGAATGCAGCATGTGGGGGCCAACTTGGGGATGTTGCCATTTAAGGTAACTTGGGAAAGGTTCATTTACTTGGGGATTCTCTGATGAGGGACTGGGCTATGATGCGCAGGTGGAATTTGACAACGCTTCTGCAGGAGATTATGGGAGATTATAAGAGATGGGATACATCACACCTGACGCTGGCATAGAGGGTGTGGGTGGTAAAAATGAATGTACTGCCAAGGTTCCTGTTCATTTTCCAGACCCTCCCGATCTTTCTCCCACAGGCCTTCTTCTGGAAATTGGAGACAGTGATTTTGGAGTTTATAAGGGCAAGGAAGATGCCGAGGGTAAAGAGGGCCCTGCTACAGAGGTAGAAAGGGGGGTGGTGCTCTCAAACATGCTGCACTATTATTGGGTAGCAGTTGTGGAGAAGGTAAGGCGATGGTATGGAGGGGGTGTGGGTGGTGGGGAGGAACTGGGTCAAGATGGAAGAGGAGTCCTGTTGGGGATCCTGTCTGAAGGCTTTGGTGACTGCCCCAGTGCCACTAGCTCCGGGGAAGTATAAGGGGAGGAATGTGGTACAGTTGATGGTTATGGTGTGGAATCAGCTACAGAGACACTTGGAGGGGATGTTGGTGGGAGCCACAGATTTATGCTGGGGGGGATGGCTGGATGTATGGGAAGTGGAGGTAGTCGGGTTGGTGAGAGTGGGGGACTTGAATTTGGAAGGGAAGTTGGCAGGTCTGGATGAGTTGCAGGAGAGGTTTGAGTTGCCAAGGCAGGGGTGAAGTTAAATATATGCAGGTGAGGGACTTAGCATGAAAGAAGTGGAGGATGTTTCCCAGGTTGCCGGAGTGCACCCGATTGGAGCGACTGCTGCTCCCGGATGAGTTGGGTGAAGGTAGGATTGGGGACATATATGGGTGGTTGGGGAAGCAGGGGGGACGCAAGCAGGGAGGATCAAGAACAAATGGGAGGAAGAGTTGGGGGGAATATAGGCTGGGGATTGTGGTGCGAGGCGATGTGTAGGGTGAATTCAACCTCCTCCTGTGCGAGAATAAGCTTTATTCAGTTCAAGATGGTGCACAAGGCACATATGATCCGGGCGAGGATGAGTGGGTTCTTTCAAGGGTGGCTGATGAACATGAGAAGTGTGGGCAAGGACCGGCGAATCATGTGCACATGTTCTGGGGTTGTGAGAAGCTGGAGAGTTACTGGGAAGCGATGTTTGGGATGTTATCTAAAATTATGGGGGTGGAGGTCAGGCCAAATCCAATGGTGGCGATCTTTGGGGTATCAGAAATACCGGAGCTGCTGAAGGGAAAGGGGACTGATGTTGCAGCCTTCGCCTCTCTAACTACCTGGTGAAGCACCTTGCTAAATTAGAAGTCGAATATGCAGCCGGGGGTGGCGGTCTGGCTGGGGGCCTGTATGACTTTCTTCAGGAGGAAAAGATTAAGTTTGAGTTGAGGGGGTCGTTGGAGGGCTTCGAGACACGTTGGGGGCTGTTCATGACAATGTTTGAGGAACTGTTTGTCACAGGAGGAGCGGTGTGGACTGTGAGTCTGTGGGGTGCATTGTTGAATATGTTACTGTTTTGTACGCATGTTTGAAATTAAATATATTTAGAAAAACATCAATATTTACACTTTCCAGTACGTTAAAAGGGATCAATCAAACTTTCGACTCTTACAGCAGAGTGCATCGATCCTTTTGCTGCTGTCCTCCACTGTTCAATCTCACTGTTAGCCGTGCGAGATGAAATAAAACAAATGGGCCAATCAGGGAATAGTCTCTCGGATCATTGAATATTGACAGGCCTATCAGCATCCAGTGCTCCAAGAGGCCGTACTCTGATTGGCCTATTTCATTGCTTTGATTATTTTTGAAACTGGCCAGTTTCTCCTTTTGAACTGGCATTTGTCTGCCACGTGGAATCATAGAATCCCAACAGCGCAGAAGGAGGCCAATTGGCCCATCGAATCTGCACCAACCATCTGAGAGAGCATCCTACCAAGGCCTATCTCCCTGACCCTCTGAGAGAGCATCCTACCCTGCCCTATCTCCGTGACCCCACCTAACATGTACATCTTTGGATACTGAGGGGCAATGTAGCATGGCCAATCTACCTAACCTGCATATCTTTTGGACTATGGGAGGAAACCAGAGCACCCGGAGGAAACCCACACAGACACTGGAGAATGTGCAAACTCCATACAGACAGTTACCCAAGGCTGCAATTGAACCCTGGTGCTGTGAGACAGCAGTGCTAACCACTGTGCCATCGTGCTGCCAGCTCCGTCGACCCCTTGGAGACTCCTGGACAGTTTGGGAATCCCTAACATAGGAAAACAAAAGATGTAAGTTTGCCATGCTGGTTTTGAATTAATTTCAGGGGTAATGTTAAAAGAGATTAAGGTGATTTGGTAGACCATATGCCCAGCATGTTCCATCATGCAGAGTAGCAATCAGCAAAGAAGCTAAAATGTTGAACTATATGACTAAAATAGAGTAGACATTTGAGAAAGTCTGATGTGGATAAAGTTGTCAGTACACTTGAGTATACTGCCAAGTGGTCATAAAGACTAACGGGAGACATTAAAGTCTGTAGATATTTCAGTGAAGGGTCACAAGATGGATTCCCAATTCTTGGAGAACCAAGTTATAAAGAAGGACTGGAAAGAAATAACCTTTCTAACCTTAAACTGACTGATTTAGATGTGATATTGTGGTATACAGAATGGTATACTGGTTCAAATTGAATCATGTCAGTACATGGGAACATAGGAATTAGGAGCAGAAGTAGGCAATTCAGCCCTTTGAGCCTGCTCTGCCATTTAATCAGATTATTGCTGATCTCTTCCTGGTCTCAGATCCACCTCCCTGCCTGCTCTCCATAATCCTTTGAACCCATTTTTAAATCAGAAATATATCTATCTCCTTCTAAAAATCTTTTATGGTTCAGACTTCACCCCATTATGGGGCAGCACGTTCCACAAATTCACTACCTTACACGAGAAGTAGTTCCTCCTCATCTCAGTTTAAAATCTACTGCCTTTCAACCTATATATTGACTTCTCATTCTAGGTTGCCTCACAACATAAGAACATAAGAACATAAGAACTAGGAGCAGGAGTAGGCCATCTGGCCCCTCGAGCCTGCTCCGCCATTCAATTAGATCATGGCTGATCTTTTGTGGACTCAGCTCCACTTTCCGGCCCGAACACCATAACCCTTAATCCCTTTATTCTTCAAAAAACTATCTATCTTTACCTTAAAAACATGTAATGAAGGAGCCTCAACTGCTTCACTGGGCAAGAAATTCCATAGATTCACAACCCTTTGGGTGAAGAAGTTCCTCCTAAACTCAGTCCTAAATCTACTTCCCCTTATTTTGAGGCTATGTCCCCTAGTTCTGTTGTCACCCGCCAGTGGAAACAACCTGCCCGCATCTATCCTATCTATTCCCTTCATAATTTTAAACAAGGGGGAACATTTGGTCTACGTTTACTTTATCAATCTCTCTTTGTATTTTATATACCTCGATTAGATCCCCTCTCATTCTTCTAACTCCAGCAAATGAGTATAAGTCCAAACTGTTCAATCTCTCCTCATAGTCAACCCTTTCAATCCCGGAATCATCCCGGAATCAATCTGGTGAACCTCCTCTGAACTGCCTCCATGCCACCACAACCTTCCTCAAATAAGGAGACAAACCTGGATACACCACTCCAGATGTGGTCTCACCAACACCCTATACAATTGCAACAAAACTTCTCTACTTTTATACACCAGTCCTTTTGCAATAAAGGCTAAAATTCCCATTTGCCTGTTTTATTACATGCTGTACCTGCATACCTTGTTCAGTTGAACAAGGTTTCCATGTTCCTGGCATCAGAAGGCAACTATCGCATTGATATTCTGACGTTGTTCATACAGAGAAGGACCAACACTTCTGGGATCAACAATTGTGCATAGTAGTGGGGACAAAACCCCTTAAATCACTTAAGAAATAGTTGGATGCTGTGCCAGAGATAATGGGTTGGATTCTCTGTTTCAGCGACTAAATGTTGACGCCAATGGAGCATGTGTAGTCTTTTATGACAAAAGATTCTGCATGAATCCCTCACAGGTGAGGGGTTGGGAGCAGCGCTGGGTGAAACTCCCGGCTCCTGCGCCAAAAGCAGCCGGAGAATGGCCGGGTCACTGGCCGCGGATGCGCACAGCTGATGACCTGCAGCAGTCACGCCGGACAGCATGGCACTGATCGTGCGCGGACCCAACCCACCATCCACGACCCCACAGCCTACCCCCAGTCCTCACGGAAGCCCCCGCCCCTGCCAGTGGCTCGGATCCGATCAAGTGTGGCGGCGCTAGACACAGTCCGCATCCGGCACGCTGGGTTCCCACATGGCTGAGACCACACGTGTCCCACGTCAGGGACTCGGCCCATCAGGGGCAAAGCATTGCGGGGGGGAAGGCAGATGACACGCCAACGTCATTGCAATGGTTGCATGTGACGCAAAGGCAGCATTTCCGAGGGGGCGGTGCATGGCTGATCGACGTCAAACCTAAGCCAGCCGTGATTTGGGCGTCTGAGTCGATTCTCCATCCGATCGCCGATTACGATATCCTGCCTAATATCTCATCTAATCTCTGGATCATGTTGCAAAATATTTATTTATTTTCATTCTAGAAATTATTGAAATATTATACTTGTCTTTCTCATCTATATGTTTAATTTCTGATACATTTCATTCTTTTAATGATTTGTAGTTTATACTTGTATTGCTTACATTTATTATTATAAATTCTTTTTCACCATTAAGATTTAAATATCAAAGTGAGTAACTGCAACGAACATTTAAAATATGCATTTAACTCCGATTACTTTTACTATAATGGAGTAGACTTGTTAATTTGTTTTTGTGATTTCTTTACAAACCTCAAGAGGGAGCCAAAACATTTCTAGCTCTGATATTCTCTCCTGGGCAAAATTGGTCTCTGGTATGTGGAGCTCTCATTTGTTGAACAAGAACTACTTGAACAAGGTTGCAAGAAAGCTGATCTGATCATTGATATATTAAACAATTTTGTCTACTCTTCTTGCACATCTGTGTCCATTAAGTTAAAAATTATGGGTCATTTGCCCTCATTACAAATGTTTGTGACCTTTCCCTGATGCTGTTGTGTTAATTATCAATCTATCTGTCTATTTGTCTGTCCATCCACACAAAATTTATCCAGGGGGCTCACAGAAGACGGATTGGTCTAAGTATCATTTTCATTCACTAAAAGGTATCCTGGCCTGGAGTTTCCACTAGGGTGCAATTAGCAGATTGTGTCTAAAATGTGCTGAACAGTTTATTAGTTTTCGTGAGGTGAAGTTCCGCTTACACACACCACTGTACAAGCCCAAACGATTAGTCCCCCATGAATCAATGTAATCAGACAGCCTCAGGAGTATTCATCATCCAAAAGTGCAGTGCTAGTTTTCACATCTACACAGACTCCATGAACGCTATCTCACCATTCAGCAACCAGCTCCATCCCTCTCCCTGATAACAGCCTGATATTAAGGCAGACTGACTGTGATTCACGTTTGGCCTCGAGATGAACTTCCCACCTCATCTTTACTAAAGCCTCCTATTTCCACCTCTGTAACGTTGCCCGATTTCACTATTGCCTCTGTTCATCTACTGCTGAAACCACTATTTGTGCTTTAATTGCCTCTAGACTTGACTATTTCAACACACTCCTGACTTGTTCCTACACTCTATTCTCATAAAGCTTGAGACAGTCTAAAACTGTGCCCTAACTCACATCAAGTACCCGTCATCCATTATCACTGTACTCGCTGATCTACAATGGTACCCATTTAAGCAGTGCCTTGATTTTAAAATTATCATCCTTTTTCCAAATTTCTCCATGGCCTCACCCCTCCCTATCTTAATGATCACCTCCAGCCCCACAGGCCTACGAGGTATCTGCGCCTCTCTCATTATGACCTCTTGATCATTCCCAATTTTAATTACTCCACTACTGGTGCCTTCAGTTGCTTAGGTCTCAACTCTGGAATATCCTCCCTACACCTTGCACCTCACTGCTTCACTTTCCAACTATAAAATATTTCTTAAAACCTACCTCTTTGACAAAGCTTTTGGTCACCTTATCTAATATCTCTTTATGTGACTTGGTGTCTTTTTTGTTTAATAGTATTCTGTGAAGCACCTTGGAATATATTATTACATTAGAGATGTTTTGAAAATGTAAATTAGTGTTGTAAATGTAAAGTCGCCACAGTCCCAGGTGACCATATGCTGCTTTCCTCTTTGAGGGGGAGAGCTGACTAGTGATGATTTAACCCGAGGATCACCACACCTCAGACGAGGGGCAAGGTTGAGAAGGCGAGCCCTTCATGAATAACCTTAGCTGGTATGGGAATTGAATCTGTGCTGCTGTCCTTCCTCTGCATCAGGAACCAGCCATCTAGCCAAGTGAGCTAAACTGCTACCAAACCCCTGAACGAACATATTTTTAAAAAAGACATGTGGCTTGAACAGTCTAATATTCCCTTTGATCTAATGTTGGATTCATGGGACTATGGGTGCCGGTGATCATCTGAATCTGGTGGAATGTGAGGGTTCCCTCAAATGAGTACATCTTTTCAATCTGATGGCGAGGCCAGATTTGTGGGCAGAAACAGCTTTCCGATAAAGGACTATTTGAACCAGCATAAAAGTTTGCAGGTACTCAAGTATAAAGTAGTCAGGGTGCAGCACGGTGGCCAGTGGTTAGCACTACTGCCTCATGGCACCAAGGTCCCAGGTTTGATCCCGGCTCTGGGTCACTGTCCGTGTGGAGTTTGCATATTCTCCCCGTATTTGAGAGGGTTTTGCCTTCACAACCCAAAGACTTGCAGGCTCAGTGGATTGGCCACACTAAATTGCCCCCTAATTGGAAAAAATGAATTGGGCACTCTAAATTTTTTATATAGAGGTAACTTACTTGTATTTAAAGTTTAGCAATCTTTTCTGCTATTTCATTTGATTATATTTAGATGAAGTTATTAGTTGATTGGAATGTCTGTAAAAACCTGATGCCTTTATGTGTAAAACTATTTTCTTATTGTCTCTAATTTTCTATTCACAGCAAATGTGGCCAATAAACAATCACAAACTTCTCAAAATGTTCCCAAATTGGTGCAAATATTTATTTTAAGAATTCTGAAAATTATTACAAAAATGTCATCTTCTCGTTGAAAATCATTAATTTGGCTTTGTACAGGCCCCTGATATTTATTGGGTCCACATCTCTGGGTCCTGTAAATCCAATCTACAGGCCAAGTGATGATACCTGACATACAAGACTACATTCCTGTCCACTGAACATGCTGGGAAATTAGATGTTATTTACCATGTTTTATCTTTCTCAAAGGGATAGCTAATGATATATTTCACCACAAGCAATGGCCAGTGTTCCCATCTTATTCAATTTACATGGAACTAAGATTTAAACAGAAAGGTTTATTTATTGATTTTGTTTTACAAAAAGCTATAAATCGCAAGATAAATTATATTACACTATTACCAGATCAATTATAAGTCCCATATTTAAAAGAATCCTCTCCTGACAGACACCTAAGGTCTGTATTTCTCTGTCTCACTCCCTGAGGCCATTCCCAGACCTCTGCTGTTTCAGTGCCCAGAACATGGTCCTCACCATTGCTGAGAACATGTTGGGATATAAAATCAAAATAGCTTTAGATTACAGAATTACAGAGGCAATCCAGAAATGTTATAATGCTCTAATCAGATTTACTTGAGCAGTAGAAGATGAGATCCTGTTCACGAGAGACTCCGATAATGGGAAGGAGATGGAAAAGCAATCTGCACACACATTTCAAAAAGATGGAAAAACAATGGATTAGTGATGTTGGGGGACTTTAACTGCCATCATATAGACTGCAAACCAAATGATGTAAAGGACAAGGAATGGGAGGAATCATTGAAATATGTACAGGAAAGCTTCCTTATTTTCAGCCAATGAGAAAGGAAGCAGTGTTGAATCAAATTGTGGAGAATGAATTGGGGCAAGTGGAGCATCTTTTTACCAGATTGTTGTGGAAACATTAATCATAATGTGATTGAGTGTAAAGCAGTGATGGAAATGGTGGCACAGTGCTTAGCACTGCTGCCTCATGGCACCGAGGACCCAGGTTTGATCCTGGCCCTGGGTCAATGTCCATGTGGAGTTTGCACATTCTCCCCATGTCTTCATGAGTCTCAGCCCCACAACCCAAAGGTGCTCAGGGTTGGTGGATTGGCCATCCTAAACTGCCCCTTAATTGGAATTCTTGTTTAAGCAGTTATCAAAAGAAAGCTGAACAATTAAACATGAAAATACTTAAATAGAATGCGATTAATTTCAGAGAGTTGAAAAAAGAATCTTGTTCAGGTGGAAAAAAAATTGACACATATAACAATAAATAAGCAATGGGAAGCCTTCAATGAGGAAACAATTAATGTTGTTTCTGGACACATGCTGAGAAAAGCTGTAGTATTCAAAGCAAGAGCTCCTTGGGAGGTTGAAGAAGTTGAGACAAAAAATTGCAGGGTTATGGGGAAAGACTGAAAGTGAGACGAATTCAATAGATCGTTCAAAGAATCGGCACAGCCACGATGGGCTGAATAGCCTACTCCTGTGCTCTAAGTTTCTCTATGAATCTAAATGGAAACAGAGTCTAAGCACAGAAAGAATGAATGGGGTAAAAGTACAATGAAACACTTTAAGAAAAAGAGAGTTTGTGTTTATTTACGCGCCTTTCCACGGGAATCCAATATATTGAACACATATGTTATCACAAAAGTGAGTAAAGTAAGATAATGGTTTAGCTACAGTGTGTCCTGCAAATGGTTTGTTAATATCTGATTTACCTGTGAAAATACTTGATTATATATAATATCTAGGAAACTATAAAGATGTAACTTTTTTTTAGCAAGTTGTTGCTTATCAGTCAACAAACAGGCAATGATTATATCGCAGTCACAGAATCCCTACAGAAATCCAGCTGGGCTGGGGCAAAATTAGTGAGTTATAAAGGTTTAATTAAACAAAATTAAAATTATCTGACATCTTGATCCCATCGCAGTCAAGCGTCCAAAATGTCCATCACCCAAAAATGCTGTTGTATCCATTGGTAGATTGACTCAAATACAAATACCTCTAAAAATCAATACTAACTGAATAATGCTAACTACTTGCAATATGCCTATATAGGTAATAATATTAATAGTGAATGACTACCAGACAGTTAAAAAGGGGTATTGAAGAACAACTATTGGTAGTTAAAAAGCTATCAAAGAGTAACTAGTGAGCACCATAAAAACCATTCAATGGAATGAGTTGGTTGCAATTTCTGATTCGATTTTTTTGCCTGTGTTTCTGTCTTAACATTAGGCTTGGTTTAGCTGTGTGACCTCTGTTCTAATCTACCAATCCTGGGATCCATTGGTTTTCATATCAGTGGAGTTTCCTTAGTTTCCTGAATGCTTTACGTGATTCAAAATGGAATCTTCTTCATCGGAGTACATGAGTATACCGGGAGCAACTGAAAACAGGCCGGTCTGGGAGCATCTGACTGCAGGAATACTAAGGAGCTTTCAGTATTTTGGTTGATCTGTGAGTTGCCCCAGGATCACCAGATGGAGCACTAAAATATTAAGATAAGTGTCTTTGCTAGTAGAAATTTAATAAGAAGAAATATTTATGTGTAATATGTAAAATTACACAAGTAATAATTAATTCATAATAAGATTGTATTGAATACCCCACTGTACGCCACCCTTCCAAGCCAACTGGTTTCAAACTGTCAGTGTTTCAAACAACTTGTCTCTTTGGCTGTTCGCAACAGGCAAGGCACTGACCATATCCAACCAGCCCATACTTGCAAAATTCAAAACAGTGTCCAACGTTAGATGTGATTCCGCAAGTAGACAATATTTGCTAAAGAATACTGTGAGTGCTAAGAATTGCACTGACAACCAATTTAAGATTATCAGTTGCAATTGCAGTGTGACTCACTTGCGTGGGCTGGGAGCCATATTTTATTAATACATTGGGCCCTGTCCTTTGCAGACAGAAAGAACATGTACATGCATTGTGCCTGTTTCAGCTGAACAAAACATATTACAGACATTCAGAGTCAACCCACCTGGTCTGAATTTAAACAAAACTTGGCAGTTCACTTTCAGCCATCGATTTAACTGATGCATTCTCCATGGCAAGCCTCTATCAATAAGAGTCCACATGCCAATCAATGAGCACTCTCTTCTCATGAAGCATAAATTGTCAGTCCCTTTACATTTGCTAGTCTTGGTCTCGTGAGTGCAGGATGAAAAGCTTTAGCATGTACCTTTTCTTTTCAGTGAAACTCAAAAACTAACATTTCACAATTTCCCAGTACAGGGGCACAAAGCTGCATATTGCTGCATTATAGAATAGAATAGAATCACAGAATGGTTATAGTGCAGAAGGAAGCCATTTGATCCATTGTGTCCATGATGGCTCTCTGCAAGACCTACTCAGCTGGTTCTACTACCCTGTCCCGTCCTCAAAGCCCTGCATTTTTTTTATCTTCAGGTGCTTATCCAATTCTCTTTTGAAAGCCACAATTGTATCTCCCTCTGCCACTTTCAGGTAGTGCATTCTAACCATTTGCTACTTCCAAACTTTTTCCACATGCCACCATTGGTCTCTTGCCATACAATTTCTATTGGTGTACTCTGGTTCTTAACCCTTCTGACAACGGGAAAAGTTTATCTCTAGTCTATCTATGCTCATCATAATTTTGAACATTTCTGATCAATCTTCTCTTCTCCAAGGAAAACCATCCCAGCTTCTTCAGTCTATCTCTGGCAGCCCATTCTAGATGCTTACCACCCTGTGTGTGAAGACATTTCTCCTCTGGTCTCTTTTGTATCTCTTCCCTCTCACTTTAAACCTATGCCCTCTAGTTTTAGACTACTCTACCTTTGGGAAAAGATGTCGACTATCTACCTTACCTATGCTCCTCATTATTTTATAGAGCTCCATAAGATCACCCCTAAGCCTTCTACTCTCCAGGGAAAAAAGTCCCTGACAATCCAGCCTCTCCTTATAACCCAGACCATCAAGTCCTGGTAGCATCCTGGTAAGTCTCTTCTGCATTCTTTCTAGTTTATCAATATCCTTCCTATAATAGGATGACCAGAACTGAACACAGTATTCCATGTGTGGTCTGACTAATGTCTTGTACAAATTCAACAAGACGTCCCAACTCCTGTATTCAATATTCTGACCAATAAAGCCTAGCATGCTGAATTCGTTCTTCATCACCCTGTCCACCTGCGACTCCGCCTTCAAGGAGCTATGAACCAGTATGCCTAGATCTCTTTGTTCTGTAACTCTCCCCAACTCCCTACCATTAACTGAGTCGGTCCTGCCGAATTTGATCTGCCAAAATACATTAACTCACATTTATCCAAAATAAACTCCATCTGCCGTTCATCAGCCCACTGGCCCAATTGGTCAAGATCCTGTTGTAATCTAATATAACCTTCTTCACTATCCATTAAGCCACCAATCGTAGTGTCTTCTGCAAACTTACTAACCATGCTTCTTACATTCTCAGCTAAATCATTTATATTTATAACAAGTAATAGTTGGCCCAGCGCAACCATGAGGCACACCACTGATCACAGGCCTCCAGTTTGAAAAATAACCCTTCACAACCACACTTTGGCTTTGGTTGCCAAGCCAATTTTGTATCCAATTGGCTACCTCACCCTGGATTTCATGAGATTTAACCTTTTACAAGAACCTACCATGCAGTACCTTGTCAAAGGCCTTTCTAAACCATTAGAAGCATCACATGTGAGCATGATCTGTTTCCCAAGTGAACTGAAAGATTCCAGGATGGCAAAGCTTAATTCACCAAATGAAAAGCTTCTGCCTGCGGTTCCCTTTGTCACCACCATTGATGTTTCTTTAATAGATGGTGTAATGGCACCAATGTTGTGGCTAAATTTGAAATTAATCTTCCATAATAATTTACTCTGCCGAGGAAGGATTTGAGCTCACTTAGATTCGTGGGTGCTGGATAGCCTTGACCTTCTCCTTGAGGGGTGTAAACCTGTTGCATCTACCCAAAATCCTCACTTCTGATGCCTGGATTGTACATTTTTCACCTTTGAGACTGACCCCCATTTCCCGAAACCTTCTTAACACCTCCTCCAGCCCAGACACGTGTATCGCTGTTTTATATATAGGTGGGATAACTGGACATTAGCTTTTCAGTGTTCTTACAGTTGCCACCCTTAATTAGTAAAATAAAGTTTTCTGTTTAATTTCATGCAATAATATTTTATGATTAAACAGAGCTGGATATCCCTGGCCAATTTTGCAAACAATACTATTCCTATTTTGTTAGAGTCATTGAGTTTTACAGACCGGGAAGAGGCCCACCGTGTCCATGCTGGCCATCAAGCACCTATCCCAATCCCATTTTTCAGCACTTGACACATAGCCTTGTATCCTTTGGCATTTTCAGTGCTCGTCTAAATTCTTCTGAAATGTTGTGAAGGTCTCTGCCTCTACCATGGTTTCAGACAGTGAGTTCCAACATTTTCTGCTTTTTGTTTGTGTGGGGTCATTTTTGACAACGTTGTTCAGTTTTATTTCTGTGGTGCTGAAACGTGAGGAACTTCAGTTGCAACGATAGAAGGGAGAAGCTGTGACTGTTTTCCTTGGAGAAGGGAAGGTTGAGGGGAGACTTGACAAAGGTATTCAAAATTATGAGGGGCCTGGGCAAAGTAGACAGGGAGAAACTCAGCCTAGTTGCGAAGGGATCAAAAATGAGTCAAAGAACAAAGAAAATTACAGCACAGGAACAGGCCCTTCGGCCCTCCCAGCCTGTGCCGATCCAGATCCTTTATCTAAACCTGTCTCCTATTTTCCAAGGTCTACTTCCCTCTGTTCCCGCCCATTCATATACCTGTCTAGATGCTTCTTAAATGATGCTATCGCGCCCGCCTCTACCACCTCCGCTGGTAAAGCGTTCCAGGCACCCACCACCCTCTGCGTAAAAAACTTTCCACGCACATCTCCCTTAAACTTTCCCCCTCTCACCTTGAAATCGTGACCCCTTGTAACTGACACCCCCACTCTTGGGAAAAGCTTGTTGCTATCCACCCTGTCCATACCTCTCATAATTTTGTAGACCTCAATCAGGTCCCCCCTCAACCTCCGTCTTTCCAACGAAAACAATCCTAATCTACTCAACTTTTCTTCATAGCTAGCACCCTCCATACCAGGCAACATCCTGGTGAACCTCCTCTGCACCCTCTCCAAGGCATCCACATCCCTCTGGTAATGTGGCGACCAGAACTGCACGCAGTATTCCAAATGTGGCCAAACCAAAGTCCTATACAACTGTAACATGACCTGCCAACACTTGTACTCAATACCCCGTCCGATGAAGGCAAGCATGCTGTATGTCTTCTTGACCACTCTATCAACCTGCGTTGCCACCTTCAGGGTACAATGGACCTGAACTCCCAGATCTCTCTGCACATCAATTTTCCCCAAGACCCTTCCATTGACCAAATAGTCCGCTCTTGAATTTTATCTTCCAAAATGCATCACCTCGCATTTGCCTGGATTAAACTCCATCTGCCATTTCTCTGCCCAACTCTCCAATCTATCTATATTTTGTTGTATTCTCTGACAGTCCTCCTCGCTATCTGCAACTCTACCAATCTTGGTATCATCTGCAAACTTGCTAATCAGACCACCTATACCTTCCTCCAGGTCATTTATGTAGATCACAAACAACAGTGGTCCGAGCACGGATCCCTGTGGAACACTTCTCCATTTTGAGACACTCCCTTCCACCACTACCCTCTGTCTCCTGTTGCCCAGCCAGTTCTTTATCCATCTAGCTAGTACACCCTGAACCCCATACGACTTCACTTTTTACATCAACCTGCCATAGGAAACCTTATCAAACACCTTACTAAAGTCCATGTATATGACATCTACAGCCCTTCCCTCATCAATTAACTTTGTCACTTCCTCAAAGAATTCTATTAGGTTTGTAAGACATGACCTTCCCTGCACAAAACCATGCTGCCTATCACTGATAAGTCTATTTTCTTCCAGATGTGAATAGATCCTATCCCTCAGTATCTTCTCCAACAGTTTGCCTACCACTGACGTCAAGCTCACAGGTCTATAATTCCCTGGATTATTCCTGCTAACATTCCTGTCAACATAGATTTAAAGTAATAGGCAAAATGAACAAATAATGGGCCGCAGGAGGTAAAACTTTTCACACAGGAAATGGTTAAGGTAGGAAATGCACTGCCTGAGATTTTGGTGGAGGCACTTTCAGTTGAGGCATTCAGAAAGGAATTAGATTGTTATCCAAACGGGAAAGCGTGTCGGGTTGTGGGGTTTGGCCAATACCCCTTGGTGAGTTGTCATTTAATACTAATCTTTATTATTGTCACAATAATGCTTACATTAACGCTGCAATTAAGTTACTGTGAAAATCCCCTAATCGCCACACTCCAGTGCATGTCCGGGTACACTGAGGGAACATTCAGAATGTCCAATTCACCTAACAAGCACGTATTTCAGGACTTGTGGGAAACCGGAGCACCTGGAGTAACCCCACGCAGACACAGGGAGAACATGCAGACTCCGCACAGGCAGCCAAGCCGGGAATCGAACCTGGGACTCTGGCACTGTAGTGCTAAGCACTGTGCTACCGCCTTGTAAGAGAGCCGTGCAGACACGCTGAGCCTCATGGCCTCCTTCTGCGCTGTGAAATGTCAAACTAGTTACCAACAGCCAAATCGCAATTTTAAACTATGAAGTAGGTGCGTGTTTTTTTAATGTTGGCCAAAAGTGACAGCAGTCCAAAAGCGTGCCAGTCAAAACAAACTCCAGCTTTTATAGTTCGGAATTGAATAACTTCGCATCGATTCGACTTTTCCTGATGAATCATTTTAAACTAAGAATCAGCGTGTTTTCATCCTTGCTCACTGGATAGTCGTTTACTTTCGTGGTCCAATCGTGTTTGTTAAGCTATTTATTTATGCTTCCATACAAATGGAAAACTAAGTATGTGCGTTCCTAATGGATGTCAACTGGTTACGTTTGGATGTTTGCCAATGGCACACTGGGTTGGACAATTCCCACACTTGCTAATCCTGTCTGACCGTAAAATCAACACCGGTCTTTCAGCTACGCCGTTCAGTTGTTCCTGGTAAACTGATGGAACTCTTCAATACCTTCCTCCCCTCGATATTTTGCAGCCTCTTTTGGGATCCTTGCAACAGTTTCATTTTAATCAGGAGAGAGAGAGAGAGAGAGGGGGGGGGGGGGGGGGGAGAGGGTGAAGCGATTCGCCAATCAAACAGAGCAGAAAGGTAAGGACAAGCCAATCGGCGGGCGAATGCGCAAAGTCCCTCCCCTGGATATAATCCGGCGCCCGGACTGCAACAGCAGCAGCGCTCAGAGCTTGAAGCGGAACATGGGGAGCGACCAGCTTCAAGTCACATGCGTTATATTTCAATTAAAACGACCGGGATGGACTTCAAAGGATGTTGTGTATTTTTGCAACTGCGTGGCGAAAGTGTACTTTTGGACAAATGCCATGATATCAAAAGCCAAAGACAGGTAATAAACACATACATGCATTCTTATATTTCAAAGTTATCAATGGCCGTGTGCATACTCTTTAGTTAACTGCTTTGTTAATTTTGTAGCAGCAATTGTTGGCAATTTTTCGCGGCATGAAATTTCATCTGACAAATTTACTTTACAGATTTAAGATTATGTTAATAGATTCCACTAGATTTCAGCTTCCAAAAGTCTTAAACAATATCCACACACCTGTATTGTTGGATTTCCAGCTATAGATTTGCTGCAATTCCTACACTACTTGGCATACGCCCACGATTTAACTAACGTATTGCATGTTAGATGGGCCTTATCATAACCTCAACCTTTTGAAGTAAACTTGAGTATGGTTGGCTGCATTATATATATCCTGTAACGTTATCTGAAACTATTTGTTTGAATTTAAAAGTCTTCCCAAAAACCCCATGTCACGCTAATAGTGATTTCCAAACTCTTCTGCGCACTTTCTTTAAATCGCTCACACTCAAGCGGAATCGTCTGCCTGCATTTTTCGCCTGAAACGCGCTTCTTTCATATTCTAATTTGGGGATCTGCCTCGCTTTTCTACATCTTCCAGTACTTTGCATTCTCCAGTTTTGGAGGTCGCTCAAGAAACGCACCGAAAATGATCTTGCAGTACAGTTGCTGTGTTTTAGGAAAAAGCCAAAATGTTGACATTCACTCAGTAGTTGGACGAGCCGCCTGGTGTGAGATTTCAAGTTCAGTTTTGCTACATTATTCAGTGATTCACACATGCTAATATTATATGTTGTAAAATTCACCGAAGTTCAAGACTCAGGGACTGAAATATCAATGTAATTATCGGTTATAATTTGGCGTTTATCCTTTGTCATTGTCCTTTGTGGCATTAGCAACTATCGACAATCTTAACTTGGCAAGTTTAGAATAGGTAGATAAAGTGATCTTGACCCACTGAACAGTCGAGTATTTGGACTGCATCGGTGTGCTGTGTCTCCTGTACGCTCGGATAGCCGAATGGGCAAATGTTCTTCAGCAACATGATGGATCAGAAAGAAGTTATGCGGTGTAAACGAGCAAATAAATGGTCCTTACTACGAGAGGAATCCGGAAAGTGAGGTATCTCTCCCCTGTTGTTGTAAAACAATGAGGGGGGAGACGATTTCGAGGTCGTTCAATCCAAAGATGGGGCTGAAGTTTGTAATGCTAAATTCTGAGTTTAGTTATTCGGCATTGGTCCATTCCCCGTGACAGCTCGACGTATTACATTTTGGTTCATTGGAGCCATTATTTATATATGTGAATCCATAATAAAATGATAAAAATGATATGATGCTCTCAGGACGAGGATTCTGGACGCTTATTGATTTTTCTTCTGATTTGCCTGCCCACTTTTTTCAAGGGGATGCTCAATTTCTGTAACAGCGTGAAAAATTCCCGTTTTGCTATTGTTACCCAGTCATTTGTCAACAGTGTACCCATCTGCCTTTATTTTAAACTATTTATTTTCGAAGTAGCGTTGTTTATAAACTCGACGAACAGTTGTTTCAGGTGATTCGAGTAGAAACCATCCGCCCTTTTTTATGACTGGTGTTCGATTTTATTGTTGTACAAATTCTACCATGACTTTGCGCCAGAAAAGGCAGCCAGGGATAATATTGCACAACTTTAGAACGGTGAGTAGTAAGAACTACCTTTATTCCATCCCATTTAATATCCAATGGCCCAGAATTTACTGGGAAAATAACGGTCAGTTCATGGGGCACACGATTATTAGTCTGTGAAAGCTGCCCCCCCCCCCCCCCCCCCAGCAATTTCTGCCCGGTGGGATTGATACCATGTGATACTGAATGATCAGAAATCGATCGTCAGCTAACGCCACTCCCGCCTTTTCGTGTTCCCAAACCAGGAGTACATCATCATTGCGTGTTGAGCTGTTCCTGGATTTGCGCCGTAAATATGCATCAAACTCGTTGCAGAAAGTTAGGGCTGCTGTTTCAAGGCGAAACGGGGTGATTTATGGCCGTGAGAGGCCACTGAACCCTGGAGGCCCAGGAAGGGAACACAGTAAACTTGTGAACTCTCACCCCTGCAGGTAGTTCATTTTTGTTACAAGTGTTTACAATTTAAACGTGTACGTGTTTTCTTCCCTTTCCTCCTTTTCTGAATGCGACCTTTGTTTCCCTCTTTATTTCCTTTTCTGCTTTTGATTTGATTGATTTACACTATTCATTTCTGGCTGCACTTGCGTCTCTATTCTTGCATTTAATTAGTTCAGGAGATACGTTGTTGGCCACCATTATTCGCCAGGGTTCCAGATGTCCAGTTCAGCTCCCCCTTTCTGTTCTGATCACTCTTCCAGCAATAATGGGAGGGAAATCATGCAGCTCATGGTGCTGACCGCCAAATGCTCTGCTCCAGCAAACGTTTGGGCCAATATAATAATAAACAAGTGAGTTCGGATCATGGACTGAAAACTTCTGTTCCCTCTTCACAGATGATGCTTAACATGCCCAGTATTTCCATCTCGAGTAAAAGGTGGCATATACCGAGATACCTATTTGAAGCAACATGCTTGAAAGGCCCACAAAAATCCATCTCGAGTATTTTCTGCTTTATTTTGGATTTTCAGCATCCCCAGTATTTTGCTTTTATGTAGCATAGAGGTGGATTACATTGTCTGCTGATTTGCCCGATAATAGTATAATGCGTTAATCATAACAAAACAAATCTAAGAGATTTTTGTGGGCCTTTTAAACATGTGGCTTCAAGTAGGTATCTCGGTATATGCCACTTTTTACAATCAGCTACAAAGTGCCACTGCAAGCATCATTTGTTTGTTCTTTAGAATTGTAAGTGTTATATGATAGGAAGGGTTTAGGGAGTTGACAATGCAAGCCACTAAAATTAACTCGAGTATTCACAGTCAATAATTCAGACTGCCTCCCATCTGCGTGGTTCATTCCTTCACTGATTAAACTTGCCAGCCGGAGATAGCCACGTTTTGATATTTCAACGGTGGTTCTGAAACAATAAAAATATTCTAGTCATAATGCTATTGGGATGTTAGTTGTATGTTTATCACTGTAATATTAATATTTTACAAAGTTTGTGACAAATTGTTTCTAATATTCTACAATAACTTCTTTTGATTTTAATTTTGCACTACTATGGCCTCGCTATCTGCATTTAAGCTGGGATAAAGGTAATCAGTATTGGCCACTAGCTAAATACATAATGTAAAATTCAAACTTATTAACCAAAGAAGGCTTACCACATTGTTTTTCCTGTCTACCAATTCTCGGCACATCAGACATCCATGCAGAGAGAAACAGAATTAATGGGTGGAATTTAATGCAATGCTAGCGGCATGTTTGGGGGTGGGTGGGGGTCATTTAATTGGGAAGGAGGGTGTTGGATGGGGAGTTGGCTGCATTTCTGTAAGCACTGAGTGGGAAGTCTTGTGTGGATGGCCATCAAATGCCTATTTGAGGACCTCCTCCCACCACCATTGGTATTTGGCAAATGATGGACGGGGTGTGGGGTTCGCTGTGCTTTAAACCTGTCAGGCTTGCTTAAGGTATCCTGGGGAGGATCCTCATTCTCAATGATTTATTGAGCGAATGAGCATCGGTAAAGGGGATGCCCCATTGAAATCCACCCCCTTGCCCTTTCCTCTGATCTCCTTTAACCCCTCCTTCCATGATCCCTAACCTGTGACCTCTATCCTGACCTCACTTGTCTGTGGCATGGGTCCCTCAACGACCCTGGGCCTCTGGTGGGTGCATTACCTGCAGCTGATCCTGTTGGCATTGCTTGCAGTGGAGAACTGTCCACTGACAGCTCACAAAGGGAGATGAAATTTCCACCTCCTATGGCTCTTAACAACAAGGAAGGCCTAATGGTGGCCAGTTATGTCCCTGTAGGCACTGACTACAGTGGACCTTCCCCAACGGAGACGATGCAGCTTCCTTGCAAGTTCTTCAGCTGGTTGGTGAGTCCTCTGTCACTTGGATTCAATTATGCCCAATGATTCAGGTTGATGAGGTTTTATCAGAAATGTTTAGAATTTCCTTTCACAAAAGAAAGAAGTGCATTTATAATAATTGCTTATTGTCACAAGTAGGCTTTAATGAAGTTACTGTGAAAAGCCCCTAGTCGCCACATTCCGGCACCTGTTTGGGGAGGCCGGTATGGGAATTGAACCCGCGTTGCTGGCATTGTTCTGCATTCCAAGCCAGCTGTTTAGCCCACTGTGCTAAACCAACCCCCACACTAAAGCTGTTAAAATCAATAGTAAAGGAGCTTACAATCATAATATCAGAATAAAGGTTTCCTGTCTGGTACTGATCAATTAATGTATTAAATAATTTTCTTAAACGTAGTGTAATCTTAAATTAGGCTGCTGTTAGCCGTTCCTTCGAACTGATAAAAAAAACAGCTAATTGTATTGTGGCTATAAAAACAGCTTGCAGCTGCTTCAACTCAACACTCAAAGGAACTCCGTCACAAAGCAATAAAACCATTTTGTTTCTTCATGAACAACTGCTTTCCTGTTCCCCAACTACCTTGACTGCTAATTGTCTAACATAAGTTGAACTGATCCTTTTTTTTAAAATGAGAAAGGAATGAATTCCAAATATGTTACAAATGCTCAAAATTCTACAGGGTGATCCCTAGAACTTCATCCTACAACGTGGGGTGCTCGATATACAGTAGAGACAGACAACGTACAAGTGGAAAGCACAAGATATTTCCAAAGTTACTTTACCATCTGCTGTTGCGGTGAACTGCTGAACAGATTAGTTGTTCTCTGGCTATCACTTAGCCATGTTTAAAACATTTCTTTCAGTCAAGATTACTAACACTGGGACTTAAAATGTTGTTGTGGGATGTCTGAAATTCACCTGTCCACTACTTTAGCATGGGATAACAATGCTGCTTGAATGGTTGAAAGATCTATGTGTTGGCAAACCTCAGGAACTCGAGTATAATCTAGAACAAACTAATTTTTAAAATTATTAACTCCCTTTCCCCTTGCAATTTTGCATTAATTGTATTTAATTACTTTACTGATTTTTGACATTTTCCGAATCAGTTTTGAAAGGAACAATAATGTCTAGATGGCAATTCATTTTGATTGTTTCCCAGATGATAAGTGGGGAAATGAAGTACTTCCTGCAACAAATCATAGTGAGCAGGATTTATGTTCCATGGCTTGGGATTCACAATTGTCACAATTTCACTTTGGGACATCTCTCACCTTCCACTTGCAGACTAGTGGCTGCATCATCCATGTCCTGTACAGATTCAGATGAACATAGTCTTCTGTCTTCATGGGTTATCGAGACCAGGGGTGGATGAGTGATGAGGTGTTGGTACTTTATACTACATGCATGCCACAATTGTATTTCAGCTGCATGACTATCAACTGCTGTTTACCACAGTGACTGGCACGGTTAAGCACTTTAATGACTGATATTTCAGGTTCTTGTGAATGGGAAGGTTGATTTTCGTCATGACCTTTTCCATCTTGCGGAGCACATTGACATCATGGTGGGACAGCACGGTGACTCAGTTGGAGTGGACATTGTTATTATTAATACTGTCTCATGGTGCTATTCAGTTGTACATCTGCAATCTTTGTACGGTAGCTCTGGGACCTGGAAGCAGTAGTATTCTGTAGTTGATAAGGCTAGGATGTAGACATTCTAGGCTAGTGCACAGTCAATTCCAGCCCTACAGACCCCAGAATCCCACCACAATTGAACTAACCAATAATTTGTGTATCGTTTCTGAGATCTTTGACCCTTGACTGCTCCAATGACTTACAGGCACCCGATTTGTAAGTGAAAAACAAAAAAACTATTTCTTTGTGTTATGGGCCAGGATTTAGAGAACCCCAAAGTGTATCATGGAGTTCACCTCACCCACAACTTTTAATAGATTGTGGTATGGGAGCACACGGCCCACTCTACAGGAGTGGTACAGCAGAAATGGAAAAGTATTTTTTTAAAGTAAAACAATGTTCAAGTTGACCTTTTTAACACATAGTGAAAATCTTAGCAACCATTAACTCAAATACAATCCCCAAAGAATACAACACTAAGTAATCCTTTAAGCTTTCCTTTTAACATCCATAAGACTTAAAACACCTTTTACCAGAAGCACATCAGGTTAAAGTCATTACTGTTACTAGTTTTAAATCACCAGGATTGATTTACAGTCTTTAGATTACAGAGAGACTAATATACCTTCTGGCTGTGACTGCAGCTATCCAGCTCTGAAAATGACCCACCCTGCAGGAAACAGCCTAAAACTGGCAGACAGCCCAGCTCCACCCACTCTCTGACATCACTGCAATAATAAACACCCATTTAAAGGTACTCTCACTACAGATATTTATATACATAACCATTTATAAACACCCATTTCTTAAAGGTACTCTCACATGACACCTCCCCCCCAAGAAAAAAAATTAAACCATCAACGTCAAGGTGGTTTAAAATTTCACCATTTCACTATCTTTAAAGAAATGCACACAGTAAATACACTTTTTCGCTTAAAAAAAACACGCAAACAGGTATAATAATATAGTCCAGTTTTTTTTCCCGTTTTTCTTCCTCCAACTGAAATCTTTCTCGATTGACAGTCTCTGTGAACAAGACGGTCTCTGCACAATCCATCCATTTCTCTACACCTCGGCATTTCTCTTTAAAGTCAGATACTTTAGTTCAATCTGATCACAGAGTCCCTTGTAATTCTCCAACACAGGAGCATTGGTTATCACATCTTTCATGCAGTCAAATGCCTGTTGAAACTCCGCTGTCCACTGGAATGTTTTACGTTTCTTCAGCAAGTCCATCAGTGGAGCAATCACGCTACAAAACTTCTGCACAAATGTTTGATCAAATCCACTCATGCCAAGAAATCGCATTATTTCCCTTTGTCTCGAGGGTATTGAAAACTCATCAATAACTGTTGGTTTCACATCCCGTGTGACCATTCGACCCTGTCCAATTGTAAGGCCAAGGAAAGTGACTTGGGCCTTTCCAAATTCACTTTTGGCTCGGTTTATCACTAAACCCGCCTCCTGAAGTCGACCGAATAACTCCATCAGATGTTTCAAATGTTCTGTCCATGTCTGGCTGAAAATGACCAGATCGTCGATGTATACCGCACAATTGGGTAATTCTGAAACAACTTTGTTAGTTAACCGTTGAAATGTGGCTGGTGCGTTTTTCATGTCAAATGGCATAACTTTGACTTGGTGTCCATCTGGAGTCACAAAAGCTGAAATCTCCTTTGCCCTTTCGGATAAAGGTACCTGCCATTAACCTTTAAGTAAATCCAGTTTGGAAATAAAAGCTGATTGTCCCACTTTCTGAATGCAATCCTCCAAATGTGGGATAGGATAAGAGTCCGTTCTTGCAACTGCATTACCTTTCTATAGTCCACATACAACCGTTGGGTACCGTCTGGTTTAGGTACCATCACTATGGGTGAGCTCCATTGGCTGCAACCCACTTCAGTTATGCCATTTTTCAGCATACTCTCAATCTCTTTGTTAACCTGTGCCAATTGTAAAGGGTTAAGTTAATATGGATGTTGCTTGATTGGAACAGCATTTTCCACATCTACATCATGTATAGCCATTTTAGTAGTTCCTAATTTATCTCTACAAACTTGCCCACGTGATATCAATAACTCTTTCAGGTCAGTTTGTTTTTCCTCTGGAAGATAAATCAACAATATCCCAATTTTTAAGAACATCCTCGTTTTCCAATTTAATTTGATGTATGTCAAATTCACAGTTATCTTGATTTGGTTTGTCACTTTGAGTTAGAATCATTAAAACCTCCTTATTCTCTCCTTCCCTTTCAAAGTACCTTTTTAAGCATATTCACATGACACCCTTGGTGAGTCTTTCTTCTATCTGATGTTTTTACCACATAATTCACCTCCCTTAGATGAGTTGTTCAGATGGAATGCTGACACATCTGTCTTCTCCTGGAGGGGGTGGAGATATCAGATACTGATAGATCCAGATTGCTTGAAAGAATCTTGCTGTCTGTAGCATGTTGGGGTGATTTCTCCATTTGAGGTACTATGGGCAGATTTCGGCAGGCCGGGTCCTCTTGCGGCCGGCGCCATGCTGTATGGCATGGCCACCGCCGTGTGCATGTGTGGCCAACGACCCGGCCATTCTGCGGCCATATCCACAGGTAAAGCTGGCGTGGCTGCGAGCCCCCCACTTGGACGATCGGTGCGGGTGTGGCGCAGATTTTTTGGTTGTAAGCCCAGACAGACCCTGCGGACATAGCCATAGAATTAGAGAATCCAGCTCTATAATATCCTTCTGGAGGTGAATTGCAACCGATTTACGATCCCTCTGGGAATGCAAATCGGCAAGCAATTCTGTATCCCTCACCGTGAAAATTTATGCATGGCATGGAATATCTCACCATTGGGCCGCCATTTTGAGCGGGTGGTCAGATAGCGAAGCCACATGGTCGACCACCCTCTCCCACTGCAAACCCCCCCCCCCCCCCCCCCCCCCTCCACACACACACGCACACAGGCTCCCCTGACCTCCAGAAGCTAGAGAGAAGTCCAGATGGGCAGTAAAAAAAATTACAGCTGTAACCCTTACTTTCACAATTTATAAAAAAAAACAAAAAAAAAGGTCAGCATGGTGGTTAGCATAAATGCTTCACAGCTCCAGGGTCCCAGGTTCGATTCCCGGCTGGGTCACTGTCTGTGTGGAGTCTGCACGTCCTCCCCGTGTGTGCGTGGGTTTCCTCCGGGTGCTCCGGTTTCCTCCCACAGTCCAAAGATGTGCGGGTTAGGTGGATTGGCCATGCTAAATTGCCCGTAGTGTCCTAAAAAGTAAGGTTAAGGGGGGGGTTGTTGGGTTACGGGTATAGGGTGGATGCGTGGGTTTGAGTAGGGTGATCATTGCTCGGCACAACATCGAGGGCCGAGGGGCCTGTTCTGTGCTGCACTGTTCTATCTATCTACTTGAAAACTCCACATGTCCATTTCTGGAAGGAGAGCAGCTGTGACATGCCTCTTGACCCCACCGATCCATTAGCTGCAAGCCATTCATAACTTTCTAGTAGTGGGCTGTGATTCACAGCTTTCACAAACCAGCCGTAGCCTTGATTCTTCATCCCTCTTCATGGGTCAGCAACTCTTAAGTGGTGAAGCGTCAAACATTGACCACATCAAAGAGAGGCATGTGCATTCCAAGCACTACGTGTAATCCAATTACTCAAGCATGTGATTGCACTGCACTTGCCTCTCTATGATGTGGTCAGTATTTGTAAATGTTGACTGTGCCTAGGTCTTCCTCCCACCTTTCCCGTGTCTTGTCCACCGGTGCCCTTGCCTTCTCTCGCAGTTGTCTGTACATGTCAGCATAGCTACCGTCCCCTAGTTAAGATTTTAGAAGTCTGTGCAGTAGGGTGTGTTCCTTAGTTGCATGTACTGAGCTTGTTCCCTTTCGGGAGCTGGAGCTCGTCCATTATTTCCTCCAATGTCGCTACTCTGCCGTCAACATATAGGTACCCTACCATCAGTACCCCTTTGGCCTGTCTCCACCTTTTTAAATTAGGCATCTATTGTTATGGGGTGAATTTATTTTTTTTGCAGATGGGGGCCACAGTGGACAATGCACCCAAATGGAAATGGTGCCTGAGTTGATTTTGCGTCCTCAAGTGGCCACCATCACCGGGCTGGGGGAAATGGGAATGGGGCTGTGGCCAGTGCTCACAGGAATGTCCCCATGCAGGAGGTCTCTTCTGTTCTCGCCCATTCTGCCTTCGGCTCCTTGATTCATCCATGTACACTTTCTGCTTTGGCCACCCAGGGTAGGATAATATTAATAACCACTTATTTTCACAAGTAGGCTTCAATGAAGTTACTGTGAAAAGACCCTAGTCGCCACATACAGGCGCCTGTTCGGGGAGGCTGGTACGGGAAGGAGTTTCGTCAGGCCCAAGCCCTCCATGTTCCTCCTTCTTTGTTGGACACTTTTATGTATCCCAGGGTGCTTTCAGCCCCCCCTCCTGCATACATATGCACACATACACAAATGCCATGATTAGTTTGTCTACTTTGGTGAAGAAGGCCTTGGGGATGAAGATTAGGAATGAACTGATAGGAAATGGAATCTTGGCAGCATGTTCCCTTTGATTGTCTCCATGCTCATAAAGGTCTCCCGTTTCTGATGGAGCTGGTTCATTGTTCAGGTAAAATTCAATTTGTAGCTTTTCCCTCCCTACCAGTAGTTCCACGTTCCTTTTGCTAAACCGTATGGGCACCCCCCCTCGACCTTTTTTCAAAAGCACACTTGGTAGGTCTGTCCTATCCAGCTCTTTCTCACCCTGAGTCGGTCCTTCTCCCTCAGGCGTGTCTGTTGAAGAAGACTATGCCAGCCCTTGGGCTTTTTAGATGGGCGAAGACTCTGGATCTTTTCATCAGGCCATTCAGTCGAAAATGTGAACCTGTCAGACGAAATGGCAACGCCTCTAAGTTGACTTCTATTATCAGTTGGGAAGCACTCGCTTTTCTCCAGCATCGTTGCGCTCTCACACTCTCAAAACGAGACTGGTAACTAGCGAGAGAGGCCGAAAACGAAAACCGGGCCAGGCACCAAACAGTTTGCGATGCACCGGCTCGCTCCCTGTAGCATGACGAGAAACCAATTATCGCCACTTCAGCCCTATTCCATATAACTAACAGGAGCGACCCCATATCCAACGGCCTCCTGTTATTCAGCAGCCTCCCATACAGGTGGTCACGCTGGCACCGAGTAGTACTCCTTTTTAAAAATGTTTAACCTGATAGAAGAACTTCTGCGGGGAGCCGAGAAGGTGAGTAGCTATCTTTGCTCACAGGCAAAGAGTCTGGGGGTGCTTTGCTTGCTGTCCCAGTACTCGGCTGGGGGGGGGTTTGGGGAACCCTCGGCAATGCCCACCTGCGACTGGGACAAGCTCCGCAGCGAGTCAGCCATTCCCATCTGAGATTGGGACATCGAGGTCAGCCTGATACTAGGTCACATCCCCAGCGAGTCGGACATTCTGTTGAGACCCTCAGCCATGGCCGTCACCGACTGCGCCGCACCTTGGACACCTCCACTAATGATGCCAATGTCATGCACCACACCAGGCTCTCCACTGCGCTCGCCACCCTAGTATTGTTGATCTTGGTGCCACTTATTGCCAGTGACATCCATGAAGTTACTGTGGACTCCTCCAATGGACTTGCTAAATGTTCCGTGCATTCCCTAACGTCTTCATCAGCTCCGGGTAAGCCTATTCCATAGGCTTATCATCAGGCTGCGACCCAGCTGAGTCCTGGGATCCAGCAGACCTCCGGCTGCTGTCTTGCCTGCGTGTTCCTGCCTCCACCTGATGTACATCAGCAATAGTGCTGCTCATCAGATTGTGTCCCAGAAGCCTGTCCACTAACGTTTCCCACCGAGGTGCATATATCTGCGCTGGTGGAGGGTGAGGATGACAGCTGTGATGCATCGATCGTGACATCCTCGGTGGTCTCATGGGCGGCAGGGAAGGGAAGGGGGGGCACCCCTGATGGCTGACATCGTCAGCTCGAGAACTTGCGGGAGAATGGGCATGTGATCAATGGGAGGGATGGGTCAGTCAGTAAGTCAATAACAACTCCCGTTTGACCTGTCCTCTGGGTGGGGCACAGTGGATCCTCCCCTCTGAAGCATGCAATGTGATCTCCATATTGTTAACCACTCTGTCCTTGGCTACCCCAGTCATCTCCAGGCCCCGTTTCTTGGAGGTGGTAAGTATTCGTATGTCTGGCATGCCTCCATAGGGCCCTCTCCCAGCAATTGTGGGAGAACCTCTCGTGCGGAAAGATAGAGGGCATCTTTAGCTGTACGCATGGTTCAAAGTGGTGGGTGGGGGCCGCAAGAAGGAAGGGTTGGGGGTGTGTGAAGGGAGGGTTGGGGCCGCATGGAGAGTTGCTGGTGGGTGCTCGTGTGAGGGCGGAAAGTTTTGGTGGGAGTATTGGGGGCATTCGTGTCAACTCACCTGTGCTGCCCGGTATGTTGTTGAGATTCTTGCGGCAGTGGAGGCCAGTCCCCTGGTCAGACTCCCCAAGCTCACGGCCACCGCCACTTTGTCCCAGGCAGCCCTGTGGCTCACCCTCTGGGACCCTTGAGGGAATAGGTCATCCCTCCTGGCCTCCACCGCATCGAGGAGCCTCCCCAGGTCTGCATCCCCGAATCTTGGGGCTGATCTTCTCAGCGCCAGTGCTGCGAGCTGAGGGGGTTGGCCATGCAACTGCTGTTTTAATGCTGCTCGACCTTGTTAACGAGGTGTTGGCGAGCGCAGTCCCAGCGAATTAACTGGTGAGCCTTCATTTGTGGCGTGAAGCCCGTGAGCCTCGTTCAGTGGACCAATTACCATTGAATAGCAGTCGGGCCATGCGCCCGGAAGCCCGCGGCAGTTCCCATTCGCTATCACACTTTGAATTCTTTCCGGAGAACCACGCCCTTTGCTATACCTGGCATTACAGAAAGCTAATGGTGGATATTGACCTGTGTCCGGAAGCACGTTCAAATGCTTATCAGTATGATTTTTTTCCAATTGTCGCTGATGTTCTCATTGAAGCTGAGCAGGTCAATGCACCGAAGTCCTTATGCCATTCAGCCAGCTTCTGACACCATGTGAAGTCACTGGGTTGTGAGGGAAAAAGGACTAGCATTTAAACGGTTTACCACAAGATCACCAGCAGCTCTTATATGCAATACTTGTAGCCACACTGGTGAGAACTCCTGCGCTACCGACGCCTCACTTACCGTGCACAGGTCATGGCAATATATACATGAATACACATTCATCCAATTGGGTCCTGTTTTTTGAGGAGTTTTGGGTAGGTGCCGTCAATCCCAATGGCCTTGCAGAGTTGGTGAGGTCAACACTTTGACTTTCTCTTTAGAGGTGAAGCTCGCTGAAAAAGTGGTTTGCAGGGCTGTCATTTGCAGAGAGAATTTAATCAGCAGAGTCACAGATGTTTACAGCATGGAAACAGGCCCTTCAGCCCAGCTTGTCCATGTCACCCACTTTTTGCCACTAAGCTAGTCCCACTTGCCCGCATTTGACCCATATCCCTCAATACCCATCCTGCCCATGTAACTCTAACTTTTTTAAAGAAAGAAATTGTACCCGCCTCTACAACTGCCTCTGGAAGCTTGTTCCAGATGCTCTGTGTGAAGAAATTTCCACTCTGGTCTCTTTTTTGTATTTCTCCCCTTAAACCTCTATGCCCTCTAGTTCTGGACTCCTCTACCTTTGGAAAAAGATGTTGACTATCTGTGCTCCTCATTATTTTATTGACTCTCTATGATCACCCCTAATCCTCCGGCGCAGGCTGGGAGGGCCGAAGGGCCTGTTCCTGTGCTTTAATTTTCTTTGTTTGTTCCTACGCTCCAGAGACAAAAAGTCCCAGCCTCTCCTTATAGCTCAGACCATCAAGTCCTCATAAATCTCTTCTGCACTCCTTCTTCTAGTTTAACAATATCCTCCCTATAATAGGGTGACCAGAACTGAACATAGTATTCCATGTGTGGTCTTACCAATGTCTTGTACAACTTCAATAAGACATCCCAACTCCTGTATTCAATATTCTGATCAACAAAATCTAGCATGCTGAATGCCTTCTTCACCACATTGTCCACCTGCAACTCCATTTCAAGGAGCTATGAACCTGTACTCCTAGATCTCTTTGTTCTGTAACAGACCCCAACTCCCTACCATTAACTGAGTAGGTCCTGCCCCAATATGATCTGCCAAAATGCATCCCCTCCCATTTATCCAAATCAAACTCCATCTGTCATTCATCGGCCCAATTGGTCAAGATCCTGTTGCAATCCTATATAACCTTCTTCAATATCCACTATGCCACCAATCTTGGTGTCATCTGCAAACTTACTAACCATGCCTCCTACATTCTCATTAATATATATAAATAAAACAAATAATAATGAACCCATATGTTTTTCACTGCCTCTGGCATCTCATTCCAGATGCTCACCACCCTCTGTGTGAAAAGATTTCTGCACTGGTCTCCCTTGTATCTCTCCCCTCTCACCTTAAATCTATGCCCTCTAGTTCTAGACTACTCTACCTTTGGGAAACATATTCACCATATGGTTTTTCCAGTTTTTGGTTAGAGGGCAGGCCGTAGTGGCATTTGCAATGATCTTTGGCATCTCGTACGCAGTCAGACAGAGCATAGATGCCAACTAGGAGTATGTAGATATGGGACACGATTTACCGGCCTCATCACGCTCCATGCAACGAGGATGTTGAATCTCACAAGAGGCCTCTTGCTAGATTCGTGATGCTTGAGATGTCTTGAGAGTTTGAACTGAACACCCTGCGAGTTGTTGTGATTTAGGGCAAGATCCAGATCGTACAGATCGCTCATTTAAATATGTCTGCACCGGATTCTCCTAGTACCCAGGAACTAATGACCTCCTCAACGAGGCCTCGACCATGTGCCGTTTAGTGCTAGTCGACACAAACGTGGACCAGCCGTAACGTCAGCTGGGAGATTTCCTAGGCTGTTGGAAATCACTGGGTGGTCGGGGAGGGGGCAGGGTAGCCCTCTCGCTCTCCCTTGGCATTGCCACCCTGTCATGTCAGGTTGCCCAGTGGCATTGCTAGGGTGGCAATGCTGGGGTGCCAGGATGGCACCGCCAAGGCTTGGGGCCTGAGGGGAGCCATGCCATGAAAGGGGGAATGAGGGAGGTTATGAAGGTAGAGGGTGAAGGGTGTCATGGGAATGCCCCTTTGAGAAATGTTTGTCTTCTCAAATGACTGCAGTGATGTAATTGCGTGGGTGGAGCTGGACTGTGGCTCTGGTTTTTATTTTCGTTTTGAGCTGTTTGTGGCTCTTTTACTTTTAGTTTAGACAGTGGAAGCTGCATTCAGACTACAAGGGTCTTGGAGTCTCTCTCTTTCTGCATGTTAAAAAGATGACGCCAGATCATTTGATAACTTCAAAGTTTTGAGTGTTCTGGAAGGAATTCAAACCTGCTGTTTTGTGGTAAAAGAAGGGATTGTCTGATTTATGGATGTTGGTACTTGATTGAAACAGTAAAGGGAAGTTATTAAGGGTTAAATATAGAGTTCTGCAGCTGTGTGGGGTATTTATGTTTGTAGTTGATAAAATGCTTATTTCGGGTGTTTATAAAATGTTAACTGAATTTGTAGAATACACTTGTTTTTAATTTAAAGTGCTTAAGGCTCTGATGCATAACACCTGGAAAGTTGGCCCTTGTGCTCCTCATAAATAAAATCTATAATCAGTTGTGGGTCAAGTGAACTCCACTATATACTTTGGTGTTCTCTAAACCTGGCCCATAACAAGGGGCGACTATGAAGGGTTTTCATAAAGTTTGGGAAGGTTACGGTTAGGGGTTCTGAAAGGGGGAGCCCTCAGCGACCCCATAGTGGGGTGTCTCCACTTGAGAGGGATAGGGTAATGCCCATGTGTGCGGGTGGTGACATTACCTGTGGGTGGGGGGTATGGTGGACCCTCAAACTCAGACATGGGGCACCCTCTTGAAATGGCAGTCCAATCTTTGAGGAGGAGCTTGTCTGGCTGGCGTGGTCACCTTCCAGTGACACAAAATTTCTTAAGTGTGGGTTCGACTGGGGAGAAACTCCCCCAAGGCCCCAATATAGTTGAATAGCTGTGTGGATCTCACCCAAAGAGCTGGCAAGAAACAGCCCTCCAAACTCACCCAAAGTGACACTTGGAAATGTTTTGGTTGAATTGCACCGTTAATCTCTCTGTGCACTAGTTCATTGAGTTCTTGCCAGTCAATGTCATGAGGAAGATGACTGAATGCCACAAATTGACCTACTGGTCTGAAAAGCATGAACAGATTGAATTTGCACTTGTAAAGCTATTTTAAATGCAGGTATAAAGAGAGGGTGATTTCATTAAGTGGCCCTGAGTTCAATTCTGGCCTTGGATGACTTTGTTTGTTTGTGTGGAGTTTGCACATTCTCCCCGTGTCTGCATGGGTTTACACCTGAAGCTCCGGTTTCCTCTCCAATTCCAAAGATGCTAAAAATTTCCCCTTTAGTGTCCAAAGATGTCCAGGTTAGGCCAGGTTGCGGGATAGGATGGGGGAGTGGGCCTAGGTAGGATGCTGTTTCATAGGGTCTGTGCAGACTCGATAGGCTGAATATCTTCCTTCTGCACTGTATGGATTCTGTGTTTATGTCGCAATTTCAGCATATTTAAAGTGTTTGAAGACAAACTATTTTTTTATGAACCACTCAAAAGTGATGCCGGAAGGGACTAAATATCTTTCACATACAGCAACATTTCCATGCTCCTAGTGGCTGTTTTCATAACAAAGACGAATCCTATCCATTTCAGTAAAGGGAATTTTCATATGTCAAGGTGAATAGGCTCTGAAATTCCATAGGGTCTCTTTTGGGAAACAATTGGAAACCACAGGAAAACGGTGTAAATGGCCATTTGCCAGTTACACTGCTTCTCTCGAGTTCTTCCAGTGTTGTGCCAAAATTATATATAGTGCTTTACACTCGATGTGGGGAAGTGGGAAGAGAATAAACAAGGGTGAGCATATGGATTTGGTTCAAATGTAGGGGTGAGTTCCAGAATAAATGTGTGTGCACTGGGAAACTGACTTGATGTCATTTACTCCAGTGCAGGAGGCACATAACCTCATTGGCACAGGCGGGTTGCCAGTTTGAGTATGAGAATTGAACATTTGGAGTGATATTGACATGGGTTTTGCAGTTTAACTTTGGCTTCACAGGTTTCTGGGGCTTCTTGGAATTTGCCCGTGAAAGCAAAGCGAGAAGACAATGACAATTCATGGGGCCAAACCATGGTGGGATTTTCTGGTCATGGCCTGTGGGATGGGAAACTATGGAGGAGGGGGCAATCATCAGTTTCTCACTGGCGTAGTAATAAGTTTGCAATTGTACACTTTTTTTATGTTGTGTTGGGCAGCCAATCACGTTGTGCCAGGAACCTGTAGCCATCTCTGATGGCTACCTGCAGAGGACCATGGGAATTATGGCCAACCCAAGACTCGGACAGACTCAGTGTGTATTTGCAACCCAGATAGCTAGACGCGATCAAAACCCCTGCTTGTTTGCATTCTAATGGCCCATTTCCCCAGAACAAAAGAACTGTACTCAGGTAACTGATACAGATACAGACTAATCGGCGCCACTCCCTTTACTCAGGAAGCCCAAACAGCCAAGGTCAATGACCACTAAGGATACGCCCAGCCATCAAGGCACCTGCCCCTTTATTGGCTAAAATCGAAGGCAGTGATCGAAGCCTGTCGAATTATTGGGTCCAAGTTAAGGACCGCCCCAAAGAGCGGAAAATCCAAGAGGGATAAGAAGAGACAGCCATGTGCTCGGTCTCTCTTGGATCCAGCCTATGCCAACCCAAGTGCAGCATAACGACCAGACAGACAAGTTCAAGACCAATTATCGCTACCAGATGAATGAGCCCAGCAGAAACAGAGCCACTTCTTCCACCCAGCCATGCAAAATCCAGACAAAGGCCTTGTCCATTTGCATAGAGCCGGTTGCCCTGAAGGTAAGTTAAGGTTATTATAGTTGTTAGGTGTAGTTTAACTTGTAGTGTTTTGTGTTGCATGTCGAAGTAATCCTTGTGTGCAAATAAACCATCTTTGAACTTGAACTGACTAACTGGTTGTGTGGTCCTTTGTTCGATATCCGGTAAAGCCTTGTGGTGGTATCATTTGATACCTGGCGACTCTAAAGAGCATCATTATTAATTGGCAACATTATTGGTTACTCTGGTGGCGATTGGCAACAAACCACATTTACATTCAGTTAAATATGACAAATACTTGGCAGCTCGTCAGAATCACTCCACATTATAGTGTCACACCAGCGGTTAATTCAGATCGGTGGATTCACGACCAGATATAAGTGATGTAAAGCTGGTGAGCATCACTTTACTTGGGACTTCGAGGCATGTTCACTTACGTTTGATTGCATTGCGCTCGCGGCTGCTCTGACTCCGTGTCAGGCTGCGCAGCAGGACCAGTGAGATGCTTGGAGGCCTCTCAGCTAAGGCTTACCATTCCAGACCAGAAGGAAGGGGGAGGGTGGGAGGTGCAAATAAAGGGGCTGGAGGGCAAAGTCTTGACTGAGGGAGGGGGGTAAGGTTAGACAATGTAGACGCAAGGGAAGGGGCTGGAGGGCGAAAGCTTCAGTGTGGTGGGGGAGAAGAATGGGGAAGGGTGCATGAATACATCATAGGGGGTGAGGTGGACATTAATGCAGTCGGGGCCAGAAAGTTTAGGCTCCTATGGATCTGCGCCACAATTTTGGGGGGGGGGGGGGGGGGTTGTGCTTGACCCATCTGACCTGGTCCTGGTTCAGGGAGAGAACGGCCTGTCAGTATTATGTCAGTTATGCCCAGCATGGTGTGCAGGGAGTGATCATTCCCTCACATAGGTCAGGCCTGCAAGTTGGTAGCTTTACACTGGGCCAGAGTCCTGTAGTTGGGAAAGAGGGCGTGTCAGGCGGGGTATTTTATGGTCTCATGGGGAGATCGGTGTAAGTCACAGTGTCAAAGTCTTCAGGTTGCGGAATGGTCAGGCAAACATGGGGCACGAGGACATCAACATCAAATTGTTCGAGGTGTGAACAGGGATATCAACAACAATCACAATGGGATCAAAGATGAGAGGGGGAGGTAGCAGAGTGATTGGTTGGAGGGAAACCTGAATATGATGCTACTCCAATATCATTGGAGGGAACTCAACAGTTGTTGGTGGGTTTTGAAGCTGGTCTGGTTGTAAAACATTTGCTCCAATATTTTTCAAGCTGATCTAAGGGGTGGCACGTTACCACAGTGGTTAGCACTGACGCTTCACTGAGCCAGGGACCCAGGCTCAATTCCCGGCTTGAGTCACTGTCTGTGCGGACTCTGCACGTTCCCCCCGTGTCTATGTGGGTTTCCTCTCGGTACTCGGTTTCCTCCCACAAGTCCCGAAAGACGTGCTTGTTAGGTGAATTGGACATTCTGAATTCTCTCTCCGTGTACTCGTACAGGCGCTGGAGTGTGGCGACTAGGGGCTTTTCACAGTAGCTCCATTGCAGTGTTAATATAAGCCTACTTGTGACACTAATAAAGATTATTATTATTATTATGATGTAGTTGAAAAAATCAAGTGTGGAAACAATGTCAGTGGTGGGCTGTCAGGACTTGTGGGAGGAGTTGGTCACTGCTGTGAGCTGATTGAAGGGGTACTCCAGGGACTAAGTGGGGTGAAATAGCTGGGATGATAGGAACACATGACTCCGCTCAGACTACCGAGTTAACAAATGTAAGGTGACCATGCAGCCTCATGTTCATCTCTGTATCTGTTAATTGCTTCCACAGAGATGAACACGAGCATAATGATTGGGGCAGGAAGCATTGCATTCATCCTGGCAATCGGGCAACAAAGAAAGAGGATAAGAAGGGCCCATTGCCACTAGGCAAGAAAAAGGCCAAATTCTCAACCTGATGATCAAGAGCCAGCAGGGGTGGCTGGACACCCAGAAATGGAAACTGCCAAAGGCATGTGGCAAAACTAGGGGTGAACAGAAAACGCTTTGTATTCCTCCAGATGAACTGATGAACAAGAGACAGTGCTGTAGATGCCTTTGCATTTCTAGGGATGTGGTGGCGTACATTTTTCATATTCTCCTTGAGGAGTTGACTCCGCAGGGACTGCGACGCCACCCATTGCCAGTGACTGTCAGAATGACTGCTGATCTGAACTTCTTTACAAGTAGCTCCCTCCAGTGCTCCACTGGGGACCTCTCAACTTCTACACACACATGCATCCGAGAGATTATTTAGCAAGGCATACAATTACGTCCAATTCTCCCTAGATGAAACCATCCAGGCTACAAGAGCATTGGGATTTGCAGCTGTCTTCAGATTCCCACAAGTGCAGGGTGCCATTGACTATAGTGGCTTTAAGAGTTGACGGTGCTCCACTCACTTAATGTGCAGCTGGTCTGCAACCACCAGAAGTAGATTATGCATGTATGTGCGATAAACCCCGGAAGCTTCCATGACTCAAATCTTGTGCCACTCCCAGCTACCACAGATATTCGAGGGCCTTCGGTGCATACAAGGTTGGCTCCTTAGTGACAAAGTCTACCTGCTAAACACATGGCTGATGGTGCCCTTTTGGAACACAAAAAGAGTCTCTGAGAGGTATAATGTTGCTCATTCTGAAACACGGCCATTGATTGAGCAGACTATTGGCATCCCAAAAAATGTGTTTTGATGTCAGGACCGGTCAGTCGGTGCATTGCAGTACTCTCCCCAGAGAGTCTCATGCATCATAGTGGCTAGCTGTGTTCTACACAACCTGGTGCTCCAAAGGGACATGACTGCTCTAATGGTGAGGATGCAAAGAGGGCTGATCTGGTGGAGGATGAGGAAGTGGTAATTCCAGAGGAAGAGGCCGTAGCATGGCCAGATGAGACAGGCATGCTGGTTACATGCCTGCCTCGGGAGGAGAATGGCGAATAGCCAGTGGTAGCCTCTTATCTGTGCTCTCCATGCTGGGTCCTCCGTAGTCACCCTTGGTATTCTCATCATGAGAATGCATCACATCTAGGCTAGCACAAAGGCCTTGCAGCCCCGGGTGTATGTGACCTTTCTTTTATGGGATAATAACAATAACCTGGGGCTAGATTCTCCGTTTTTGGGACTATGTCTCCACGCCGTTGTAAAAGTTGTGGCCTTTCAGGCCAGAAAAACTGGCGTGAAAATGCCCCATATTCATAGCCCTGCTAGCAGGGACCCTTCAGGAAGCTAGCAGCCTTAGATGCAGATACGGACCCAGCATTTCCGGGTCAGAGGCCGCGCATTCGCATGGCGGCGGCCTCTAGCGGCCGTGCCGTGCTCCATGGTGGACTCAGACTGTGGAGCTAGACCGCGAAATTAGTGCCCCCAATCAGCTGCGCGCCTGACCCTGACTGCTCGCCCAAAAGTTGCCATGTCCTGTATGAGGCCGCCCCCGACCATGGCGGCCGCGGACTGAGTCTGAAGCCGCCATGCGAGGATCCCAAATGGCAGGACCACATTAGACCCATGCCGTCGGGACTTCGGCTGGTCGGGGGCAGAAAATAGTGGGGCGGCCTCCAGCATTGGCTGCAGGTAGGGGATACACGGCGTACGCCGCTTTTCGGGGCTTGGAGAATTGGGGAACCAGCGGCGGTCCCGATTCCGTGTGTGGAAATGGATTCTCCGACCAGGTGCCGGATGGGAGTTCAGCGTCGGGGTGCGGAGAATCCAGAAGTGAGCAGACTTCAGATAGTGCAACCTCTCCAAACATCCCGGCGATATTCCACTGTCTATGGCAGTCTCCCAAGAGGCAGAAGTAGCACTGCAATCCTCATTGCTCTAGCGGCAGTATCACTGCACTGCATATGCAAGGTGCCTTAAGGACAACAGTCATTACTGATTGGTTGTTTACTTCAAGCTGGTACATTGTGAACCAGCCCTATGCCTTTTCTGCATGGGCAATCATTTCTGCAAGACAAGTGTCCAGACATCTTCTTCATACTCAGTCCCCAGTGTTACATACATCTGCATGACACAATTATCTGTAGTTCTCAATGATGGATGCAATGCAGCACTTTAGCTCACCTCTCATTGGACTGTGAAAGGTCCAAGAGATGCATGGTCTGATATATATGAGGCGCACATGACCATGTCTCCATTTTCAGTCTCCGAATATGGGAGCCAACATAAGTGTACTTTACCTGAATGCTCATAGTATTCGGAATAAGGTAAATGAGTTGATGGCGTAAATCATCGTGAATGACTATGATTTAGTGGCCATTACTGAAACATGGTTAAAGGATGGTCAAGACTGGGAGTTAAATATCTGGGAGTTAAATATCTGAGGGTATCAAACTATTCGGAAGGACAGAGCGGATGGTAAGGGAGGTGGTGTACCTCTGTTATTTAAGAGATGACATCGGTGCTATGGAGGAAAAGGTTGAATCCATTTGGGTGGAAATCAGGAATAGTAAGGCGGAAAAGTCACTGATAGGAGTAGCCTATAGGCCACAAAGGAGTAGTCTATAGGCCACAAAATAGTAACATTATAGTGGGGCAGGCAATAAACAAATAAATAATTGATGCATGTAGAAAACAGCAGTTATGGGGGATTTTGATCTACATGTCGATTGGTTTAACCAGGTCGGTCAAGGCAGTCTTGAGGAGGAGTTTATAGAATGTATCCGCGATAGTTTCCTAGAACAGTATGTAATGGAACCTATGAGGGAACAAGCGGTCCTAGATCTTGTCCTGTGTAATGAGACAGGATTGATTAATGATCTCATAGTTATGGATCCTCTTGGGAGAAGCGATCACAATATGGTGCAATTTAAAATACAGATGGAAGGTGAGAAGGTAAAATCAAACACTAGTGTTTTGTGCTTAAACAAAGGAGATTACAATGGGATGAGAGAAGATAATCTCTCTAGCTAATGTAGACTGGGAGCAAAGACTTTATGGTGAAACAGTTGAGGAACAGTGGAGAAACTTTTCAAACGATTTTTCACAGTGCTCAGCAAAGCTTTATACTAACAAAAAGGAAGGACGGTAGAAAGAGGAAAAATCGACCATGGATATCTAAGGAAATGAGGGAGAGTATCAAATTGAAGGAAAAAGCATACAAAGTGGCAAAGATTAATGGGAGATGAGAGGACTGGGAAATCTTTAGGGGGCAACAGAAAGCTACTCAAAAAGCTATAAAGAAGAGTAAGATAGATTATGAGAGTAAACTTGCTCAGAATATAAAGACAGATAGTAAAAGTTTCGACAAATAAATAAAACAAAAAAGAGTGGCTAAGGTAAATATTGGTCCTTTAGAGGATGAGAAGGGAGATTTAATAATGGGAGATGAGGAAATGGCTGAGGAACCGAACAGGTTTTTTGGGTCGGTCTTCACAGTGGAAGACACAAATAACATGCCAGTGACTGATAGAAATGAGGCTATGACAGGTGAGGACCTTGAGATGATTGCTATCACTAAGTTAGTGATAGGCAAGCTAATGGGACTAAAGGTAGACAAGTCTCCTGGCCCTGATGGAATGCATCCCAGAGTGCTAAAAGAGATGGCCAGGGAAATTGCAAATGCACTAGTGATAGTTTACCAAAATTCACCAGACTCTGGGGTGGTCCCAGCGGATTGGAAATTGGCAAACGTGACACCACTGTTTAAAAAAAGAGGTAGGCAGAAAGCGGGTAATTATAGGCCAGTGAGCTTAACTTCGGTAGTAGGGAAGATGCTGGAATCTATCATCAAGGAAGAAATAGCGAGGCATCTGGATGGAAATTATCCTATTGGGCAGACGCAGCATGGGCTCATAAAGGTGCACGTCGTGCCTAACTAATTTAGAGGAATTCTTTGAGGACATTACCAGTGCGGTAAATAATGGGGAGCCAATGGATGTGGTATATCTGGATTTCTAGAAAGCCTTTGACAAGGTGCCACACAAAAGGTTGCTGCATAAGATAAAGATGCATGGCATTAAGGGTAAAGTAGTAGCATGGATAGAGGATTGGTTAATTAATAGAAAGCAAAGAGTGGGGATTAATGGGTGTTTTTCTGGTTGGCAATCAGTAGCTAGTGGTGTTCCTCAGGGATCAGTGTTGGGCCCACAATTGTTCACAATTTACATAGATGATTTGGAGTTGGGGACCAAGTGCAATGTTTCCAAGTTTGCAGATGACACTAAGATGAGTAGTAAAGCAAAAAGTGCAGAGGATACCGGAAGTCTGCAGAGGGATTTGGATAGGTTAAGTGAATGGGCTAGGGTCTGACTGATGGAATACAATGTTGACAAATGTGAGGTTATCCATTTTGGTAGGAATAATAGCAAAAGGGATTATTATTTAAATGATAAAATATTAAAACATGCTGCTGTGCAGAGAGACCTGGGTGTGCTAGTGCATGAGTTGCAAAAAGTTGGTTTACAGATGCAACAGGTGATTAAGAAGGCAAATGGAATTTTGTCCTCCATTGCAAGAGGGATGGAGTTTAAGACTAGGGAGGTTATGCTGCAACTGTATAAGGTGTTAGTGAGGCCATACCTGGAGTATTGTGTTCAGTTTTGGTCTCCTTACCTGAGAAAGGACGTACTGGCGCTGGAGGGTGTGCAGAGGAGATTCACTAGGTTAATCCCAGAGCTGAAGGGGTTGGATTACGAGGAGAGGTTGAGTAGACTGGGACTGTACTCGTTGGAATTTAGAAGGATGAGGGAGGATCTTATAGAAACATATAAAATTATGAAGGGAATAGATATGATAGATGCGGGCAGGTTGTTTCCACTGGTGGGTGAAAGCAGAACTAGGGGGCATAGCCTCAAAATAAGGGGAAATAGATTTAGGACTGAGTTTAGGAGGAACTTCTTCACCCAAAGGGTTGTGAATCTATGGAATTCCTTGCCCAGTGAAGCAGTTGAGGCGCCTTCATTAAATGTTTTTAAGATAAAGATAGTTTTTTGAAGAATAAAGGGATTAAGGGTTATGGTGTTCGGGCCGGAAAGTGGAGCTGAGTCCATAAAAGATCAGCCATGATCTCATTGAATGGCGGACCAGGCCCGAGGGGCCAGATGGCCTACTCCTACCCCTAGTTCTTATGTTCTAATATCCCCTCTTGTTTAGCCATTGCATTTGTTGGCCTGAAGATGTTAACATTCCATCTGGGACTTGAGGACCCAAATTGTTGATAATAATCTTTTATTATTGTCACAAATAGGCATGCATTAACACTGCAATGAAGTTACTGTGAAAATCCTCTAGTCGCCACATTCCGGCACCTGTTCGGGTATACTGGGAGAATTCAGAATATCTAATTCACCTAACAGCACGTCTTTTGGGACTTGGGAGACAAAACCGGAGCACTTGGAGGCAATCCACGTTGACACAGTGACCCAAGCAGGACTCGAACCTGGGACTCTGGAGCTGTGAAGCAACAGTGCTAGAAAGCCCACATTACATCTATTGCAGCCCTGCTCTGATCCCATTTGAGGGCTTGACATTTCCACTCCAGCAGTCTTAATATGCATATTGAAACCAGGCACACCATGCCACTGTAAGTAACACATTAATATGCCTGTGTGAGAGATGGCAGAGGGCTAAAGTTGCAGGACAGTAGGCACACCTGACCCTGCATGAAATCCTCCTGTGTCCAAGTGAGCCTTCTGGGGCCTCTGCAGTCGCAGCGCAGTCCACACAATTGTAACCGATTGGCAGGAATCACAAGGCTCAGCATGTTTCTACAGGATCCTTAGTTCTGCATCATGAAGGTGGGAAGATGGGGACTGATATGGGGTGATCTTGAGATGTACATGCGGACCTGAGATAACGCTGCAGGCAGACATGAGTGCATAAGGTCTACGAATTTCCATTTCAAAGTCAAGCATCAACTCCATGCCATTAAATCTTCTGGGATATACATTTATCACTCTACAATGCAAGCAGCCTACAAATTCTGAACTCACGAGGCGACATAGCATGAGCCTCTGGGCTCACTAATGTCCTGGCAAACCACAAAATTCTTGGAGACTGACGCTTCACTCAGGCTGCCACTGAGCAGAGAACAGACTGACACTGCAATAAGATGGTTATAGAGACCCCCCCCCCGCTGGGTCAGAGAATCCCCGGGAGGTGGCGTGAATCCAGCCCCGCTGCCCTGACGCTGGCTGCCATATTCTCCGGCTGTGGTTGTCGGGCGGGGGCAAGGTTCATGCCATGTCGGTCGGGGGCTATTGGCAGCAATTCTCCAGGCCCTGATGGGCCGAGCGGCCATCTGTTTTTGGCCAGTCCCGCCAGCGTGGGTCACGCATGGTCCCACATGGCGGGACTTGGCAGGTAAGTTGGTTGGGGGGGGGGGGGGGTGCGGGAAGATCCGACCCTCACGCGGCCTGGCCTGCAATCTGGGCCCACTGATCTGCGGACGGGCCTGTGCCATGGGGGCTCTCCTTAATTTCACGCCGGCCCCTGTAGGGCTCTGCCATGGCTGGCAGAACCACGCCGGCGGTTCCGCGCATGCGCGAGATCACGCTGGCCCTTATCCGCATGCGCGACCCCGTGCAGTCCCTTCGGCGGCGCTAACCCCTCCTGCATCCACCAAGCCCCCAGAAGTGCGGAGAATTCCACACTTTCGGGGGCTGTTGACGCCAGAGTGGTTGGCGCCGGTTCTCCCACAGGTGTGGGGACTTAGTCCCCAGAAAGGAGAATCCTGCTGCATAGCGCTGAGGCAAATGATTGAACATCTGAGTTGGGTGGGGGGGGGGGGGGGGGGGGGAGAGGCATGAGTGACCATGGAGCATATCATCAGAAAGAAGAGGCATATACAACATGAGAAATGGAATGAGTGGAAACATATTTCATGCATGCAAAGAAGATACAGATAGTGGACACCTGTGCTACCTTTATGCTCCTAGTATTTCTTTATTTTTCTAACTCTACTACCAGGTCTTGGTGCTTCCCTGACATCGACAGCAGAGGTAGAGGCAGGCTACTGACTGCTATGTCCTGTTTTGGATTACCTTGTCTTCCATCCTCTGGAGGGCCGAGGCTTAGAGGACCCTGGCTGCTTGAGGTCTCCTGCTGTGCAGCTGGAGTTGATGGGGCCACAGACAGAAGAGATTGCGATCAGGTGGACAGACACACTCGGTGTCAGCTGCGTGGATGACCCCAGGTGTCCAGCTACTCATCCCTGTGGGTGACCTGAGTGACCCTGGTTGACTGCTGGAGGAGAAAGGGCTCCTGGAGTGAGATCTATGTGCCTGTCCCCGCCTTGTTTAGTAACTTATGGATCCCAACCAGAGTAATGAAGTGCAGGTCTTGCTGTATATCAGACGCTATGTCGTGCACCAAGGCAGTCGCCATGGGACCAGTGTTAACCTCGGTGCAGTGGCATGTCGGAGCAATAACATTAGACAGAACATAGACAGACTCCTCCATCGTGCATTGCAATCTGGTGGCGGCATCTGACAAACTTACGTGAGGTCCTCACTTCTGACTTTGCAGCTCCAGTGTCTGTATTAGGACTGAATCCAGAAGCTTGTTATCTGACACAGACTCAACTGGAGTCTGGCCTTCAGTCTTTCGAGTGCTGGTGATCTTGGATATCCCAGCCTCTGCCTGCTGTGGCCCTGAATCTTTGCTGTGCTTACCATATTGTTACTCCAAGCCTGCTCTAGGACTAGGTCACACCAAGGTGTGTTTCTTTGTGCTGGTGGTGGATGCAGGTCAATGCAGTGATAGCTCTTCATCTACTAGGTCCTCAGCATCCTCATAAGTGGCTGGGGCTGATGGAATAGCTGCCTATGTCTCTCTTCCTCCATGCGGGCACCTCCCAAAGAGGGTTGAGATTATGAGTGATTATTTGTATGGTGACCAATGTAACAAAGCACTCAGCGTTCCAAAGGGCGAGATGGTGATGGGTCCTTACTGGATTGGGATATGCCGATCTCCCCCTCAGCACAGGCATGGACTTCTGTGCCAGTATGACCTCCGTTAAGCTGAGCTTCTCGCCTGTCCCCCTCTCGCCTGTGGATCTGGTGGTCTGTGAACAACAGCCTATTACTGATGTAGAACCACCAGTGACCTCACTGATCAGCTCTGCTCCCCATTCCTCAAACTCTTGAGGGGCCTGAACTTAAACATTACCCTTCTGGCCTGTGATCTCTCCCTGTTGTTGTGGCCAAACCTATCCTGCATAAAGATTGATGGAAAAACTGAGTGGACAGTTACTGAGGCCAATGATAAGAATGTCTATTTTCTGTGGGTCCTGAATGGAGCCGTTTAAGGGCGGCACATGTGAGACGAGATGAAGATGTGAGAGTCAATGATGCTGTGCTGGCAGTGTGTGAGATCCCTGTGGACTGTAATCCTGCAATTGCCTGACGGGCTTGCGAGAGGGGAGAGTAAAGGAACGGGTGACTTGCCCTGGTGGAGTGCATGAAATCATTCATTCTTTTCCTGCGCTGGATGGCAGTTTTCCTGTGGGCTGCATTGGCATTAACTGCACTGGTGACCTCCCAAGGCTGGTGGACCTCCATCTCCCATTGCTAGGATAAAGGATATCCAGATGTGCCTCCACCACATCCAGAGATACCCCAAGTGCTTTGTAATTAAATTTGAAAGCAAGTCCTGGGCTTCAGGAAGTGAATGATGTGACTTTAAATATGGTGCCTGGAAACTTTCAAAGAAGTCACTTCAAGGTGGGACGAATTGCAGCCTACTCCACCATGAGATCCCACATAGTCCTCATTGATGCATATATAATGAACTGAAAAGCGGACAATCTGACACACAAACCCACCATTCCGGCTGGCCGTAAATGTACTGCTTTTCCCCCCTCCCACTGCATTAGATCCCCGGAGCAGGAACCTCCACCTTTTACACCTCCACCTTTTTGAAGATGACTTTACACACTTGACAGTGTAATCTGCACTTCAGAATTCTGATTTATTTGATCAGCATGGGTGCTGCTTGCACTGTTACTTTTGACCACAAATGAGGACCAAGATGACCACCAGCAGTATCATCACTATCAGTGGCAAATAGCAGCAGCAGCAGGAGCAGCCGCAAAGGAGGACCTACACCAGTAATAAACTGTTGTTCACACACCACCACATCACAGGGGGACAGCAGAGAGCCTCAGCTTAACGCAAGTCACACTGGAACTGTGTCTACAGGTGGTGGATAATCCTCCTCAGCATCTTTAAACACCAGTGTCTCAAGAGGCTCAGCACGTTGCATCAGGCCATGGCTGATATTTGCAGCCTGCTAGAGTAAAACCTGCTGCTGAGAGTTTCGCTTGGCCCATGTTTCACTAGTCACTGTCAAAGTCACCACCACCCTCCACATTTTGCCTATGGATCCTTCCAGGGTTCATCCAGTTACATTTTCGGGATCTTGCATTTGGAGGCAGGGTCTTGATAGCTTATTTGCCGGGTTTGCAATTATGTGAAATTTTCCTGCAATGGCATCAGACAGAATGAGTGGGTGCTTGTGGCTCTGACTGGCTTCCCATATGTGGCAGTTAAGGCATCCATAGATCACTGGAGTATTTGTCAACTACAAGGGCTCCACTCCATCAGTGTGCAGATGGTGTGCAACTTCAAAAAATTGTTCATGCAGGTATGCACAACATTCTAAGATAGCTGCCATGATGTTTTCAACTTGCAGTAGTTCACCCACCGTAATCTCTTTGCATATCAAAACAGATTTATCATTGGATGCTTGGAATGAAGCCAAAGAGCGAGGCCAAAAAGGTGATACAATGAATGTGATATGACCACCAGATGGATCATTGAACAAGCCATTGTCATGCTGAAGGTACATTTCAGGTGCCTGGGTAGGTCCAGCCAGTTGGTTCAGAATAACCATGCTGTGCAATGCTTTGTACTACAAGGTTTGGATCTGGAGAAGGAACATGGAGCGGAGCACAGATTCTTATGGATGATTCTAAGGGAGGAAAGGAATATAAGGAGAAGGTATTTCAGGCAGTGCACCACCAGAGGCCCACATTATCTCAAAGTCCACTTGGGTTCTACCAGTTCAGCCATTTAACAGCCACATGCAAAAATCATTTTTGCCCGCTTACACGATGCCTACAAACAACTAAACTTTTCTTTCACAACTCCCAGCTGCCCGTTGTCATTTCAAATATTCCCATTCATCATTACATAACTGAAAAGGCAACCTGCCAACCAGGAACCTAGAATGGACAAGCTGGCACAGTGGCATAAAACAGTAATATTTATGTGACTTGCATATAAAACAGAAACTTAACATTCTAACAATGAGTAAAGGACTTATTTTCATACCATTGCGCAATTAAACATTTTTACTCTTTTCCTACCACTGGTGCAACCGCTGTGACTTCATGAGAGGTAAAGAGAGGTTGCTCAGTCTCCTGCTCTGACTGTTGAGATGCTCTTCACTGATGTGCTTTGGGCTCCAGCACATGGGCACAAGGCAGCATGTGGGCTACTGGAGAGGGCAATGGGTAAGAAATGGACGAAATTCTGAAGATGAGTTACATTCAACTTGAAATGTTAACGCTGTTTCTCTCACTACCCAGGTGCTGAGTATTTTAAGCGCTTTCTGTTTTTATACTAGAAAAGGTGAATGGCCAGATAAAGCACAATGTAAAATATCTCGATGTACTCTCAAAAGTAACTTAATTACTTGTATTGCAAAAACTATCCAGCTCCCTCTGAAATTTGTCATTCTGTCCATTCCAAAGATTCCTTTGTCAATCTGTTCTGACAAATCATCACCCTTTATGATAAAGTACTTGAATCCAATCTGATTCTCATGAACATTGGACGGAATTCTCAGTTTGGGAGACTACGGGCTAGGTTCTCCGATTTGAGGCTATAAAGAACAAAGAACAAAACAGAACCGGAACAGCCACTTCGGCCCTCCAACCTTTGCCAAAACCCTCAGCACTTCCTTGTGCCGTATCACTCTATACCCATCCTATCCACGTGTTTGTCAAGATTTCTTTTCTTTTGAACGCTGTCAATGTATCTGCTTCCACAACCTCCCCTGGTAATGCGTTCCAGGCACTCACCACCCTCTGCGTAAAAGAAATCCTGCCTCGCACATCTCCTCTAAACTTTGCTCCATGGACCGTAAACCTATGCCCCCTCTAGAGATATCCACTCTATCTATGCCTCTCATAGTTTTGTAGACCTCTATCAGGTCACCTTTCAACCTCCATCTATCTAATGAAAACAGCTCAAGTCTATTCAGCCTCGCCCACAGAGCGAATTCCTCACACCGCCTCCTCAGTAACTACGCTAACGGCGGCGTGAGGCAGAGAATTTTGCCTATTATTTCTCAAATTTCAGTTGGTGATATGAGTGGATAATTGCTTGATATACTCTATGACATTGCTCAATTTTAATGGTATTGTTAATTTTAAAAAGTAAAAGCAATTCAACTGCTAATAAACAAATAGAGTTTTAAAATGTTTATATCTGTATTTTATTTTCTCTTTTGACACACTGTAAACTTTATGTTCAGTCATCAATTATGCTCCAAAATGTGGATCTCTCATTTCCATTAGTAGTCTCACTAACTGTTCCGGAAGATAAGCCTTGAACCTTTTGGGTCCAATTTTAACTCTGCACAATTGGGTGGGTTTTGAATGTGTTAAAATCTCACTTTATTTGATTGGATTCTTGGATGCACAGTTAATTTGCAGTCTATCTTCATATCACGCATCATAAATAACCAGTGGAAGTAAATGTTTTGAGCGAATTTCAGTAAATATAGTAAATCACAGTATCACGCACAATTTACACTCATGGATCTTTTTGTATCTTATGGATCCTCCATTTACTGCAATGTTTTAGAATGGGCGCAAATATTTCTGACAATGTTCTTTTCCTTTTCAACTCTATAATGCTAAGTAACAATTGTTGTATTTTAGGTGTAAGATGTCAATTACTTGGAAATATTAAATGGAAGCAACAAAGTGATAAGGATTCGTCGACATGGTTTATGGCCAGATATTTGAAAGGACTGCGCCTGATCATGAACTTATCAACATAAACGTGGGAGGATTTAAACAGAAAGTCGACCAGGGTACCCTGCTGCGATTTCCTCACACCAGGTTAGGAAAACTACTGAACTGTGACACTGAGGAAGCTATTTTAGAGCTCTGTGATGATTACAATGTTGTGGACAAGGAATATTACTTTGATCGGAATCCCTGCTTGTTCCAGTACATTTTGAACTTTTACTATACGGGGAAACTGCATGTCATGGAAGAACTTTGTGCATTTTCTTTCAGCCAAGAGATCGAGTATTGGGGGATTAATGAACTTTTCATTGATTCCTGCTGCAGCAACCGGTACCAAGAGAGGAAGGTGGATAAAGATTGGGAGCAGAAAAGTGATGAAAGTATTGATTCTTCCTTTGAAGAACTGTCAGCCTTCGATAAAGATTTGGATAAATTTAACAATATGTGGTGTGGAAAAGTAAGAAAGAATGTTTGGATCATATTCGAAAATCCTGGACACTCACTCATGGCCAAAATCTTGGCAATTTTATCTTTAAGTGTGGTCCTTACATCCATTGTGGCTATGTGCATTCACAGCATGCATGAGTTCCAACAATTTGATGAGGATGGCAAAGAAATAGTTAATCCTGGACTAGAAGGACTAGAGATCGCATGTGTAGTTTGGTTCACCGTGGAGTTCATTGCAAGGTTCACAGTCACGCCATGTATAAAGAAATTCTTCAAAAACCCCTTGAATGTAATTGATTTTGTATCAATTCTACCATTCTACTTCACACTGGGTGTGGAGTCAATGGATGAGGACAGCGAGGAGTTAGAAAACGTGGGTAAAGTGATTCAAATCCTTCGTCTAATGAGGATATTCCGTATCCTGAAGCTGGCCAGGCATTCAGTGGGGCTACGGTCATTGGGAGCCACACTCAGGCACAGCTACCATGAAGTTGGGCTCTTGCTTTTATTCTTGACAGTTGGGATCTCCATATTCTCTGTCCTTGTTTATTCTGTTGAAAAAGATGAAACTGAGTCAGGGCTTCATAGTATTCCTATGAGCTGGTGGTGGGCAACCATCAGCATGACCACAGTCGGGTATGGGGACACCTATCCTGTCACTTTATTAGGAAAACTCATAGGAAGCATCTGCATTCTATGTGGGATTTTGGTAGTTGCTCTCCCCATTACTATAATTTTCAATAAATTTTCCAAGTACTATAGGAAGCATAAAATGGCGGACATTGACCGTTGCAATGCAGAACTTGCAGAAGATTGTTCTAATTTACCTTACATGAATATTCGAGATATATATGCCAAAAATATGCACTCTCTCATAGCTAGTATCTCTTCCATGGTTAGCACCAATGCCAGTGACCATAGCACCATAGATGCCTCTAGCATCCAAGATCTAGAAACCGTTCAGAACACCACAATATGTGAGAATTGTTCAGCCAAATAGAACATTTTGTTGGCTCGTCTCACTGCTTTCTAATCAAAGTTCTGTTCTATGATTAGTTATTTGTTGCATTTTAAAACACTCAGGGTATTATTTGTTTGACATACAATAGCTATTTAAATGATTGTAATATCAAAATGAAAATGAAAGAAGCATGTGAATTAATTTCCTGACTTCGACTTTATGCAAGCATACATGTTGTTAGTGTCTTGTCTGTTTCTAAAGTAAATGACAATGCAATAATAAACTCAGCAAAATGAAAACATATGATACTGATTGTACGCCTGCAGGAATATATGATTTGATTTGTTATTCATTTTAGGAACGAGATGCAAACCAGCACAAATTATAACTGCATCAGTTTAGGAATCATTTCCATTTATTATATGCGTGCAGAAAAGACTGCATGAAAAGAAAGAATTTAGGATTTTAAAAAAATACATATATTCTGTACAATGGTTAAAGTAATAAAGCACTTAATAAATATTCATTTTAAGTACCTAAGAGTGTTTTGACTACAATAGTATGTTTTGACATATTCAAAATACACAGACTATTAAGTTAATGGTTAAAATGAACAAAAGTAATTATCTCCATTTAAAAGTTCACTCAGGAAGTTTTACATTTGTTTAGAATTAGCGGCAGATTTCACTTTAGTCGAATATAAACTTATTTTGTTTTTAGAGTCAACTCACCCAATGCTTGAATTTGGACTTGGAAGGTACTTGGAGAAAGCTGACTACCATTGTTGTCAGCCTTGGCGCAGTGGCAGCAGAAGTCGAGAGTTCAAATCCTATAGACTTGAACAGGTAATTAGGTCAACACCTCACTACAGTACGAAGAGAGTCGTCCTTCTAGTGGCGCATTACATCAATGCCACAATAACCTCATAGGTGGATGTAAATCATCCTGAGAGACTATTTGAAGAAGAACGGGGGAATTCTCTTGATGTCCAGGCCAATGTCTATCCATCAAGCAACATCATTGCAACAATTGTCTATTCACTATCTCACTACTACCTGTGAGACCTTGCTGTGTACAAATTGACTGCTGCGTTTTCCTATATTACAATAGTATCTATTTATGTCTGTAGTGTTTGGAACGTCATGTAATTGCAATTTTTAAAATACGTATCTCCTAGAGATTGAGAAAGAAATCAATATTTGCAGCAGGCAAATGAGAATTGAGGATAGGTATCAACTTTTCTGATCTTCTCAGTATAGCCTCCTGGGATTCACTTAAATTTGAATTATTCTAAGCCAAATGGAACATAATGGGCACGATTCTCCGGTCTCATTGCGCTCTCGCTCAAGCAAACCGAGGCTGGTGAATAGCAGAAGAGGCCAAAAACGAGATCCACGCCGGCCGTCAAACAGTTTGCGATGCAACCGGCCTGCTCCCATAGGCGAAATCGGGATCTCGCCGTACTGTGGCGGGAAACCAATTATCACCACTTGAGCCCCATTTCCATCCAATCAACGAGAGCGACCCCAGATCCAATGGCCACCCCAGCAAGCACTCACGCCGGTGCCGATTGTATTGGTTTTTAAAAACGTGAACCTAGCGGAAGGCCTTCTGTAGGGAGCTGAGTAGCCACTTTTGCTCACAGGCAAAAAGCCCGGGTGTGCTGGACCTGCCGACCCTGTGCTCGGTGAGGGGTGGGGGACACTCCGCAGGGGGGCGCTACAAGCGGGTGGTGGAGGGAGGTGCTGGGGGTGGACAACTGCTCACTCACCATGCCAAGCCAGGATCATATTTACCCATCCCAGGGACAACACTTGTCCCTGCCTTCCTGCCCCACCAATCACCCATACACTCCACTGACGGCTGAGGCCTCTGGCTGTGCGGCTGTAGGCTATTGCTGATAGGGAAATAGCAATCGGGGTTATGTGAGCACTTCACAAATTCCAAGTGGATTTCCGCGGGCCATGTAGCATACGGCGGTCATTGCCTAGCATCCCAATCACAACCTGATGCCTCGACACTCTGTTTGAGCACTGCGGGAGGCAACACCACACATGCAACATCCGAACATCTAGGGGATGGGACACAGCTTAGGGGACATGTCCACGGCCGGATGCTGGGTGACCGCCACGGGTAGGGGGGATGCCTGGAGAGCTGGGCAAAGGGTTCAGAGGTCAGCCCGCATTGCAGAAGAAATTAACAGAGGCATCATAATGCTTGTGCAAAAAGAAGTTTAATGTGCTATACAATACCCCACTCCTGGTAGTTCCGCCTTCCACCCTCATCCCCCGCCTCCCGATCCTCTAACGTGCCTAGCCCTCTTGGCTCTACCACTGCGTCTAGGTGTTTCCCCAGGATGCACATCTGAGGTGGAGGCAGCCAGTTGCTTACCTCGTCCCGTGGCCTTCGATGCCCCTGGCGGGCGTCCTCTCGGGGCTCTGAAGCTGGTGGGCCCCGGCTCACTTGTCGGCGACACATGCACAGCTGTGTCACCCTGTCCTGTGTGCTGATCTCAACATGGGGTCTCGTCAGAGGGGTGGAATCGGGAGGAGCTGGTGGCCACTGTCGCCGCCCCAAGGAACGGGTCCTGGTTAGCACTCATTGCCCCCTCCTCCTGGTCTGTGCCCAATGGGGCCCTGGGGTTCACCTTGGGGTGGATGGGTAGCTGGTTCGACCCTGAATCATCTGGCTCTGCAAGCCCTGGCGGCTCCCCATAGTCTGTACCAATATGTCGAAGCCCTCAGCGATACTACTGAATGGGACATGCTCTGCAGCAACTCAGCCATTCCCATCTGTGACTGAGACAAGCTCCGCAGGGCCGCATCCATGTCCATCTGTGAGTGGGACATGTCCTGCAGAACCTCATGAAGGTCGGCCTGGTACTGGGTGACATCACCCAACAAGGCAGACATTCTGCTGAGGCCCTCAGCCATGCCGTCACCGACTGCACAACACCTTGCAAACCTTCACTCATGGTGACAAAGTCGTGCATCAGGCTTTCCACTGCGATCTCCACCCTAGCAGTGTTGGCCTCAGTGCCACTCATTGCCAGTGCCATCTCCTGTTCCCATAGCCTCTGGGTCTCCTCCAAGCTGCTATGGATCTGCTGGCGCGACGCTAACATCTCCCTCTGAACGTCCCGGCCGCTCCCTATCGTCTCCATCAGCTTTGGATAACCCACTTCCAGAGGCTCAGCATCAGGTTGGGACCCAGCTGGGTCGAATGATCCAGCAGCTCTCCGAATTCTGTCATCCCTGGGGATTCCTTCCTTCACATCATGTGCATCATCAGCAGTGTGATGCTCACCAGATTGTGCCCCGAAGCCTGTCCACTAACATGACCCACCGAGGTATGTGTATCCGCGCTGGTGGAGGGTGGAGATGACAGCTATGCTGCGGCTATAATGGTTGCATCCTCAGAGCTCTCCTCCAAGGTGTTCTCCTCGAAGTCAGTACTGGTGGCCTCCCGGGAAGGGGCCGGCTCTGTCGGATGAGGTCCTGCGGGAGAATGGACTTGCGGTCAGTGGGAGGGATGGGTCAGTCCATAAGGCAATCACTACTCGCATTTGACAGGTCCTCTGGTAGGGCCCGGTGGATCCTTACCTTTGCGGCATCCACTAGCCTCTGCATGGGTGACTGCCCTGACCTCGGTCACCTCCAGGGACTGTTCCTCGAAAGAGATGAAGATTCTTATGTCCGGCACACCACCGCCAGCCCTGGGCCCTCTCCGGCTGATTGTGGGACAGCTTTTCCTGCAGAGGCACAGAGGGCATCGTTAGCCCACGCGTGCCTCAGTGGTGGGAGAGGGGGTGTGAAGGTGATATTGGGGGGTGGGCTGCAGTGAGGGCTGGAGGTTGCTTGGGGGATTGTGGGGCTGGAAGCTCCCTTGGCTGGGGGGTGGCAGGTGTTGGGGGGTGTGTCTACCCACCCATGCTGCCCGGTATAGGTCATTGACCTTTCTGAAGGCCAGTCCACCTGGTCACACTCCCCGAGCTGACTGCTGCCGCCACCTCATCCCAGGTAGCACTGGCTGCCTTGTGGCTCACTGTCCGGCACACTCGGGAGAATAGGACATCCCTCCAGGCCTTCACTGCATCCAGGAGCCTGCCCGAATTTTGTGGCTGGTCACCTCGATGCGGGTTGGCTGAGCAAGTGCAGTTTAAGTGATGATCGAACTTGTTAGCGGGGGGCTGTCAAGCGCGCTCCCGGAGAATCAGCTGGCGAGGTGTAATTTGCGGCAAGAAGCCCGTGAGGCCTTGTTAAGTGGACCAATTAAACTTAAATTGCGTTTTTGGCCTCGCTGGGTTGACCTCCGGAGGAAGCTCACGCCAATTCCTGCTCGCAAGCACACTTAGAAATTTGTCCGGAGAATTGCGCCCAATATCTGGAAGGATAAAAATGTGAATTAAGCTTAATCTTTCTAAAAGACGTGTGATCCATTTGGGAAATATTTCATTTTTAATTATGTGATTAAAAATGAGCATTTCCTCGCCAACTCATCTCAATGTTTTGACCCTGGTTTGCAGCTATTAGATTGATTACAATTACGCTGAAAGACTGAGGTTCGCATGCAGTATGTGGTTTATTAGCTCAATCTCAGCAGCTACAAAATCATAAGAGATTACATTTGAAAAAGAGATTTGACAACATCTGAGTTTTTAAAGCTTTATCCATTGCATCTAAACAAATGTATTGTGTTATGCAGCAACTTGTCCTTCTGTTTAAAGCACTAATGAGCGGCTACAGAGAGGATGCAAATTGAATGTCAGATTAACTACAAGCAGATTATAACCCATTCAAAACTAGGATTACATTTTTTTTAAATGAAAAATTGAAAGTTCTGGTTGAGATTAGCTCAACATTCTATCAGTTGTAATGAGACTAAAAGTAGTTTATTTTTTTTTTTTAATAAACAATTTTATTGAGGTAGTTTTTGGCTTTATAAACAGTTACAGACATCATCAGAAAGGAAGCAAAAAAGGCAAAAATGTGCAAACATCCACGTTCTTTCAATACTTCCACCGTAACATATTGCACAAGCCCGCTCCCCTCCCATCGGTACTACCCGCCATATTTTCCCTCCTACTCTACTCTAACCCCCCCCCCCCCCCCCCCCCCCCCTGCTGACGCTCACTCTCCCGCAAAGAAGTCAATAAATGGTTGCCACCTCCGGGTGAACCCCTGCACAGAACCCCTCAAGGCGAACTTGATTTTTTCCATCCCCAGGAAACTCGACATGTCCGCTAGCCACCACTCCGTCTTCGGGGGCTTTGAGTCCCTCCACGCCAATAGTATTCGTCGCCGGGCTATCAGGGAAGCAAAGGCCAGCACATCGGCCTCTTTCTCCCCCTGGACGCCCGGGTCTTCCGAAACCCCAAAAATTGCCACCCCTGGGCTCATCACCACCCTTGTTTTTAGCACCTGGGACATGACCCCCGCAAATCCCTCCCAGTACCCCCTCAGCTCAGGGCATGCCCAAAACATGTGAACATGGTTCGCTGGTCCTCCCGCACACCTAGCGCATTTGTCCTCTATCCCGAAAAATTTGCTCATCCGAGCCACCGTCATATGGGCCCGGTGAACGACCTTAAATTGGATCAGCCCGAGCCTAGCACATGTCGCGGTCGAGTTTACCCTACTCAGGGCCTCTGCCCACAGCCCATCCTCCATTTCCCCGCCTAGCTCCTCCTCCCATTTAAGTTTCAGTTCCTCTGTCTGGGACCCTTCCTCCCTCATGAGCCCCTTATAAATACCCGAGACTCTACCCTCCCCTTCATCCCTCCCAGAGACTATTCTGTCTAGGATCCCCATTGGCGGGAGGCGCGGGAAAGATGGGACCTGTCTACGAACAAAGTCCCGCAACTGTAGGTATCTAAAATCATTTCCCCTTACCACCCCAAATTTCTCCTCCAAGCTCCTCAAACTCGCGAAGCTCCCTTCCAGGAACATATCACCCACCCTTCCCGCCCCTGCTCGCCGCCATACTCGGAACCCCCCATCCATACTGCCGGGGGCAAACCGATGGTTGTCGCAGATTGGCGCCCAGACAGACGCCCCCATCTCCCCCACATGCCTCCTCCACTGGCCCCATATCCGCAGGGTCGCCACCACTACCGGGCTGGTGGTGTACTTGGCCGGCGGCAGCGGTAGAGGAGCCGTGACCAGGGCTTCCAAACTGGAGCCCCTGCACGAAGCCGCCTCCACCCGCTCCCAAATAGACCCCGTACCCACCATCCACTTCCTTATCATAGCGATGTTGGCCGCCCAGTAATAATTGACCAGACTCGGCAAAGCCAGCCCTCCCTCGCTGCGGTTCCTCTCCAACATCGCCTTCTTTACCCGCGGAGACTTTCCCGCCCAGACAAAGCTCATGATCAGCCCGTTAACTCTTTTGAAGAAGGACTGTGGGATAAAGATCGGGAGGCACTGAAAAATAAACAAAAATCGAGGGAGGATTGTCATCTTTACAGTCTGCACCCTCCCTGCCAGCGACAGCGGGAGTGCATCCCATCTCCGAAACTCTCCCTTCATTTGCTCCACCACCCTGGCCAAATTTAACTTATGCAGCCTGCCCCAGTCTCGTGCCACCTGGATTCCCAAATACCGGAAATTTTCCTCAACCAGCCTAAACGGTAGCCCTCTCAATCTATTCTCCTGGCCCCTTGCCTGGACCACAAACATTTCACTCTTGACCGTATTTAATTTGTATCCTGAGAACTGGCCGAACTCCCTCAGCATTCCCAGTATAGTTCCCATCCCGGCCACTGGGTCCGACACGTACAGGAGCAGGTCGTCTGCATAAAGAGAAACCCTGTGTTCAACCCCGCCCCTCACCATCCCCTTCCAACCCTCTGCGGCTCTCAGCGCCATCGCCAGCGGCTCTATGGCCAGCGCAAACAGCAGCGGGGAGAGCGGGCAGCCCTGCCTGGTCCCTCGGTACAACCTAAAGTACTCCGACACTTCTCTGTTAGTCCTGACGCTGGCCCTCGGGGCCTGATATAATAATTTGATCCAATCCACCAATCCCTCCCCGAACCCAAACCGTCCGAGCACCTCCCATAGATAGTCCCACTCTACCCGATCAAAGGCCTTCTCGGCGTCCATTGCCACCACTACCTCCACATCTCTACCCGCCGGGGGCATCATTATCACGTTGAGCAATCTCCTCAGATTGGCCGCCAGCTGCCGACCTTTAACGAACCCAGTTTGATCCTCCCCAATCACCTCCGGTACACAGTCCTCCATTCTCCCCGCCAGTACCTTTGCCAGGAGCTTGGCGTCTACATTAATCAGGGAGATTGGCCTGTAGGACCCGCACACCTCCGGGTCTTTACCCCGCTTCAATATCAGAGATATGGTGGCTTGTGACATTGTCGGCGGCAGGGTCCCTCTGTCCCTTGCCTCATTGAAAACCCTCGCCAAGACCGGGCCCACCAGCTCAGAGAACTTCCTATAAAACTCTACTGGGTATCCATCCGGCCCCGGGGACTTCCCCGATTGCATGGCCTTTAGGCCCCCCAATACCTCCTCTACTCTAATCGGGGCGCCCAGCTCTTCCACTTGCCCCCCCCCAACTGTTGGGAATGTTAACCCGTCCAGAAACCTTTTCATCCCCTCCGGTTCTTCCGGCGGCTCCGAAGTAAGTAGTTTATTTTTAAATGAAAAATAAAAAATGAAGAATAATGTCATATTTCATACATACAGTCCATTGTATTTTTCTCGGTTAAATGTAGGTATTAATGCAAAAAAACTGGTATCCCAAAGTAAAAGTGAGAATTCTGTGACTAACGGTCTAAAACTTCAAATTTGAGTAACTAGGTAAATATTTTTACACAGCAAATCCTTTAAGATTGACAGCCAAAAGCAACAAGTAATGAGAATGGGAACGTACAAATCATAGACGACATATAAGGAACATTTTTAACATCCCCCACCTGGCAGGTGTGTGACCAAAATATTGGTCCAGCAGTTTCTCCCCCTTTCTAGCCAATAGTTAAACCTCCACCCTATCATCTGTGACTTTGAAGTGGATGACCCCAGCACCTGCACTAAATCAGTGGTTCATTAGCAACTGGAAATCCTTTGATGTGAAGAGAACGGAAATGCAATTTTGAAGTACAAATGGTATAAAGGGCGGGATTCCCCAAGAATGGGGCTGTCCCCATGCCGGTGTGGAAACCGCGCCAACCACTCCGGCGTCAACGCCCCCGAAAGTGAGTAATTCTCCATTTTCTAGGGGGCTAGGTTGATGGCGGAGTGGTTCCCGCAGCTCCAGACGGTGTGAGTTTGCGCATGCGTGGAACAGGCGCCGTGTTTCCGCACATGCGCAGAACGGCTGCTGTACTTTAATGCATGTGCGGTGGTTCCCTTCTCCAAGCTGCCCCCCGGGCAATATGGGGGAACCCTACAGGGGCCCAGCGCGGAGGAAAGAAGGCCGCCATGGAACCAGCCCGCCCGCAGACCGGTAGGCCCCGAATGCGGGCCAGGCCACCGTGGGGGCCCTCCGAGGTCGGATCCCCCTCCTCTCCCAGGACAGCCCCTGCACACTTACCTGCCAGGTCCCGCCGTGAATGAGGTGAGTAATTCACGTCAGCGGGACTGGGCAAAACTTGTCGGCCACTGGCCCATCGGGGGCCGGAGAATTGCTGTGGGGGGGGGGGGGGGGGGGGGGGGGCGCTGTCAATGGCCCCCGACCGGTGTGGCAGGAATCCCACCGGCGCCCGAAAAACTGCGCTGGAGAATAGGGAAGCCGACGGCAGGGCGGGATTTGTGCCTTCCCCCGCGGATTCTCCGACCCACGCAAGGTCGGAGAATCCCGGCCAATAAGACCATAAGATGCAGGAGCAGAAGTAGGCTATTCGACTGGCCGAGTCAGCTCCACCATTCAATGAGATCATGATTGATCCAATGTTTTATGTACTAACACTTGGCCTTGAGCACCCAACCAATGGCCCTTAAAGGACATGTAGTCCACTCGGAAAAAGGTGGAAGAGGTTTGTAAGCAATGCATGTGGGATAAAGAGGTCCATGAAAACCTACTCCATCCCCACTGCCCAATTGAAGCCCAATTCATAGAATTATGGAATGGTTACAACACAGAAAATACATTTGTCCCGTAACATCTGTACTAGTTATCTGTCAGAGCTATTTAGCGTGTCTCACCCCCCTACCTTTTCCCTGTAGCCCTGGAAATTCTTTCTATTTGGATAATTAGCCAATTCTATTTTGAAAGCTACAATTGAATCTGCCTCTAGCAACTCTTGGGCAGTGTATTTCAGATCCTAACCACTTGCTGCATAAAAAGGTTTCACCTCATAATCACCTTAAATCAGCATCCTCTGGATTTTGACCCTTCCCCCAATGGGAACAATTTTTGTTTATCAACTCAGTTCAGACTCCACATGATTTTGAACACCGTTATCACATATCTCAGCCTTCCCTTCTCTAAATGAGACCCATTAATGAGATCAGAGGTTATGGGGCGAAGGCAGGAGAATGGGGATGAGAAACGTATCAGCCATGTTTGAACTGTGGAGCACACTCGATGGGCCGAGTGGCCTAATTCTGCTCCTATGCCTTATGGTCTTATGGGGAGGCCAGGGAAAGCAGTTTCTTCCTCCTGCTGTTTGGTTTATAGAAACAACTAGATAAAAACTTAACCCTCGGAAGCTATGGTTTGAACTTTAACAGTCAAATATGGGTGGGATGGTGATGGAGCTGACCTTAACAGTTTAAGAATCTGAACCTTGACTTCAATCTTCCTGCTTTTGGGTTTAGTAGAAGTGGGACAAAGGGTGGGCAGCCAATATTTTAATGAGACCGTTAGCCTCTGACTTAAAATAAGAGCAGAAAATGTTGAAAAACTCAGCAGGCCTGACAGCACCTATGCAGAGAGAAACAGGGCGGGATTCTCCATTCCTGGTGTGGTGCACCCCCATTGGCAGCGGGATTCTCCATCCCGTCAACCGGCCAATGATATTTCCCATTGTGGGTAGCCCCACGCCGTCGGGAAATGCCAGGGCATGGATGCGCTGCCAGCGCAACGGAGAATCCCGACAGTGGAGAATCCAGTCCCTCATGTTTCAAAACCATATGGCACCTCAGAGTTTCAAAGAAGTATCATACAGAGTCAAAAAGTTAACTCTGTTTCTCTCTCCATTGATATTACCAGACCTGCTTAGTTCTTTCAGAATTTCAGATCTGCAGATTTTGCTTTTATTTCAGCCGCTGATTTATCTTTGCAGGTTTTACAATGAGTGGCCGTATTTCCTATGCTTCGTGAACCCTGGCAGTTGAAGGGAGATGAGGAGAGCTTTTGGGAAGAAGATAAGTGCCTTTAGAGAAGGATTCCTTCATTGCCCCTCCCAAATTCCTCTGAACCATCATATCTCCCTGCCCACACCCCTCTTCAAACACCAACATGCAAAGAACTCCGGATCAGACTCTTCCGGTTTTAATGATTGTAGCCACCAGCAGCAGAGGATCAGATCCTGGCCAGACCCATTCTGCCCCAGGGTCAGAGATGTTGGACCACCGTGGTGGTGGTCCAATCTCTGACCCTGGGGCAGAATGGGTCTGGCCAGGATCTGATCCTCTGCTGCTGGTGGCTACAATACCACCCCCACCCCCACCCTACAAAGCCAAATGCTGTCCAACCACCTCACCCCCACCGAACTAGGAATCAGATCCATTTCACCGCCAGGACTAGCCTCCAAAACCAGCACCCTCCATCCTCTCACCTGGTTGTGGATTAAACAAACCTACCTTGTGCCCTACTCAGACAGCTTCCTTTGGCATCATCCCCACCCAGTTGAAGCTAAGATTGATAATCAGGCCGGCTTCTGGGTGAGGAACCTGTCAATGACAAAAGATGCACTCTCTGGAGCTAAAATGCTCAAGTTCTATTCAAAACTTCGCTATCTCCTCCATCAATACCCCCCCATTCCACCTACATAATCTTCCCCTGCTAATATCCAGGCCAAAATCTGCAATTTGTTTTACAGATACAATTTGGTCATAGTATCCACCCCAAAATTGATTTTTTCTCTCTCCATTTGACGAATATTAAATGTTAATATGAATACTACTGTTAAATAATACTTATGTTGTATATAACTGAGGCGAGAATTGTAAACTGTCTTCAATTTAGAAATGGGGTTGTAAGGCAATAATTAGACTATAGACAAATATTTTAAAGTATTTTTAAATATTCAATATAAAGAATAGCTGATAGAAAGCAGGGTGCTAAATCCCAGCTGACACAACTGGTACAGAGCTGGGGGTGGGAGGGAGGTGGGGGCCGGGTGGGCTGTTCATGTAGATGCAAGGAGACAATTTCAATTACATTATATATTTGGCAGTCTGCATAGTTGTATTACATGACATTCATCACAGTGGATAGATACCCTGAAATAACACTACAACTCCTCTTAAAGCAATGCCAACTGCACAGTTTATTGAGAAGACTAAATAGAATTATATCAAGATTTTTGCCTATGCACGTACATAAAAAGTTTGGAACTCAAAGTTCATGAAGTTTATTTCTTCTACAGACAATATAGAAGAAATACATTTCCCAATGCCCATCATTGATTTGGTGCTTTCCTTAATATAAAAGTTATATAGTTACACAGGAACATCGGACTTAAGAATAGGTCATTCAGTCCTTTAAAGCCTGCTCCAGCATTGAATAAGATTATGGCTAATCTGGTTGCGGTCTCAACTCTCGACTCCCATGTCTACCAAAAATCTGTCTAACACTGCCTTGAATAATAATCATTTTCAGTTTCACAAGTAGGCTTACATTAGCACTACAATAAAGTTACTGTGAAAACCCCCCAGTCGCCACACTCCGGCACCTGTTCCGGTAAATTCCACAAACTAATGATCTTTTGAGAGAATAATTTCTCCTCATATTCATCTTATACAGTAGACCTCTTTTTATGAACTGTGTCCCCTGGTTCTAGTCTTTCCTACATATTGAAACATCCTCCCAGCATGTTCTCAGCCAAATCCCCTCAGGATCTTACATTTCTCTGAGATCCCCTCTCATTCTTTTAAACTCCAATGGGTACAACGCGGTAGCATGGTGATTAGCATAAATGCTTCACAGCTCCAGGGTCCCAGGTTCGATTATGGCTGGGTCACTGTCTGTGTGGAGTCTGCACGTCCTCCCCGTGTGTGCGTGGGTTTCCTCCGGGTGCTCCTGTTTCCTCCCACAGTCCAAAGATGTGCGGGTTAGGTGGATTGGCCATGCTAAATTGCCCGTAGTGTCCTAATAGTAAGGTTAAGGGGGGGAGTTGTTGGGTACGGGTATAGGGTGGATGTGTGGGTTTGGGTAGGGTGATCATTGCTCGGCACAACATCGAGGGCTGAAGGGCCTGTTCTGTGCTGTACTGTTCTATGTTCTATGTTCTAACCTGTTCATCCCAGGAATGAGCCAAGCAGTCTCTGAATTGCTTCTAACGCAATATGTTTTTCAGATAAGGAAACCAAAACTACAGTACTCCAGATGTGGTCTCACCAATGTCCTTTACAGCTGCAGTGAAACGTCCCTACTTTTATATTCCATTTGTCTTCCTATTCACTTGCTGAACCTGCATACTAAACTTTTGTGATTCATACACCAGGACACCAAGATCCATCTGTCCAACAAAGTTCTGCAATATCTCTTCAGTTAAATAATATGCTTCTTTTCTATTCTTCTTGCCAAAGTGGACACGTTCACATTTTCCCACATTATAATTCAGCTGCCAAATTCTAGCCCACTTGCTTAACCTGTCAATATTCATTTGCATTGTCTTTCCCCCCTCTTGACAATTTACTTTCCCATCTATCTTAGTGTCAACAACAAATTTAGTTCCCACACATTTGGTCCCTTTGTCCAATTCATCAAGGCAGATTGTAAATCAGCGACACAGTAGCAAAGTGGTTAGCACTGTTGCTTTACAGCGGCAGGGTCCCAGGTTCAATTCCGGCTTTGGTTACTGTCTGAATTATTTCTGTGTCCCCCAACAGGAGTGTGGCAACTAGGAGCTTTTCACAGTAACTGCATTGCAATGTTAATGTAAGCCTACTTTTGACAATAATAAAGATTATTATTATGAAATAGTTGAGGCCCCAGCATAGATCCCCATGGCACTGCATTAGTTCCAGTTTGCCAGACTGAATAAGAGACCACCATCAGACCCCCCCCATCAGTTCCTCCATCAGTTTCCCCATCAGAACTCCCCCCCCCCCCCCAGAGCCCTCCACTAGACCCTAACACTCAATTCCCTCACCAAACCCATCCCCATATCAGAGACTCGCTCATAACAGAGAAACCCCAATATCAGAGACCGCCCCTTGTATCAGAGACCCGCCCATAACGGAGAATCCCTTCTATATCAGAGACCCGCCCATAACAGCGAACCTCACACATCAGAGAATCTCCCATATTAGAGAACTCTCCATATCAGAGAGGCCCCTCATGTCCGAGAAGCCCACCCCCATATCAAAGAACCCACCCCATAATAGAGAGCCCCTGCTGCTGTAAGGTATACTTCAGTGAGTATGATTATATCAGGTTATTGGACTGTGGGACAGCTCTCCCAATTTTTGCAGAAGTCCCCAGATGTTAGTGAGGGGGTTTTGCAGAGTGTACTGGACAAAATGTACCTTTGATGGACAAGATGTACCTTTGTTGTTCCCAATAGGATACAATGCTGTTAATAGGTTAGTGTTAAAAGTAAGTTACTGCGGATGCTGGAATATGAAACAAAAACAGAAGATACTGGAGAGAAAAGGGAGCTAACATTTCAAGTCTGGGTGACTCTTTGTCAATGTTCTGACTTTAAGCTTTGTCCAGAGATTGTCCAGTATTTTCTGTTTTGGTAACAGGTTAATGTTGTTTGTTTTGTTTTATTCTTATTCAATTTTTTTGAAGTGGACTGGACCTCTGGATTACTAGTCCAATAACATTGACACAATGCTTTCCATAATTACTCACCATTTTTCATGTGGAGCATTATTTTATGAATTGAATTATATATCATAGATCCTGCGGCCATATTAGTTTCATAATAACTTTAAAGTATCCTTGCTATTTTCAGTGCAATGTTTAATCAAAATATTTCAGCATGCGATTATCCTCCAATATTACTTTTTGTAGTGCCAGAGCCTTGCTACTTAAGATTCAATATTAGACAATTTAAATAGACAATGGCAATATTGGTCATCTTTGATTAGATATATGAATTTAAATCATAAAATCATCTGGGAAGCATTCAACAGGCCTGAAGTCAGGTCAAATTATTATGAGGGTGCATATTGGCCTCAATAAAAGCTCTAAAACATGTTTGGAATGATATTGGGTGGAAACCAATAAAGGACGTTTCAGTGGATCGGTTTGTGCTATTTTAACAGGGTCGCCTCATTTAACATTATTTCTGAATTTTCCATTGAATGTACAGCAGAATGCTTGGTATGGACCTGCAAGATGCAGTCTCAACTCCAGCATTTAAATAGTTAATCCAATGATGGAATTTGGTGGAGCTAGGCTTTGCAGCAAAGTGAGGGAGAAGTGGATTAATAATAATAATCTTAATAATAATCTTTATTGACACAAGTGGGCTTACATGAACACTGCAATTAAGTCACTGTGAAAAGCCCCTAGCCGCCACATTCCGATGCCTGTTCGGGTCACAGAGGGAGAATTCAGAATGTCTAATTCACCTAACAAGCACGTCTTTCGGGATTTGTGGAAGGAAACCGGAGTGCCTGGTGGAAACCCACACAGACACTGGGAGAATATGCAGACTCCGCACAGACAGTGGGGATTGAGAATGGTCATGGGTTGCACCAAGGTTTAATAGTGCATTCCTTGATACACTATTGGGTCCAGTGAGGAGTCAGAGAGAGGTCATCTAAGGGCAGCACGGTAGCACAGTGGTTAGCTTTGTGGCTTCACAGCACCAGGATCCCAGGTTCGGTTCACTGCTGGGTCGTTGTGAGGAGTCTGCACGTTCTCCCCGTGTCTGCGTGGGTTTCCTCCGGGTGCTCCGGTTTCCTCCCACAGTCCAAAGACGTGCAGGTTAGGTGGAGTGGGCATGTTAAATTGCCCTTAGTGTCCAAAAAGGTTAGGAGGGTTTATTGGGTTAAGGGGATGTGGTGAATGTATAGTACTAGTAATTCAACAGTGTATTAGTATCATGTTCTGCCATTGTGTTACAGCTGTGTTATGTTGTTGACCTTGTGGGCTCCACCTATGGGCCATTGTGTGGCTTCACCCACAGGGGGATATGTTGGGGCATGTACGGGCTCTGCCCATGGCTCCTCCCCTTGAAAGGAAATATAAAGAGCAGTTGACCTGCAGGAGGTTCACAGTATTGTACCAGTCACAGGCAGGCTCTGTTCTAAGCTGATTAAAACCTTGGTTTGCTTCTACTCGTGTCTTTGAGTGAATTGATGGTCGCATCAGTGGCTTAAGTGGGTCGGTGCAAACTCGATGGGCCGAATGGCTTCCTTCTGCACTGTATGTTCTATGTTCTCCAGCAATGGGTTGAAGAAACCGGCTGCTGCAACAAAGAGGATGTGGCAGAACATGGCAAAAGAGGCCGGCAGCAGGAACAGTGTGTTACGCTCCTGGATTTAAGGACCTAACGTCATCAGGAAAGGTGAGTACTTTTGCACATTCACTTACATTCTGCTGTGCGCATCACACTACCTTTTCACTCTGCCATTTTGATCCTACTCTATCACATACTTGCAAGTGCATGCATTGTTCTCTTTAGATGCGCTTCTCATATTCCCATTTATCTATCCCCTACTCAAGCTGATCCATATGAATTTGATGCCTCTCCCTGATAGACCTCATCAAATGCACTGCATCAATTAAGTGGACATATCCTGTTACACTCATAGGTCATCCTCTATGTTATAATCTGGTGAGGAGATTTAGAATGGCTCCCCTCGTCTCCAGGGAGCAGTCTCGGTGGTTTTAGCATCAAACTCGGTGAGTAATGAAGTACCTTACCACCAGGATTTGCGGCCTAGTCTCCCGGGAGCAGTTTCGGTGGGTGCAGCATTGAACCCGGTGAGTATAACATAACTTGCCGCGGGGATTCACGGCCTAGTATCCAGGGAGCAGTCTCGGTGGGCAGAACATCAAATTTAGAACATAGAACATACAGTGCAGAAGGAGGCCATTCGGCCCATAGAGTCTGCACCGACCCACATAAGCCCTCACTTCCACCCTATCCCTGTAACCCAAATACGGGCCTAGTCTCCAGGGAGCAGTCTCGGTGAGCAGAGCATCGAACTCGGTGAGTATAAAGTAACTTCCCTTGGAAATTCCACTAAAGCTGAAGAAAAAGTGACGTCAAAGGAAAGCTGTGACCTGATTGGCTGATAGGGAATCTGTGCTAAATTTTAAAAACACTGCAAAACGAATTAATGAATGAACTAAGTAGAGATGGGCAGGCAATGTGCTGTAGCTGCATGATGTGGGAGTTGGCAGATCCCACTGCGAGCTGCAGTGACCACATCTACAGCAAGTGTTGGTTGCTTGAGGAATTTGCACTCTCACAGTTGATGAGTTGGAGTCTGAGCTTCAGACACAGCAGAACATCCGAGAGAGGGAGAGTTACCTGGCCACTTTGTTTACGGAGGCGGTCACACCCCGTAGATTAAGTACCTCAAATTTGGTCAGTGGCCAGGGACAGCAGGGTGAGGCAGGTAGAGGGATCCTGAATTCAGGAACTGAGGAGCCTCAGCTCTTGGCCTTGTTCAACAGGTATGAGGTACTTTCTCCCTGTGTGGACGAGGAAAAGGGTTAGAGGGAGGACGAGCTAGCTGACCACTGCACCGTGGTACAGGAGGCCACTCAAGCGGGAGGAACAAAAGGGCAAGTGATAGTTGTAGGGTATTCTGTAATTAGGGGGATTAATAGCACCCTTTGTAAACAGGATCAAGAGTATTGCATGGTATGTTGCCTGCCCGGGGCCAGGGTAAGGTACATCTCTGATAGACTTGAAAGTATATTGGAGTGGGAGGGGAAGGATCCAGTTGCTATGGTCCATGTTGGGCCAACCAACATAGGCAAGACTAGGAAAGAGGACCTGTTGGGGGATTATCAGGAACTGATAAATTAAAGAACAGGTCCTCAAGGGTTATAATCACTGGATTACTACCCGAGCCACCTACAAATTGGCATAGGGATGAGAAAATTAGGGAAGTAAACACGTGGCTAAAGGAATGGTGCGGGGAAGAGGGGTTCCATTTCATGGGGCACTGGCATCAGTATTGGAACTGGAAGGATCTGTACCGTAGGGAGGGTTTCCACCTGAATAGAATGGCTTGAGGTACATAAGGAGGAGGTGTTAGCGATTCCTGAAAGTGTTAAAATAGATAAGTCCCCTGGGCCGGTTGGGATTTATCCGAGGATTCTCTGGGAAGTTAGGGAGGTGATTGCTGAGCCTTTGGCTTTGATCTTTAAGTCATCTTTGTTTTCAGGAATAGTGCCAGAAGACTGGAGGATAGCAAATGTTGTCCTCTTGTTCAAGAAGGGGAGTAGAGACAGCCCCGGTAACTATAGACCAGTGAGCCTTACTTCTGTTGTGGGCAAAGTCTTGGAAAGGTTTATAAGAGATGGGATGTATAATCATCTGGAAAGGAATAATTTGATTAGAGATAGTCAACACGGTTTTGTGAAGGGTAGGTCGTGCCTCACAAACCTTATTGAGTTCTTTGAGAAGGTGACCAAACAGGTGGATGAGGGTAAAGCAGTTGATGTGGTGTATATGGATTTCAGTAAAGCGTTTGATAAGGTTCCCCACGGTAGGCTATTGCAGAAAATACGGAGGCATGGGATTCAGGATGATTTAGCAGTTTGGATCAGAAATTGGCTAGCTGGAAGAAGACAAAGGGTGGTGGTTGATGGGAAATGTTCAGACTGGTGTCGAGTTACTAGTGGTGTACCAGAAGGATCTATTTTGGGGCTGCTGCTATTTGTCATTTTTATAAATGACCTGGAGGAGGGCGTAGAAGGATGGGTGAGTAAATTTGCAGATGACACTAAAATCGGTGGAGTTGTGGACAGTGCAGAAGGATGTTACAAGTTACAGAGGGATAAGCTAGATAAGCTGCAGAGCTGGGCTGAGAGGTGGCAAATGAAGTTTAATGCAGAAAAGTGTGTGGTGATTCATTTTGGAAGGAATAACAGGAAGACAGAATACTGGGCTAATGGTAAGAAGTGGTAGTGTGGATGAGCAGAGAGATCTCGGTGTCCATGTCCATAGATCCCTGAAAGTTGCCACCCAGGTTGAGAGAGTTGTTAAGAAGGCGTACGGTGTGTTAGCTTTTATTGGTAGAGGAATTGAGTTTCGGAGCCATGAGGTCATGTTGCAGTTGTACAAAACTCTGGTGCGGCCACATTTGGAATATTGCGTACAGTTCTGGTCGCCACATTATAGGAAGGATGTGGAAGCATTGGAAAAGGTGCAGAGGAGATTTACCAGGATGTTGCCTGGTATGGAGGGATGATCTTATGAGGAAAGGCTGAGGTACTTGAGGCTGTTTTCGTTAAGAGAGAAGAAGGTTAAGAGGTGACTTAATTGAGGCATACAAGATGGTCAGAGGATTAGATAGGGTGGACAGTGAGAGCCTTTTTCCTCGGATGGTGATGTCTAGCACAAGGGGACATAGCTTTAAATTGAGGGGAGATAGATATAGGATAGATGTCAGAGGTAGGTTCTTTACTCAGAGAGTAGTAAGGGCGTGGAATGCCCTGCCCACAATAGTACTGGACTCGCCAACACTAAATGCATTCAAATGGTCATTGGATAGGCATATGGACGATAAGGGAATAGTGTAGATGGGCTTTAGAGGGGTTTCACAGGTCGGCGCAACATCGAGGGCCGAAGGGCCTGTACTGCGCTGTAATGTTCTATGTTCTATGAATGATCTGGGACCAGTGTTCTAGTGGAAAAGATAAATAGGGTGGTCACAAGGACTTCAAACGACAGGAAGTATTATGGTTAATGGGAAGCAAAGCAGCAGGTTAGCACATGGGAAGGTGGGTTCCACTACATCGAACGTTATGAAAAAAGATAAAGGGAAGAAGAACTCAGGAGATGTTATTCATGGAGATATTAGGATTTTTAAAAAAGTATAAAAACTGGCATATGGGCACTTTACCTGAATGCTCATAGCATTTCAAACAAGGTAAATGATTTTACGACACAAATCATTGCAAATGAGTATGATTTAGTGACCATTACAGAGACATGGTTGCAAGATGGTCACGACTGGAGGTAAATATCCAGGGGTATCAGACTATTCTGAAGGACAGACAGGAAGGTAAGGGAAGTGGTGTAGCTCTGATATTTAAGGATGACATCAGGGCAGTAATGAGAGATGATATAGGTTCTATGGAGAAAAAGGTTGAATCTATTTTGATGGAAATTAGAAATAGGCGTAGTCTATAGGCAACCAAATAATAACATCATGGTGGGCAGGCATTAGACGAGGAAATAACTGATGCATGTAAAAATGGTAAGGCAATTATCTTGGGGAATTTTATCGCCATGTCGATTGATCAAACCACGTCGGTCAAGGCAGCCTTTAGGAGGAGTTCATAGAATGTATCCGCGATAGTTTCCTTGAACAGTATGTGATGGACCCTACAAGGGAGCAAGCTATCATAGATCTGGTCCTGTGTAATGAGACAAGAATAATTAATGATCTCATAGTTAGGAATCCTCTTAAAGCGAGCAATCACAGTATTGTTTTTACTTTAAAATATAGATGGAGGGTGAGAACGTAAAATCCAACATCAGTATCTTGTGCTTAAACAAAGGAGACTATAATGGGATGAGGGCGGAGTTGGCTAAGGTTGCCTGGGAGCAAAGACTTTATGGTGGGACAATTGAGGAACAGTGGAGGACTTTCAAAGCAATTTTTCACAGTGCTCGCCAGTGAAAAGGAAGGACTGTAGGAAAAAGGATAATCAGTCATGGCTAGGTAAGGAAATAAAAGAGGGTATCAAATTGAAAGAAAATGCATATAAAGTGGTAAAGATTAGTAGGAAACTAGAGGATTGGTAAATCGGTCAACAAAAAGCCACAACAAAAGCTATAAAGAAAAGTAACGTAGATTACGAGAATAAACTAGCTCAGAATATAAAACAGGTAGCAAATGTTTCCACAAATATATAAAACAAAAATTGTGGCTGAGGTCAACATTGGTCCTATGGAGGACGAGGAGGGGGATTTAATAATGGGAAATGAGGAAATTGAGGAAATTGCTGAGGCATTGAACAGGTATTTTTTGTTGGTCTTCACAGTGGAAAACACAATAACATGCCAATAATTGATGGCAAGGAGGCTAGAACGGTGAGGACTTAGAAACAATTATTATGACTAAGGAGGTAGTTTTGGGCAAGTTAATGGGGCTAAAGGTAGACAAGTCTCCTGGCCCTGACGGAATGCATCCTACTGTATGAAAAGAGATGGTAGAGGAAATAGCAAATACGCTTGTGGTAATTTACCAAAATTCGCTGGACTCTGGGGCAGTTCCAGCCGTATGGAAAACAGAAAATGTGACGCCACTGTTAAAGAAAGGAGGTAGACTAAAGACAGGTAACTGTAGGCCAGTTAGCTGAACTTCTGTGTGGGGAAAATGCTTGAATCTATTATCAAGGATGAAATAGTGAGACACCTGGATAGAAATTGTCCCATTGGGCAGACGCAGCATGGGTTCATGAAAGGCAGGTCATGTCTAACTAATTTATTGGAAATGTTTGAGAACATTACGAGTGTGGTGGACAACAGGGAGCCCGTGGATGTGATGTATCTGGATTTTCAGAAGGCATTCGACAAGGCTGCTGCATAAGATAAAGGTACATGGTGTTATGGGTAATGTATTAGTATGCACAAAGGATTGGTTAACTAACAGAAAGCAAAGAGTGAGGATAAATGGGTGTTTTTCTGGTTGGCAATCAGTGGCTAGTGGTGTGCCTCAGGGATCAGTGTTGAGACCGCAATTGTTTACAATTTAAATGGATAATTTTGAGTTGGGGACCAAGTGTAATGTATCAAAGTTAGCAGATGACACTTAAATGAGTGGTAGAGCAAAGTGTGCAGAGGACGCTGAAAGTTTGCTGGTGGTTTGTGAGTTCCCGATGGCGTGGACACATGTGCTCTCACTTTTCGTGAACCCGGCCTAACCACAGTCGGGGACGGGGGGGAGCGGATGGCTGGGGGGGGCTTCCACGAGGACTTGGGATGCATGTGGGGGGTGGCGAGGGGGTGTCGGGGGGGGGGGGGGGGGGGGGGGAGGGGTGGCGCTATCTGGCAGGTTTGGTCCACGCGCAGCCGGCGCCATGTTTGACAGTGCGACCGCTGCAGGTCGTTGCTGTGTGCATGCGCGGCCACGGACCCGGCTATTCTCCAGTCATTTATATTAGGAAGGCTGTGCGTTTTATGTGGCACGGCTGCTAACACCTCATCTGTTGGTAGATCAGTGCTGGGACCTCGCCGATTTGTTTGGCGTAAAACCAGACACTTCCTCTGGACTTAGCCTCAAGATCAGAGAATCCAGCCCCTTATCTTTTGTGCTTCTTCCCACCTTCCCTGCTTTGACTTGCTTCAAACTATTACATTTCTAAAATGTTTCACGGTTCTGATGAAAGATCATTGACCTGAAACATTAACTCCGTTCCTCTCTGCATAGATACTGCCAGACCTGCTCGACATTTCCGCACTTTCTGTTTTTATTTCAGATTTCTAGCAGCTGCAATATTTTGCTTTGGTGTTAACAATGTTACTATTCAACAGTCATACCTTGACAATACTGATGTATACGGTTTCTCTTTCCTCTCTGGTAGGGCATTCATGTATGCCTCTCCCGGATGATGAGTCCTCAGAATAGGTGCTTCTCACTGATGGTAAACTCTTAAAGTACTCACCCTAACTAGGCACTGGAATTACATAAATTTATTACGTTGCACCCCTCTCCTGTGTTGCATGTTCTTGGTTGCCAGGTGGCAACTCACCTTTTCATTTGCCTGTTGAGACCAGTTGGAATATTAGAATTGACTGGGTACAACAGGGGTTGTGATGGGTGGATGGTTGTTTACAGCTTAATGGCAGTGGGAATGGAGGATGGTGAGGAGAGACTGTCAGGTCAATATGATTATTACATCAGTAAAGTGGAAATAACTAGCTGAACCATACAACCATAAGGGATGTTGTGATTGTGATTTGATTTTCTTGTGTTTGCCTTGATGAGTGAGGGGCATAGCTCTTTTCAGCAATATTCAAATATAACTTTGTTTTTTTTTGCTGCCCTTCCAGGCTTGACCTACTCTTAGATAATTCTACAGTTGCCCCAGCCTGCTCTCTCGCCAAGCTTCCTGCCTAGCATTCCTACGGAGTCTAATCTTGCCAATCTGCCTCTCCACAACTCACCCCTCCCATTGCTGACCCTGTGGACTCAGCCAGTGGATCAGGTATAACGCCTCCCCCCCCGTCTCCACACCTCCCTTCAGAGGTTCCGTTCAATATGATCGAGACCTGTCGATCAGCTATTTCCGTCACTTCCTTCCCATGCCTGAGCTCACCAGGCCATACTTCCTCTAACGTTCTCCAGTTCCCTAGCTCTGAACTCGCACCATTCTGCTATCTCTTGCAGGGCTAGCACCGGTGCCGCGTGGGACACTGTCAGAACACGCAAAAAAAGGTGGGGTGAGGGTCACGCTGAGAAGATGCAGCCGCACGTAAACTATACAACCCCACACACACACCAATCTGATCCGAAAAGATGGCCCTGGTTCTGCTGGACCGCATCCCCGTCCACCCCGACCTCCTGACCACCCTCCACTACTCCCCCCAGCCCTGGCAGAAGCCCCCCAGCCGGCAGCACGAATATTGGCGAAGTATGGCAGTGCTGGACACTGTCCGTACGCCCTTTCTCTCTCTCCGCAGCCACCACACCATGTTTACAACTGTTGAAAGCACACGTGGACCGCGCCGTCAAGAACTCGGCCCATCGGAGGTGGCGCGTCATGGGTGGGCCCGCTAATGAGATGCGAACACAGTTGCAACTGCGCATGGCATGTGTCGCAATGACACTGTTTTGGAGGGGGCGGAGCATCGTGATTCGCCGTCAAACCGGCGCCTGCCTCAATTTTGGCATCGGGAGTTATTCTCTGTCCGATTGCCGTTCCCAAATTCAGCGTCGGGCAATGGAGAATCCAGCCCCTGGTGGCGGTCAGTTTTGGAAATTGAAAAACCAACAGTGGTTCTCTGCTCCTGTTGAGATTCAGACGCACTGGGCAGAATAGAAGAGCTTTTCTCACCATCAGTCCATGCTGTATCCAACCTGACACTGAGGACAGGTATCAGAAATGTGTTTCATTTTTCAGCATGAGCTGCACTATAAAACTATGTTTAAGGTGTCCGATAAAAATTTAACATAAAATAAGTTTGCAAACTTTGAGCAGAAAATGAAAATAAATTGGATTAAAAATGGGTTTGCGCCACTTTTTGATAATGGGGCTATGATTCAGGACTTGCCTGCACTGGTTTTGGTGGAGGTAAGCAGCATGTAAAGTTCATGGTGTCAGCTCATTTACCTGATTGTAGCATAGGGCTAAAATGACTTGACTTCTCATTCCCTGCACTATCAGCTGTCTCTGGGGTGCGAATAACGTATTGTGTAGCCTGCCTTCTATTCTTAGAGGTAGTCCTCTTAAAGGGAAACTGCATTGATTACAGGACATTGCTAAATAATATTGATACAATTGTAAATTGTGAAAAGAAATGGATTACTAGGGCAGAGAGAGTGTTCCAAAGTCATGGATGAAAGTCCGGAAGCCCTAGTGCTGAAGGTAGACGGGAGGAGAGACACCATGGTCCCACGGTCCTCGTTGGGCCATCCTCAGAAGGGATTGGGAGCAGGTAGCAGCAAGGTCATTTCCTGTCACCTAGCGCTGAGGACCAGATAATAGTGCCACAAAAAGATGACTGACTTCATTGACGTGCATCTTCACATGACATCTCCCATTCAATGCAACAACAATCTCTCACACTTCCATCATCTATCTAGCATTAGCCCCTGGCACTTGGGTCCCATGCCTAACATACAGATACCCCACCTCACCGTCACACACCTACCAATGCTGCCAGCCTCATACCTACTTCTTGCTGCCTTCACACAGCTCCAGCTTTCAGCTATGATGGGCACATCATCCAAGTACAGTGCTGCTCAATCACTAACATTATGCCTGCAGTCTTGTTGGACAAGATGGCACACAATAGAAGAAACAAAGCTAGGCCAGCAGGGGACAATCAAAGGATGCCTGCCTCTCTTGAACTCTATGGGGGAAATAGCTCTCAGTATCACAGAGACATCTGCACTAGAGTCCTTGCTATCCGACATCACTGAGGGCATTGAGGATGGTGTTTCTACTTTATGCTCCTTCTCAATTTCCAATTCCCATTAATCGGTTGCCAGGCATGATAAGCAAGTTGCAGATGGTGTGACCATGAACCTTTTGCTCTCCCCTTCCCTCTATTCACACATGTTTTGGCATTTGGGTATCATATTAGCTAGTGGGGCATATGTGACTGATGTACCATCAATTGAACGCGAGACGAGTTGCTGTACAAAAGTATGGCTTTAATCAGCTAGATGTTAGCCCTGCAGTCGATTACAGTATGTGGACGACCGCCGGGCGTACTGGGTATTTATACCCCGCCCTGGAGGTGGGGTTAACTCAGCCTCTCGACCAATCGGGGAGTCGTCGCATGTCTGGTCTCAACCAACCGGTCGAGAGGCACATGACCGACCAGGGCCAATGGTAAGCCGGTGTTCTGCACCAATGGCAGGCAGCTATGCTAATCATACCACCACAGTGACATCATGATAGGACGAGTTTAGTTGCTTCTGGCACCTCCTATCTTTCTCAAATTCACTGCAGATGCGGTGACTGATGATGTAGTGTGCACCCTCAGCAGATGTTTATCTTCTTTACCACTGTCTCCAGTGGTCCTATGTATCTGAATTTCAAACCTTTGGTTAATAAGCACTGTCAGAATTGTGCTGATGTATGACATTAAGTCGGAAAAACTCTTGCTAATATGACACTTTGGGTTAAATTTCCTTACATAATCTGACAATAGAAATTTGAAGATATAAGAATGTTTGAAATGTTAGTAGCATCGGCTTTGGCAAATGGTCCTTCGGGATTGGGTTCAGTTTTTAGGAGGTAGCTGTTTTGGAATTTGTGCTTACTTCATTTGAAATGTGCTGAACAAACTCAAATTTCTGTCATCAACATAATTAGAATAAAATAATGGAGTCCCCAGTCTGTATTGGGCACGGCAACATGAGCTCGGTAGTTGGGGGAAATCATAATCTTAAAAATGTTTGCTTGCCATTAAAAGGGTTGCATGTATTTCTTAAATATATTTTTTAAAACATTATTATTCCTTCATGGGATGTGGGTGTTCCTGGCAAGGCCAGTTCTGCTGCCATTGCCAATTGTCCAGGTAAGGATGAGTCATTTCCTTCCCTGAATAGTGAACCAGTTGTGTTTTTATGACGATCGATAATAATTTCATGGCTACCATTACTGAGACGAGCTTTCAACTGTAAGTTTTATTCATTCAATTTAAATTCCGCAAGCTGCCATGGTGGGATTTGACCCTATGACCCAAAGCATTGGCCTGGGCCTCTTGATTACTAGCTCAGTGACGTTGTCACTACATCCCCATTCTCCCCTCCCCCTCCCCCACACCCCACCTTGTCTTTCCTAAAAAGTAATAAAAGCAAAATAAAGTCTGGTAGGATCAATGGCCCCACATTCTAGACACTTTAGTTCCTGGAAACAGTTTGCTATTACCCTATCCCTTCCATTCATAATTTTAAACATTTCTGTCACATCACCCTCCCTGTAATCTGTGTTCATTTAATGAAAATAGTCCAAGACTTTAATTCAATTAGTCTGGCGGATCAGAGGCTCTAAGGCTTTAAGCACTGTTGCATGATCAATACTAATACCTTAAAATACCTTTTGTGTTATGGCAAGATCTGAATTTTCGCTTGTCCTTCTTTATCATTCATGTCAGAAAATCTTTACTCTTACAAAAACTGTCCCCGAATGAAAAAAAAATATTTTTTTCCCTCTGATTATTATAATAGACCATTGCTGGAATTCTCTGGTCATTGCAATTCACTTTTCCTACCAACAGCCTGCCCCTGCATCTCCCCCCCCCCCCCCCCCCCCCCCCAAATTCCACCCCGGCCGTGGGTTTCCCAGTGGCGTGGATTGGTTACAACGAGGGATCCCATTGGCAAGCAGCTGCCAACAAGTTGCGTGCGGCTGAGAAAAACGCGCCAGGTGGACCGGGCATGATCACCTCTGTAGTATCGCTTCTGCTTAGCAATGATAAGCTAGTCCTGTTGTATAGAAAGGAAGTAATCACAGGAGGAGAAAATGCTGCTGAACACCAGACCCTTGCCTCTGAGGCAGCATTTAGGTTTTACAGACTGTGCTATAAACCTAGATTCTTGTCAGATCAGTATTGTATCCATTCAGTTCTTGGAAACACAGCACGAGGCCTGGGGAGGAGTATGAAGGAGAGTACTTCTACATTTGCACAGTCATGGATATATGTTGCTTCTACTGTCATCGATCTTGGATTACATGGCTACTTTATGGCACCTGCAACATAGCCTCCAATGGTGTAGGTATGAACAGTAGAAAATCTCTCCTGAAGGCTCGAATGTGGTTACAGAGGCCTTGGGCTCAAGTCGTAAAGAATAATGTTGCAAAAATAGAGTAAGCCAACTTGCATGCAGAGAACAACAGATCTCATTGCTAGCCCTGCTGTAACAAAGGAAAGATTTATGAGCTATATGGCTTTTGAGATTTCTGTTTCTGTGGCTGGGCGCAACTAGGGTTGCCAATTATGATTAAATGTATTCCTGGAGGTTTCATCACATGACCTACCCTCGTGCTGCAGTCATTAGTCAGTTAACACATGAATCCTTGTGATGTACAGAAATTCCAGTGCCAACTGGGAAACAAAAACATCTTATTATAATAATAATCTTTATTAGTGTACTACCCCACTGGATGATGCTTGACTGTAGCCAAACAGCCTTTTATATTTTCTCATATCCAATATTCTTATGTCTGGTAGATAGAGAAATGTTGAAAGAAAATGACAAAAAAAATGTTGATGAATGTCCCGATTATGTTTCACCATGATGGCACACAGCAGTCTCCTGGAGACTGATCTTCAATTGCCGCAGACTCAGGCCAATCCTGGAGGGTTGCAAACCTTCGGTATTCTGAACCTGCTTCAGCTTTTTTGAATATGTTGAGAGACTGATTTGCAGCAATGTCAGAAATGACCAAGGCAAGGCGGTACAGCTTTATGACTGTATTTACCTTTAATAACCAATAATGCACAGCCTGCAAGGATAAAAAGGAGGGAAATAGGTCAGTCAGAAGGAAGTTTGCAGAGAATGGGATTTAGAGTGAATCGACTGCGAAGGAATGCGAATGTCTTGCTGATTGCTGCACTTTAATACAGAAGTGTCATGGGTGAGTAGACCTCACTTGTTTAAACTATATATCTAATTGACTACAGTGTCATGAGCCTGCTTCAGCTTCTCGGGATACTTTGAGAGATGCTTTGCAGCAATGTCATGCATTAGTCATGGATGAGATGGCTGATGCAGTCTATGAATCATCAAACATCCTGTGGCAACTGTTATTAATGGTGTCAGAAAACAAGCAGGCCAAGGCAGACACCAGATCAGGACATTACTGGTTCTGCACATGGCTGACTCTGATGCAAGGCCTTATCACAAAGTGGCCTAAGGGCACCAGTATCCTCTCCTCCAAGCTGCCATGAAACCCTGTAGCCTGCCAGAACATTTGCTCCTTCAGATGGTAACCAATTGGAAGAATTAAGAGGGTTTTAGATGTTGTGCTGGATTCTCTGCCGCATGGGGAACTCCTCTACTGGTGGCGGGTGGGAGAGAATCCAGCATCAGGCAGAAAACGGGATCAGTGTCGGCATTCCAGTGCTCCGGTCTCCTGCTGGCAGCGGTTTTGAGCTTTGCGCCCCGCACAAGCGGGAGGATGCAAATGGGTCATGAGACCTATTAAGACCCATCTGCATCCTATTATTGGGCTAGGTACTCTGGGCGGGTTTCTCCGTCCCGCCGCACCAGATTTCTGTTTTTTCCATTTTGCTGGCTGGTCAATGGGTTTTCCCATTGTGGGGCAGCTCCACACCATCGGGAAACCCCCGGGCTGCTGGCAAAACGGAGAAACCCGACGGCAGAGAATTCCGCACCATGTTCTCAGGGTCCTCATGATTCCCTGGTCCTCTGGGCGAGGAATCACGTCAGTGAGAATTGATGCAGGTCTTGACAAACGCGTCCCTGACGTGGTGGATCTTGCAGTAGGCCAAGGGGGTAAATCTTTGCCCCCAAAGTCCATCGGAGAGCCACCCATCCCCCCACAATGCAAGACCTGCCCACCCCACCCCCACCAAACCCCCCTCAGCGCTCCCATCAAAGATTCCCGAATTAAAGAGACCCCTGTGGTGATATGCATCACTGTAAATACACAAGGGGTTAATGTAAATACACTACGACTAAGTAAACACTAGAGGGAGCACCAGAGACATCATGACATGCAGACATACAGCTAATGAACACTTAGAATAGGACGCAACCAATGGGCAGTCAAGACACCCAGAGATGGGTTTATTAGAGACTTCCGGTGGCGCCCTCGAGGAGGCAGGTCGCAGGTCGGATCGCTCCCGCCCGAGATGGGCAAACGGACCTTTGTCTACGGACTTTTTAGGGACCTGGCAGCCTGAATCGGTGGAGGAGACGACAGGGAAGAGGCTTTCTTCCCGGGGTATGGGCAGCTGGACCAGAAGCGGTCGAGTGGAGCGGGAAGGATCGAAGCGGGAGCAGCGGGGAACCCAGGCCGGGCGGCCAAGCATGGCGGACGGCGGGGACCGGGGAGCGGAGGCTCACTGGCCAAGGGAGGAGCAGATTGAGTTCTTCAAGAACTGCTTCGCCGAGCTGAGGAGGGACACGCTGGACCCGATGAGAGCGGTGATGGACCGAATGGTCGAGACACAGGCGGCCCAAGGGAAGGCGCTCAGGGAGGTCGAGGCGAAGCTCTCCAGTCAGGAGGGAACGGTAACGGAGCTGGAGCACGAGGTGGAGGAGCTGAACGCCCGTCAGAGGAGGATGCAGGAGCAGCTTGAAGAGCTGGGGAACAGAGCCAGGAGGCAGAATTTAAGAATCGTTGGCCTCCCCGAGGGCTGCGAGGGGTCGGATGTGGGCGCATACGTGACGGGTATGCTTGAGGCGCTGATGGGACCGGAGGCCTTCCCTCAACCCCTGGAGTTGGATGGGGCACATAGAGCCCCCGCAAGGAAGCCCAGGACGGGCGACCGACCGAGGGCCTTGGTGGTCCGCTTTCACCGGCTTGCTGACAGGGAACGTGTGCTGCGATGGGCCAAGGCGGAGAGGAGCAGCAGATGGGAGAACTGCGAGGTGCGCATTTACCAGGACTTGGGAACGGAGCTGGCCAAGAGGCGTGCAGGATTCATCAAGGTAAAGGCAGCCCTCTACAAAAAGGAGGTGAGGTTTGGAATGCTATATCCTGCAAAGCTTTGGGTTACGTTTGAGGAACTCCACTACTACTTTGAGACACCAGAACAGGTTTGGACCTTTATTAAAGACAAGAAGCTGGACTTGAACTAATGGGCACTGAGTTCTTTCAGTGCTGTACAGTGGCGGCGGCCTGTTAACTTAAAGTTGCTCTGATTAGGACTTTTACTAAGAAAAAGAAGCTGGACTGGAACTAAAGGACTCGGGGCTTTCAGACATTTTGTGTGGCGGCGGTTTGTTAAACTATCCTGTACTGTAATGTATTATCTAAGATTGTTTTCAGCCTGGACAGAGAGTGGGGGCTGGAGGGCGCACTGTTTAGGGTCCTTTGGGGGGATCGCAATGGGGGGGGGGGGGGCCTGTGCTTGGTACCTTCTGGTGCGAGATCGGGGCCTCTGATGGGGGGATGGGCTAGGGGCTAGTCACGGGACTTGAAAGGGCTCGGTGGGATACAATTAGGTTAATGGGTCCCTGGTGGGTGGGGGGAGGGCCTGAGCGCTGGGACGGGAGACAGGTAGGCGCCAAGGGCAGGGGTCAGTGTGACTAGCGTAGGTCAGGGGGCACCAGGGAGATCGGAGGGGGGGCGGGGCGGGCTAGGGCCAAGCGCAGGGCTGACCTGGCAGGCCAGGCCTGGGGGAGTAGGGGAGACCAGGCGGGGGGGGGGGGGGGGGGGGGGCGGGGAGGGAGAAGAGGGTTAGGGCCACGTTAGCTTAGTGTAGTTGAACACGTGTGGCATGGGTAAACAGAGCTGGCAGGGAAAGTGCCGTATGGAAGGATTTTTGGTTTCAACATTTATTAACATGTTTATTCTTTCCCACTGTTCGTTTTCACTATGTTAAGGCTCTTTGCACAGGGCCATTTTTCGCTTTGTAACTGTTACAAATTTGTGTTAAATAAAAAACTTCAAAAAAAAAGACACCCAGAGATGACACTACCACAAAGGGGCATTACAAAACCCACATATAAAAGGACAGGGCGCACATGCTCTTTCTCTTTCCACAGGCGACACTTAGAGAGAAGGACAGGGGCAGATCAGAGCATCACACCCACCACATGGCTTAGAGCATACTGGTTAGTTAGACTGAGTTACTATAGCAAGATTAGCAGGAGAGTCGAACTCGGGGAGCAGAATTGTTAACTGATCAATAAATGTGTTAAACCTATCTCCAAGTCTGAACCTTCCTTTGTCAGAGCATACATCAAGGAAGCAGCTTATGCTACATGAAGAAGCAGAACAGAACACAACAACCCCTACCAGAGCCCCCCCTTAAGAGAGACACCCACCTGGAAGCCCCCCCCCCCCCCCCCCCCCCCGCCCCCCCCCCCCCCCCCCCTGAAGTGAGACCTTTGCTTGCAAGCCCCCATAAGAGATACCCTGCCTGGAAGACCCATAAGAGAGAACCCTTCCTGGAAGCCCCTCATAAGAGAGACCCCTGCCTGGAAGCCGCTCATAAGAGAGATCCCTGCCTGGAAGCTAGAGAGCAGTCCAGAGAGAGGCAGTGAGAAAAAGTAACTGCTTTAAAACATATCCGTGCAATACACCTGCTGGCTCAGGCAGAGGAAACAGCACCTGGAAATAGAAAACCAATCAGCTGGGTTTAAACTCCCTCCGTTCTTTGATGTGCAAGCCATTCATTCATGTATTTGTGAAATTGCTTTCCCTAAGCTGTGATTCAAAGTTTTCACACACACACACACACACACACATATAGTTGTCTACATTGTTTCATTCATTTCCCTGAGTGGATTTGAAGTACCTAGCTGTGGAACTAACAGAAAGCACTTAACTGTCTTTAATGTGATCCAGGAGCTGTCAGTCATAGCTAAATGTTTAGAAACATCATGGTTAGTTTCACAGCTGACTACTTCAAAGCCACTCAAGTGCAAATTGGATGCAATTCAGTTCCAATGGAAGACCTTGGGTGGGATCCTCCATTTCTGAGAAAAAGGGGTGGAATTCTCCGTTCCCCGACGCCGATTTCATAATTGGTGATCAGATGGAGAATCCCTTTTGACACCGCAATCGAGGGCGGTGCCTGTTTAACGCAGATTTTGTTTGCTCTGCCCCCTCCGAAACAGCGTAATCACGGCGTGTGCCGCACGCCATTGGGACGGAGTCGGTGTGAGCTGTGCTGCTGTCCAAGGAGGCTTCTGGTGGGGGGTGGCCAGGGGGTGGTGATGAGGTGGCAAGGGGGGCATTATCTGGCAGGTCGGGTCCGTGCACAGTCGGCGCCGTGTATTACGGCGCGATCGCAACAGGTTATCGCCGTGTGCATCTGCGACCACGGACCCGGCCATTCTCCGGCTGTTTATTTTGTCAAGGCTGGGAGTTTTACGCGGTGCGGCTGCTAGCCCTTCACCGGTTGCAGCATCGTTAAAGGGGCGCCGCCGATTTTTTTCATGCAAAACGCCACAGACCCTCCGCACTTAGCCTCAGAATTGGAGAATCTGGCCCGAGTGTTGATGCCAACGGAGAATCCGTGGATTTTTAAAACAGAAAAACCGGCGCTGCACCTGGACCGATTCTGCTACCATTGAGGGACCAGCACCTGTGCCGCGTGGTACACAATCTATTCCACTGAAAAATGGTAGTGGATACGCGAGTCCGTGATCGACACTTGGGAGGCTGACAAGCTGCAGCCACACATACACAATACACTCCATAGAGACACTTATCCCAGCCAAAAAGATGGCACTAGTTGTGCTAGAGCGCGCCCATTCAGCTGATGGCTCATCTGGGGCCAAACGGCACATAAGGGGGGTGCCCTGGGGGGGACACCTTTACGACCTGTGGCACCAGGTTCAAAGTGGGCTCTTAGCGGTGTGCGCAGCTTCATGTCTGCCTTGCCAGCTGTGGCAATGGTGATCAGTGTCTGCCCACCCCGACCCCACAGCCCACCTCCTGGCCACCCACCACCACTCCCCACAGCCCTGGCAGAAGCCCCCGGCCAGCAGCACAAATGTCACACATGGCCACGTTGGACACTTTACGTAACGCGTCTTGTTCCCTCAGCAGCCGCCATGCCGGTTTCACGATTCTCCACCGAATTGTCTTTCCCGATTTCGGCCTAGGCCAATGGAGAATCCCGCCCATAGTCTCCCAAACGGAGAATTCTGCTGTCATGTGCAATCAACCAGCATAAAGGGGAAGATTTTTGTAAAGCATATCAACTACACTCATACACCATACCTTGAAGAGAATAAATGCATTGCACTTAAGTTGACTGTTGTGTTAAGTGCATCGGTGGTGAAAAATAGAGAAGAAAAGCAGCAAAATCCGAGAACTACAATGGAGAGTGTAGATGAAGGTGGTATTGAGCAGGTTGATTTGCAGATCTAGTTTGTAGCTCTAAGAAATAGACCAACATTGGCACTTGTTTGAAGATATATTGAATCAATGCCTGATAATTCAGTCTTCTTCACTGCAGTCGTCTTCACTGCGTTTTACGTGAAACAAATCGGCGGCGCCCCTTTAGCGATGCTGCAACCGGTGAAGGGCTAGCAGCCGCACCGTGTAAAACTCTCAGCCTGCACAAAATAAACAGCTGGAGAATGGCCGGGTCTGTGGTCACAGATGCACACGGCGATGACCTGCTGTGATCGCGCCGTAAAACATTGCGCCGACTGTGCACAGACCCGACTAGTTTTAGCAACTAGTTCCTCATCACTTGTAGTTTTGTGCTGTGCCATGGGTTCATCATCCAATTCTTCAATCTCTATGCTGAGGTACCTTTTTCAGGATGGACTTACGTAGCAGTTGACAGTTCTTTGTGAAGACCTTTGGACACTAATGGACAATTTAGCATGGCCAATCCACCTAACCTGCATATCTTTGGACTGTGGGAAGAAACCAGAGCAGCCGGAGGAAATCCATGCAGACATGGAGAGAAAATACAAATTCCATATAGTCACCCAAGGTCAGAATTGAACACAGGTCCTTGGCGCTGTGAGGCAGCAGTGCTAACCACAGCCCCACCATTTTCTATTAGCATCCCTTAAATCTTTCTTCCCTTTCAGATAAAGGAGGCAGAGCTGAATGTGTTGAAGCATAGTTTGAGCTCCAGGGAAGCTGGCATTGATGCAGGTAATTTTATGCTGATGGTTACATACCAGATGGATGCTGAGGAAATATTTTCTTTGTAGGTTCTCGGAGAGTAGAACTCTAAATGGCAATCTGGGAGCAGTTAATACCTTTGCAAACTTTATAAATGCCTGTTGACTGTCAGGATTTTATGCCCTATCATGCTGCTCATGTTGGTCAGTGATGAAAGGCATGAATCTTCTTCCTTGCTAAATAATGTTTCTGTGATATCTCTGATGCATCCGATGACCTTCTTGATGGTCAACTTGCTGATGATGTAGATGTCCACAATAATAGGTTTCAGAGAACCAGATGCATAATAATTGAGTGCTGTAGTGACTTTGGCAGTATCTGACAGTACTATACGGATACTTGATCTCATCTGCTGTGCTTTTTAATTTGCTGGCATTGCTTTCCTGTCTAGCCTCAGGCTCATTAGGCAAATTTATTTTGCCATTCCTTTGTAGTTATGTGTGAATTGGTAGACTGGCTACATTGCACATCCTGATACTGTGGCTTGTGTCCCATAGGACAGCACCAACAGTCTTTTCTTGTTCTGCTGCTCCTATGTTGTTTACTGCTTATTATAATCTCCAGAGGATAAAGACAAACAATAACTTTCAGCTGAAGTTTATTAAGTTTTGCCCGCTGGTAAATAACTGACTGTTTCCTCTTCAGCAGTTACTCCCTCCATATAATGATGATCAATAAACTGCAAGGTGCTGGGTATGTAGTATGAGGCTGGATTCACCAAATCACCTTCAATGAGCCCATGTTTCAGCACTAGTTTGCATAGCAGGTTTACCCACCAGGTTGTCTCATTTAAATATTTTGCATATGCTGTCAGCTTGTTTCCCATGTGAACAGGGAGTGCTCGATCACTGAGGAGGTGGGTGGGGGGGAATGTGAAATGCAGTTTTTCTGAAAGGGCTTCAGCACTTAAAGGCACAAATTTATTTGGCCAAGGAGGCTGATTGTTGCCAGTGAAGATAACAGAAGAATTTCAAGTACTGTTCTATTTACTGTAGAGAGACTGGAGGCAGTGCGGAAATAGTTTAGTTTTTTAGATTAGGGAAACCATCCTAAAACAGCTATATGTAGTTCAGGGTGGGTACAATCTCTCAACCCCATAGGTTGTGGAAGCAAATGTACAATATGTTTAGGATTAAGTGATCGGCCTCCATAAATGCTCCCACTGAAAGAAAAGGAATCTCTATAATTGACGAATCCTGCTTTGGAAACCATTAAGAAGGCTTCTAGCCTTTTAATGGCAAGTCTTTATTAACAACTCATAACTACATATATACTTACAGTAGAAGATACAGGTATGGAGCTGACTCCATTTTAGGTCTTAACCCAACTGTGTCCCTGTCCAGATTGACCTTGGCTCTGGGTCAAGTGTCTTCTTACATCACTTTGAGTGTGGTGTTGTACTCAGACCCACGTTAATACTTTATGTACAAGGTTCTTCTGCTACACTTCCCCAAGCCTTTATTTAAAGTTAACTTTAGTTTACTTCCAAGTCTTACAAAACTTTTTGTTGTAGCCTTAATGCTGTTCTGACATTATTGCTACAGTACTAGCATTAACAACATTATCAGTCCTTGGTCTTTTGATCTCTCCAACCCCGCTCTTTGAAGCTAAAGGTTCAGGTGGTCTGGAGGTCTCATAACCCGTCAACATCTTGTTCTCTGTTCTGTCAGGAGAGTGGTATGTTCTGGTTGTTCTTGTAGGTTGGGCTGGTGATTGGGCATGATTTCATCAGCTTCTTCCATTGCTTAAAGTTAAATCATGCCTGGTTGATCTGGCTGATTTGACACTCTTGTTGTTACTCTTGACTATTTCTTGCAGGGTGGACAGAAATGGAATTTGCATATTTGCCTGTTTTTTCTTCTTCCTTTTCCGTTTAGGCCATTGAGGTTGACGAAGGGCATTCCTGTGGCAAGAAAAAGATTGAGCAATGTGCTCACTTCTGATTTTTGTTGTTGATGGTACACAACTGCTACCAGGTTCCAGCATACCTTGTGGACTTGGCACGCAGGCTGGAAGTTGTTGTATGTTCATGGTGGCTGGTTTATCTACCGACTGTGTTATCATTGTGGTTGGAGGTGGAGACTTCTCAGACTACTAAACCTTCTCTGGTACCACTTCCACTGGGGATATAATGGTAATTTTGTGTGATGTAAGTTGGTCTGACCATTGGGAACTGGAATGTGATGGGGGCATCTGCTCTGAAGAAAGAAAAGAAATATTACAGTTGGAATCAGAGTCTGAATACTCTTTAGTGCTTGATTACTCAACTCATAGAATCATAGAATTTACAGTTCAGAAGGAGGCCATTCGGCCCATCGAGTCTGTACCAGCACTTGGAAAGAGCACCCTACCCAAACCCACGCCTCCATCCTATCCCCATAACCAAGTAACCCCACCTAACCTTTTGGACACAAAAGGGCAAATTAGCAGGGCTGAGCCACATCTTTGGACTGTGGGAGGAAACCGAAGCACCCGGAAAAAGCCCACGTTGACACGGGGAGAAAGTGCAAACTCCACATAGACAGTCACACGAGGCCGGAATTGAACCGGGACCCTGTCGCTGTGAGGCAGCAGTGCCAACCGCTGTGCCACCAAGCCACCCACAAATACTGTAGCAGTCTTGACATCTTCTACTGACCGGTTGGTTAAGTTTGAGGGTTAAGCAGGCATCTCTAGCTGCTCAGAAGAGAAAAAAGCTGATTCTGAATGACATTCATCAGCTCAAAGATTAGTTTATCACCATACCTCAGTGGTTCAAGAATCATGCCATGGACTGGGATTAGGACACCTCACTGCTCCATGCAGGGGAGTTTCTGTTGTCTGAATTCTCTAACGTCCCCTGAGAAGAATGGCTGTGCATCTTCTGGGTCTTCGGCCTCATCTCTGGGTCATATGAACAGAGGACAAAGAACAAGAGTAGGTAATTCAGCCCTTGAGCCTGCTCCATCATTGAATAAAATCATGGTTGATCTGATAGTAACCTTAAATCTGCATCCCGCCAATAACCTATCCCTGCCTTACTTACAAAAATCCACCTTTGTCTTAAAAATATTCAAAGACTCTGCTTCCACCACCTTTTCAAGAAGAGAGTTTGAAAGACTCCTTTCCTCTGAGAGAAAATCATTTTGCCTCATTTTCCTTTTAAATGGGCGACCTCTTATTTTTAAACAGTGACCCCAAGTTCCAGATTCTCCCACACGAGGAAACATCTTCTTCACATCCACCCTGTCAAGACCCCTCAGTTCCTTATATGCTTCACTCAAGTCACCTGTTACTCTTCAAAACTCCAGCAAATACAAGCCTTGCCTGTCCAATCCCTCCACATAATAGAACCTACCCATTCCAGAGTGGTTAGTGCTGCTGCCTCACAGCACCAGGAACCTGGGGTTTAATTCCGACTTTGGGTGAATGTCTGTGTGGAGTTTGCACATTCTCCCAGTGTCTGCGTGGGTTTCCTCCACATGCTCCGGATTCCTACCACAGTCCAAAGATATGGAGATTAGGTGGTTTGGCCATGCTAAATTGCCCCTTCGTGTCCAAAGATTAGGTGGGGTGCTCTTTCAGAGGGTTGGTGCAGACTCAGTGGCCGAATGGCCTCCTGCACTGTAGGAATTCTATGGATCCTAACATTGTCAAAAGTATTAGTCTGGTAAACATTCTCAAGGGACGAAATAGCTGGGGCCTTAACAGATATCTTTGCAGAATCCTTGAGAACGGGTGAGGTCCCGGAGGACTGGAGAATTGCTAATGTTGTCCCTTTGTTTAAGAAGGGTAGCAGGGATAATCCAGGGAATTATAGACCTGTGAGCTTGACGTCAGTGGTAGGTAAACTGTTGGAGAAGATACTGAGGGATAGGATCTATTCACATTTGGAAGAAAATAGACTTATCAGTGATGGGCAGTATGGTTTTGTGCAGGGAAGGTCATGTCTTACAAACCTAATAGAATTCTTTGAGGAAGTGACAAAGTTAGTTGATGAGGGAAGGGCTGTAGGTGTCATATACATGGACTTCAGTAAGGCGTTTGATAAAGTTTCCCATGGCAGGTTGATGGAAAAAGTGAAGTTGTATGGGGTTCACGGTGTACTAGCAAGATGGATAAAGAACTGGCTGGGCAACAGGAGACAGAGAGTAGTGGTGGAAGGGAGTGTCCCAAAATGGTGAAAGATGACTAGTGGTGTTCCACAGGGATCCGTGCTCGGACCACTGTTGTTTGTGATATACATAAATGATCTGGAGGAAGGTACAGGTGGTCTGATTAGCAAGTTTTCAGATGATACTAAGATTGGTGGAGTTGCAGATAGCGAGGAAGACTGTCAGAGAATACAGCAAAATATAGATAGATTGGAGAGTTGGGCAGAGAGATGGCAGATGGAGTTCAATCCAGGCAAATGCGAGGTGATGCATTTTGGAAGATCTAATTCAAGAGCGGACTATACGGTCAATGGAAACGTCCTGGTGAAAAGTGATGTACAGAGAGATCTGGGAGTTCAGGTCCATTGTACCCTGAAGGTGGCAACGCAGATCGATGGAGTGGTCAAGAAGGCATACAGCATGCTTGCCTTTATTGGATGGGGTATTGAGTACAAGAGTCGGCAGGTCATGTTACAGTTGTATAGGACTTTGGTGAGGCCACATTTGGAATACTGCGTGCAGTTCTGGTCGCCACATTACCAAAAGGATGTGGATGCTTTAGAGAGGGTGCAGAGGAGGTTCACCACGATGTTGCTTGGTATGGAGGGTGCCAGCCATGAAGAAAGGTTGAGTAGATTAGGATTGTTTTCGTTGGAAAGATGGAGGTTATGGGGGGGGACCTGATTGAGGTCTACAAAATTATGAGAGGTATAGACAAGGTGGATAGCAACAAGCTTTTTCCAAGAGTGGGGGTGTCAATTACAAGGGGTCACGATTTCAAGGTGAGAGGGGGAAAGTTTAAGGGAGATGTACGTGGAAAGTTTTTTACGCCGAGGGTGGTTGGTGCCTGAAACGCTTTGCCAGTGAAGGTGGTAGAGGCGGGCATGATAGCATCATTTAAGATGCATCTAGACAGATATATGAACGGGCGGGGAACAGAGGGAAGTAGATCCTTGGAAAATAGGCGACAGGTTTAGATAAAGGATCTGGATCGGCGCAGGCTGGGAGGGCTGAAGGGCCTGTTCCTGTGCTGTAATTTTCTTTGTTCTTTGTTTTTTGAACTGCTTCCTTTTACATCCTTTCTTAAATGCGGTGACCAGTACAGTACGCAGTAATCCAAATGTCGTCTCACTAGTGCTCTGTATAACTGAAGCATAACCTCCCTACTTTGTATTCAATTCCTTTCACAATAAATTATAACATTTTATTTGTTTTCCTAATTACTTGCTGTAGCTGCATACTAGCCTCTTGCGATTCATGCATTAAGACACCCTGATCCCTCTACATCGCAGAATTCTGCAATCTCTCATCATTTTGGCAATATGCTTCTCTTTTATTCTTCCTGCCAAAATGGACAATTTCACTTTTTCCCCACATTATATTCAATTACCAGGGGCGCGATTCTCCGAAACGGAGAGAAACAGCCGACGCCGGCGTCAAAGCGGCGCGCCGAGAATGACGCGGCCGGCGGCGCCTAAGTGACGTCAGCTGCGTAAGCGCAGGTTGGCCGGCTCCAACCCGCGCATGCGCGGTTGCCGTCTTCCCCTCCGCTGCCCCGCAAGACACGGCGGCTTGATCTTGCGGGGCGGCGGAGGGAAAAGTGTGTGTCTCTTAGAGACGCCGACCAGGTGGGCACCGATCGCGGGCCAGTCACCTCATGAGCACGCCGGTGGTGCTCGATCCTCCCTCCGCCCCCCCCCCTCCCCACAGGCCCCACACTTACCTGTCGCGCAATGTTCACGCCGACAGCGATCAGGTGTGGTTGACGCCGGCGTGAACCGGTCGGGTTCGTCAGGCCGCTCGGCCCATCCGGGCCGGAGAATCGCTGATCGCCGTGGAAAACGGCGAGTGGCGATTCTCCGAGCGGCGTCACGCAAAATGCGACACGCCATTTTGGGGGCGGGGGGTTGTGGGAGAATCGCGGGGGGGTGCCAGGGCGGCGTATCGTGATTCGCCCGGCCCTCCCGCGATTCTCCCACCCGGCGTGGGGAACGGAGAATCGCGCCCCCAGATCTTTGCCCACTCACCTAACTTAATGGTGGCAGACGTCAGCTGCCTGTCAACTTAATTAGTTGCATTATGATTCAGAGCTCTTGGAAGAGAACCTGAGCTTTCTGCTTCTGAACCTAGAAAGCTGCAAGGTAACCAGAGTAGATGAAATGCATTCATGATTAACTTTGTTTCTCGCCTCATTTGAGAGTCATGTGTCGAGACCCGGAGTCCAGATTCAGGTTTAGCAATAAGTTGCTTCCAAACAATGCTTCTGACTGCACGACTTAAGGATTCCTCAGGGCATACTGGCCTGGAATTTAAAAAATCTATCTCACCCTTGTAGGCTGCAAGTGTTGCTTGCTAAAGCTGGACTTCCAAGAGAATAGAATGGAGTCTTCTGCTTGAGCAAAACTTCTATCTTTCATGTCTGTTTCCAGGCTCTTGTGTATCTGGAGCTTTTTCTTTCTGGTGAATTTTCTCAGAATTTCTAGCTTCAGCTGGGAGTTAGGTTCAGTGCAGAACCCATTGAAAGTCTCCTTTTTCGCAATTTGAAATGAAATGAAATGAAAATCACTTATTGTCACAAGTAGGCTTCAAATGAAGTTACTGTGAAAAGCCCTTAGTCGCCACATTCCGGCGCCTGTTCAGGGAGGCTGGTAGGGGAATTGAACCGTGCTGCTGGCCTGCCTTGGTCTGCTTTCAAAGCCAGCGAATTAGCCCTGTGCTAAACAATTTATCAGCATTGTTGTGAAAACGGGGTTTTAATACCGGGACTGCCAGCATCAAGTGTACTGTTTGGGGCACCATGAAGTAGGCTTCCAGATTAGGGAATTTTAACAGCAAGTCTTCATTAACAACTCATAATGTACATATTACAGTAGAAGGCACAGGTATGGAGCTGACTCCATTTTAGGTCTTAACTGTGCCCATCTCCAGACTCTGGGTCAGGTGTCTTCTTACGTCACTGTGTGGGCGGTACTGTACCCAATCCCACATTAATCCTTCATGTACTAGATCCTTCTACTGTACTACAGAAACTATGCTAGCAATAAGCAATCAGCCCACATCAATGCAGCCTGAAAGCATCTTACAATCTCTTAGAATTATAATCATAGAATCTCTGCAATGCAGAAGGAGGCAATTCGGCCCATTGAGTCTGTACCGACCCTCTGAAAGAGCATCCAACCTAGGCCCACTCCCCGGTCCTATCCCCATAACCGAACCTAGGGACAATTTAGCATGGGCAATCCACCTAACCTGCACATCTTTGGACTGTGGGAGGAAACCGGAGCACCCAGAGGAAACCCATGCAGACAGAGGAAGAATATGCAAACTTCACACAGGCAGTCACTCGAGGTCGGAATCGAACCTGGGTCCGTGGCGCTGTGAGGCAGCAGAGCTAACCATCAGTGAAGCTGTAGCACCCACTTGGTAGCAAAGACTAAGCCTTCCAATTAACTCCTATAACTGTTGCATCTTACTCAACAATAAATTTAGGCTCCATTAACTATTTTCTTGCCATTTAATTCTCTTTTTAAAGCAGGCTGCAATGCAGGCCAGACATAATAAGATATAGCCCTTGGGGCTATACTGATCAAGGGGGAAGGCGGGATCAACGTATTGAACTTGATGATCAGTCTTGCTCATAATGAATGGTGGAGTAGGTTGAAGGGCCAAATGGCCTTCTCCTTCTATTTTCTGTTTATAAGCTTCCAATTAATCTCCCATTGCAATGTCTCTCTCAACCATCCCACTGTTTCTGTTGTCTTTCTGCTTTCCTGATATCCATCCATGGATGAGTCAGAATTTTCTTTTGTTAAACACAGGGAAGACCAGAGCTGTGCTTTTTTGTCCCTGCCACAAGTTCTGTACTTTTCCTTTCCTTCCTGCATCACTAGCTCAAATTGAAGCCAACTATTTGCAATCTCGCCATCCTATTCAACTTCAGGCTGAAAATCAACCCAGGGGCTACATTCTCCGGCATCCACCACCGGGATCGGAGTTTCCTATGCAGCTGGGAATCCGGCTTTGTCAAAAAAACAGGATTGGCACCCGTTCCGATACTCCGGTCCATCACTGGTGGCGGATTGAGGTTCGCTCCCCACACCATTTGCATCCTAGTAACAGGCTGGGCATCGGATTTTCCAAGCCTGCGTGATTCTCTAGTACTCTGAGCGCTATTTCCCAGCGTGGCCCTGGCACGGTGGATCTCACGGTGGGCCAAGAGGGTAACTCTTAAAGGGAGTTGCCCTCAAAGTCCATCAGAGGTCTCCTGCCCCCTACAAGGAACTTCTGCTCACCCCACCCCTATGAGACTCCCGCACCAGAGACCTGCCATAAGAGAGACCCCTTCACCAGATACTCCCATTACAGAGACTCCTGCCTGGAAGCTTGATAGCACTCCAGAAAGAAGCAGTGACAAAAAGAATCACTGCTTTAAAACTGACCTGTACCCTACACCTGCTGATTCAGGCCGAGAAAACAACACCTGTAATTTCCAAGAAAGCGAAAACCACAACTGTCTGGATTATTTAAATTTAATTTCCCTTCATGCTGGAATGGATCTCAAGTACCCAGCTATGAAACTAACTGTAATGTTTATAAACACCTAGCTATGATTGACAGCTCTAGGACCACATCAAAAGTAGTTAAGTGCTCTCACTTCCTCTTTTTTCTCTGCAGATAACCTCCTTCTGCACTTGTATGATACTATGGGCGGGATTCTCCGACCCCCCCGCTGGGCTGGAGAAACACCCGGGGGGGGGGCAGCGTGAATCCTGCCCCAATGCTGGCTGTCGGATTCTCCGGCACCAGTTTTTTGGCGCGGGCGGGAATCGCGTTGCGCCTGTTGGGGGCTGTTGGCAGTGGCACCCCCCCCCCCAGCGATTCTCTGCTCCGCGATGGACCGAGTGGCCACTCATTTCCGGCCAGTCCCGCAGGCGTAAATCAAACAAGGTCCTCACCAACGGGACCTGGCTCTGCGGGCGGCCTGCGGAGTCCTCGGCAGGGGGGTGGGCACAGGGGAATCTGGCCCCAGGAGGGGGGGGGGCATGTGGCCAGGCCCGCGATCGGGGCCCAACGATCTGCAGGTGGGCTTGTGCCATGGGGGGACTCTTTCCCTCCGTGCCGGCCGCTGTAACGGTCCGCCATGGCCGGCGCGGAGAAGAACCCCCCTGCGCATGTGCTGGGATCACACCAGAACACCTTGGCGCTCCCGTGCATGCGCCAACTTGCGCCAGCCAGCGGAGGTCCTTCGGCACCGTCTAGTGTGGCGCCACTCGCGCCGGCATAGCCCCTGAAGGTGTGGAGGATTCCGCACCTTCTGGGTGACCTGACGCCGGAGTAGTTCACACCACTCCTCGGCGCCGGTACGGCCCACCCTGTCGCATAGCGGAGAATCGCGGCCTCAGAGTGACAGTCTAACATCCGTGGCAACAGTCTATGTAGTTATGCATAACCGAACCAAGCTGAGCATTGAGCAAATTAGTGTGTGCTAGTAGATGGTATCTCCGTTTTGGCAGAATTATTAAGGGAGGGTAGTACCGAAGCAAAAGGTTTGAGAATCCCTGGACTAGGAAACATAGACTCAGGAATTTAGGACTGAAATTAGGAAACATTGCTACAGCAAATGGTGGTAGAGGGTTGAAACTCTGTCCTGAAAATATCAGTTCATTCTGCATCCATCGTTAATTTTAAATCTCTGATTGACAGGTTTCTGTTAGTCAAAGATATTAAGGGATATGGTTCAAAGACAGGCATATAGAGTTAGGTTGCAGGCCACTTGTGATCTAATTGAAGGGTGCAGCAAGCCTCTGGAGAGTTGTGATTATGAGTTAAATGTTCAACTCCTGTTCCTATATGCTATTAGGATACTATTTAAAGCTTGGTCTAAAGGATAGATTTCATGTCACCCCATCTAATGTCTCCTTCTTTGGCTTGGTGTTCATTTTAACAAATGTGTGAAGCAGCTTGGGATGATTTTGGGGATAAAATTGCATTATAATTACAAATTGTTCTTGATGTAATACTGTTTGGCAATGTAAAAGCAACGGTCAAAATGCAACTTCAAACGTTGGTTTCAAGGAGTTCTGAGCAAGCAGGTGACCTCCCAGCCCTTGATTTCAGTAGGAACTCAGGGAAACCTTTACATCCACCTCAAACAGAGTTTCAGTTTAACATATCACCTGAAAAACAGCTCCTCTGGCACTGGAGTGCTCCCCTGATGCTGCACTGGAATATTAACCTAGAGTGTGCCCTGAACACACAAGCTTCTGACTTTGAGGCATAAGTGCTGCCCACTGAACCACAACAATCGCAAGAACTCGGAATGAGCAGCTGTGCTGCAAAAGGCTAATTTACTTTAATTATAATAATTTTTTGCCTTTAATGAGACTGGTGATGCCTGTGGTGTGGCTTCCAAATTTTAAAATGTTATCCTCCCACTGCTGAAACCTATTTTTCTGGTTCTGTTGGCCTTGTATGCTCCAAGCAGGGTGCTTCTCCCTTAACATAACATTAGGGAATCGGCCCTTCAGTACACTTTTAAGTGTCTGTTATATGAGTAATATCGAGCTTAATGACTTAATGCATGTCTCCAGTGCATTGGCACGCAGAAATCATTTTTTCTGAACAGCAATTTGGCAGCAAATGATACCTAGTCAAGAATTGTAAGCCATTACATATCTCAGAAATACTGATCTGTGGCCGTTTATCATTATAGGCATTGCAGTTAATGATGTTAAAATAAATAGTTGGGTGGGGGGGGGAGAATGTTCAGTTGTATGGAAAATTAGAAAATCAAAGTTAAAGGAGAAGGTGAGACTGCAGGTTAATGATGAGCACTTTTAACGAGTTAATGGGGTCAAGGGCTCAGGAAAGGTTAGTAAAGTTTCCAGAACATATTATAGAACAGAGAATATAGACAGTGGCAGGAATCTAACATCAGGCACAGAAAAAAAGGGGACAACAATGAGAAGCGGGGCAGTCAACGTAGGACTGAGGATGTTGTACCTAAATGTGCGCAGTGTATGAAATGAGGTGAATGTGCTTGTTGCGCACATTGAAACTGGCAGGTACGATGTTGTGGGCATTACAGAGACATGACTGCAAGAGGATCAGGGCTGGGAACTAAATATCCAAGGATATGTATCCTGTCGAAAGGACAGACGGCTGGGAAGGTGGTGGGTGGTGCTTTGCATTGTTAGTAAGAAATTAACGTAAATCGAAAGCAAGGAGCGATATAGGGTCAGAAGGCGTAGAATCTGAGTGTGGGTAGAATTAACGACTCACAAAGGAAAAAAGAACCTGATGGGAGTCATGTACATGCCCCCTAGCAATAGTCAGGATGAGGGGCATAAAATAAATCAGGAGATAGAAGAGGCATACAAGAAAGGCAATATTACAATAATCATGAGGGACTTCATGGGCAGCACGGTGACGCAGTGGGTTAGCCCTGCTGCCTCACGGCGCTGAGATCCCAGGTTCGATCCCGGCTCTGGGTCACTGTCAGTGTGGAGTTTGCACATTCTCCCAATGTATGCATGGGTTTCACCCCCAGAACCCAAAGATGTGCAGGCTTTCCATGCTAAATTGCCCCTTAGTTGGAAAAAATGAATCGGGTACTCTAAATTTATAAAAGAAAAAATGAGGGACTTCAAAATGCAAGTGGACTGGGAAAATCAGATAGGTACCATATCCCAAGGGAAGGAATTTATGGAATGTGTACAAGATATTTTTTTGGAGCAGCTTGTGGTTGAGCCCACTAGGGAACAAGCAATACTAGATTTAGTGATGTGTGATGAGGAAGACCTGATTACGGAATTAAGGTGAAACAACCCTTGGGGAGCAGTGACCACAATATGATAGAATTTCTCCTGCAGTTTGAGAGTAAGAAGCTGGAATCAGATGTTACAGTTCTCCAATTGAATAAAGATAACTACAAGGCATGAGGGGGAAGCTGGCCAGAGTTGATTGGAAGGGGATAAAATCAAATTACTGCAGATGCTGGAATGTGAAACCTCCCAACAGATTCTGCCAGACCTGCTGAATTTTTCCAGCATTTTCCCCTTTGCTTGGAAGGGGCCCCTCGCAGGGAAGACAGTTGAACTGCAATGGCAGGAGTTTTGGGGGGCTATTCAGGAGACATAACAGAAATTCATTCCAAGGAGGAGGAAACCATGGCTGACAAGGGAAGTCAAGGACAGCATAAAAGCAAAGGAAAAAGTATACAATATGGCGAGGATTAGTAGGAAGCCAGAGGATTTGGAAGCTTTTAAAAGCGAGCACAGGACAATCAAAAAAGCAATAAGTGGGGAAGAAGATGAAATATGAGTGTTAGCTAGCGAGTAATATAAAAGAAGATTGCAAGAGTTATTTTTTGATATATAGAAGGTAAGAGAGAGGCAAGAATAGATATTGGACCACTGGAAAATGAGACTGGAGTAGTAGTAATAGGGAACAAATAAATGGCAGAGGAACTGAATAGTTACTTTGCATCAGTCTTCACGGTGGAAGACACCAGCGGGATGCCAGAGCATCAGGAGAATCAGGGGGCAGAGATGAGTGTAGTGACCATCACTAAGGAGAAGGTGCTTGGGGAAATTGAAAGGTCTAAAGGTGGATTAATCACCCGGACCGGATGGACTACATTGTAGGGTTCTGAAGAAGATAGCTGGGTTGATTGTGGGGGCATTGGTGGTGATCTTTCGGGAATCACTGGAGGCAGGGAGAGTCCCAGAGGATTGGAAAATGGCTAATGTAACACCCCTGTTTAAGAAGGGAGGGAGGCAGAAGACGCAAAGTTATAGGCCGGTTAGCCTGACTTTGTTGGTAAGATTTTAGAGTCTATTATTAAGGATGAGATTGCAAAGTACTTGGAAGTGCATGGTAAAATAGGGCTGAGTCAGCATCGATTCATCAAGGGGAGGTCATGCCTGACAAATCCCTTAGAATTCTTTGAAGATTGGATTTGTTTATTGTCATGCGTACCGAGGTACAGAGGTAATGAGGAAGTGACACAAAGGAGAACCAGTGGACTTGATCCATTTGGATTTCCAGAAGGCCTTTGACAAGGTGCCGCACAGGATGCTGCAAAATAAGATAAGAGCCCATGGTGCGAGGGGCAAGGTACCGGCATGGATAGAGGATTGGCTGACTGGCAGAAGGCCAAGAGTGGGGACAAAAGGGTCTTTTTCTGGATGGCAGCCGGTGACTAGTGGTATTCTGCAGGGGTCAGTGTTGGGACCACAGCTATTCACAAAGTACATTAATGATCTGGAAGAAGGAACAGAGGGCATTCAGGGGAGGCGGTGATGTAGTGGTATTGTCGCTGAAATCGTAAACCAGAGACCTAGAGTAATGCTTTGGGGACCCAGGTTCATATTCCACGTCTGCAGATGGTGAAATTGGAATTTAATTTTAAAAATCTGGAATTAAAAGTGTAATGATGAGCATGAAACCATGGTCGATTGTTGTAAAAACCCATCTGGTTCACTAATGTCCGTTAGGGAAGGATATCTGTCCTCCTTGCCTGGTCTGGCTACATGTGACTCCAGGTTCACAGCTCTTAACTGCCTCCTCAAGGGCAATAAATGCGGGTGCAGCCCGCGATGCCCAGCTCCCGTGAATGAATTAAAAAGAATTGTTACTAAGTTTGCAGATGATACAAAGATATGTAGAGGAACAGGTAGTGTTGAGGAAGCAGGGAGGCTGCAGAAGTATCTAGACGGGCTAGGGGAGTGGGCAAGGAAGTGGCAGATGGAGTACAATGTGGAAAAGTGTGAGGTGGCACGGTGGTGCAGTGGTTAGCACTGTGGCCTACGGCGCTGAGGTCCCGGGTTCGATCCCGGCCCTGCGTCACTGTCTGTGTGGAATTTGCACATTCTCCTCATGTCTGCCTGGGTTTCACCCCCCACAACCAAAAGACGTGCAGGTTAGGTGGATTGGCCACGTTAAATTGCCCCCTAATTGGGAAATAAAATTGGGTACTCTAAATATATTTTAAAAAAGGAAACGTGTGCGGTAATGTACTTTGGTCGGAAGAATAGAGGCATAGACTATTTTCTAAATGGGAAAAGGCTTTGGAAATCAGAAGTTCAAAGGGACTTTCAGTTCAGGATTCTCTTAAGGTTAACATGCAGATTCAGTTGGCAGTTAGAAAGGCAGTTGGCAGAAAGGCAAATGCAACGTTAGCATTCATGTCGAGAGGGCTAGAATGCAAAAGCAGAGATGTACTGTTGAGGCTGTATAAGGTTGTGATCGGATCCCATTTTGAATATTGTGAGCAGTTTTGGGTCCCGTATTTACCGAAGGATGTGTAGGATTTGGAGAGGGTCCAGAGGAGGTTCACAAGAATGGTCCCCAGAATGAAGAGCTTGTCGTATGAGGAGCGGTTGAGGGCTCTCGCTCTGTACTCGGAGTTTAGAAGGATGAGGAGGGGCCTCATTGAAATGTACAGAATACTGAGAGGCCTGGATAGAGTGAACTTGGAGAGGTTGTTTCCACTAGTAGGAGAAACTAAAACCTGAGTACACAGCCTCAGGTTGAAGGGACCATCTTTTAAACCAGAGATGAGGGGGATTTTCTTCAGCCAGAAGGTTCTGAATCTGTGGAACTCATTGCGCAGAAAGCTGTGGAGTCCAAGTCACTGAGTATCTTTAAGACAGAGATAGATAGGTTCTTGATTAATAAGGGGATCAGGGGTCATGGGAAGAAGGCAGGAGAATGGCGATGAGAAACTTATCAACCATGATTGAATGGTGGAGCAGACTTGATGGGCTGAATGGTCTAATTCTGCTCCTGTGTCTTATGGTCTTATGTTACAATTTCCAAACTGAAGAACCAATAGCTGGCTTTTAGGTAAGATATTGCCTATTTCTACTCAACCTGATCCTTCTCCATCCCAACCCCCAACGCCAAATCCATAAGACGTTAAGAGATTCAAGGAGAAATATTTGGTCACAGGAGTTTTGTTGGCATTCACAGCAGGAACATGCTGCATCTATGTATTAAATTAACTCAGTACTGCACAGTTAGCTCATGAAACATTAAAATGCATTACATACACAAATCAATAAATAGTAACTGATGGATGAAGCCATATATTAATTCACTAAAAATATGCCGGATGGCAAAATACATCGATTGACATTTGGAGCAAAGCGAAGTATCAAGCACTTGGGCACTCTGTTGAGAATGATTTCAAAAGCTAAGAAAATTATTTCCCAGCATATAAATAAGCTTATCCAATTATCATGGAAATCCAATGCTGCTCAGAAACTTGTACCAATCAGATGAGAAGAGTTTTTAATGTCATAATTATTTTTCAGTATTATAATATAATGTACAATACTTTGATATATTGCTATGTTAGCTACTTTACTAACTCTTTAATCACTCATGAGGTTCCAGTAATTCATCCTACTACCTGGGTGGCCAATGTGTGATTAATGCTGATTTCTGATTGGGTATGCCAACTTACTGTTATAAATCTGGCAAGCCTTATTGGTATAAATCGGTGGATATCCATTATTGTGGATTTCTGCCCAGTTTTTTCCTTGCACTAATTTCCATAGGACAGAGTGGTATATGTAGTGTTTGCCTATAATACGTAGCTACTTGATTTAACCATTGATTTGGTCTGTTCTTAAATATACCAAGATGATTTGAGCTGTGTAATTGCTATTCGAGTACAATTAGCCAATCTGTGAAGTTTTTACATTTCTATCAATGTCCAACTCAGTAATAGACTTGTCTGTGATCACAGTTATTTTGGTAATAAAATCATCAGAGATGTAAAAGGTTCTTCTGATAAGTTGTCACCAGTTTTATATTATTGTATAAAGTCCAGATCTACTCCCACTTAACCGAGGACAGCAATTCCCCTGGCCTCTACAGTAGGGGTTTTCAAACTCAGGTCGTGGCCCTCAGCTGGGTGTCAGGAGGTTCGCAGTGCGATCTGTCATGGCATTCCCGAACGCGGGAGAAACGTCCAACAGCCAGTATCGGCTTTTAAGAATGCTGGCTGCAACTAGCCTTTAAATACAAATTAATGAGTCTTCCCGCCAGAAGCGGTGGCAGAGAGCAAGTAACGAGCGCAGCATGTACACTGACTCCACACGCCTTGTACGTCCGTGATTTGGGCACAAAATCATGAAGGAGAGTTTCCTCCATTTGTAGCTGCCAGCAAACAAGCAACAAGACTGTGTAAAGAACTGAAGATGGGTCATTTTGTAATGAGGAAGAGAGGGCCAGAGTCACAAACAGGCTAGGATCTCAACTGAATTAGCTGGAGATAGCTTCACAGGAGAGTCCAAGAAAGGGCAAAGCAGAGCTGGTGTAATCTGTATGCGGAGCTCGTGGGCTTCTGGTGAACACCCAGCAAAGAAAAAAATGAAGGTGGGTACAAAGCAGTGTAAAAATAATTTATTGAGGTGTGGCTTTCTTAATTGTGCCAATAAAAATCAGGATGCAAAGCCCATGTGTGTTATATGCAGGGAGGTACAGATAAATGAAAGTTTAAAACCCTCAAAACTTCAAAGGCATGACGAGTTCAAGGACAAATCTCTTAATTTTTTATAAAGGATGCAGCAAGAACTTAAATCATCAGCTGAATTCCTTTATAGAAATGCAACATTGAATGACAATGCAAGTGAGATTGTGAGCATCAAGCAGGTTCACCTGTTGCATTAAAGGTAAGAAATAATGGTTGGCCACGAAGGTCTGCCCACGTGGATTGTGAAGATCGGCTGGCCTGGGGTTGCGAAAGTCAACCATCATTGGTCGTGAAGGTCAGTCGGCATGGGTCCCAAAGGTCAGCTAGTTGTTAAAAGTGGGTCCTGGGAAAAAAAGTTTGAAAAACACTGCTCTACAAGTTTTATCAATTTTACTGAATTCCATCACATAAGATCTGATTACTTCCCTAAAACTGACAGCAACCTCTGGTGTTCACATATGCACAACTGAATGTAGTAAAGCAGAAGTTGCTGTTGAAGTGGACCCAGGATACAATCAAGTGGAAATCATTGCACTGATGAAAATTTTCCCCCATATGGTCTTAATCTCACTGTAAAAAGCTTTAAAAACATTGCACCTTGTTAAATGAGATGTAACTGGGTTTTAACTGTGTACTATAATTACTGTTAAACAGAATTACTAGCTGTGAAACAGTAATCGTTTATTTGTTGAACATCAACTTTCTCCATTGTGATAAAAATTATACATATTTTAAATATGTATTTTAAATAGGTCAGCACGGTAGCACAGTGGCCAGCTCTGTCGCTTCACAGCACCAGGATCCCAGGTTCGATTCCCATCTTGAGTCACAGTCTGTGTGGAGTCTGCATGTTCTCCCTGTGTCTGCGTGGGTTTCCTCCGGGTGCTTTGGTTTCCTCCCACAAGTCCTGAAAGACGTACTTGTTAGGTGAATTGGACATTCTGAATTCTCCTTCCGTGTACCCGAACAGGCGCCAGAATGTGGCGACTGGGGGACTTTCACAGTAACTTCATTGCAGTGTTAATGTAAGCCTACTTGTGACGATAATAAAGATTATTATTTTTTCTTCAAAGTTTGTTTAGGATATTTTTTCTCCTATCTTAATTCCAAGATTATGTGCATTCCCCAATTATTTATTTCACTGTCTGTAAAAATTTGAGGTTAAAAGTGAAGGGATTCAATAGTTTTCACTTAATGGTTTGCTGTCTTTGAGAATAATTCAATTGGCTGTTTTTTGCATGATGGCATCACTGAGGTGAGATGCCTGGCGATCTTGGCGGCAGGCTCAAACTGGGTTTTGGGAAATCCACACCTGAGAGATCAATAGATCTTTGTGGGCAGCCTTCTTCAAAGTCAATGGCTTCACCACAAACCCCAAACTCCGGAGCATATTTTCTTTTCATATTTGGAGCATATGGCTGTGGTGATATGCATCACTGTAAATACACAAGGGGTTAATGTAAATACATGTAGACTAGCTAGACACTAGAGGGAGCACCAGAGACATGACACACAGACACTCAACCAATAGGTCAGTTAGATAGGACACGACCAATGGGCATTCTCGATACACACAGAGGTGACACTATCACAGTGGGGCATTACACCAAGCCATATATAAAGGACACAGCACACATGATCTTCCTATTTCCAGTGGAGACACTCAGTGAGTAGAGACACAGGGTTCATTCAATATCACACCCACCATGTGGATTGTAGCAGACTGGTTCGTCAGTTTAAGTAGCTATTGAAGGATCAACAGTAGAGGCGAACCTAAGTAAGAGAATTGTAAATAGTTCAATAAACGTGTTGAAGTTATCTCCACGTCTGAACCTTCCCTTGTCAGAGTGAACATCAAAGAAGCTGCTTATGCTACACCAAGAGCATAACAAGACATGGTACCAACGGAGTGACCTGTTAAATCCATATAGTTACAACTCAGCAAACAGTGACAACCAGAAACAACAGCCAGGCAAGACGATGTTCGGGATTCCGGTTCTGCAGCAGCTCAGGTACCAAGGAAATCTCAGTGAAAACTGCCGTTGGTTCAGGCAGAGATTCGATATCTACCTGGTAGCGTCTAACCTAGATGGCATGGTGGATGCAGAGAAAATAAAGCTTCTACTCACCATCGCGGGTCCAGAAGCAGCTGAAATCTTCCAGACTTTCAAATACTCAAAGGGGCAAAACAAGAGCAATTTCCAGGCAGTCCTGAAACAATTCCAAGAATTCTGCGAGGAGAATACAAAAAAAACATTAAAAGAAGCAGCAAAACTCACCACGAGGTAGGCTTGCAGAAGAAATCTGCAGTTTTGAATTGCAGCCATCTTGATAAAGGTACTGCACATGTGCAGTGGAGTAAAAGGCCCCAAGTAAAGGAACAGCGATCTGAGCATGCCCAATCGCTTCCTACAACTTACGGCACATGCGTCATGACGTCAGAGGCCCCAGACCACGCCCACTTAAAGGAGAAATATGTAACACGAAAAAAGGGGGAATGTGGTGATATGCATCACTGTAAATACACAGGGGGTTAATGTAAATACATGTAGACTAGCTAGACACTAGAGGGAGCACCAGAGACATGACACACAGACACTCAACCAATAGGTCAGTTAAATAGGACATGACCAATGGGTATTCACGATACACACAGAGGTGACACTACCACAGGGGGGCATTACACCAAGCCATATGGAAAGGACACAACACACATGATCTTCCACTTTCCAGTGTAGACACTCAGTTAGTAGAGACACAGGGTTCATTCAATATCACACCCACCACGTGGATTGTAGCAGACTGGCTTGTCAGTCTGAGTAACTATAGAAGGATCAACAGTAGAGGGGAACCTAAGTAAGAGAATTGTAAATAATTCAATTATCATGTTGAAGTTATTTCCACGTCTGAACCGTCCCTCGTAAGAGTGAACATCAAGGAAACCGCTTATGCTACGCCAAGAGCATAACAAGACAATGGCCAGGGCTCTGGGGCTGGATTCTCCCCTACCCGGCGGGGGGGGGGGGGGGGGGGGGGGGGGGTGGTCCGGGCGGGATGGAGTGGCGTGAACCACTCCAGCGTCGGGCCGCCCCAAATGTGCCAAGTCCTAACCTTGAGGGGCTAGGCCCACGCCGGAGTGGTTGGCGCCCCGCCGGCCAGCGGGAAAGGCCTTTGGCGCCATGCCAGCCAGGGCCGAAGGGACTTCGCCGGCCAGCTGAAGTCCACGCATGCGCTGGAGCGTCAGCGATTGCACAGGGGAGGGGGTCACTTCCGCGTCGGTCATCGTGAAAGCTATGGCCAACGCGGAAGGAAAAGAGTGCCCCCACGGCACGGGCCTGCCTACCGATCGGTGGGCCCCGATCGCGGGCCAGGACACCATGGGGGCACCCCCCGGGGCCACATGGCCCCCCAGGGCCCTGGAGCCCGTCTGCGCCGCCGGTAAGGGAGGTGTTTTGATTCACACCTGCGGGACTGGCATTACAGCAGCAGGACTTTGGCCCATCGCGGGCCAGAGAATCACCGGGGGGTGGGGGGCGCCGACGGGGCGGCTGCCGACGGGGAAGCCCGCCGACAGGCGGAGCGCGATTCCCGCCCCCGCCGAATTTCTGGTGCCGGAGACTTCGGGAGACGGCGGGGGCGGGATTCACGCCGTCCCCTGCCGATTCTCCGACCCGGCGGGGGATCAGAAAATCCAGCCCCTGATATCTGTTGTTTTTCCACAGTGTGGTTTTAAACATTATCAAGGTACCTGTTTATTCGCTGCCCCTTAATTCCATTTCTTTCAGCAATTTTTCAAATGCACATAACATTGTCTCATTTAAATTTTTTTTTAGATGACCCAATTGTTATTTTTTTCCAATTAAAGCGCAATTTAGTGTGGCCAATCCACCTAACCAGCACATCTTTGGGTTGTGGGGTTGAAACCCACGCAGACCCGGGGAGAAATTGCAAACTCCGCACAGACAGTGACCCGGGGCCGGGATTGAAGCTGGGTCCTCAGCGCCATAGGCAGCAGTGCTACCCACTGTGCCACAGTGCCACCCCCAACATCGTCTCATATTTAACTGATTACACATCTTCATGTCGGATGACAGCTTACTTGATGTGTCAAAAGTTTTTTCTTCCTGTCAACAATATTCTCTATAATCTTATTGGAGGCTATTAAATAAGTACAGCTGGCATGTGAAAGTAGCCTTTCTCATTTCACATGGGAATCTGACCTTTTTCTCATAGAGCTCAATCTTTTACAGAACCTTAATTTTAGTTAACGTAACATAATTCGTAATAAACACATACATTTGCAACAACAACGTGCCAGGGTTTTTCATAATTTGTCTTGAAGAAATAATATGTCTTGTACAGTAAAACAACACAAGGTATTATGTCATTATAATCTTACAACACAAGTGAAGAAGGAGCTGTACTCCGAAAGCTAGTGATTCGAAACAAACCTGTTGGACTTTAACCCGGAGTTGTAAGACTTCTTACTGTGCCCACCCCAGTCCAATGCTGGCATCTCCACATCACCATTATAATCAACATAGATCATAGTATCATAGAATTTACAGTGCAGAAGGAGGCCATTTGGCCCTTGGAAAGAGCACTCTACCAAAGCCCACACTTCAGCCCTATCCCCATAACCCAGTAATCCAACCTAACCTTTTTTTTTGGACACTAAGGGCAATTTAGCATGGCCAATCCACCTAACCTGCACATCTTTGGACCGTGGGAGCATACCGTAGCACGCCGGGAAATCCATGCAGACACGGGGAGAACGTGCAGACTCCGCACAGACAGTGACCCAAGCTGGGAAGTGAACCTGGGACTCTGGAGCTGTGCAGCAATTGTGCTAACCATTGTGCTACCGTGCCGCCCAACAGTGGTAAGATAGGTGGCAGCAAGGCTGAATACAGGTACAACATGAACAGCTTTAGATCATACGACAACAACAAAAACAGAAAATGCTGGACTATCTCAGCAGGTCTGACAGCATGTGCGGAGAGAGAAAGGAGCTACATTTTGAGTCTATAGGACTCTCTGTCAAAGCGTGTTCAGATTGTGTGACATGGCTTGAGAAGACCCTTGACATTTTTGACAGACCGCAGTGAAGTTGCACAGGAGTGTTGAGAACCCAGCATGTGCAGAAAAGCTCTGGAGATAAAGGGCGCGATTCACCTCAAAAATGACTCGGGTCATTTGGCGCTGGCTGTAATGGCGCGATCACGATCTTTAGTCACTCACCAAAGTGCAAAAAACGAACCCCTGCTTGGAACTCGCCATGCCCGAGTTCCCAGCCATCTGATTGCGCCCACCTCGCGCGCCTCAGCTGCTTTTAAATGATCCCTCAACCCTCAGTCAAGTGGCAGCTTGGTAGCACAGTGGTTATCACTGTTGCTTTACAGCTCCATGGTCCCAGGTTCGATTCCCAGCTTGGGTCTGTGCGGAGTCTGCACGCTTTCCCCATGTCTGCATGGGTTTCCTCCAGGTGCTCCGGTTTCCTCTCACAGTCCAAAGATGTGCAGGTTAGGTGGATTGGCAATGCTAAATTACCCTTGGTGTCCAAAAAGGTGAGGTGGGGTTACTGGGTTACGGGGATAGGGTGGAGGTGTGGGCTTAACTAGGGTGCTCTTTCTAAGGGCCGGTGCAGTCGATGGGCCAAATGGCCTCCTTCTGCACTGTAAATACTATGATTCTATGAAGACACGAGGATGGCAGTACGGAGACCTGCTCCTCACTTTGGGGATGCCCACCTGGCCAGGCTTCTCGAACCAGAACCAGGATGAGAAATGCTGCCTGGGAAGCAGTAACATCTGCAGTCAGTGTGGGCAGTATGACCAGGAGAACTGCCATTCAATGTTGGAAAAAGATGACCGACCTCTTATGAGCTGCAAGGGTAAGTTACCACCTCTTTCCTGGCATCGGTCCCTCCTTCCACCCCTCAATTTCCAACCTCCCCCCCCTCCGCACCAACCCACTGGTTGACACCTCCCACTCTCCCAAAATCCAACCTCCAAGCTTGTTTCTCAGAAGCCCCTGGTGCTCACCATCACAATCCATTCATGTCCTGGTGTGATGCCCACATGCCACCTGCTATAGACCCCCTGACCCATCAAGCGTGCGGCTCACAATGTCCTCTCTTTGTCCCCGCAGGAGAAGATAGTCCAAAATAAGCGGGAAAGGGCAAAGATTAGGTGTGGAATCCCAGGGATCCGAGTCCTCACCCCAAGTGGAAAAGATGCTGAAGGTGAAGGATTGACCGAGGATAGAGAAGTGACCGACTGAGAGGTTGGCATGTGCCAGAAAAGGGAGGATCCACTGCACCTTCATCCAGATGGCCTGCCTCAAGTGAGTTGTTGATGTCCCACACAATCATCTTTCCCTTTCACTGAACCCATATCCATTGTCTTGCAGGATCACCGTCTGATGAGCCCAGGCCATCTGGAATCGCTGCCTCCCCCCTGCCACCCAAGAGAACACCTCAGAGGAGAGCTCCGATGAGAACACCTGCAATGTATTACAGCTATCACAGTTTGTTTTGAATCACCCCAGCGGATGGCATTAGCAGTCAGGCCTCTGGGACACAATCAGTTGAGAACCACACATCATCTGGTGCATATCAGGTGGAGGCAGGAAAATCTAAGGGACATTGCAGTTGCAGGTCTGCTGGATCCTAGGACTCAGCTGGGTCCCAGGGAAATGCTGGGACTCTGGACAAAGTTATCCCAGAGCTGATACAGATGATAGGACACAGCCGTAAGATTCAGGAGGGGGGGTATCAGCGACACCCCAGCAACTGCAGGACTGATTGGAGGAGACCCAAAGCCTTCATGTGCAAGAGATGGTGCAAGCATTGAGTGGCACCCAGGCCAAAACTCCTAGGGTGGCGGCCGCAGTGGAAAATCTGGAGTATGATGTCCGAGCCAGGAGTACTGGTGTCCAAGGCGTTGCTCAGTCTGTGACGACTATGGCTGAGGGCCTTGACATCATGTCCCAGTCGATGAGAGACGTGTCCCAGACACACGTGGACATTGCCGAGACACTCCAGAGCATAGCCCAGTCACTGAGGACCATCGCTGAGGGTGTCGACATCATGGTGAGCCTCTAATACTGGCAGGGAAAAATGATTCAGAGGCTTCTGGAGCTCACTCGAGCTGACCCTCCTTCCTATAGAGTCACCCAATGCCCCAGGGAGGAGGGAATGCTGGAGCCCCCACTGGGCCCCTTCCATCTAAAGTGGTCTCCAGTCCTTCTGAATCTCCCTTCCTGACACTGGCTCATCGCTAGGCCAGTGGTAGAACAGGATGGCATGGCCATGCCTGTGACACTGATGATTCGCCCGGGCCATCTGGCTCTAGACCCTCCAAAGGACAACCACCAAGGGCCTCAAAGCCCACAGCAGGATGCCTCCACCTCTGATGTGCATTCTGGGGAGACACCTTGACATCGCGCTAGACCACGGAGGATGAAAAAGAGTAAAGAACATGAGTGGACACTGGTGAGGTCACTATCCGAAGCTAGGGGGAATAAAAATCTGTCACGTTAAAATGTTCACCAGTGGACTTCCGGTTGCGGCTATGCGGAGCTAAGCCGCACGTTCGGCAGCTCCCGCTATTTAGGGACTTTTGGGCCGTTTTGAGGGCCCCAAACGGCGCTGTTTCTACGCATCCCGGTGGGGGAAGGTGCCTGGAAGAACTTGCCCCACACTATATGGTGCTCACTTGGAGTGGGAAGAAGAAAAAGGCTGCAGTAACTCCCCCAAAAAAACGGGGGAATAAAAACAAGATGGCGGCCGGCACTCCTGCTATTTAGGGACTTTTGGGCCATTTTGAGGGCCCCAAACGGCGCTGTTTCTACGCATCCTGGTGGGGGAAGGTGCCTGGAAGAACTTACCCCACATTATATGGTGAAAAAGGCTGCAGTAAGCCCCCCCAAAAAACGGGAGAAAAAAACAAAATGGCGGCCGGCGCTCCCGCTATTTAAGGACTTTTGGGTCATTTTGAGAGCCCCAAACAGTGCTGTTGCTACGTATCCCGGTGGGGGAAGGTGCCTGGAAGAACTTGCCCCACACTATATGGTGAAAAAGGCTGCAGTAACTCCCCCCAAAAAACGGGGGAAGAAAAACAAAATGGCGGCCGGAGCAACACCCGAGGACTGGTGGAAGTGGGCGCAGGAGCAACAGGCCTCGCTCCTACGTTGTTTTGCTGAGCTGAAGTCTGAGCTTCTGGACTCCATGAATGCAACTACGACCAAGCTGCTTGGGACCCAGGCGGCACAGGAAGTGTCTATTCGGGAGTTGCAGCGGCAGGCCGTTGAAAGAGAGGAGGAGGCCGTGGTCCTCGTTGGGAAAGTGGAGTTGCACGAGGCACTTCATAAAAAGTGGCAGGACCGCTTGGAGGAGCTGGACGTTCGCACGAGGCGAAAGAATCTGAGGATCCTGGGCCTGGCGGAGGGGCTGGAGGGGTCGGATCCCCCGGCGTATGTGACCACGATGTTGAGCTCGTTGATGGGAGCGGGGTCCTTCCATTTGCCCCTGGAGCTTGAGGGAGCTCACAGAGTGCTGGCCAGGAGGCCTAAGGCAAATGAACCCCCGCGGGCGGTGCTGGTGCGGTTCCACCAATTCAGTGACCGGGAGTGTGTGCTGCGCTGGGCCAAGAAAGAGAGGAGCAGTAAATGGGAGAATATGGTAGTGAGGATCTACCAGGATTGGAGTGCGGAGGTGGCTAAGCGGCGGGCCGGGTTCAACCGGACGAAGGCGGTGCTTCATGCTAAGCAGGTCAGGTTTGGAATGCTGCAGCCTGCGCGCCTGTGGGTGACATACAAGGACCAGCACCATTACTTCGAGTCCCCGGAGGAGGCGTGGGCCTTTGTACAGGCGGAGAAGCTGGACTCGAACTAGGGCCTGGGAACATACTTTGGCCGGCGTTGTTTCCGCTGTGGCTGTTCTGTTCCAACTGTTTCAACTTTTTCAACTTCGACATGTGTGTTATGTATGCTGGTTTTCTGTTTGCTCTGGTTACGGGTGGGTTTGTTTGTTGGGCATGGTTGTGGGTTAGGTGGGGAGTGTTGGGGGTTTGTGTTCTATATGTTCTCTTCTGTACGGGGCTGGGGATTGAGGGGAAACTGGATTTTGGGGAACTGCGTCAGAAGGGTGGGGTGTGGCAGTGTGAAAGCGCGGGCTTTCCTCTGGTTTCCCGTGCTGCGGGGCGGGGGGGGTGGAGCTTGCGGTGGGGGCGGGGCCTCTACGGGTCTTTTTTCCCGCGCTGCAGCAATGCCAAGGAGGTGTGGCAAGAGGGGGATGACCCCAAGCCGGGAGGGGATAGGTTTTGGCGGGAGCTGCCGGGGTCAGCAGAAGTCAGCTGACTCACGGAAGTACCATGGAAGGTGCATCGCGGCTAGGAGGGGTCCTAGCCTGGGGGGGGGGAAGGGGGGTGGGGGGGGATACCGGGTTGCTGCTGGAACGACTAGGAAGGAGCCCATGGGGGCCGGGGGGGGGAAGAGGAGAGGCGCTATCGCCATGGGGAACGGGTCGAGCGGGGTGTGCTGGCCTGGGGCGAGCATCTGCCAAGCTATGGCTAGTCGGCGGGGGAGTGGTCGAGTTGCCCTCTGATCCGGCTGATTACCTGGAACGTGAGGGGGCTGAACGGGCCGGTTAAGAGAACCAGGGTGTTCTCCCATCTAAGGGGGTTGAAGGCGGACGTGGCTATGCTCCAGGAGACCCACCTGAAGGTGGTGGACCAGGTTCATCTGAGGAAGTGGTGGGTGGGGCAGGTTTATCATTCAAGATTGGACGCGAAGAACCGGGGGGGTGGCGATTCTGGTGGGGAAGAGGGTGGCGTTTGAGGTGGCTGAGGTGGTGTCGGACAAGGAGGGCAGATATATCATGGTGAGGGATAGGCTGCAGGGAGAGAAGGTGGTGCTGGTGAACGTATATGCCCCGAATTGGGATGATGCTGGCTTCATGAGGCGATTGTTGGGCCGCATCCCGGACCTGGAGGCAGGGGGCCTGATCATGGGGGGAGATTTTAACACAGTGCTGGATCCCGCACTAGACCGGTCCAGTTCAAGGACGGGTAGGAGACCGGCGGCGGCCAAAGTGCTGAGGGGATACATGGACCAGATGGGAGGGGTGGATCCCTGGAGGTTTGGGAGACCGAGAGCGCGGGAGTATTCCTTTTTCTCTCACGTCCATAGGGTTTATTCCCGGATAGACTTTTTTGTCCTGAGCAGGGGATTGATCCCGAGGGTGCAGGATGCCGAGTATTCGGCCATAGCGATTTCGGACCATGCCCCGCACTGGGTTGATCTGGAGATGGGGGAGGCACAGGACCAGCGCCCGCTCTGGCGCCTGGATGTGGGGATGCTGGCGGAGGAGGAGGTGTGAAAGAGGGTTCGGAGAAGCATTGAGGGGTATCTGGATACCAATGATACGGGGGAGGTCCAGGTGGGGATGGTCTGGGAGGCTCTGAAAGCAGTGATCCGGAGGGAGCTGATCTCCATCCGGGCCCACAGGGAAAGGAGGGCGAGGAAGGAGAGGGAGAGACTGGTGGGAGAGCTTCTGGAGGTGGACAGGAGATATGCGGAGGCACCGGAGGAAGGGTTGCTGGGAGAACGGCGCACGTTGCAGGCCAATTTTGACTTGTTGACCACCAGAAAGGCGGAGACACAGTGGAGGAGGGCGCAGGGCGCGGTATATGAGTATGGAGAGAAGGCGAGCAGGATGTTGGCTCATCAGCTCCGTAGGCGAGATGCGGCTAGGGAAATTGGGGGAGTGAAGGATGGGGGTGGAAATGTAGTGCAGAAGGGGACAGAAGTAAACGGGGTCTTTAGGGACTTTTACGAGGGATTGTACCAGTCGGAACCTCCGAGGGGGAGAGGGGGATGGAGAGCTTCATGAACAGGCTATGTTTCCCAAAGGTTCAAGAGGGGCTGGGGGCGCCGATAGAGTTGGAGGAGCTAGTTAGGGGGATCGGGCAAATGCAGTCAGGTAAGGCCCCGGGGCCGGACGGGTTCCCGGCAGAATTTTACAAAAAATATGCGGACCTGGTGGGTCCCCTGCTGGTGCGAACTTTCAATGAGGCGTGGGAGGGGGGGCTTTGCCCCCAACGATGTCGCGGGCACTGATCTCTTTGATCCTAAAAGGGGATAAGGACCCCTTGCAGTGCGGATCATATAGGCCTATCTCGCTCCTTAACGTAGACGCTAAGTTGCTGGCGAAGATCCTGGCTACCAGGATAGAGGATTGTGTGCCAGAGGTAATTCATGAAGATCAGACAGGATTTGTCAAGGGGCGGCAGCTCAACACGAATGTGCGGAGACTGCTCAATGTTATCATGATGCCGGCAGTGGAGGGGGAGGCGGAGATAGTGGTAGCGCTGGACGCAGAGAAAGCGTTTGATAGAGTTGAGTGGGGGTACCTGTGGGAGGTGCTGGAGAGGTTTGGATTTGGGAGGGATTCATTAAATGGGTGAGGCTGCTTTACGCGGCGCCGATGGCGAGTGTAGTCACAAATGGAAGGAGATCGGAGTATTTTAGGCTTTATCGTGGGACCAGGCAGGGGTGTCCCCTGACCCCCTGCTCTTTGCACTGGCGATTGAACCGCTGGCCATGGCATTGAGGGAGTCAGGGAAGTGGAGGGGTCTGGTGCGGGGTGGGGAGGAGCACCGGGTATCGCTGTATGCGGACGACCTGCTGTTATATGTGGCGGACCCAGAGGGGGGAATGCCGGGGGTGATGGAGCTGTTCGCGGAATTTGGGGGCTTCTCGGGCTATAAGCTGAACTTAGGAAAGAGCGAGGTATTTGTAGTGCTCCCGGGAGATCAGGAGGAGGGAATTGGGAGGCTCCCCTTCAGGAGGGCAGTGAAGAGTTTCAGGTACCTGGGGGTGCAGGTGGCCAGGAGTTGGGGGGCTCTTCATAAGCTTAACTTCACCAGACTAGTGGAACAGATGGAGGAGGAATTTAAAAGGTGGGACATGGTGCCGCTATCGCTGGCGGGCAGAGTGCAATCCGTCAAAATGACGGTTCTCCCGAGGTTCTTGTTCCTCTTCCAGTGCTTGCCCATCTTTATCCCTAGGGCCTTTTTTAAAAGGGTGACCAGCAGCATCATGGGATTTGTTTGGGCGCATGGCACCCCGAGGGTGAAGAGGGTCTTCTTGGAGCGGAGTAGAGATGGGGGGGGGCTGGCGTTGCCCAACCTCTCGGGGTACTACTGGGCGGCCAACGTGTCGATGGTGCGTAAGTGGGTGATGGAGGGGGAGGGCGCAGCATGGAAACGGATGGATAGAGCGTCCTGTGGGGATACAAGCCTGGGGGCCCTGGTAACGGCGCCGTGGCCGCTCCCTCCCACGAGGTATACCACGAGTCCGGTGGTGGCGGCTACCCTCAAGATTTGGGGGCAGTGGAGGCGACATAGGGGAGAAGTGGGGGGCTCGATGGAGGCTCCGTTAAGGGGGAACCATAGGTTCGTCCCGGGGAACATGGATGGGGGATTTCGGGGATGGTATAGAGCGGGCATTAGACAGCTGAGGGACCTGTTTATCGACGGAAGGTTTGCGAGCCTGGGGGAGTTGGAGGAGAAATTTGGGCTCCCGCCGGGAAACATGTTTAGATATCTGCAGGTAAAGGTATTTGCTAGACGGCAGGTGGAGGGATTCCCTGCGCTCCCCGTGAGGGGGGTGAGTGACAGGGTGCTCTCGGGGGTCTGGGTCAGGGAGGGGAAGATATCCGATATCTACAAGCTTATGCAGGAGGTGGAAGAGGCGTCAGTAGAGGAGCTGAAAACGAAGTGGGAGGGGGAACTGGGGGAACAGATCGAAGACGGGACATGGGCTGATGCCCTGGAGAGGGTAAATTCTTCCTCCTCGTGTGCGCAGCTTAGCTTCATCCAATTCAAGGTGCTGCATAGGGCCCACATGACTGGGACGAGGATGAGTAGGTTCTTTGGGGGTGAAGATAGGTGTGTCAGGTGCTCGGGGAGTCCAGCGAACCATGCCCATATGTTCTGGGCATGCCCGGCATTGGAGGAGTTCTGGAAGGGGGTGGCGAGGACGGTGTCAAGGGTGGTGGGATCCAGGGTCAAGCCAGGATGGGGACTCGCGATCTTTGGGGTTGGGGTAGAGCCGGGAGTGCAGGAGGTGAAAGAGGCCGGTGTGCTGGCCTTTGCGTCCCTAGTAGCCCGGCGAAGGATTTTGCTACAGTGGAAGGACGCGAGGCCCCCAAGCGTGGAGACCTGGATCAATGACATAGCGGGCTTCATTAAGCTTGAGAAGGTTAAATTCGCCCTGAGAGGGTCGGTGCAAGGGTTCTTTAAACGGTGGCAACCTTTCCTCGACTTTCTGGCTCAACGATAGGGTACTGGGACAGCAGCAGCAGCAACCCGGGGGGGGGGGGGGGGGGTGGATTATGTTGGCTTATTTTATTTAAATTTGATTTATTTAATTTTAATTTATGGTTAAGTTCTCTTGTTGGGGGGGTGGGGGGGTGGGGTGAGTGTGATACATGTGATGTTACGGTATGGGGGGAATTGTGGGTGTTATGGGGCTGTTAGTTGCATATTACTGCTTGTTGCTATACTTGTTATATTTTTATATTTTCTGTAAAAAATTCCAATAAAAATTATTTTTTTTTAAAAATGTTCTCCAGTAAACCATTTCACACCTGAAACATGCCATTTTAATCTTCACAGCAGGTCTGCCCACATCCTCAACTGCCCCTCCCCCATTCCCCCTGATCAAAAGCCTCCAGTGCAAACTCCACCTTGAGGATGGGTGTGAGCGCGCTGTCAGCAGAAAGACAGGAGGCAGAATTAATCAGAACCTGAGGAACATCAGAGCTTTCCTCACGGCAAGTGATCACTCTCCTGCCTGTATGGAGACCCGCTGACAGTGCCAACACAGGCCCATCACCCATGAGTGATGTTACAGAGGCCATGGGAAGGGGGAACATGGAGGTCGGAAAGGGACAGTGTGATGTGTGGGGGGGTGAATCTGCAGACCATGAAGGCCTCCCTCGTCCTCCAGGCATGTCGGACTCTTGCTGCCACCTGTCCTCCATCCTCCGGCTACTCCTTGGACTCATCCACCAGCCCTTCATGGTGCTTCTCCTTAGACAAGGCCGCTTGTCGATCCTCCTCCTGCTCATCGTCCGATGCTGTGCCAGATTGTGGAGGGCATAACAAACCACCACAAAGCAGGAGACCCTCTGGTGGCTGTACTGTAAGAGTCCCACCAGAGAAGTCCAGGCAGCGGCACCTCATTTTGAACAACCCAATGTACCGCTCAATGACAGCATAGGTGGGAGAGTGAACTTCATTGTAACGGGCCCCCGCTTCAGTATCAGGCCTTTGCACTGGCATCACCAGCCATGTCCACAGCGGGTACCCCTTGTCCCCCATGGGACATCATCCTGGGGTGGTCCTCGAAGACACTGTGGATCTCCGAATGCCCTAGGATGTAACCGTCATGCACACGTCCAGGATAGCATGCAGACACACACCTTTAGGTGGGGTCGTACAGGATTAGGACATTCAGAGAGTGGGACCCATTTCTGTTAATATGGAGCACTCCTTGATGCCCTGGTGCTCACAGGACGACATGAGTGCCATTGATGGCTCCTTGGAGCTGGGGCATTATGACAATGGTGGGAAATCCTGCAGCCCTGGCCTATTGTTGGGCCTAGTCCAGGTCAAATATGATATAGTTTCATGCCCGGGCATACAGAGCATCCGTTACCTCCCGGATACATCTAGAACATAGAACATAGAACAGTACAGCACAGAACAGGCCCTTCAGCCCTCAATCTTGTGCCGAGCCATGATCACCCTACTCAAACCCACGTATCCACCCTATACCCGTAACCCAACAACCCCCCCTTAACCTTACTTTTATTAGGACACTACGGGCAATTTAGCATGGCCAATCCACCTAACCCGCACATCTTTGGACTGTGGGAGGAAACCGGAGCACCCGGAGGAAACCCACGCACACAGGGGGAGGACGTGCAGACTCCACACAGACAGTGACCCAGCCGGGAATCGAACCTGGGACCCTGGAGCTGTGAAGCATTTATGCTAACCACCATGCTACCCTGCTGCCCCATCTAGAACATAGAACATAGAACAGTACAGCACAGAACAGGCCCTTCGGCCCTCAATGTTGTGCCGAGCCATGATCACCCTACTCAACCCACGTATCCACCCTATACCCGTAACCCAACAACCCCCCCCTTAACCTTACTTTTATTAGGACACTACGGGCAATTTAGCATGGCCAATCCACCTAACCCGCACATCTTTGGACTGTGGGAGGAAACCGGAGCACCCGGAGGAAACCCACGCACACAGGGGGAGGACGTGCAGACTCCACACAGACAGTGACCCAGCCGGGAATCGAACCTGGGACCCTGGAGCTGTGAAGCATTTATGCTAACCACCATGCTACCCTGCTGCCCCTCTGTGGGCTGATGATTGCGAAATGCCACACAGGTCCTCATATGAGCCCTCTAATGATGCGGTGGCATAGAAATTGAGGGCTGCAGTGACTTGCGAACAGATGTCCTCCTCCACAGGATGCCATTTGGGAGAGTTTGATAGGACAGACAGGCTGCAGCTGTGATAGTCCCTATATGGGTCTCCTCAATATTTAAAGAAGGCTTGAATGCCCCACAGATGCAAATATGTTGTGCAGTAAACAACTCTGCTTTATCAAGAATGACGTTTAGAACACAAGAATCATGTGGTTTAATCTGACAGAAAACAGAACAGTCATGTGATTTAATCTGACAGAAAGCTCTTACCTGGATGGAGTTCCGCGAGGAGTATCAGGTTCAGGAGGTTCGGTGGGCTCCATTGCAAGGGTGTGAAATTCCTTTGCTTGGCTTTCTACTATGTGCTCCGCTCATGCACATATTTTTGACAAAGACTGATGTCGGCAAAAGATAAATCACCATGAGCTTGAGTGAGGGGCAAGGAAGATATTATAATGCCTCACACCCATGGTAGACTACACGGCTGTTATTGCAGCTCACTGGGACCTACCACCTTTTCCCCCAAGGTGGCTCTAAGAAGCAATTATAATATGGATGGATTCGGAGGAAATCCGCTGGGGATCCAGATTGTGATCCTGGGTCACCATTCTGCATGTGCCAGGTGGGTGTAACAGGTTACCAGAAGTAGTCCTGACAGGAATTAGGTGAATGAAATACAAGCTGAAGTAATTGGGCAGCACGGTAGCAGTGGGCAGCATGGCAGCACAGTGGTTAGCACAGTTGATTCACCGCTCCAGGGCCCCAGCTTTGATTCCAGGCTTGGGTCGTCTGTGCGGAGTCTGCACGTTCTCCCCGTATCTGCGTTGGTTTCCTCCGGGTGCTCTGGTTTCCTCGCTCAGTCCAAAGATGTGCAGGTTAGGTGGATTGGCCATACTAAATTGCCCTTAGTGTCCAAAAAGGTGGGGTGGGGTTACTGGGTTATGGGAATAAGGTGTGGGCTTGGGTAGGGTGCTCTTTCCAAGGGCCGGTGCAGACTCGATGGGCCAAGTGGCCTCCTTCTGCACTGTAAATTCTATGATAATTGGAAAAATGTGCTGCTTTGTCTCTGTTGCATAAAAAATTTGATTTAATCTACAAGTAACATCTGTAATTCAGAGCTGGAATTTCCTTGATCTTTACTAACTTTCCTCTTGGGGGCTGTTGGTGGTTGGAAATTGCTATGGATAATAATAATCACTTGCTGCCACAAGTAGGCTTCAATTAAGTTACTGTGAAAAGCCCCAAGTCGCCACATTCCGGCGTCTGTTCGGGGAGGCCGGTACGGGAATTGAACCCGTGCTGCTGGTCTTGTTCTGCATTACAAACCAGCTATTTAGCCCACTGTGCTAAAACAGCCCCTATAATTTCTACGTAGAAACATAAACACTTGAACATTGCAGATTAGTGACAGATAGGATTCATGGTACCAGTGGTGATGGTGGGGCTCCTGACTATGGGGAAAAGGTGAGTGAGTGGGACTAGCTGAGTTGCTTTTGCAAAGAACTAACATCATGGACGTGACAAGTTGATTGGCCTCCTTCTGTGCTGTAATCATTTTTTGGTTCGATAAATGTGTGATATTTTTACTTGGGTGTTAATCTGTTTTGTTTATATTAGAACACACAGAAATATGGTCAAAGGTGAAGAAATGATTGCCAGTGAATTTCACTGATTGGGAAGGATATGCAAAATAGTGCGTGAGTAGGTAGGTAGGCTCAGTTGAGCCCCTGGCAGTTGCAATAGACGGAATAGCTGTGTGTTGCGCAGCTTTTATGATTTTATGTCTGAGATCCTTTGACTGAGGACAATAATGGTGTGGGGCAGTGAAGGAATTATTTTGCTCTGATTTTATAGTATTGTTTTTTTAACTCTATTCTAAAATATCGCAGTGCTGTTTTTTTTAAGTTGAACTTACAAAATCAGAGCTGCTAACATTATGAAAACATCTAATTGATATTGCTGTTTCATTCTCCATTTCTGCCCTTGATATGCTCATCGTTGTATCTTGTTCCATTCAGGCTGGTAATGGGCATTTTGGGACCTGTAATTACCAAGGTATATGATGCTCAATGAAAGTATTTACACCTATATAGAGGATGTGTGAAGGATATGGAAATGATTTGTATTGGACTAGCATCTTTGAATATTATTGATTTTCTTCCTGATGTAATATAGTAAAGAAATATTACCCCTGAATAAACAGATTTACATTTATTGCAGCTAAAATGTGTATAGTTAAATAAATATCCCTACAGGCGCTACAATGAAACATAAGTAAAGTAGTCAGCAGAACAAATATAAGCTTTACTTTTTTATTGTTGGATTGAATTCAGCATCCTGACAATGAAGATATTCTAAGCTGTTTCAATTCCTGTTGTTGTAAGGTCAAAAATTGAGTAAATATATATCCAATCTAGGTAGTACATTTAAAATAATGAAAACAGAGAATATTCCTTTACCACCTTCTCATATTTTGTTAGCCCAAAGGTAATATTTTGAATCGCAAAAACTCTGGCCTGAATAGTTTGAGAGAAATAAAAGTGACGCCAAGCTATATGAACGGCTCAATAGATTAAACATCACAGCTCAAATCATCTTTTACAAAAACAAGCAAGCAAAACAAGGAGAAATGAAATAAGTCACCACTGGCTCGGAGAAACCTATTTTACAGATAACATATAAATGGGTTGCTCAACCTTCCCGGGGGCATTTGTTAAACAGAATGAGGCCTGGAATGTTTTAAAAATTTAAGATATTACTTTTATGATAGCGACTAAAATATTAGAAGGTAATTGTGAAATATCGTGTATTTGTTTTTTTAACTCTCTTCCCTGTGCATGGCCACTAGTCATGTGGAACATGCCATACCCTAACTGAATTAAATCCACCCACATTTGTTGGTTTCTGTATTTAGCCTAAGGACAATGTACCCAGACTGTTAGAATCTCCATAGAATCTGATAACATTTAAAAATAGTTCAAACATTTAGTTAATAGTTGAAAGAATGGCATGTCAAGATTGTCGATTTTTAAATTTTTACTGTAACAAATAACTAAAAACGCTATTGACAAAGCATTTTTAAAAAAGCAACTGGTACTTAAAACCATGGAAAGGAACATTCTACTTTCATAATTATCACACATAGGGCTCTCCATAGAATTAGTCCTTGTAGCAAAAAACCAGAGTTACTGCCAGCTTCCAATGGTTTCCGTATCTCTACTTCGTTAAGTGATAATTTCAACTAACTATGCAGGTGCTTTCCTCAGTTTTCTTAAATCCACCATCAACCTGTTCCAGTGATTCTCCTTCCCTTGGCCATGAACAAATCTCATATGTAAAATGGCTGTCGTACCTGTCTCTTTGATGAGAGACATCTCCTCTCCACCACTGTTTTTCATCCTTGGTGGCACATTTGAACCTGAGATGAGCTTCTGAATTGTTAAAATCAAGTCATATGCCCTTAAAACCTATTGGGAGATAGACATTTTACTTTTAAAAAGCAATTTGTACTTTCAAAATGGGACTCCAGAAAGTTATGTAACTCATTTTGTGGTTTCAGGACAAATAAACACAGACATGTCTGAACATATCTCTGGGAAGTCACTTAAACATGGAAATAGTCTTCTCAGGTGCTGATTGACTATCCCTCAACATTTCAATGGAAGCAATTTAAAATTACAATAGTTGGTAGATCGACCAGCCTCATGAAGATAGGATTTCAACTAAAATCATTCAGGAGGACAATCATAGCTGGAATGTTGATGCAATATCAAACATTCCCCCATTTGTGTCAGTTATATCTGCTTTAACACATTGGATGGACAATGGAAAACATTGATACTGTCATCACGTGACTGGAGCTAGATGAAGAGACGACCCATACTTTATTAGTACAAATGTGCAGCCTAGCTGGTTAGACTGGGATTTGATAGCTGGAGGGAATCCATCTTACACCCAGTACAAGGAAGAAGCTTCCTCAAAAGCCACCTTCAGAAGTGAAAAGAGGTCCGGTTGTTTTGCCTCCAAGATTATATTTCTTTACTACAGGGGCACGGCCATAATTTCATCTGAAACAAGCAGAAACTTCCAACCTCATATCTTCAGTGAATTGAGTGAAAATTCTTCAGACGTGCAACTTTGCCACCACCATTTAGGACTTTGTGAGCAATAGACCTTTTGGCGCAATTCTCCCAACGGGAGACTACGTGCCGACGCCGGAGTGAAAACCGGAGTGTTTCACTCCGGCGTCAAAGGCCGGTCCTCGCCCCCTATTCTCCCACCCCCAGAGGGCTAGGAGCGGCGGCGCGTCAATTTCACGTGCCGGGCCTTGGTGCCGCGTCAAAGCGGTGCCGCATAAATGACGCGGCAGGCGGCGCATAAATGACGCGTCCAGGGGTGCTTAAATGCCATCACCCGCGCATGCGCAGGTTGGCCGGCGCCAACCTGCGCATGCACGGTCGCCGTCCTCCCCGCGGGCGCCCCGCAAGACATGGAGGATTGATCTTGCAGGGCGGCGGAGGAAAAAGAGTGCGTCCTTTAGAGACGCCAGCCCGCCGATCTGTGGGCACCGATCGCGGGCCAGACCCCTACTAAGCACCCCCCTGGTGCTCAATCCTCCCCCCCCCCCCCCACAGGCCGCACATGTAGCGTCCGCGCGCTGTTCACGCCGGCAGCGACCAGGTGTGGTTGGCGCCGGCGTGAACCGGTCGGATTAGGCAGGCCACTTGGCCCATCCGGGCCGGAGAATCGGCGCCCGCCTGTTAGAAACGGTGAGCGGCGATTCTCCGAGCGGCCTGTCGTGAAACGCGGCACGCCGTTTTGGGGGTGGGTGGAGGGGGGGGGGGGGGGGGGGGGGTGGGAGAATTGCATGCGGGTGCCAGGGCGGCGTGGCGGGCATTGCCTGGTACTCCCGCGATTCTCCCACCCGGCGTGGGGGTCGGAGAATCGCGCCCTTTAACTCTGTTAGTAATCTAAGTGTGTGTTATATCTTTAGAAACCTTCCTTTCCTATGTGTCTTTGTGTTTGGAAAGTGGGTGTTTGTTGTGTTTACATTTCAGGTGTTATGAAAAGTAAACATTTAATCTTCCTTTGATTTAAACTTAGAAGAAAGCTTGGTTGTTGTCTGTTCTTGCCATCCTAAGACCTCCCATTTCTACCTCTACAACAGTCTCAACTGTTTATCCCTATCTCAGCTCATTTGAGGTTCAAACCCTCATCCATGCATTCATCACCTCGAAACTCGACTATTCCATGGTGTGCTGGCTAGCCACCTCCATTTTACTTTCTGTAAACTTGAGGACAGCCAAAGCTTTGTTGACGTGCCTCATTCCACTATCATTCCATGCTCACTGACCTACATTGGGCCTGGTCAAACAATGTATTGAGATTAAAGTTCTTTTCCTTGTTATCATGTCCTTCCATGGGCTTAACCCTCCATTTCTCCACCCCCATAACTCTCAGATATCTGATCCTCTAACTCTAGCCTCTCATGCATTCCCAATTGTAGTTGAAAAATGAAAATGAAATGAAAATCGCTTGTTGTCACAAGTAGGCTTCAAATTAAGTTACTGTGAAAAGCCCCTAGTCACCACATTCCGGCGCCTGTTCGGGGAGGCTGGTACGGGACGTTTCTCCACCATTGGTGGCCATATCTGCAGTTGCTTCATCTGTCAGCTCTGGTATTTCCCCCAAAACCTCTCCACCTCACGTTTCTTCATTAAGTCACTTCTTAAAACTTACCTCTGTGACCAAGCCTTTGGTCAGCAGACCAAATATCTTTATATGTGGCTCAGTGTCACACTCTAATTTATGATACTCCTGTGAAGCACCTTGACACATTTCATTACATTAAAGATGCTGTACAAATATATGTTGCAGTTGTTGTACTGCACTATGGTAACTCGCTGGAGAGTAGGAAATCAGCCAGCTCCGATGATTAACTGGCTAGCTCCTGGTCCAACATATATAAAGAGTGACCACATAGAGCCATGGTAAAAGCCTCTGGTTAAGCTTAATATATGTGTGTCTGCATTTTGTACTTTAGAATTTCAGTTTGTGACTTCTAATGGTACAGGCCTCAGAATTTTATAGAGGATGGCTGGAAGGCTGCGTGCTGGAAAATTGGCAGGGGAAGGCATTGGGCAGGGTGTCCAATGTCTTCCTCCCACCACGTGGGTGATGTGTTGGGTACTCTGGATCTGTGGAGACTGCGTTTACCTCAGCAGTAACACATCCAGGCTACCAACACTTGAAATAGTACAACACTATTTTATTAAGCTAGAAACTGTTGAACATACTTTCACCGTGGGTCGACACTATGTTAGATTAAACTAAAGACCTATGCCTATCCTAACCAGTCTATGCACTCAGCACATGGTGAAGATCTGTGCTGCAAGCTGCGAGCTCTGTCCTGAGAGGCTGCACCCCGAATGAGCGGGAAAACTGATGCCCTCTGTCTTTATAGTGAGTGTGCTCTAACTGGTGATTGGCTGCGGTGTTGTGTGTGTTGATTGGTCTTGCTGTGTATCAATCAGTGTGTGTCTGCACCACCATGATATACTGGTGTATATTATGACAGTGGGAAATGTTGCAATATGGCTGACTGCCTAGTGGCCAATTAGGCTGTTTACATAGCCAATTACAAGCCACTTCCTGCCCCTTGGGCACCTTGTCCATGCTGCATGGCCCTGCTGCTGCCTGGGGAGACAGCTGGGTGAAATCTGTTGACCTCCCAATGAGTTCTGGAGGGAGCTCCTACTTTATGCATACTCAAAGCCTCATGGTTTGGCCCCAGCAGCATGGCAATGGCACTGCTGCTACTCCACTTCACCCACTCCTCCCTCCAATGTGTGCAGCCTCTGAAATGACCACCGCTCTTGGGAGTGGGACAGTCCTTATTTGCTTGGCAGCCCTGACAGTGGTCTCTTAATTGGCCGCTGCCAGCAATAAGCTGCTGGCCAAAGTGGGGTCAACCAGATTATGGTTCTGGTGGGGGAGTTCCCTGATACTAGAATTATAAAGCCCACGCAGGATCCTTTATGTTTCTTTAACTGCTTTGCCCTGCCACCATCAGTGATGTGTGCACAAATACCACCAGGCCACTTGGTTTCTGCATTCCCTTTGGAATTACACCCTTTAGTTTACATTGCCCTTCCTCCAACCAAAATGTGTCAATTTGTACTTGTCTACATTAAGTTTAATCTGTCACATGTCCACCCATTCCACCAGCCACCTGTATCTCTTGAACTCCATCACCGCCCTCACAGTTCACCATACTTCCAAGTTTTGTGTCATCTGCAAATTTTCAAATTTGCCCTGTGCACTGATGCCCAAGCCATTAATTTATATATTGAAAAGCAGAGAGTACTGACCCCTGAGGAATACCATTGTTGCCTCCCTCCAGTCCGAAAAACAATCTTTACTGTCTTTTGCCCCTTTTATTCCATGGGGCCCTAACTTTGCTGAAGTCACATTCAGTTCCTGGCTTCACTTAAAAATAGCAAAATTAGCCTCCAAGCAAAACATGAAAGTTATTAGAGGGAGCAGATGATAAGAGAATTTATGAAAATCTTTGTTTTTAAGTACTTTAACATTTTGCCTGTAAATTAGAAATGGGCAGGTTACAGGTGAATAGGAAGCTAAAGATATGAAGGAGAATATTTTTAAAGACGTGCAGTGGATGAACTTTCTAAGCACTTAAATGATGAACAATTTTATTGATGAAATGCACCATGTATTTTGAGAGGAGAGGAGGTTTCCGTGCTGCCAATATTGTCTTAAATTATCTCAGCAAGAAAGTACTCAAAGCTTCTCTGAACCATTGAAATTATCCTAAGTGCACATCAATTATACATGATGCAACTCTCCAAGGTGTACAGGGCAGTAAATAAGGAAATGGAGTAAAGGTCTTGATTCAGTATTGTCTGCAGGAAAACATCTCATATGGAGCTTCCGCCTGTTTTTAATTATATATTTTCCTTTTTAAGTATATAGCGATATCTACTTATCACCCATTAAACTGATTCCTGGGGCAGCACGGTGGCACAGTGGTTAGCATTGTTGTCTACGGCGCTGAGGACCCAGGTTCGAATCCCGGCCCTGGGTCGCTGTCCGTGTGGAGTTTGCATGTTCTCACCGTGTTTTTAGGGGCTGGTTTAGCACACTGGCTAAATCGCTGGCTTTTAAAGCAGACCAAAGCAGGCCAGCAGCACGGTTCAATTCCCGTACCAGCCTCCCCGAACAGGTGCCGGAATGTGGCGACTAGGGGCTTTTCACAGTAACTTCATTGAAGCCTACTCGTGACAATAAGCGATTTCCATTTCATTTCATTTTCATTTAAATTCATACTTTAGTGCTCATCGGTGTTCACAGGAAACTCGGATTGGAAAATTTATGGGGAAATTGTAAGGCTGGAAACCAATTTAACAGCAGGAATTTATCATTTTTTAATTCCATTTCCTGCCTGATGAGTAGCTAGATTGACAGGTTGGATCGCTGCCAGGCAGAAATTCCAATAGAAAACTCAATCTATGGGAAGGTGATGATAGGATATTGATACGTAGTATTATATGAGGGAAATGACACCCTTCTGCAATAGAATTTACTAACATTTGGCCTAAAATCTAGGGCCTAAGTATAGCTGTAGACAAGATGTTCTGCGATGTAATTTATTACCTCACTTTGTGCATAATGAAATAGTGCTAGACCTGTGTGGGATTAGATTTTCGTCACAGCAGGTGGTAAACAGGAGCGTGGCTGGCTTTTAACAGCTGGAGAAAACTATTTGAAGTTAATATTTTTAATTAAGTGAGCCTATAATTGGTGGAGAGATGGGTTCCTTGAGTAATTACTGGTGGTGGACGGACGCTCAAAGCTGGAAGGCCAATCAGAGGCCTTTCGGATTCAGAGGAGCTATAGTACAATGTAAATAACTGGGAGGGTGCCTCAATAAGAAGGTGCCAATTTTTAAAGACTTCGGATGAAAAAGAAACACAGAAAATTAAGCAGCCAGGCCATCATTGTGAAGGTGGTGTGAGTGTTGGTGGTCCCCAAGCAGGTAGGAAGGATTTGGGCCCTGTCAGTAGCACTGGTACTCCAGCCTGCCATTGTACGCCCAAGTTTAGAAGTTGACCTGCTCCCCCGTCACTTTGGAAAACTGGAGGTCAACGAGAAAATGTTAAACATACCTTTAAAAAGTCTCATGAGTCTAATTCCCTTTAAAAGTCATGGGTGTGGTCAATCTTCCAAGGCCCAGAACTAGCCTCCATAAAGTGGGCTGTGCTGTCGTCCCAAGGTTGACATGTTGGTCAGTGCCGATATTTTTGGTTCCCATTCCCCCACCTCCATTCCTGACTTTGCGAAAATACAGCGCAAGACCCCAACATAGGCTGCAGCTAGAGCTTGATGGTTTGCTACTGCTATCCCAGTTATAACTGCTGCCATCCCCTCCAGTGGGAGCAATAGAAGTAGCCTTTCGTCTGGCTCATGAGGATCTGGACATTCCAGCTTGAATCAAAGTTGAATTCCAGCTTATCCCTGGTGACCAGCACCATTTGGCTATCTCACAAATATCTGAAAATGTCTTTCAATCCTTCATCCCCATCTCAATTACAAGCTCTATATTGCTCATTAATGTTTCTAATATGTGGGTCTCAAATTGATCTAAGTTACTGTGACTTTATTTGGGTGTGGGCTTTAGCTGGGTTGCCAATGAAAGCAAAGAGAGCTTTCTTATTAAGGATAGCTGGCATGGTGGGGACAAACATAGAAAATAGAAGCAGGAGGAGGCCATTCGGCCCTTCGAGCCTGCTCCGCCATTTATTATGATCATTGCTGATCATCAAGTTCTGACCACGCATTCTTCCACATCCCCTGATCCCTTTATCCCCAAGAGCTATATCTAATTCCTTCTTGAAATTACACATTTTATTTTATTTATTTTAAAATTTAGAGTACCCAATTATTTTTTTCCAATTAAGGAGCAATTTAGTGTGGCCAATCCACCTAACCTGCACATCTTTGGGTTGTGAGGGCGAAACCCATGCAGGCACGGGGAGAATGTGCAAACTCCACACGGACAGTGACCCAGAGCCGGGATCGAACCTGGGACCTCAGCGCCGTAGGCAGTAGTGCTAACCATTGCAACACGTGCCGCCCTGAAATTACACATTTTAGCCCCAAGTTTGGCATGTGACAGCTAGGAGAGAGGTGAAAATAGGGCTGGGGTGGGTTGTGGGAAAGCACACCTGCTCCTCGCTTAAAAAGAGTGCTCAGAAAAACATTTAGCTGCTTGGGATGACTACTCCATTTACTTGGCAGGTTACCCAAGATCTTGGAAACCCAGCTAGCCAGCATTGTGTTTAATAAATGTTCCCAATTGAACTATGTGAAATGGTGGCAGGCACAAGTGCAGAGTTTGGTGTCTTTTTTTTTATAAATGTTTTTTATTGAGTTTTCATATTTTATATATGACAAATTACAAATTATTAGAGAGAAAAAAAAAAGAAAACACAAAAATTTAACATGAATATTTACAGGTAAGCATCTTCATAACAACAATTGTGGCCGTCCCCTTTAGCCAGCATACATATTTTACATTCCCCAATATGGCCGAGGCACATGTTTATAGGCATTTATTTACAGTTTGGTTTTGGGCCTTGGCTTGCCAGCAAACCCCCATAACGAGCCCGTAACCCCCCCCCCCCCCTCCCCCCCGGCTACCCTCCCCCGATTCCCGTCCATTTTCCCCTGATTCTTGGCCACCCGACTATTCTTCCTCTTGTACGTTGGCCACAAACAGGTCCCGGAACAGTTGCATGGATGGCTCCCACGTTCTGTGGAAGCCGTCGTCCGACCCTCGGATGGCGAATTTGATTTTCTCCATTTGGAGAGATTCCGAGAGGTCGGACAGCCAGTCTGCAGCTCTGGGCGGTGCTGCTGACCGCCAGCCAAACAGGATTCTACGGCGGGCGATCAGGGAGGCAAAGGCAAGGGCGTCCGCCCTCCTCCCCAGGAATAGATCTGGCTGGTCTGAAACCCCGAAGACCGCCACTATCGGGCATGGCTCCACCCTCACCCCCACCACTTTGGACATAGCCTCGAAGAAGGCTGTCCAGTACTCCACAAGTCTGGGGCAAGACCAGAATATGTGGGCGTGGTTGGCCGGGCCTCTTTGGCACCGCTCGCATCTGTCCGCCACCTCCGGGAAGAACCTACTCATACGGTTTCTCGTTAAGTGGGCTCTATGTACCACTTTTAGTTGCGTCAGGCTGAGCCTTGCACACGTGGAGGTGGAGTTGACCCTGTGCAGTGCTTCGCTCCAGAGTCCCCACCCTATCTCCATCCCCAGGTCGTCCTCCCATTTCCTTCTTGTTGCGTCCAGTACGGTGTCGTCCCTATCTACCAGTCGGCCATACATGTCACTACAGTTCCCTTTCTCTAGGATACTTGCGTCCAGTAGGTCTTCCAGTAGTGTCTGTCGTGGCGGTTGTGGGTACGTCCTTTTCTCCTTTCGTAGGAAGTTTTTGAGCTGCAGGTACCGTAGCTCGTTCCCCCCAGCTAGCTGAAATTTCTCTGTCAGTTCGTCCAGTGTTGCGATCCTGTCGTCCGTGTATAGGTCCCTGACTGTCAGTGTCCCCCCGTCCTGTCTCCACCTTTTGAAGGTGGCGTCAGTCAGTGCTGGTTTGAACCTATGGTTGTTGCAGATGGGAGCCTTGTCCGACATTTTGTACAGGCCAAATTGCTGCCGCAGTTGGTTCCAGGATTGGAGGGTGGCTGTCACCACTGGGCTGCTGGAGTGTTTTTTGGGTGGGGATGGGAGTGCTGCCGTGGCGAGGGCCCGGAGGGAGGTTCCCATGCAGGAGGCCTCCTCCGCACGCACCCACTCGGCTTCTGGCTCCTGGATCCATCCCCTTATTCACTCGGCTGTCGCCGCCCAGTGGTAGAATTGTAGATTCGGGAGGGCTAGCCCCCCCCTGGATTTTGTTTTTTGTAGGACCTTCTTTGGGATCCTAGCATTTTTACCCCCCATACGAACGCCATGATAAGTTTGTCCAGCGCTCTGAAAAAGGCCTTGGGGATGTAGATCGGAATGGATCTAAACAGGAAGAGGAACCTGGGCAGTAGAGTTTGGTGTCTTGCTGCCACTTCCAACACTCTCCTGTCCAGAACTGAAGGGTGGGGAAGTTAATTTCAACCCCTTTATGTTCTCAGCCCTGGGCACTTTTTAATTTTGTCATTATTATACAACATTATTAATATATAAGACTGTCAGATAATTTCTATATAGTGATGATTTTCATTTTGGCCACAATTCAACTTTCAATGTCCTTCTTTTCAAGAGGGTGGTTCCCTTTTGGGGGAGTAAGTGTGGGTCCTGGTCCATTTCATTTTGGGGTCCTCTTTATAGTAAGTTAGGGAAAACCTATTGAAATAGAGTGAGAGAGAAAGAAAGTGAAGCAGACAAAGATGCTGTTGAAGCTGATATATTTGACGTGATTGGAACTTACCATAAGATCCAAGGTCCCGACTATTTGTTGCATACTCCCTGATAACTCTTCAACTGCTTCCAATCGTTCTCTAACACAAGTCTTCTGATGTCTCCAGAGCACTGAACACCTCATATTGAGCAAAGAAGAAAGAACATTAAGAGCAGATACAATGGGGGCGTGATTCTCCCAACAGGAGACTGAGTGCCGACGCTGGAGTGAAACCCGGAGTGGTTTCACTCCGGCGTCGGAGGCCGCTCCTCGCCCCCTATTCCCCCCGGGGGGGGGGGCTAGGAGCAGCGTTGCGCGAATCTCAGGCACCGGGCCTTGTCGCTTGCGTCAAAGCGGCGCGCCGAGAATGACGCGGCTGCCGGCGCCTAAGTGACGTCAGCCTCGCAAGCGCAGGTTGGCTGGCTCCAACCCGCGCATGCGCGGTTGCCGTCTTCCCCTCCGCTGCCCCGCAAGACATGGCGGCTTGATCTTGCACCGTGTGTGCACCGATCGCGGGCCAGTCCCCTCATGAGCACGCCCGTGGTGCTCTATCCTCTCTCCGCCCCCCACAGGCCCCACACTTACCTGTCGTGCGATGTTCACGCAGGCAGCGACCAGGTGTGGTTGCCACCGGCGTGAACCAGTCGGGGTCGCAAAACGCGACACGCCATTTGGGGGGGGGGGGGGGGGGGGGGAGGTGCCAGGGTGGCGTTGCGTGACGTGATTCGACCGGCCCTCCCGCGATTCCCCCCCCCCCGGCGTGGGGAGCGGAGAATCGTGGCCTAACTCCATAGCATATATGTGATATCGGTTCTCTGCCCAGAAACCAGCCTGATTGATGGGGTATAGGTGTCTAATCTGAAAGTGAGAGGGGGATTTCAAATCAATTTTTGCAGCGTGGTCCACTTCCAGGGTCCTCGAATGGCAGGAGTAGCTCCAGAGGCCTTGGTGAGGGGTGGACAGAATCAGAGGCCTTGAGAGTGTTGATGGAATTGGAGGCTTCACGGGGGAGGTCGGAGAGGGATTGAAACGTTTGGAGGCTGTGTCTGATCAAAGGAGTTTGGCCAGGCAGGCCTATTCAATCATTGGGTAAAGAGACATCTCCTGATCCAGCAGTCCCTCACCTAATTTAGCTGGTGGGTTTCCCAAGGGTGGAAAACCTTGTCTGTCCTATTCTATTTGCTCGTACAAAAACTTGGAAATCATTGCCAGTAAAACGGGTGCCATTGTCCGAAACGATTGACTCGTGAAGCCCATTAGTGGTAAACACTCGGCGTACGGCATCCACCATGGCCACCGAGATAATGGTTCCCATCTCTTCGAGTCCAATAGCTATTGAGAGTGGGCCTCCACCAGGATTAAAAACATCCTGCCCATAAAAGGCCTACATAGTCCATGTGGACCTGGGTCCTCGGCGACCTGGTTATTCCAAAGGGTGGAGTGAGGTAGACAGCAGCAAGGACTATTGCATTTGGCAAGGGTGGCACTGTTGCACCAATTCCTCAACAGTTTTATCCATGACTGGCTACCAGATCAGGCAGTGTGCCAGCATCTTCCTATTTGTCGGTCCTGGGTGGGCACTAAGTAACTCTTTTAGGAGAAGCGGAATGACCAGTCGTGATCCTCACAGAATCTCACAATCCTCACAAATAAACTTGTCTTCATGAGTGAAGTACGCCCTCAGTTGCTCAGACTTCTTGTAGTGCCATCCAGTCTATCACTCTTTTCACCTTTCAAACCAATGCCAGATGCAGTATAATTTGGATAAGTTTGAGGCTATTCATTTTGGAAGCCAAAACAGAAAGGCAGATTACTACCTGAATGGTTGTAAATTGGGAGAGGGGAGTGTGCAGCGGGACCTGGGTGTCCTTGTGCACCATTCGCTGAAGGTAAGCATGCAGGTGCAGTAGGCGGTAAAGAAGGCTAATGGTATTTTGGCCTTCATTGCAAGAGGTTTTGAGTATAGAAGCAGGGATGTGTTGCTGCACATCTGCCACACTTGGAGTATTGTGTGCAGTTTTGGTCTCCTTCTCTGAGGAAGGAAGTTCTTGCTCTCGAGGGAGTGCAGCGAAGGTTTACCAGACTGATTCCAGGGATGGCAGGACTGTCATAAGAGGAGAGATTGATTAGGTTGGGATTGTTCTCGCTGGAGTTCAGAAGAATGAGGGGGGATCTCATAGCGACTTAGAAAATTTTAACAGGACTAGACAGGGAAGATGTTACCAATGATGGGTGTGTCCAGAATCAGTGGTCACAGCCTGAGGATTCAGGGTAAACTATTTCGGACAGAGATAAGGAGACATTTCTTCACACAGAGTGGTGAGCCTGTGGAATTCATTACCACAAGTAGTAGTTGATGCTAAACTTTGAATATATTCAAGAGGCGGGTGGATATAGCATTTGCGGAGAATGGGATCAAAGGCTGTGGGGAGAAAGCAGGATTAGGCTATTGAGTTGGATGATCAGCCATGATCACGATGCAGGCTCGCAGGGCCAAAAGATCTCCTCCTGCTCCTATCTTCTATGTATGTATCTATGTATGGGGTCTCTTTGGGTCCAGTTGCGTATGTGCCCAGCAGACACTGGCAGAGTGTCAAGGAAGTTTAAAGTCAGAGTGATCATCTTGTGTACTGGTGGAGGCAGAGTGCTTTTTGGCAGTGGCAGGTGACTTAATTCATCTGCATTGATAATTTGCATGCCAAGCCAATGCTGGAAAATATAACTGTAGGCTGCAAACAGCAAGACTGAGACTATGGGTAGTATGGCCTTGTCTTCCCTTAAGAGGCCTTGTAATGGCCTGTGGTCGGTTATTATGTCAAACCGCCAATAATACACATGCTGGTGGAATTTCTCCACACTGTATATTACTGCTAAGCCCACCTTCTCAATCTGGGCATTGTGCCATTCCTTTTCTGAAAGGGTCAATGAGGCAAAGGCAGTGGTGTCCTCCAAACCATCACCCATTTTGTGAGATAAAACTGCCCCTATACCAGTGGTGCTCGCATCTCATGGAAGCATGATTGGTTTTCCCAGATCAAAATTCACCAAGAGGTTTGGGGAGTACAATGATTGATTCATGACACAGAAGGCTTCCTCTTGGGGCTCTCTCCATTGCCAACGTTGGTGCAATGATGCCAATGTTGTGGCTAAATTTGAAAAGAACCTTCCATAATAATCTACCATGAGGAAGGATTTGAGCTTGCTGGCATTTTTGGGTGCAGGGACATCATATATAGCCATGACCTTTTCTTCCAGGGGATGCAACACTATTGCATCAATGTGAAATTCCAAGTACATCACGTCTGAGGCCTGGAAAGTCCGGTTTTTGCGTTTGAGGCGGACCAGCGCACCTCAAAACCTCTTTAGTACTTCCTCTATTCTGGGCATGTATTCTCCTGGTGCAGTACTGGTGACTAGCATGTCATCAAGGGAAACCATCACGTAGGGAATACCCTGGAGGAGATTTTCCAGCGTACGCTAGAAAATAGTGTAGGTTGAAGCAAGGCCGAATGGTAGCCTAATATATTGTAAGAGGCCTTTGTGGGTATTTATTGTGGCAAACTTCTGAGAATCACCATCCAATTCTAGTTGCAGGTAGGCATGACTAATTTTTGAAAAGGAAAGGCCCCTTGCCAGCTTATGATGGTTCTCCCCCCCGTGACGATAGCACTCCACCTCTGAATTGGATTGGTGTCCCATCTTTCACCCGGTTCTTTGTCTCTGATCAGGTCCCGAGGACCATGTCTGGTTCTCCGTTATTCCTGTTGATCCTGTCATGGACCTCACAGCCATGCTTCCCCATACTTGGATGATCTCCCCTTCAGTCAGGCTTTGAAGCTCAGTGGTGCCTTTATTGGCGCATTCTGTTGCCTAAGCTATCTCAATCGCTTTTTCTAACGTTATAGTGGTTTCAGCCAAGAGCTTCTTCTGGATATTAAGATTATGGATCCCACAAAGCAACCAGTCGTGCAACATATCACTAAGCGTAGTCCCAAACTGACACTGCTCAGTGAGCTGACAAAACTAGGCTATGAATGCTGAGACAGACTCTTCATGGTCCTTCATTGCAGAGTTAAACTTATAATGTTGGAGGATAATCGAGGGCCGTGGGTTGAAATGTTCTTTGACCAATTTCACTACCTGATCAAAGGTCTTCTAATTGGGTGCCTCTGGGGATGTGAGTTTTCAAATCAGATTATAAATATGCAGCCTGAAAATTGACAGAAGCAATACCTTCTGCATCACCTCGTCTGTGATCCCATTCGCTGTAAAAAAAAACAGCGGAACCGTTCGATGTACTGACTCCAATCCTCAGCCCCTTGGTCAAACAGGTCTAGTTTACCAAGGATGGTCATTCTCACTCACTGTTAAAATGATTCCCAACTCTTGGTGGGGTTTCTCTACTTTCTCAACTGCTCCTTCCTTCCCCCCTCAATTCACAACGACTGTCAGCTGTGATCAAAAACTTTTACCTCGTCGCCAATGTGGTGGCTCGAGACATACACTGGAGGCTTCCAGTAGTTAACAAAGGGGTATATTGATGAGAAGGCAATGGCAAGGTAACAGTCACAGAACATTATGCAACAGGTCTTAACAATTCAGTTCCATATTGCCCCATGTCCTGCTCCCAGGGCTCCATGCAAGCTCCCTATTGGCCAGGGAGTTGTTGTTTGTTGTTGTTCCACTTGTTTGACCGAGACAGTCTCGTAGTCTGTAAAGCCCGCCCCTTTAAATAGACCCTGCTACCACAAGAGCCCGCTCATATTGTTACATAACGGTTAATTTCCATGGCCATCAAGCAGCATTACACATACTAATACTGTGGCACTACTGCAACCCAACACCTGAACTACGGCATTATTTTATTTCCTCCTCTCACATAAAACAAAATACTACCCTAAGGCTCATAATTACTTAACTAGCATGTCAACTGTAGAATCAATAGTATATTTACTCCTCATGACTTGAGAGAATCAGCACTACCAGTCTCATATGCTGACTGATGGCTTAAGTCCCTCTGGCCAGAGATGGAAACAATTAAACTTGATGATACTCAAAACCAACCAAATGTATTCAATTTGGATACATTTAAACCTGGCAAGTGTTCTCTTGAAAACCAAAGAGGCTGAACATTCATTTGGAAAATATATTTGCTGATTTAGTATTCCTTTATCTGAGAAAAACAAATTTCATGGAGAAACTCAGAATTAGGACCTCAACTTAAAGTATTACTTTGGGTTTTCAGATGATGATGGACCAACTGGGGATATTCAGCATTTCTTGTTTTTTTTATTATTAGTTTAGATTTCTATCCAAACAGTTTAGACTTGCAATGATGTGGAATGTAACAGTACTGTAGCAAAAAATATATAATGCAATTTAGGCTGAGCAGGAAGCTTAAATTATACAGCACCCACTTTAATTTCAGAATAATTTCAGAACAAAGAACAGAGAAAATTACAGCACAGGAACAGGCCCTTCGGCCCTCCCAGCCTGCACCAATCCAGATCCTTTATCTAAACCTCTCGCCTATTTTCGAAGGATCTACTTCCCTCTGTTCCCCGCCCATTCATATGCAACAAGAAGGTAGCTATCACAGTAATAAAGGCTTTTACACAAAAATCAAAAAAATAGTTCATTAATTTGGTCATCTAAACACATTCGAAAAGCAATCTCTTATAATGTCATTTGCCGATAATGAGCTGAGGAATATGCTCATTACCTATGCAATGTGGTTTTCTTCCTAATACTGGTCAGTGGTCAACCCCTATCAAAATCCTGGCAGTTACCTTCTTGCTCTTGTGCTCTATGCCCCTATAAATAAATCACTGCATCCATTTACTGAGAAGATACTGAAGAAGAGTTTGAGGTGAGGCAGTGGTGTAATGGTAATGTTACTGGACTAGAAAGCCAGAGGCCCAGGATAATGCTATGGAGGCATGGATTCAAAATCCTACCACAGTGTTGGAACCAACAATTCTACGGACATGTGCTTGTAGGATTAGAATAGCGGTTTTAATATACTCGCAAAAGAGCTAGCCGGTTAGCCATTGAACTTTCGGTGAACTGGCCAGCTGACCATGTGGCACTGATCTTTTTACAGGAGCTCCAGGGGGAGGAGTCGTGGGCAGAACCAAGGGAGAAGCCCAGTACATTCGAGCATTCCCAGAGCTACTCCCCCTGGTGGTCAGGTAGTGCAACTGCACTTACAATATAGGCACATGTATATACAGATTATAATCTGGTGTGAACCACATTCACCACACACAGCAACTGGTGGAATTTAAAATCAATTAATAAACCTGAGATTAAAAGCTAGACTAATGGTGGCCATGAAACCATTGCCAATTTTCTTTTTAAAAAAAATATTTTGTTCACTAATGCTTTTTTGGGGAAGGAAACCTGCCATCCGTACCTAGTTTGGCCTACATATGACTCCAGGCTCATATGAATGTGGTTGACTCTAAGATACCATCTGAAATTATCTACAAGCCACACAGTTGTGTGAAAACCACTACAAAGTCTAAAAGGAATAAAACTGGATGGACTATTTGGCATCACCCCAGGCAAAGGAATGACAACAGTTATCTAACTCTATCGATCCTTCAAAGTTCTCCTTACTAACATCGGGGAGCTCGTGCTAAAATGGGGAGAGCTGTCCCACAGACAAGTCAAATAACAAACTGATATCATCGTACTCACAGAATGATACCTTACAGCAAAGTCCCTGAAACCACCATCACCATCACTGGGTATGTCTAGTCAGCGCTAGGGAGAGAAATCATGTGCCCTAGTGCTTCTGCTCTTTCTGGACCCCTTATGTCCCATGCCCAAATCCTCCTCCACTTAACCCTCCCCCTCAATCATGCATGGTATTTTTCCACCTTTTCAAGAATCTCCAATCTTCACCAAAGACAGCTCCTTCCAAATACACAACCACTATTCCACATCGAGAAGGGCAAGGACAGCAGACACATGGGAAAACCGCGACCTGGAAAATACCCTCCAAGTCACTCCCTTCCTGACTTGGAAATATATCGTCGTTCCTTCACTGTCAAAATCCTGGAACTCCCTCTCTAACTGTGCTGTAGCTGTACCTACACCACATGGATTGCAGCAGTTCACGAAGACAGATAACCATCACTCTAGGGTAATTAGGGATGGGCAAGAAATGCTGGCCTAGCCAGTGACACCAACATCCCGTAGGGTGGCACAGTAGCACAGTGGTTAGCACTGTTGTTTCACAGCACCAGGTTCCCAGGTTCGATTCCCGGCTTGGGTCATTGTCTGTGCGGAGTCTGCACGTTCTCCCAGTGTCTGTGTGGGTTTCCTCCGGGTGCTCCGGTTTCCTCCCACAAGTCCCGAAAGACGTGCTGTTAGGTGAATTGGACATTCTGAATTTTCCCTCTGTATCCGAACAGTGTGGCGACTAGGGGATTTTCACAGTAACTTCATTGTAGTGTTAATGTAAGCCTACTTGTGACAATAATAAGGATTATTATTATAAATTAATTTTTAAAAAATCACTAATCAACCACGGAAAAGTCCTAGCAAAATGATGATGCCACACCTACTGTTGGCATCTGATTACTGTGAGGGTCCTTCCTGCTTATTCCCTTCTTTCCCTTTCTTTTATTTTGATATTAATATTTTTGATCCATGGGTGATTAATGGACATTTATCTTTAAGTCAAGCAGCGGAAAAAATGAGGAATTCAGAAGTTACAGAAGAGAACACTTTGCATCCTCTGCTAGTTTGAGCAGGAGCTTCTGAATTTTCAGCCAGATAAAGAGGGGGGGGGGGGGGGAGGCACGTTAGATTGGGAATGAGATAATAGTTTTATTTTCTGCATATTTCCTTATAGTTCTTGTTAATAATAAAACGTAATTGTGTTTACATTACAAACCTGGTGACTGTAATTACTGGGCAGTCAAGGGTCAGAGACTTTGGATATTTTTCTAAGAACTTTTGGTTAATTCACTTGTGTTGTGACTCCGAGTCAATGGATCAGGAATTGGCTGCACACTAGCCCAGGGTGTCATATCTTTACAAATAATGTCCTGTATATAAATGCGGCATAGGCCATTAATATGAAGAGCAGCAATGATATACTGCAGTGTTAGTTCATGTGAGTCTCTTAATTGATCCCACCAGGGCTATTAAACAAGCCAGAGAGTATAAATGTTACTTCATCAGTGTCATTCAATATCGTTAATTTGACAGAAAAATATTCTTTTGGTTATTTAGAACACTGATCAGATGATAACACTGATTTTAGTGAATACTTCAACCCTTATTAGCATGTTCTACATATTGCACCCTATGAACACAATGGGCAGGGTTTTCTGATAATTCACGCTGGCAGGATCTTATGGTCCCATTGATGGCACAGCCCTGCCGCATGTTTCCCAGCGACAAGGGGTACATTCAATAAGAAACACCATTGACAATGGCAGGACCAGAAGATCCCGCTGCTGGCCACTGGTGAGCCACAAAGAATGCACCTGAGGGGAGCAAGATTCCGCCAAGGGACATTAAATTCATATTTGAGAGAAAGTTGCAATACTTGCCACCCAGATAAACTGAACAGGACCTTTTCGATTTTATAGAAGAATTAGAAGTATTTCCCCTGTCTGCATGCCTGATATTATTCAATAGATTTATTTCACAGATAGGCGGCGGGATTCTATGATCGACGGCATCAACATGGCCTCGGGAGCAGCGATTCTGACCCCTTCAGGGGGCCTAGCGCACTGGAGCGACCCACGCCGCTCCAGCGGCTGATCCCTGGTGTCAGATGGCCACCGTGGGTCTGCGCATACGCAGTGGGACCAGCGGCAATGCTCCCTTCTCTGCCGGCCCCGACGCAACATGGCGTAGAGTTACAGGGGCCGGCGCAGAACAAAAGAGGCCCCTAGCCCGAGAGGTCGACCCGCCAATCGGTTGTCCCCGATCGCAGGCCAGGCCACAGCAGAGGCATCCGCCAGGGTCGGACTCCCCCCCCCCCCCCCCCACCCCCCCCCCCCCCACCCACCAGGCCGCCCCCAGATGAATGCACGCCGAGGTTCCACCCGGTAAGTGTGAACAGCGACTGGCGAGGTGCCGACCGCGCCGGTGCGAATGGCGGCGATTCTCCGCTCCCAGCGGACCGGCGTTGGGGCAGCGTTGCATGATTCGCGCCCATCCCACTGATTCTCCGGCCCGGCCTGGGCTGAGAGAATCCCACCCAGGGTATAATTGTATTCTATTTGATCAGTAATCTCACAGAGGAGAAAGACTCCTGAACAATAAAGTGGAATGATTGATCAGCATAGGTCTTCAATGTCAGTGAGAAGCATTGAAGTCATCCGGTGTCTCTGTGAGACACAGCTTTTAAGTGGCCAGAGGACACAATTGTATCTGTGTTTTCTTGATTAGAACATCAGAAGACTCCGCCGACTGCTGCTCCTCGCAAAAATGTATTTTCAATATCCACTATGCAGTACAACTTTATGACAATATTTCAATACCTCAGAAATGTCTTAAAGCCAGCAAGATAGAGTGGGATAATAAGTTAGTAGAAAAATGGACAAGATTGAATTGCATGGAAAAGATTTTTGAGAATCAAGTGCAGTGTAACACAGTTTACTGATTCACTAGGAGCCCATTACACACGCTTGTCCTGGCAATTGCATTCCACAAAACCTGCTAACAGCAAACATCCATTAGAAACAAAATAAACAGAATGAGAGTCATAATTCCACCATCTGCTCACAAGATAATTATGGGTGGCAAAGGCCTTCTAGCCCAGCTGATACTATCCATTCAGGATGACATACGAATATACACATTAGGAACAGGAGTAAGCCATTCGGCCTTTTGAGTCTGCTCACTACTGACTGAGCTGACTGAGATATAAGGGACGTAGTTTCTAGAATAGGTATGTGATAAGTATTGCAGAACCAACAAGAGGGAAAAACCTACTTGACCTCTTCCTCACCAATTTGCCTCTCCCAGATGTATCTGTCCATGGCAGTATTGGTACGAGTCCTTATGGAGGCAAAGTCCCACCTTCACATTGAGGATACCCTCCACCTTGTGTGGCACTCCTAGTGTGCCAGATGAGATAGATTTAAAATAGGTCTAGCAACTCACAACTGGGCAACCATGAAGTACTGTGGCCATCAGCTGCAACAGAATTGTTCCAACCACAATTTTTAGCCTCATAGAATGGCATATTCCCCACTCTACCATTACTACCAATCTAAGGGATCAACCCAGATGCAATGAAGTGTGCAGGAGGGCATGCACCAGACATGCCTAACAATGAGGTGTCAATCAGGTGTTATGGGAGAGGTGTTTTCAGAACCCCAAAATGTATTATGGAGTTCAACCAACCCCCACTTTTAATGGATTGTTGCTTTTGAAGCACACGGCTTGTTCCCCAGGTGTAGTATTACAATTGTGGACACGTGGTTTTTAAAACAAAATAATATTTATTCCATGAACTCAAATTAACCTTTTAAATAAACATTGGATCTCTTAACACCCCTTACTTCAAAGATAACCCCAAAAATAATACAACACTACCCAATCCTGCAAACTGTTCCTTTACACGTCCAAAAGACTTAACAAATCCTTCAAACAGAAGCACATTAGATTTATATTCAATACTGAGACCTTTTTACAATTCCGATTTCACCAAAGGATTAAGAGATCGTCCTTCGTGGCAGAGATCACCAGCAATGCAGCTCACAGTCACACTCGAGCTTTCTTCAAACTGAAACTAAAACTCAGAACTAACCTCAAAATGGCCGAACTGAGCTCAGCTCCACCCACTCTGACATCACTATTTTCTTAAAGGTACATTGCTTAAACATCCATTTCTTAAAGGTACTCTCACATGACACAGGTGAAGCTGCAAAACAGGGTTACTTTCATTCTGAACATCGAAAAGAAAATGAGATAAACAGATCTAAGTGATCCCATAATCAACAAATCAGGTCTAAGCTCTGTAGTCCAAACACACCCAGTCATAAATGAAGATGCAACTAAGGAGGAGAAAGCTTCACAAATGTCCACATCTTTGATAAAGCAGGGTCCAGCACATTAGTCCTACAGACAAAGCCAAAGGGCGCGATTCTCCCAAACAGGGAGAAATCGTAAGGCCGGCGTAAAAAACGGGCGGGTTTGATGCCAGCCTCTCCCCCCCCCCCCCCCCCCCCCCCCCCCCGACCGGGAACCGATTCTGGTCCCCGGTCGGGGCTAGCATGCCGCGGCCGTGAACTCCGGCATCGCGGGCTTAACGAATTTTGTTAAGCCCGCTTGCCAGAGTTTGCGACAGCTGACGCGTCGCATGACGTCAGCCGCGCAGGTGCGGATTGGAAGACTCCAACTCGCGCATGCGCGGACGACATCATCGCGCATTTGCGCAAAACCCGCGGATGCGCGGGCCGGGATGCCCCTCAGCCGCCCCGCGAATTGATACAGCGGGGCGGCGGAAGGACAAAGAGTGCGCGGGAATCGGACCCGCTGCCCGCGATCGGTGCCCACCGATCGCGGGCCCATGGCACCCTTAGCACGGCCGTGGTACTGCCATGCCAATCGGTGCCATGGTTGCCAAGATCAGGACTTTACGGCCGTTTTTACGAACGGCCAGACCAGGTGTGTTTGCCGTTCGTAAAAACGGCCGTAAAGGGCTTGGACTTTGGCCCATCGGCCAGCTGAGAATCACTGCTCGCCGTAAAAAAACGGCGGCAGCGATTCGTGTCGGGAGTCGGGCGTGGGGGGGGGGGGGGGGGGGAGAATAGCGGGAGGGCGTCAGACTAGCGTGGCCGTAAAAATTTACGACCCCCGCTATTCTCCGCACCGTCGTGAGTGCGGAGAATTGCGCCCAAAGTATTTGCAGCCATTTTCATCCAGAATTTCTGATCGAATGATCCATCTCAGCTTCCTCATGAGATCTCCAGCATCAATTCAATTCACTCCATGTGATGTCAAGAAATGGCTGAAGGCAATGGACACTGCAAAGGCTATGGGTTGTGATAACATTCTGGGAGCAGTACTGAAAACATGTGCTGCAGAACTAGCCTTGCCCCAAAGTGAAGCTTTTCCAAAGCCATCCACCCAGCAATGTGGAAAATTGCTCTGTTATGTCCTGCCCATAGAAAACAGACAAATCCAACCTGATCAATTATTGTTCAATTAGTCTACTCTTGATTGTCAACAAAGAAATGGAAAGTATCATTCACAATGCAATCAAGCAGCACTTACTCAGCAATAACCTGCTCACTGATTCTCAGTCTGATTTACACCAGGACCACTCAGCTTTTGACTTCATTACAGCCTTGGTTCAAGCATGGACAAAAGAGCTGAACTCCAGAGGTGAGAGTGAGACATCAGGCAGCATTTGACTAAGTGTGGCATCAAGAAGCCCTAGCAAAATTGGAGTCAATAGGAATCAGCGGAAATTCTTCACTGGTTGGAGTCATACCTGGCACAAAGTAGGTGGTTGTGAATGTTGCGGTCAATCCTTTCAGCTCCAAGACATCACTGCAGGAGTTCCTTCAGGTAACACCCTATGAACAACCATCTCAGCTGTTTCATCAATGACCTTCCTTCTATCATATTGTTAGATGAGGACATGTTTGCAGATGATTGCACCACGTTCAGCACCATTTTCAACTCAGATATTGAAGTAATCTGTGTCCATATGCAGTGAGACCTGGACAATATTCAGGCTCGGGCATTACCATCGCTGAAACCCCCACTTTCGACATCCTAGGGTTTCTATTGACCAGGAATGTAACTGAACTAGCCATATAAATACCGCGGCTACAAGAGCAGGTCAGAGGCTAGGAATCCTGTGGTGAGAAACTCACTTCCTGACTCCCCAAAGCTTGTCCACCATCAATGAGGCACAAGTCAGCAGTCTGATGCAATACTCCCCACTTATGTGCATTTCATACCCTGAGGAAACTCAACACCATCCAGGACAAAGCATCTCCCTTGATTGGCACCCTATCCACAATCTTAAACATTCAGTTCCTCCACCAGCAACACACAGTGACAGCAGCGAGTACCATCTACAAGATGCACTGCAGCAACTCACCAAGGCTCCTTTGGTAACACCTTCAAATCCAGGACATCTAGCACTTGAAAGGACATGGGAATGTGCATAAGAGCACCATCATCTGCAAATTTCTCTCCAAGTTACACACCATCCTCATTTGGAACTATATCACCGTTCCTTCACTGTCACTGTGTGACAATTCTGGAACTCCCACTGTAGGTCTATCTACACCAGATGGACTACAGTAGTTCCATAGGCAGCTCACCAGCACCTTCTGCAGGGTAATTAGGGATGGGTAATAAATGCTGGCTTAACCCGTGATGCCCACATCCCATAAATTATCAAAAAAGGAAATGGCACACTCGAGAGGGTAGGAGGATCTGCTTACTGGAGTACCTAATGTTGCTGAATAGAGTAAGAAATCTTACAACACCAGGTTAAAGTTCAACAGGTTTATTTCAAACACGAGCTTTCGAAGCACTGCTCCTTCCTCAGGTGAATGAGGAGCAGTGCTCCGAAAGCTCGTGTTTGAAACAAACCTGTTGGACTTTAACCTGGTGTTGTAAGACTTCTTACTGTGCTCACCCCAGTCCAACGCCGGCATCTCCACCTCAGTGCTGAATATAAATAAAGGAGGACAAAAACTCAAAAACATGACTACGGTAACAACTTACTGTATTGGCAGTGTTTATGTTCATTTGGGGAAGCTGAATGTACTCGCTGCACATTCTCAATTTTCCAGTTTAAGAATGTTGCAGGGATCGGAGCCATATGAATCCTTAATGCTAAATTGATCAATAAGTAATTTGTTTTACAAAATATCTCTCCATTAGACTGGTTGGGGCCATGTCCTCAGCAAAGCCGGACTCCAACAATATTAAATCACAGTAATTGGGTTTCTTGCAATGCTATTGCAAAAATAATCTTCACCCTGGCTTTTTCTCTCACTGTCAGCCATGTTACCGCATACTGCAAATTTGAAAATACTTCCTGCTAGGAGCGGAGGGCATGTCTGTGTACTAATGGAGTTTCGCCAATCTTCTTATTAGTCAGTATTGTGCCTATCAATTTCAATGAATTGGACTTCACCTGTTCGAATCAAAATTGAAGCAGATGTGAAAAATATAGTTTGAAAATCAAAAGCAAAAGTACGAGAGGTTTGAACAGATTTGTGCACAATGCCCTACCACCCATCCCATTCATTACAGTTCAACACTTTGTCTGATTTTCATGGAAGGCGCAGGAAGGTTAAGTTGGGTTAACCCAGTAATCATCCTTTTCCTTCTTTCCCAGAATTAAAATATAGTGGGCAGATACGTTTTTTAAGGAGATGAGTCTGTCTGGTCGAGAAGTTTCCCAACTTGACCTTCCCACCTCCTTTGAGCAAATCTGGCTGTGAGTGTCTGCAATCTTACTGATGCATAGGCACCAGCAGGGAAGCTGCAGTCAAAGACCAATTAGCAGCAGGTACACACGTGCTGATTGGAAACAAATTCAGAAATAGACTATGGAAAATAATATATATTTGCCTTGACACACGAAAGCACTTTGCACAATTAATTACTTTTGAAGTACACTATTGTTGTTAGGCAGGCAATGCAGCAGTCACTCTGCGGTGTCCACAGACAACCATGAGATGAATGGCATGGTTTTTATTTTCATCGACTGAGGATGAACTGTTTAGGCTAAGAGTTTAAGAAGCCGAAACTAAAAGCTGGTTCTGCCTGTGTTTTCCCAGATACATCTTTATTTCTGTTTTCTTCTTGGTGCCCATGCGATTAGTGGAATATAAAACTGAAACCCCCTTATGGCTGCAAAACTATTTCAAGAAGCAGTTCTAAATTAGTGGCTACTAAAAGATTGTGAATCACAACAATTTCAAAGATATTGCATTCCCCCACACGTGATGGCCGAGGGGTATCACTCGCTTGGGAAGTGACTGAAGATCACACATGTGTTTATACATGTTTGAAAGTCATGGGGCGGAATTCTCTGCTCCCGGGAAAAATCGGGAAGGCCGTCGTAAACTTGGCCGAGTTTCACGACGGCCTCGGAGGCCGCTCCTCTCACCGTATTCACCCCCACCCGGGGGGGCTAGGAGCGGCGCTCCGTTATTCTCAGCCGCCAGGCCTTGACACTTGCGTCAAGGCGGCGCGCCAAGAATGACGCGATGGCGGAGCCTATGTGACGTCAGCCGCGCATGCGCAGGTTGGCCGGCTCCAACCCGCGCATGCGCGGCTGACGTCACGACGCTGATGGCTCAATCGCGCATGCGCGGTGGCCATCTCCCCCTCCGCTGCCCCGCAAGACGTGGCGGCTTGATCTTGTGGGGCGGTGGAGGGGAAAGCGTGCGTCGCTTTAAGACGCCGGCCCGATGATCGGTGGGCACCGATCGCGGGCCAGTCCCCTCCCGAGCATGGCCTTGGTGTTCACTCCCCTCTCCGCCCCCCACAAGCTTCAAATGGGCCTTTGGCGCCCATGTTCACGACGGCAGCGACCAGGTGTGGTTGCCGCCGTCGTGAACCGGTTGCGAACGGCAGGCTGCTCGGCCCATCCGGGTCGGAGAATCGCCGGTTGCCGTGAAAAACGGAGAGCGGCGATTTTTCCGAGCGGGGGGTGGGAGAATCACGGGGGGTGCCGGGGGACGTTAAATGAGTCGCCAGGCCTTCCCGCGATTCTCCCACCCGGCATGGGGAGCGGAGAATCGCGCTCATGGTTCACATTATAGTTGTCTGGTGGTTCGGCCTTTGCCGATAACCATGGAGGTTCCACTCTGGCCAGCAAATTCCCGCCACCATCCTCACAAAAACTGAACACGGTCCACAAAGCTGACAATAGCCTGGAGTTGCGAAAGTTGCTTCAACTTTATTATTTCAATTAAGTGAAGTAGTCTTTTACTTGTATTGAAAAATAAACACAATTACAAGAAAGCCTGAAGGGAAATATATATATTGAAGACACATTGTTAGAATTTGTTGGTGAATTTTACAAGGCATTCAAAGGGATGTTCCCTTGGAAAACTTTGTATTTTTATGTTAAAAATGATGCATTCTTTCAGTTATCGCTTTTATTAATTTAGAAAAGGAAACAAAAGACATACGTTGAATTTTATTTGCCCTCTGCATGTGGGAAATGTTGTCCACTTGTTGTCCATCACTGGTGAATTTGAGAGAGTAATGGAAGGTTTTTGTCAGATAAAGCATATTACTGCTTACTCAAAAGGTACCTGCCTCGTCAGTCATCTCAGGGGTTATCTCGGGGATGGGAGTGGTGACGGTCCTTCCTGTTCGAGCAGTCTGTGCCCAATGGAAGCCCCCGCCCCAAACTCCTGCGGAGTGATTTCCATTCTCACTTGTATCCCCCCAAAGCCTAGCCTCCGAATCATGGACTCCCAACCCCTCGCCATCACTTGCCAAATGTGGCCCCGGTGGAATCTTGCAGCCTTTGCTTGCGCTGAAATGCCAGCAGTGGCTACTACTCCTGGTATTGCTGCTAGGACTGAATTAGTGGTGTCTATGACCCTGAAAGTGGCCCCAGTCCCGGAGCAATTTAGGATCTGTTAATGGGCTATCACCGGCGCCAGGAGGAACCAGTGCAATTCCAATGCAGGGTGACACCCGATTCGCCGGGGTCGGGATTGGCATTCAAGAGGCTGACAAGCTGCAGCCGCATGTAAGCACTCCACTACCCAAACAAACTAATTCCAGCCAACAAGATGACACCCTGAAGAGCAGCACCCCATTTCGCTGATGCGGAGCTCGAGACCCTACTGGATGCCATTGAGGAGAGAGGGGATACCCTGTTCCCCAGGTGGTAAGGAGACTGCCACCCGCCACCCTACACTGGGCCTGAGAGCACGCGGCAGAGGCCATGAACGTCATTGGCCCCGCTGCCAGGACTCGCAGTCCAACCATGCATCATGTCTTGTGTTTGCAGGATCACCTGGCGACGAAACGGGCTCTTCTAGTGCCCACGGCCACAACTCCAGGACATATTGAGTGATGAGGGAGAAGGAGGTGATGGGGTCTGTTCTGTGACCCCTGCATTGGAGGTGCCGGAACACCACAGCACCTCAGACCCCCGCCCCTCCTGTCCCTGGTGCATCTGATGGGCAGCGGGCAAAACAAGGTGGACCATGCCATTTGGGACACTTGAGAGACTCCTGGGCCCGTTCAGGCCAAGTTGCTCCAGATGGGACCCAGGTCACAGGGCAGGAATCACAGCAGGCCACCGCTACCTCAAATGTACGGCCTGGGGAACCACCGAGACACAGCGTTAGGGCTGGTATGGCCAGGAAGTTAGACACCAGCTAAGTTGGCATGGATGCAGCACACAAGATAGCGTTAGGGGCTAGGAAAGAAACCTGTAGATAGATGTTCACAATGAACACCTGTTCACAAACATTCAAGCCTGCCTCGGTGCTCTGTCAGAGATGTGAGATGAGCTAAGCTGGCTGAAGAGGGGGAGCCCGGGGGGGGGAGATGGACAGCTGTTGGAGTTGGGCAGAGACCAGGGCCCCCAGGTCAGGGCCCCCACCGCACATCGCCCCAGTAACCCCCCCCCCTCCCCCCCCCCCCCCCCCCCTCCCACCACCACCCGGACGCTGCCACCTCATGGGTTTGATGGAATGGCCAGCTCATACACAGGAATCACCCAGGTTGACGCTAAAAGTGCTACCGGGGGCAGGAGTCAGATGTTGTTGAATGACGTGGAGCACCAGAGCTTATCGCAGAGCAGGTCGTCAACATATTCCATCCAATGGACCAGACCTGCTAATACTGCCAACAAGAGCCCCCACCCCTTAGTGAGATGGGGTGGAGTTGGTGGGGGAGGGGGGGAAGGTTGCGGGGAGGGTGGACATGGGAGGCGGTGGTCAGCTGCGGGGGTTGGTGTGGGGGTGGGCTGGGATAGTCTTGCTATCGTCGGTCAAGCCACTAGTTGGTGAACCTAGAGATGTGCATGGTGACCCTGGCGCACACGTTGTGCAACTTCCTGTGCCTGTCTGGGCTGCATACTCTGCCCATCCTGGTTCTTCTCAACATTCCCCTCATCGGAAAGGCCTGGCGCTCATCCCCCTCCACCACCACATCGTCCTCTGTTATACAATGTTGTGGATAACGCAGCAGGCAACCATGATGTGGGGGACTCTCCTCAGTCTAGGGCCCCTCCAGAGAGGTCCAGGCACTTGAACCGCATCTTTAGGATGTCAATACACCTCTCGATCACGGCACTTGTTGTGGCATGGGCATATTTGTAACGCATCTCCGCATCGATCTGTGGCCTCCAGATTGGTGTCAGCAGCCACGACCGCGGCGGATGACCCCTGTCGCCCAAGAGCCAACGATTTACCTCAAAGATTTTGGGAACAGTTGAATGTGCCAGGATGAAGGCTTTGTGCACACATCCTGGGTTGGGGCACAGACGTGCATCTCGTGGTCACACACCAGCTGCACTTTCATGGCATAGTACCCCTTTCGGTTTGTGAAGGTCAACCTTTCATGCGGTGGTGCTCATAGGGGGACATGTGTCCTGTCGATCACTTCCTGGACATGGGGCATCATTCCGATGGTAGTTAAACTCGCTGCCCAGGCAATATGGTGCACTCAGTCCACATTGAAGCTAATATCTGCCGACCGGCCACATAGGGCCTCCGTTATGGCGAGGACGCACATGTACACCGAGGTCTACGTGATCCCAGACAGGTCCCCACTCGGCACCTGGAAGGGTCACCTGGCGAAAAGGTTCAATGCGACCATCACCTTGATGGACACCAGGAGCATGTGTCGTTCCCCATATCCCCGCTGTTCCAGGTGCGCCATGAGGTGGCAGATATGCCATATGTTCAAACTGGTGCAGCGGGCTACACAGTGGCCCTGGCCTGCACTACAGCCCCTGCCCCCGCATGTCCACCTCCCTATATAGCCAGTGCTGCTATGCACAATCATGGCCCATGGCAGTCAGTCAGTGGGGTGCGCAGCTGAATGGCTGGCTGCCTTGCAGGATGTGGCAATGACGGTCTGTGACTGGACTTCCCGGTCCCAGGGACACACCCCAACCCTATTATTCATCACCTGGTCTTCCCTGCCACCACTCGCTCTGGCTGACACCCCCCTGCACCGCCGCATTCCCCCCCCCCCCTCCCCCCAGCCAGCCCAGCCCGCAGCATGACTGGCAGCCCACGACTGCACCTCTGGGAACATGTCCTGCCTCCTCTCTCTCCCTTCGCAGCTATGGCGCTTGTTTCCCAATTTGAAATACCACGCCGTTGGTAATTGTGGAGCATTGCGGGAGGCCTGGAGAATGCCGGGGCGAACCCGTTCCCTGGATCTGGATGGACATCACTCTAAGGTCTTGAAAGAAGTGAGATAATTGATGCATTGGTTTAAGTTTTTCAAAATTCCCCAGATTCTGGGATGGTTCTATTAGATTGGAAGGTAGTGAATGTAACTCCTTTATTCCAAAAGGGAGGGAAACAGAAATCAGGAAACTATAGGTCAGATAGCCCAACATCTGTCAGAGGGAAAGTGTTTGAAGCCACTATCAAAGGAAGCCATGATGTGGAGATGCCGGCGTTGGACTGGGGTGAGCACAGTAAGAAGTCTTACAACACCAGGTTAAAGTCCAACAGGTTTGTTTCAAACACGAGCTTTCGGAGCACGGCTCCTTCTTCAGGTGAATGGAAAGGCTTGTTCCAGAAATGTTTATATAGACACAGTCAGAGATGCCCCGGAATGCGAGCACCTGCAGGCAATCAAATCATCAAAGATGCAGAGAGAGAGGTAACTCCAGGTTAAAGAGGTGTGAATTGTCCCAAGCCAGTTCAGTCGGTAGGCCTCTGCAAGTCCAGGCTTGTTGGTGGGGGCCGAATGTAATGCGACATGAATCCCAGATCCCGGTTGAGTCCGCATTCATGCGTGCGGAACTTAGCTATAAGTTTTTGCTCAGCAATTTTGCATGGCATTCCGGGGCATCTCTGACTGTGTCTATATAAACATTTCTGGAACAAGCCTTTCCATTCACCTGAAGAAGGAGCCGTGCTCCGAAAGCTCGTGTTTGAAACAAACCTGTTGGACTTTAACCTGGTGTTGTAAGACTTCTTACTATCAAAGGAGTTATGGCAGGACACTTCCAAGGCAATTAGACAGAACCAACGTGGTTTGTAAAAGGGAAACCATGTTTAACTAATTTATTGGAGTTCTTTGAAGGAGTCACAAGTGTTGTGGAACCAGTGGATGCACTGTACTTCCAAAGGCATTTGATAAGGTGCCAGAAAGGGTATTGCAGAAAATAAAAGCCCATGGTATAGTGGGTAGCATATTGGCATGGATTGAAGATTGGCTAGAAACAGTGGTGTTTCTGGTGGGTGTGTCTGATGGCAGGCTCTGGTAGAGGGGCCTGATGGGGGGCTGTGGTGGACAGGATTTGCATGTGGGGAGAAGGGTGCCCTCCCATGGACTTTGGGTGCACCTACCTTAACTACTTACCACTTTGGCCCACTGATGAAAAGATTTTGAGGTGGGCTAGGATGAGTTGGGACTGCAACCGGGAAGGAAGCTGCGTCCAGATATACCAGGACATTGGTGCTGTCCTGGCCAAGAGATGGGCGGGGTTCAATAAGACACAGGCAGTGCTGTAGCGGCGCAAGTTCCACTTTGGGGTACTGTACTCAGCCAAACTCTGGGTAACTTTTGAGGGCCAGGAATATTATTTTGTGACACCAGAGGAGGCAAATGACTTTGTCAAGGAGCATTGGTTGGGCTGAATGGTGCACATTTGTGCCAATTTTATATTGTCTGACTTGTTCTCTTGTTTGTTTGAGGAAGTTTGTATGTTATATACTTGCTGTACCCTTTTTTAATCTGGCAGTAGTTACTGCGCATCTCGGGCCTCTTGGTGCCAAGTGCATACCGTTTAACTTTTGTACCTTTGTATACTTTTTGTACAGTTTCTGATTAGTTATTCTCGTGGTTGCGCAGATCCAGGACATAAGTGAGAATATATTTGTTTGAGGGTTGCTTTGGTTTGGTTTTCTAATTTTTATTATTATGAGGTGGGCCACTGGGGGAGGGGAGATGAGGGGAGGTGGTGGTGTCGATCAGAGAGGTGGGCCCTTTGTTTGGGCCTCCAGGCGTGAGTCGCCATGCTAGCCGGCAGTGCTAGTGAACGGAAGGCCAGCATGGTGGGGGAATGAGAGGGAGGGGCAGGGAGAAGGGGGTGCGATCTGGTTGGTATGATGCACCAATCCTCTGAAAGAGCATCCCAGCTAGACCCACCCCTGTCTTAACCCCGTAACCCATTCAACATCTTTGGACACTAAGGGGCAGTTTAACTTGGCACATCCACCTAACATGCACATTTTTGGACTTTGGGAGGAAACGGGGGCACCCGGAAGAAACAAATGCCGCCATGGAAAGAATGTGCAAACTCCACACAGCCAGTCGCCCTAGGCCAGAATTGAACCCAGATCCCTGATGTTGTGAGGCAGCAGTGCTAACCACAGTGCCACCCACCTGAAAGGTTAAGGGCAGAGGTGATTTTCCTGTAAGAGACAAACTTGAGTGTGAAGATTCACATGCAGCTGAGGAAGGTGTGTGTTAGGCAAACGTTCCACTCAGGGTTTGAGTCGAAGTCAAGGGGAGTTGAGGTCTTGTTCAGCAAGGAAACGGTGTTGGCAGTGGCAAGGGCGACGTGGGCCCCACGGGGGGGGGGGGGGGGGGGGGGGGGGGCGTGGTTTGTTTGTGATAGTGAGTGGGGTGTTAGCAGGGGTGCTGGTGAATGTGTATGCGCCCAACAGGGATGCTCTTAAGTTTGTGAGGAAGCTGTTGGGAGCGATTCCGAACCTGGATTCTCACCAGTTGATTATGGGTGGGAATTTTAATTGTGTAATAGAGCCGAGGATGGACAGGTCGAGTTCTAAGTCAAGGGGGACTTCGGAAATGGTGAGGGAGTTGGGGGTGTTCATGGATCAGATGGGAACGGTGGACCTCTGGAGGTTTAGGCACCCGGGGGAGAGGGAGTACTCCTTCCTGGGGCTGTTTAGCACATGGGACTGTTTATCACAGGGCTAATTCGCTGGCTTTGAAGGCAGACCAAGGCAGGCCAGCAGCACGGTTCAATTCCCATAACAGCCTCCCTGAACAGGCGCCGGAATGTGGCAACTAGGGGCTTTTCACAGTAACTTCATTTGAAGCCTACTTGTGACAATAAGTGATTTTCATTTCATTTCATTTCATTTCCTCGCATGTTCATCAGGCAAATTCCCTTGTTGACTTTTTCGCGATGGGTAAGGCGGTTTTGTCGGGGGTGGTGGAGTGTAATACGCGGGCATTATGATCTTGGACCACATGTCGTATTTCTTGGATGTTAGGCTTGGGTCGGGGTGGGCGCAGAGGTAGGTGTGGAGGCTGGAATCGGCACTGTTGGTGGATAAATAATTCTGCGGTGAGGTGGCAGAATTATGTGGAGTTTAATCAAAATGGGGAGGTCGCAGCGGCCATACTTTGTGAGGCTTTGAAGGCAGTGGCTCTGGGGAAGCCATTTCATTTAAGGTCTACAGAGATAGGACTGAGATGACTTTCAGTGGCGGCAATGTACTGAGTGGACGCACATCAAGTCCTCCCAAACAAACCCAACAGATGCAATTTATTGAGAATTTCGGCTTAAAAAGTCCACAAAAACCCAGCCAAAGGCGAAACACATGTAAAAGGAATACGCCTGGAAATAATAAACCGAGGGGACGGCGTGATGTAAGGAGCAGCAGCGAAGGAAATGGGCAGGAGCTGCGGGCACGCATGCAGGCGGCCCCACGAGACAAGATGCAGGTTCAGACGAACCAGGAAGGGGAAAAGCTGGTGAATTAAACAGCGGAGCAGGAACAGGACGCTGCGACCATCCCAAAGCCAGGGAGCAGCCCAGAGCGATTATCGCAAAGCTGCACCGGTTCCAGGACAGGGAAAAAATCCTAAGGTGGGCTCGTCAGACAAAATCGTGCACGTGGGAAGGGAAGAAGGTGTTCCAAGACATTGGGGCAGATCTGGCAAAAAAGAAGGCCGAGTTCAACAGAGCAAAATCAGCACTCTACAAAAGTGGGGTGCGATTTGGGATGTTATTCCCAGTCAGACTCTGGGTAACATTCAAGGGAAAGGAACTGTATTTCAACATCCCAGCAGAGGCTGACGAGTTCGTTAAATTGAACAAATTGTGGGAGGAACATTCGCAACAACAATGAAAGCTGCAGGGGAGGAAAAAAGAATCGTAACAAAGAGCGGAGGACAGACCACAAACAGAGTCAATAATATCACGAACTGTACACATTTGTTTTCTGTTTTACGCGGGACTATGCTGCCTCATTTTCGGGCCCGTCTTTTCTCTCAATGCGATGGGGGAGAGCGGAGCAAGGGGAGCAAGAGTGAGAAAATAAGACAGGAGGGCGAGATAAGGGGTGGAAGGAGGAAGGCATAGCAGGGCCAGAGCTGGACAAGTACTGGGAGGGGAGCCACCGTATTAGCGATGAGGGCCAACACGGGAGGGCAGAATGCAAGGAGGGGATGCCTCAGGGGAGAGGGAGCGCCTGGCACAAAGAGGGGATGGGGAAGGGGCAGAAGGGAGGGACGAACAAGGGGGGAAAAGGGACAGGGACTGGGGGGGAGAGGGGTCGGGGGGAGCGCAGAACAAAAAAAGGCAAAGAGAAGGTTGAGGTAGAGAAACAGAATGGACACAGGCCTCGGCAGGCATGGAGCAGGGTGGGGAACCAAGATGGCGCCGCAAACAGCCACTCGGGAGGACATCAGTGCGAAGGGAGATCCCAGAGTGCGGGGGCGCTTCCACGTGGCATACACATGGTTGGCGGCTATGTTGGGGCCTGACCTCATGGTGAGAGCGGCGACCGTGGCCATTTTGGACGTCCCCCTAACGTAGGAGGGAAACCCCGGAGTGCAGGGGCTCGTCCACCAGGTAAGTATGGGTGATCCCACAGGACCGGGGACATCAGAAACCCCCCACCAGGATTGTTACCTGGAATGTAAGGGGACTCAACGGCCCAGTGCAAAGATCCAGAGTGTTCGCCCACCTAAGAAGCCTAAAAGCAGCCATAATCTACCTACAAGAGACGTACCTGAGGGAGAAGGACCGACTGCTGGTAAGGAAGGGCTGGGTGAGACAGACGTACCACTCATGTTATGGGACGAGGGCTAGGGAGGGTAGCAATATTAATTAGCAAGAGACGAGGTTTACAGAAACCAAGACAGTTACGGTCCCGTGGATGTGGCTACTGTATGCGAGACACGTGTGCCCATTTTCGACATTGCTGTTCATGCTGACGATGAAGCCCCTAGCGATAGCCCTTTAAGGTGGCGGGGGTCAGACTCTGGTATTTGGGAATTCAGGTGGTGCACGACTGGGCCGCTATGCACAAATGGAACCTGCATGGTCTTGGTAGAGGAGATTGAAAGGAACTTTAAAAGGTGGGATGCCCTACACTTGACACTGCCAGGGAGGGGACAGGTGGTAAAAATGAATGTACTGCCAAGATTTCTGTTTATCTTCCAACCCCTTTCCATCTTTCTTCCAAAGGCCCTTTTCCGCAGAGCAGACAAGCTGATATTGGAGCTGATTCGGGCAGTCAGAATGGCAATAGTTGTAAAAGCGGAAGCATGGTGAGGGGTTTGCGCTCCCAAATTTGCCGCATTATTAATGGGCGGCAAATGCCTAAAAGATGCGATGATGCGGGGGGGGGGGAGGGGGGTGAGGAGTGCTGGGGAGGGGAGGGTTCCTGGCTAGGTGCCAGCTGGCAACAGTGGTGACCATGCAGCCCAAGGCACCTGGTTGGGGAGGGGGTGGGGGTGCTGTGGAAGGGATCGGGAGTGCCGGGCTGGGGAATGCCGGGGAGGGGATTGGGGGGGGGGGGGGGGGGGGGGGTGAGGAGTGCTGGGGAGGAGAGGGTTCCTGGCTAGGTGCCAGCTGGCATCAGTGGCGACCATGCAGCCCAAGGCACCTGGTTGCGGAGAGGGGTATGTACAATGATGATATGCCGTCTACCCTCACCCCCTGCAGACCGTTATGTTTGGCCATACCCAGCGATGTTGGCCGTCGTGTTGGGGGCCATTGCCCTGCATGTGATCCAGGTCTGGTAGATGAATGGCCAGAACAGTCGTCCGCAGGACACGATTCATAACAAGTTGTGCTGGAGGCATGCCGGTGAACAGAGGGGTTGCCCTGCACTCCAGCAGCGCAAGGTTAAAGTCAGAAGCTGAGTCCGCAGCCTTGCAGAGTAATTGCTTCACGATATGGAACCTGTGGTGAATCACAGTAGCATAAATTCACACTTACACATGTTGTACTTTGTCTCTGTAAGCTCGGCACACGAGCAGTTGCGCTGCTCTGCCACTAGGGGGAGATGCACTGGGATGTACGGGAGTTTTTACTGGGCTCCACCCTTGGCTCCACCCACGGCTCCTCCCCCTAACCGGAACTATAAAAGTTGATGCTGAGAGCCTGCCTGCCAGTTCATCTAGAGTTCATCTTGTCACAGGCAGGCTCTGTTGTAAGACGATTAAAACCACTGTTCACTTCTAACCACATGTCGCGTGAATTGATGGTCTCATCAGACCCCGTTTTCAACCTTCCTGTTAGATTGCAGGTAATGCGGGCTGGAGGTAATGTGCTTCAACTGGTATAGCTTTGTGAAGTTGGACCACTCTTGGCTGCAGAAGCAGGGACCGTTGTCGCTCATGACAGTGAGCGGAATACCATGCCTGCAAATGTCTCCTTGCAGGCCTTGATGACTGTCCTTGATGCGAGGTCGGACAGCTTCACCACTTCCGGATAGTTCGAAAAGTAATCGATAATGAACACATAGTCACGCCCATTGGCGTGAAAACGGTCGATTCCCACCTTAGACCATGGAGAGGTCACGATCTTGTGTTGCTGGAGTGTTTCTTTGGGCTGAGCAGGCTGGAAACGCTGGCAGGTCACACAATTGAGGACCATGTTGGAAATGTCCTGGTTGATTCCAGGCCAATAGACAGCTTGCCAGGCCCCGCGCCTGCCTTTCTCAACACCGAGGTGTCCCTTGTGGATCTGTTTGAGCACTAAGCTCTGGAGGCTGCGAGGAATAACAATACGGTCGAGATTAAGGAGGATCCCCTCGACAGCTGTTAGGTTGTCCTTGACATTAAAGAACTGGGGGCATTGCCCTTTCTGCCAACCATTTTCAAGGTGATACATGACCCGTTGCAGAAGAGGGTCCTTGGCGGTTTCTTTTCGAATGTTGACCACTCGTTCATTTGAGGCCGGGAGGTTGCTGGCCCACAGTTGCACCTGTGCCTCAATTTGGCGGATGAAGTTGACCTGTTCACAGGGTGAGGTGATGGTGCGTGACAGGGCCACCGCAATGATTAGCTCCTTTCCAGGTGTGTAAACCAGTTTGAAATCATACCTGCGGAGACGAAGGAGAATGCGCTGAAGCCTGGGCGTCATGTCATTCAAGCCCTTGTGAATGATATGGACTAAGGGTCTGTGGTCAGTCTCTACTGTGAAGGTTGTAAGACTGTAGACGTAGTCGTGGGTCTCTATCACTGCCTGTCTTTACCACATGATGTGTATGAGTGCATATTATGACACCCAGTGGACTGCACTCACCAGGATGCTCCGGGCAGCGGCTTTCGCTGCTGTGGCCAGGACCCCCATGATCCAGGGGGTGATCGATGGAGTGCACATCACCATTCGGCCACCAGCGGATAACAGGGCCGTGTTCATGAACTGGAAGGGGGCCTACTCCATACATTCAGGTGGTCTGTAACCACCACATGAGGATCCTGCACATCAGTGACCGGTACCCAGGCAGTGTGCATGACTCGTTCATATTGGCCCAATCGTGGGCAGCATGGTGGCACAGTGGTTAGCATTGCTGCCTACGGCGCTGAGGACCCGGGTTCGAATCCCGGCCCTGGGTCACTGTCCATGTGGAGTTTGCGCATTCTCCCCGTGTTTGCGTGGGTTTCACCCCCACAACCCAAAGATGTGCAGGTTAGGTGAATTGGCCACGCTAAATTGCCCCTTAATTGGAAAAAATTAATTGGGCACTCTAAATTTAAAAAAAAAAAATATTGGCCCAATCGTTTATCCCCGCCATGTCGCTGGACAGCCCCCCCCCCCCCCCCCCCCCCCCCCCCCCGACTGCGGGGCTGATTGTTGGGCGACAAGGGTTACCCGTTGCGGTTGAGGCTGATGACGCCTTTACGGAGGCCATGGACCGGAGCGGAGAACCGCAATAATCATGCCCATGCAGCTACCAGGGGTGTGGTCGAGAGGTGCTTTGAACTGCTGTAGATGCGCCTCAGGTGCCTGGACCGCTCTGGAGGGGCCTTGCAGTAACCATCGGCTGCATCATTGTGGTCTGCTGCGTCCTGCACAATATAGTCCAGCAGAGGGGCGATGTCCTGGAGACAGAGGAGGGGGAGAGGGAGCAATACGACGAAGGGCCTGCCTCCCCAGATGAGGAGGATGTGGAGGGAGGGGGCAATGTATGGGATAGATGAGCTAGTCAGGGAGGGGAGACTGCCCACTGATACCGGCTGGGCCAGCGGGCATGGGAGGAGTTGATAGCCACATGGTTCACAGACTAGGTGGGGGGGGATTGCTGAGCATGGGCATGGACAGCACAGTACGGCACCACACCACCCCCCTCACCCCACCCACCACCAACCACCTTCACCCTGCCCACCACCAACCACACTCACCCCGCCCACCGCTGACCACCCACATGCACACCACCCCTCTATTACACATCCACCTGCGGCACAATGGGCAGAGCTCACACGGTTGCCAATGGAAGCGGGTCTATTGCATGGCATGGTGGAGGATGACAACCCGCTCTGCGATGAGCTCCGGACTCTACATCATTAGACAATGTCTGACTCATGGCCACAGTAACACCCTCCACCTGGGAGGTCCCTGCATGCGGCCTGGACAGTGTAGCGCACGGACCCGTCGTCTGCCCGGGGGGTGGGATGGCGAGGGCGGCCCAGCGAGGCGGGTGGTGCACAAGCCACATTCACCTGAGCTCAACGTCCTATCGCCCCTTGCACACACTGGCGCTCACCTCACACCCCGTCCCCGCACGCATCGGACAGAGCACAAAGGCAGCTTCTGTAGGTGTGAAAGTGATTTTAATTACAAACAGTTCATATACTTGCCCTAGCCCCTATAACTAGTCTGTGCCCTGCACATGCCAACTTACTCAGTGTCTAATTTTCTGGCCTTGCAGGCCCTTTGACTACGTCTAGGTGGTTCCCCAGACAGTACAGCAGAATTGGAGGTGGACTGCTGTGATTCCTGCCCTGTGACTAGGGTCCCCTTTGGCAGCTGTTTCCTGGGGAGGCCCGGCTTGATGGGCCAGGCTGTGCCTCGGGCGACCGGGATGTTTTGCTGCCAACCTGTTCTGCCCGTTGCTCACTAGGTGCACCTGAGACGGAAGGGGGAGAGTCTGAGGTGTCGCGGTGTTCCGGGACCTCCCCTGCAGGGGGACCCGTAAAGGGCACCAGCACCTCCTCCTCCCTCGGGGTGCCCGATGGCCCCCGGGCCTCTACATGGGTTGGGGGTGCGAACAGATCCAGATCCAGAGGCACCCCCAGCACCTTGCGCTGCCAGTCCTGGAGGCCCGCCTTGGTATCGACCAGGGTCTGCAAGTTTGCAGCCATGGAGCTCAGGGAGTTGACCATCCCTGTCTGTGTCTGGGTGACGCCGGCCAGCACATGGGCAATGGCACCGATGCCCTCAGCGGTGGCCTGCAGAGACTGGGCCATTGTCTGCTGAGACTGGGCCATGGCTTGCTGAGACTGGGCCACGGTGTTGAGCGCCGCTGCGATTTGCAGCTGGCTCTGGCTCGTGGCTTCCTGTGAGTGGACAGCCATGTCCTCGGCCATGGGCACCGCCTGCACGGAAAGCCCCAGGCCTTGCAGACTGCTGCCCATGTCCGACACCGTCGCACCGATTGCCTCCACCACGGACTCCACCCTTGTGGTTTCAGCCTGGGTGGCACGCATGTCCAGCACCACTCCCTGCTCCTGCACGCGGATGGACTCCTCCACCTGCATCTGCAGCTGCTGCAAGCCGACTGTCACCCCCTCCACTTGTCCCAGGGTCCCTGTCTACATCAGGTCTATGGGTGGGTGTGGGAACGCCAGGAACCCGGGACCCATCTGGGCGGCAGCTGGTTGCTGGGGCTTTGCTTCCCACCGACTGTCCGGCCCCTCGGCTGCTCCTACCTTCACCTGCTGTACCGGGACGGCTGTGTTGTGCGCACCAGTCAGTGTCTCAGAAACCTCATCACTAAAGTGACCAACCGAGGTGAGAGTCTCCGCGATGGTGGAGGGTGTAGGAGGTAGCAGTGCGATATGTTGAGGTCCTGATAGGACCCGAAGTCCGGACTCCTCTGGGGTGGTGTTTCCTGTCTGTTCATCCCCTGTGTCTCTGTGTCCTGGGTGGGTGTGTCCTATCTCTCGGTATCCTGGATGGATGTGTCCTGTGTGTCAATATCCTGGATGGATGTGTCCTGTGTCTCGGTGTCCTGGGTGGATGTGTCCTGTGTGTCAATATCCTGGATGGATGTGTCCTGTGTGTCAATATCCTGGATGGATGTGTCCTGTGTGTCAATATCCTGGATGGATGTGTCCTGTGTGTCAATATCCTGGGTGGATGTGTCCTGTGTCTCGGTGTCCTGGGTGGGTGTGTCCTGTGTCTCTCAGTGTCCTGGGTGGATGTGTCCTGTGTCTCGGTGTCCTGGGTGGATGTGTCCTGTGTCTCGGTGTCCTGGGTGGATGTGTCCTGTGTCTTGGTGTCCTGGGTGGGTGTGTCCTGTGTCTCGGTGTCCTGGGTGGATGTGTCCTGTGTGTCAGTATCCTGGGTGGATGTGTCCTGTGTCTCGGTGTCCTGGGTGGATGTGTCCTGTGTGTCAGTATCCTGGGTGGATGTGTCCTGTGTCTCTCGGTATACTGGGTGGATGTGTCCTGTGTCTCTCGGTGTCCTGGGTGGATGTGTCCTGTCTCTCGGTTTCCTGGGTGGATGTGTCCCGGTGTCCTGGGTGGATGTGTCCCGGTGTCCTGGGTGGATGTGTCCTGTGTCTCGGTGTCCTAAGTGGATGTGTCCCGTGTGTCAGTGTCCTGGGTGGATGTGTCCTATCTCTCGGTGTCCTGGGTGGATGTGTCCTGTGTCTCGGTGTCCTGGGTGGATGTGTCCTGTGTCTCGGTGTCCTGGGTGGATGTGTCCTGTGTCTCGGTGTCCTGGGTGGATGTGTCCTGTGTCTCTCGGTGTCCTGGGTGGATGTGTCCTGTGTCTCGGTGTCCTGGGTGGATGTGTCCTGTGTCTCTCGGTGTCCTGGGTGGATGTGTCCTGTGTCTCGGTGTCCTGGGTGTGGTGAATGTGATTCACACCGGATTATAACCTGTACATGTGCCTATATTGTAAGTGCAGTTGCACTACCTGACCTCCAGGGGGAGAAGCTCTGGGAATGCTCGAGAGTTGTACGGGACTTCTCCCTTGGCTCCGCCCAGTTCACCGAAAGTTCAACGGCTAACAGGCTGGCTCTGTTGTAAGTATATTAAAACCGCTATTCTAATCCTACAAGCACGTGTCCGTAGAATTGTCGGTTCCAACAATTTAATATACTTAGGAAACAGTCGAAGAAATCATGGAAGCAGCCCTCAAGCCCGGACGCCTAGAACTCGACCCACAGGGTGCAGAGGAAATGTTTTCCCACTGGCTGAGATGTTTTAAAGCCTACCTGGCAGAAGCTAGCACCGCCGGAACAATGGAGGAACAAAAACTCAGCCTACTGCACGTGAGGGTAAACCACAGAATCTCCACACAGCTGAATCCGTCCGGTTCTTACACCGCAGCACTGGCGATATTGGACAAAATGTACGTTAGGCCCATTAACGAGGTTTATGCACGCCACGTGTTTACGACTCGCCGTCAGCGGCCTACAGAAACGCTTGCTGAACTTGTAAGGGAATTGAACAACCTTTCCAATGACTGTAATTATCAAGCCGTTACCGCGGCTGAACATAGGAACTTGCTGTGCGGGACGTTTTCGTAGCGGGCCTTAGATCTAACTATGTGCGCCAACGTCTGCTAGAAATGGGGTCCCAGGACTTAGACACTACTGTGGAGGCTGCTACCACTATGGAAGTTTCCTTCCGCAGCCTCACGTCGTTTCCCGCGGACCCCGCGACCCCATCGTGGACCCCCGACCAACAGTCCCCCCAGGCCTGTGCCACACGGCCCCCCAGCTACCGCGCTGCCAAAGCCAGTTACTCTGCTGCCCCAGCCAGCTACTCAGCTGCTCCAGCCAGCTACTCAGCTGCCCCAGCCTACCATTTCTGTGGCCAAAGCCAGCACCCGCGGCAGCACTGCCCGGCCCGTAACGCGACCTGCAGCAGCTGCGGGAAGAAAGGCCACTATGCCAGAGTGTGCCTCACGAAAAAGGCCCCAGTTTGTCTCTCCCCTGCAGAGAGAACAAATCGCTCCCAAGACCAGCGGGCCAGCGGGGCCCGAAACGCTGCGGCCTACGCCCCGACTCCGCCCTCTCCCGCCACGTGCGATCCATGGGGGCCGCCATCTTGGCAAACCCCCACCATGTGGCCGGCCGCGTGCGACTAATGGGGGCCGCCATCTTCCTCGCCGCTCACCACGTGCGATCCACGGGCCCCATTTGCATCGGCATGCTCAGAAAGCTCATCTGAAGAATACGACTTCCCCAGGCACTCACCACACGGCCCGCAACTCAACGCGGTCACCCTGGATCAATCCCGCCCCAAGCACCTACGAAGTTCGATGGCGGAGGTCCAGGTCAACGGGTACAGCACGCCATGCCTCTTTGACTCCGGGAGCACCGAGAGCTTTATACATCCAGAACTGGTAAGACGCTGTTCGCTTTCTATTTTTCCGGTGAGCCAAACTATCGCCCTCGCTTCGGGCTCCCACTCAGTCCAAATCCAAGGACGCACCGTCGCTACGCTCACAATTCGAGGCGCTAGTTATTCTAAATTTAAACTTTATGTCCTGCCTGACCTCTGTGTGCCACTCTTATTAGGCCTGGATTTCCAGTGAAACCTCAAGAGCCTCACCCTCAGCTTTGGCGGGCCCCTGCCCCCACTCACTATCTCACTATCTGCAGCCTAGCCACGCTGCACATCTACCCCCCCCCCCCCCCCCACCTCCTCTCTTCGCCAATCTCACTCCAGATTGCAAGCCAGTAGCTACTCACAGCAGGCGATACAGCCTACAGGATAGGGTCTTTATCCGATCGGAGGTCCGACGGCTGCTCAGTGAGGGGATCATAGAGGCCAGCAATAGTCCCTGGAGAGCTCAGGTGGTGGTCGTCATGACGGGGGAAACATTTTGCATGGTCGTCGACTATAGCCAGACCATAAATCGCTTTACGCTCCTAGACGCGTATCCCCTCCCCAGAATTGCAGACATGGTTAATCAGATCGCCCAATATCGGCTATTTTCCACGGTGGATCTGAAGTCTGCATACCACCAGCTCCCAATCCGCCCGGAGGACCGCCACTACACGGCATTCGAGGCCGATGGCCGCCTCTTCCATTTCCTCTGGGTTCCCTTCAGCGTCACCAACGGGGTTTCGGTGTTCCAACGAGCAATGGACCGAATGGTAGACCAGTACGGGCTGCGGGCCACGTTTCCGTATCTGGACAATGTTACCATCAGCGGCTATGACCAGCAGGACCACGACGCCAACCTCCACCGTTTTCTCCAAACGGCACAGAAATTAAATCTCACTTATAACAAGGAGAAATGCGGTTTCCGCACAAACAGACTGGCCATCCTCGGCTACGTCATGGAGAACGGAGTCCTGGGCCCAGACCCGGACCTCATGCGCTCTTGGAACTCCCCCTCCCTCATTGCGTCAAGGCCCTCAAACGGTGCTTGGGGTTCTTTTCATACTACGCCCAGTGGGTCCCTCAATATGCGGACAAAGCCCGCCCACTCTTTAAGGCCACACGATTTCCCCTGTCTGCTGAGGCGCGCCAGGCCTTCAGCTGTATCAAGGAGGACATCGCCAAAGCAGCCATGCGGGCGGTGGATGAATCCACTCTTTCAGGTTGAGAGCGACGCCTCAGAGGTAGCTCTAGCAGCCACTTTAAATCAGGCAGGGAGGCCCGTTGCATTTTTCTCCTGTACCCTATCCGCTTCAGAACTCCGACACTCCTCAGTCGAGACGGAAGCACAAGCCATCGTGGAGGCTGTTCGTCACTGGAGGCTCTACCTCGCAGGTAGGAGGTTCACCCTCATCACCGACCAACGATCGGTTGCCTTTATGTTTGACAACTCGCAAAGGGGCAAAATAAAAAATGATAAAATCCTTTGGTGGAGGATCGAACTCTCCACCTATAGTTACGATATTAAATATCGACCGGGGAAGCTCAACGAGCCCTCGGATGCCCTATCCCGCGGGACATGCGCCAGCGCGCAGATCAGCCGTCTGAAAGCCATCCACGTGGACCTCTGCCATCCAGGGGTCACCCGGCTCGCCCACTACATCAGAGCCCAAAACCTGACTTTCTCCAACGAGGAGGTAAAAGCGGTCACCAGGGACTGCCCGATCTGTGCGGAGTGCAAACCGCATTTCTATAGACCAGACAGGACCCACCTGGTCAAGGCTTCTAGGCCCTTTGAACGCCTTGCGATCGATTTCAAAGGGCCACTCCCCTCCACTAACAAGAACATCTATTCCCTCAACATCATCGACGAGTTCTCCCGATTCCCTTTTGCCATTCCATGCCCTGACATGACCTCCCACACAGTCATTAGGGCCCTGCATAGTGTCTTCACCCTGTTCGGTTTCCCCAGCTACGTGCACAGCGACCGGGGTTCGTCCTTTATGAGCGATGAGCTGCGTCAGTACCTGCTCGACAAGGGCATCGCCTCGAGCAGGACTACCAGCTACAACCCCAGGGGAACGGACAGGTGGAGAGGGCGAACACGATAGTCTGGAAGACCGTCCTGCTGACCCTCCAGTCTAGAAAACTCCAAGTCTCCCAATGGCAAGAAGTACACCCAGACGCGCTCCACGCTATCAGATCCCTCCTCTGTACAGCTACAAATCAAACCCCTCACGAGCGACTCTTCATTTTTCCTAGGGACACTACCACGGGAGTCTCACTTCCGGCGTGGCTGAGGACACCAGGCCCGTCCTCCTGATGAAGCACGTCAGGGGGCACAAAACTGACCCCCTTGTTGAAAACGTGCGCCTCCTCCATTCCAACCCCCAGTAGGCATTTGTGGAGTTCCTGGACGGTCGCCAGGACACAGTATCCCTTCGGGACCTGGCACCCGCTGGATCCAGCCCCCCCCCTACCCCCACTGAGGAACCCCTTACCCCGTTCCCAATGCTGCCGCCCCCTCACGCCCCCGATTCCGCAAGCTCGCCCCACCGGTTCCACACGCCAGAACCAGCCCGCCCCCAGCGCCCCCAGTCTCCGGTCAAGCTAGAGGTGTATAAAGTTTGGACGAGACCCACCCCGGACTCTGCCATCGTACCCCAGCTCTCAACACCCACCCAGCTACCGCAAGAGGCTGCAACCCCGGTGCTCTGCAGATCGAAAAGAACAATTCGTCCACCAGACAGACTAACTCTGTGAACCACCACCCCCGCTGGACTCGATTTTTTTCACAGGGGGTGAATGTGGTGAATGTTATTCACACCGGATTATAACCTGTATATACATGTGCCTATATTGTAAGTGCAGTTGCACTACCTGACCTCCAGGGGGAGTAGCTCTGGGAATGCGCGAGAGTTGTACGGGACTTCTCCCTTGGATCCGCCCAGGACTCCTCCCCCGGGAGCTGCTGTATAAAGATCAGTGCCACAGGGTCAGCCGGCCAGTTCACCGAAATTTCAACGGCTAACAGGCTGGCTCTGTTGTAAGTATATTAAAACCGCTATTCTAATCCTACAAGCACGTGTCCGTAGAATTGTTGGTTCCAACACTGGGTGGATGTGTCTTGTCTCTCGGTGTCCTGGGCGGATGTGTCCTGTGTCTCTCGGTGTCATGGGTGGATGTGTCCTGTGTCTCTCGGTGTCCTGGGTGGTTGTGTCCTGTGTCTCTCGGTGTCCTGGGTGGATGTGTCCTGTGTCTCGGTGTCCTGGGTGGATGTGTCCTGTGTCTCGGTGTCCTGGGTGGATGTGTCCTGTGTGTCAGTGTCCTGGATGGATGTGTCCTGTGTCTCGGTGTCCTGGGTGGATGTGTCCTGTGTCTCAGTGTCCTGGGTGGATGTGTCCTGTGTGTCAGTGTCCTGGATGGATGTGTCCTGTGTGTAGGTGTCCTGGGTGGATGTGTCCTGTGTCTTGGTGTTCTGGATCGGCTGGGACGGGGGCCTGTTGGTGTGGCTGCCCTCCCTGTCGCTGGATGTTGCCCTACGGCATATATGTCAAACTCAAGGCCCGCGGGCCAAATCCGGCCCGCGGTGGAATTATCTTTGGCCCGCGAGATAATATCTTTTTTTTTAAAATTCAGATTAGACAATTATTTTTTCCAATTAAGGGGCAATTTAGCGTAGCCAATCCACCTACTCTGCACATTTTTGGGTTATGGGGGCGAAACCCACGCAGACACGGGGAGAATGTGCAAACTCCACACGGACAGTGACCCAGAGCCGGGATCGAACCTGGGACCTCAGCTCCATGAGGCGGTTGTGCTAACCACTAGGCCACCGTGCTGCCCTAATAATATCTAATTACTATTAAAGCTGGCCCTAGCAATTGAAGCGCCTATGGCGTATGATATGGCTGATGCCGAGTTTATTCAGGTATAGTGTGAATCACAAAGTGTTGGCCTGTGGAAAAATGTTTTCATTAGAAATTACTCTGGAAAAGCTCCAGATAAAGCAATAAGAAATAAATGCAACTAATTTTTTTATTTATTTAATATTTAATGTTGTTTTTATAGGCAATAACCTAAGCTTTATTAGTTCCAGGTTCAATAAGTTCATTTCAATAAGTTTTGCAAAAAAACATTGAACCAGTCCGGCCCTCGACTTGTCCCGATTTTTAAATTTTGGCCCACGGTGTCTTTGGGTTTGACACCCCCGCCCTACAGGGTCGCCGCACTGGCATTAGATTGGGGCATTGTACGGCTGATGGTCCATGTTTATCCCTGACTCGTAGTCACCAAGGAACTGGGTGGGGGCGGCGTATGCCTGATGCTCCGGGTCTATCCCTGGCTTGTGGGCACCCCGGCACTGGATGTGGGCGGGGTACACCTGATGGCCCGGGTCGGTCTCTGGCGTGTGGTCCTGCAATACACAATTCAGCATGCATGGTTGGGCACCCAGGTGGGGCGGGGGGTAATGGAGGAGGAGGGGTGAGGGAAGGGGGAGGGGGAAGGGCGGAGGGGGGATTGGGGGAGGGGGGATGGGGGATCGGGAAGGTGGGAGGGGGGCAGGCAGTGGGCGGTTTGATTGGTGCTGCGCATCTAACCTCTGCATCCGCAACTTCCCGGTCCTCCGGTCCGCCTGGGAGGTCCAGGGCCTTCTCTTCATGAACGGTGAGGGGGCGCAATTCAGGTGGACCCCCTCCAGTCCTGTCACGTTCCCGATTGTTATGGGCACGCTTCTCCTGGCCGGGCGTGGGGGAGTGAGAGATAAAGGTCAACAGTGTTAGGCAGACATATACATGCGGACCAGCGGTTGTGTGTATGTTGGCAGAGGGTCACAGCCCATCCTGCCAATGCAGCCTGCATGAGTGTGTGCAGCCATGTCGGTCTCAGCTAGGGCTGTGCTGCCCATCCTGGGGGAGGGGGGGGGGGGGCTGTACCACATGTGTGGAGGATTGGTGGTGTTGGTGCAATGGTACAGTGGTGGGTACTCACCCTGGCTGCCCTGACTAGGTCACTGACCTGCTTGTGGCACTAGCTACCTGTCCTGGCTGTGGGAGGAAACCGGAGGATCAGGAAGGAACCCACGGAAGCACGGGGAGAAGGCCAGAATTGAACCCTATTCCTGGCGCTGTGAGGCAGCGGTGCTAGCCTGGATTTGTGTGGTGCTTAATCAGTACATTAAAAGTATTACACATGACACAGACTTCCAGTATAAATACATAATCTTTTTCCTGGTTTTTGGTCATGTTCTGGTGCTGATATTTATTATTGTAACATTTCCAATTCCATTTTCTCGTGTCATCCTTTGTAGGCTCTTACCACCAGGTGACTCTCGAGGTAACATTTCTGAGATATACCAACTCTTTCGCTATCCTATTAATGAAAAATAAATACGTTCATCAATTGACCGTGAGCAACACCCCATTCAATTTTAAATATATATCTTAAAAAATATATCTTTACTGTCGCTGATCTGTACAGAGGACATTTCACAGAGCATCTAAGAATCCTAGCATTCAGTTTATTTTAACCATATCTTCACACCCACACTGTTTTTCCCTTGGGGAATAATTCTTGGGCTGATCATTAGCCTGTTGAGCCGCCTTATGTAGGTTCCTTCCTTGTCAGCAATTCCTGGTGGCAGAGCTTCTGGCCCAGACATAAAAGAACTATCACTGTGCCACAAGACCTCCAATTTCAGTCCAGTGAACAGAGTTCAAATAAAATAGTGAAAATAAAGCTATTTTTGAACGAAGGGTGAATGCCAAATCATATATCGGATTAAATGAGAACCGGCATGAATGATTCTGTACAAAAATACAATTCTGAGTAAAAAAGGACTAACATGTCATTTGCCGGGATTTAAACATCTCTCAGTATATTCAAATCTTACCACAAAATTTATCAAAACATTATTGTTAACTTGTTAAACAAACTATCACAGCAATGTGGTTGGCAGTTAACTGCCACTATTAAATCTGGTATGGTTTAGCAAGTGTGACAATTGGAGGATTTTGGAAATATTGGCTTCTAAATATTAGGACATGTTAAGAATTGAAAACTTGGGATAATAATCTTTATTATTGTCACAAGCAGGCTTACATTAACACAGCAATGACGTTGCTGTGAAAAGCCTCTAGTGGCCACATTCCGGCGCCTGTTCGGGTACACTGACGGAGAATTCAAAATGTCCAAATTACCTAACAGCACGTCCTTCGGAACTTGTGGGAGGAAACTGGAGCACCCGGAGGAAACCCACGCAGACACGGGGAGAACATGCAGACTCCACACAGACAGTGACCCAAGCCGGGAATCAAACCTTGTACCCTGGCGCTGTGAAGCAACAGTGCTAACCACTGTGCTACCAACATCGTTTTCAAAAAGATTATGTTTTGCTTTAAAGATGAGATCGCGAAGCACTTGGAAGTACATGGTAAAATAGGACTGAGTCAGCATGGCTTTGTCAAAGGGGGGACAGGGGCTGGTTTAGCACACTGGGCTAAATTGCTGGCTTTTAAAGCAGACCAAGGCAGGCCAGCAGCACGGTTCAATTCCCGTACCAGCCTCCCCGAACAGGTGCCGGAATGTGGCGACTAGGGGCTTTTCACAGTAACTTCATTGAAGCCTGCTCGTGACAATAAGTGAATTTCATTTCATGTCTGACAAATCTGTTAGAGTTTTTTGAGGAGGTAACAAGCAAATTAGACAAAGGAGAATCAGTGCACGTGCTTTATTTAGATTTCCAGAAGGCCTTTGACAAGGTGTCGCATAGGAGACTGTTAAATAAGTTAAAAGCCCATGGTGTTAAGGGTAAGATTCTGGCATGGATAGAGGATTGGCTGACTGGCAGAAGGCAAAGAGTGGGGATAAAGGGGTCTTTTTCAGGATGGCAACCGGTGACTAGTGGTGTGCCTCAGGGGTCAGGGCTGGGACCATAACTTTTTACAATCTACATTAATGATCTGGAAGAAGGAACTGAAGGCACTGTTCCTAAGTTTGCAGATGATACAAAGATCTGTAGAGGGACAGGTAGTATTGAGGAAGCAAGAAGGCTGCAGAAGGACTTGGACAAGCTAGGAGAGTGGGCAATGAAGTGGCAAATGAAATATAATGTGGGAAAGTGTGAGGTTATGCACTTTGGAAGGAGGAATCTAGGCATAGACTATTTTCTAAATGGGGAAATGCTTCAGAAAGCAGAAGCACAAAGGGACTTGTTCACGATTCTCTTAAGGTTAATGTGCAGGTTCAGTCAGCAGTTAAGAAGGCAAATGCAACGTTAGCATTCATGGACAATAAGCGATTTTCATTATTTCATTGTTTTCATGTCAAGAGGGCTAGAATACAAGACCAGGGATGTACTTCTGAGGCTGTATAAGGCTCTGGTCAGACCCCATTTGGAGTATTGTGAGCAGTTTTGGGCCCCATATCTAAGGAAGGATGTGCTGGCCTTGGAAAGGGTCCAGAGGAGGTTCACAAGAATGATCCCTGGAATGAAGTACTTGTCGTATGAGGAACGTTTGAGGACTCTGGGTCTGAACTCGTTGGAGTTTAGAAGGATGAGAGGGGATCTTATTGAAATGTACAAGATACTGCAAGGCCTGGATAGAGTGGACGTGGAGAGGATGTTTCCACTTGTAGGAAAAACAAGAACCAGATCATTGGACACCATCTCAGATTAAAGGGATGATCATTTAAAACAGAGATGAGGAGGAATTCTTTCAGCCAGATTCTCCGCAGAAGGCTGTGGAGGCCAATTCACTGAGTGTCTTTAAGGCAGAGATAGATAGGTTCTTGATTAATAAGGGGATCAGGTGTTATGGGGAGAAGGCAGGAGAATGGGGATGAGAAAAATATCAGCCATGATTGAATGGCAGAGCAGACTCGATGGGCCGAATGGCCTAATTCTGCCCCTATGCCTTATGGTCTAAGAAACAGCAGGTGAAATGGACCAGAAGAATGTCCCTGGGAATTAATGTGCTTTTGCAGTCTGCAGAGATAATGTATTCAGCCTGCGGAGATGAGGTCATTGCTGGGCGGAGCCCAGGAAAACAGAGAGGAACAGAGTTTTCAGAAGCTTTGAGAGAGAGAGAGAAGAGAATTATGATCTGCCTGACTCTGAGTCCACAAATCTTTCCCAGTAGGATAGTTTTAAAAAAAGTGTAATAATATTTTAGAGCTGGGCAGTCTTGCCTGAAGATAAGGAAGAAACTGAAACAACCTAGTTGAAGCAGCTATTTAAATATATTCTGCCAGAATCTGCAGGGTTTTAACCGGGGCCCAAATCTGCTTTAGAAAGCAGGTATTACTCTATGCCCTGCTAATTATAAACTGGATTAATAACTGTATGTTTCTTGTTATTTAATGGAAAATTGTATTGTTGTGCGAAGACATAATTGTAAGCTGTTCTTTTCGGGTGTGAAGTTAGAAGTTTAATATTGTATTTATAATAAAGTTTTGTTTCAGACATATCAAAGCCCTATTTTGTCATGCAATCACTCCTGGAGCGAATTATTCTTTTCGCACAATCTTGGAATAAACCAAAGTATTTGGGTTTCTGTCCAGTATCCTAACCACTCCTGGAGTCTGACCTGAGATTATAATAAAATTGGGGGCTCGTCTGGGATTGGGATCGGTTTCTTAAGTATAATTCGTTGCTGGGTTTGGGTTATTGAACTTAAAGACAGTGATTGTGTGTGGAACGATTGCATTCTTTCAGGTTTTGAAATTCAAATCGGAAGTGACTGGAGATGGCTCTTTCAGTTGCAAAAACGTTTCTGGGTGTGGAAGTGATCACTCGGGATGGTTTAAAAAAGGAGACTAAAGCAAAACTTAGGGGTTTGGCTGAGAAACTGCAGATTACCTTATCAAAACTGGTGAGGAAGGTCAAGATAAGGGGTGGCAAGGGTGCAGAATGTATCCTGGATGGGGAATTCAATGACCGTTATCAAGAGTAGCTCAGTAGCGCCAGTACTAAACAAACTGGTTGAGTCCAAAGGGCATAACTGCTCGAATGGGTCTGCAGCAGGTGGTGAGGGAATCACCAAGAAGAAAAAAATTACTTGACCTGATCCCCAATCTACCTGTTGCAGCTGCATCTGTCCATGACAGCACTGGTCGGAGTGACCACTGTGCAGACCTTGTGGAGACCAAGTCCCTCTCCCACCTATGGATTGAGGATATCCTCCATTGCTTTGTATCTCACTAACAGTGTTAAATGATAGAGAATTCAAACAGATCTAGCGACTCAAAACTTAGTGTTTATGAGTGCCGGAGGAGATGCCAGAAGCACGACCGGGCAGATCTAAAAATTGACTATTTGCATGTCAATAAGAAGGGCTGCAAGAGATAGACAGAGGTAAACAATTCCACAACCAACAAAGCTCTGCAGTCCTGCCACATCGAGTTGAATGACAATTAGATAACTAACAAAAGGACGAGTCTCCACAAATTTCTCCAGTCTCAATGATGAGGGAGTCCAGCATATTAGTGCAAAAAACAAGATTAAAGTATTTGCAACCATCTTCAGCCAGATGCCAGGTAATGATGCACTTTGACTTACCCCTGAAGTCCTCAGCATTATAAATGCTGGTCTTCGGCCAATGTTATTTACTCCAGGTGATATCAACAAATGGCTGATGGCACAGGATATGGCAAAGACTATGGGCCCTGATTATGTTCCGCAATACGGTACTGAAGACGTGTGCGACAGAACTAGCCACATTCCGAGCCACATCCCTAGCCAAACTGCTCCAGTACAGCTACAGCATTGATATCTGCCCAGCAGTTGCCCAGATCTGCCCCGTTCACAAAAAGCAGGAACAATCCAACCAAGCCAATTACCACCCCATCAGTCTTCTCTTAATCATGAGCAAAGTGGTGGAAAGAGCTATCTACAGTGCTATCATGCATCACTCTCTACAATAACCTGCTCATTTTGAGCTCTTCCAGGTCCACTAAACTCCTGACCGTCTTACAGCCATGTTCCAAATACGGACCAAAGAGCTGAACACAAGAGGTGAGATTAGCTGTCCTTTACATCAAGGCATCATTTACCAAACATGGGATCAAGGTGCCCTTTCAAAACTAAAGTCAGTGTGTATCAGGGGACAACTCTCCACTGGTTGTAGTCACACCTCGCACAAAGGAAGGTGGTTATGGGAGTTGGAGGTCATTCGTCTCACTCCCAGAACATTGCTGGATAATTCGCGAGGCCCAACCACCTTCAGCTGCTTCATCATAATGTTAGAACTGGGGGTGACTGCACAATGTTCCACAGCATTCACAACTCCTCAGATACTTTTTAAAAATTCATTTACGGGATGTGGGCATCGCTGGTTAGGGCAGCAATTATTGCCCATCCCTAGTTTCCGTCCAGAAGGTAGTGGTGAGTTGCCTTTGTGAACCTCTGCAGTCTTTGATGTGTCGGTACACCCACTGTGCTGTTAGGGAGGGAGCTCCAGGATGTTGCCCCAGCGACAGTGAAGGAACGGCAACATATTTCCAAGTTGATGTGGTGAGTGACTGGAGGGGAACCTCCAGGTGGTGGGGTTCCCAGGTATCTGCTGCTCTTGTCCTTCTAGATTGTAGTGGTTGTGGGCTTGGAACCTTGGTGAATTACTGCAGTGCATCTTGTAGATGTTACACATGGCTGCCATTGTTTGTCAGTGGCGGAGGGTTTGAATGTTTCTGGAAGGGGAAGCAATCAAGCGGGCTGCTTTCACCTGGATGGTGTCAAGCTTCCTGAGTGTTGTTGGAGCTGCACTCATCCAGGCAAATGTAGAGTGTTCCATTTGTGCCTTGTAGATGGTAGATGGGCTTTGGGGGGGCCGAAGGTGAGTTACTTGCCGTAGGATTCCTAGCCTTTCACCTAACCTGGTAATCACAGTGTTAATATGGCTTGTCCAGTTCAGTTTCTGATCAATGGTAATCCCCAGGATGTTGATTGTGGGGGATTCAGCGATGGTAATGCCATTGAATATCAAGGGGTGGTGGTTAGATACTCTCTGGTGGGAGATGGTCAATGCCTGGCACTTGTGTGGCACGAATGAAACTTGTCACTAAACACTATTTAGCTTGAGCAATCATGCCACAAAATTGCAAGGCAATGCCATCCCCCCATGGCATTTAATGGCATTACCATCCCTGAATCCCCCACTATCAACATCTTGGGTTTACCATTAACGAAGAACTATACTGGACTATACATAAAAAATACTGTGGCTACAAGAACAGCTCAGAGGCTGAGAATTCTGTGGTAAGTAACTCATCTCCTGACTCCCTAAAGCCTATCCACCATCTACAAGATGCAAGTCAGGTTTTATTTATTCCTTCATGGGATGTGGATGTCGCTGGCAAGGCCACCATTTGTTGCCCATCCATAATTGCCCGTGAACCGACCTTGCTAGGTCATTTCAGAGGATAGAATAGTCTCTACTTGCCTGGATCAGTGCAGCTCCATCAACACTTAAGAAGCTCAACACCATCCAGGACAAAGCAGCCTGCTGATCAGCACCCCATCCAACCCCTTGAACATTCACTCTCTTCATCATCGATGCAGAATGTCAGCACTATACTATCTACAAAATGCACTGCAGCAACTAAACAAGTCCCCTTCAACAGCACCTTTCAAACCCGTGACCTCTACCACTTAGAAGGCATATGCAGGGGAACACGGCCACCTGCAAGTTCCCTTCCAAGTCACACTCAATCAAGACTTGAAGCTGACTTGGAAAGAACTTGCCGTTCTTTCACCAGAGCTGGGTTAAAATCCTGGAACTCCTTTCCAAACCTATGGGAACAAGAAGCAGCTCACCACCACCTTCACAAGGACAATTAGGAGCAGGCAACAAATGCTGACCTAGCTAGTAATGCCCACATCCCATGAATGCATAAAAATAAATTGGAAAGGCATGGAGTATTATGCAGCATTAGAACATTGTTGAAAGCATGTAATTCATGCACAATTCGGGCTTGATATTAGTGTGGGGAGAAATAATGCCCCCTTTGAAATGCAACATTCCTTATTTCTGCCTTTTATTTATTATGATTTAACTGCAGAACTCATTGTTACAAAGTTAAAATGGGAATTTTTAGCAGGAAACTGCACCTCAGAGAGGCTGCAATGGAAACAAAGCTGCAATCAGACCTCCAAACATCAAAGAATAAAACATGCACTTTAATAAGTGCTGAGGACTCATAACATCAGTGTAAGAAAAGAAAAATGTTTACTGCATTTGGTAATGTTTAACTGCACTTTGTAGCTTGACAATTTACTGGTACTAATGCACAGGCTTTTCAGATGGTCCATGAGGTTAGTTGAGGACATTTATTCAAGATGGCTTCTGGACGTCTCCCCACTGAGCTCCTTATTCAGCATTTCTTATCTATCCATTTGATCTTTCATCCCATTAATCTTCTCTCTTCCATTGTTTAAGTTCCTTTGCAGGCATTAATAGTGGGTGCATTGTAGCCCCCACTACATTCGGTTAACAGGTACTGTCCATCCCCAACCAAGTTAGAGATGTGACAGGTTTTAAGTAAGTGCGGAGGCAGGGAAAAGGGGAAGGGGTGGGGGTGGATGGAGAAGTGAAAACCTTTGGTGGTATATAAGGCAGGAGAGGGTAAATGACAGAGACCAATAGTGCAAGACAAAAGAAGTAGTAATGGAACAAGTAATGAAATAAAAGACGCGCAAAGAGGCAGGAATTGTAAAATTCAAATCTGATCAAAAGCAGTTGCTGCCTGACCTGCTGAGTTTTTCCAGCATTTCCTATTATTATTTCAGATTTCCAGCACCCACCGTATTTTGCTTTTGTATCAGAGAATCACACTCTTGGGCCAAAGTACATTTTTCTACTGTTTTTGATTCTATGACCTCTAGCTTTGCTACCATTTTTTTATACCCAGGTGTACACCTTCTGGAACTTAATTCCTGTGGAAATACCTCTATCAGCATCTCCTCTAACATCACCCTTCAGTCATGTACGTGCTTGGAGACAGAAGTCGACAGTATTCAAATTGGTATGCATCTCCCTGTAATGAGTTCAGAACGGTACTTTAATTAATACTCAGGCGTGAATAGTTTATGGAGAATAAACAGATTATAGATAGAAAAATAGAAGATGAGGGAGAGAGAGGAGATGTGGAGATGCGATCATGAGCTGCTGGTCTTGACACTGGCTGGGCTGGCTCGGGGACCCTGGGGGGACCAGGGGATGGGCCATGGGGCCTGGATGACCCCCGACGGGACCAAGATGTCCAGGCATGGACCGCAATTGCCATGGCCTGCAAGGCAGCCATCTTGCTGCACACCTCACTGACCACCCACTGGCTATATGGGTGCCCCCACCCCATCACCTCGCACCCCACCTTCCACAAGACCATCTCCGCCCAACAGGCCGTCGCTCGCTAGCTTGGCAGCACGAGGACCACCCACCTGGCAGGCGACGGTATCCGTGGCAGCAGGGACGGGCACAAGGGACAGAGGCCCCCTGGTGTCGGACACTAATGGGTGGGACCTGGGGTGAGGCGATGAGGAGGAGCGGAGGGGCCATGCAGGGGAAGGGCTAGCAGTGCCAACCAGGGCCACCATGTTGCCCATTGGACCTGGTTCGGCACGCCGGTACACGCCATGCTAACATATCAGCCTTTCACCTCAAGCAGACAATGAATATTGGAATTCAACCAGCAATAGACGGCGCAGCTCCGGGGGGGTGCACTGCGGATGTCTGAGCTGGAGCTGCTCGAAGAGGAGGACCCTGCAGCAGTGAGCCTCCCCCAGAGGAACAGAAGGCAGCCAGAGAGGATGGAGAGCCGGCTGCCCAATAGGCCGAGGAGGAGGCGCCGCCTGAGGCCTCGCGTGTGCCGGCAGTGCCTTTCATTCGAGGTCCTGCGGGACTGGGCATGCCGTTGGCGACTCTGGCTGAGCGGGGGGACAGTGCAACATATCTGCTGTATCATGGTGCATCTGGAACCTGGGGAATGGGGGAGCACACCCGCTCCCGGTGGTCGTCAATGAGACGGTCGCCCTGAACCTCTATGCCACGGGGTTCTTCCAGCTGCCGAGTGGGGACCTGTCTGTAATCTACAGAGCTCGGTGCACAGGTGCATCCGTGCCATCACGGAGGCCCTATATGCCGGTCGACACAATACATTAATTTCGATGTGGCTCCAGCCCACCAGGTTGACCGGACAGCGGGGTTCTTGTCCATCGCCTAAATGCCCCGGCCCGGGTCCCGTGGGTGATCAATGGGATGCATGTCACCCTAGGGGCACCTGCAGATGACTGGTCGCTCTACACAAACAGAAAAGGGCTCCACTCAATGAATGTGCAGCTTGTATGTGACCATCAGAAGCTCATAATGCACATCTGTGCCCGATACCCAAGCAGTGAGCACGATGCCTTCATCCTGGCATATTCAACGGTTCCTGGACTCTTCCAGTCTCCTTCCTCCCCCCCCCCCCCCCCCCCCTCCCCCCACCATCTGGGATTTGCTGCTGGGTGACAGTAGTTATCCATTGTGGTTGCGGCTGATGATGCCTATCTGGAGGCAACAGACCGACTGTACAACGACGCTCATGCCGTGACCAGGGGCATGATCGAACGGTGCCTCGGCATCCATGCCTGGACCGCTCAGGAGGGGCCCTCCCGTATAGCACTGGGAGGGTCTCCCCCGTCGTGGTGGCGTACTGTGACCTTCATAACATCGTGCAGCAGAGTGGCGATATGCTGGATGAGGAGGATGCGGGGGAGGGCGAGGATGGGACGGACATGGAGCCCAGACAGGCAGGGGAGGCCGCACAATGCTCTGATTGCCTCCAGATTCACCGACTATGGGGGACTGAGGAGGAGCACGCACATCGCATCCATCCACCCACTCCCCCTCAACCCTGCCACCGGTCACCCCCTCCCATAAACGGGCTCGCTGCCCCACCCCCTCCCTACCTTCCCCCATCTCAGCCACCCCGCTTGCAACTCCCTCTGTGATTCCTACCTACTTTACTACGGGGTGCTGGTCCTGGGTTGACAGTAATAGCGGGTCTGGCCCAAGAGATGGAGAATGATGACCACCCACCATGCGCTCCGCCTCGTTTGACAACATCTGACTCCTGCCCACAGTAGCACTTCCCACTCCTGCAAGCGAGCTGACCATTCCTTCACACGCTCCCATCGAATCCATAGGATGGCGAAAGGGTGGGACACCAGAGCGGTAAGCGCTAGCTGAACTGCGGTCCCTGGGTCAAGCCCACCCATAATGTCTGCCAATTTACCCTTCCCCCCGCCCCGTGCGGCCAGCCCAAACCAACCCATCCTCACACCCTTTGGACAGAGCTCCGAGGCAGTTTGTAACATTGTGCACAGGTGTTTAATGTGAATAAATATACAGATTTGTGCCCTAGCCCCTATCACTAAACTGTGCTCTGCACCTGTGCCAAACTAACTGGTGTTCACTTTTCTGGCCTTACAGGCTCTAATGCTATGTCTAGGTGGATCCCCAAGTAGTAAATCAGGAGTGGAGGCGGCCTGCTGTGAATCCCGCCTTGTGACCTGGGTCCCCTTTGGCAGCCATCTTCTGGAGTGACTGGACCTTGCTGGGTCCGGCTACTACTCGGGTGTCCCAGGTGTCGCCGTGCTGCCTTGTTCTGCCTGCTGCCCACCAGGTGCGCCAGGGAAATGGGGGAGGGGCAGTCCGAGGCGCTGCTGTGTTCCAACGCGTCCCCTGCGGGAGTGACCGGCATGGGCCCCATCATCTCCTCCTCCCTCAGGTGGCTGATGGTCCTCAGGCTAGTCCATGGATGGGGGTCCAAGCGGAGCTAACCCCTGAGGCTCTCTCACCACCTGGCACTGCCGGTCGTGGAGGCCCGCTCTGGTCTCGACCAAGGTCTCCATGCTCGTGGCCATGAAGCACGGGGCATGGACCACCTCCATCATGGACTGCGCCACATCACGCTGTGATTGTGCCACCATTCTCTAAAAAGAATAATAATCTTTATTGGTGTCACAAGTAGGCTTACATTGACACTGCAATGAAGACACTTTGAAATTCCCCTCGTCACCACACTCCAGCACCTGTTCGGATACACTGAGAGAGAATTCAGAATGTCCAATTCACCTAACAAGCATGTCTTTCGGGACTCGGAGCAAACCGGAGTCTCGGAGGAAACCCATGCAGACACAGGTAGAACAAGCAATCTACGCACGGACAGAAACCCAAGCCGGGAATCAAATCCAGGACTCTGGCACTTTGAAGCAACAGTGCTAACCACTATGCTACCGTGCCGCGCAGGTGTGTGCCACATCAGCCAGTGACTGCGCTATCTCCATCTGGTTCTGTGCACATCAGCCAGTGCCTGGACAATTCCGTCAATGGTCTCAGCCATGGCCCACTGTGACTGGGCCACGCTCTGGAGCGCCGTGGCCATGGCTCCCTGTCAACGCTACAACCTCACACAACCTCAATCATAGATAAGGCCATTTTTGATCACTTCCTTGTATAACTCTCACTTATCTTATTTCCTTCTCCCAACCCCATCCCATTGCCTGGAAAATAAATCCTTGATCTTTCCAACTAATGTCCCTTTCTGCTACAGATTTCTGGAATGTGCTGTCACCTGCCAAATTTGTGCTCACCTTTCCTGGAACTCCATGCTTGAATACCTCCAATCAGGTTTCAACCCTTGACATATTACTGAAAAAGCTCAAACTTACATCCCATGTGAGTGTGGTAAAGACAAGCTAATCTGTCTCATCCTTGTTAATCTGTCTACAGCCTTTGACACAATTGACAACACCACCATCCTCAATATTTCTCCAAAGCTGGGTGGATCTTCATTTACCTGGTTCCGTTCTTAGCAATCCAGTCATAGCTGGACGATCAGCAGCAATGGCTTCTCCTATTACCTCTGGTATCCTTCAAGAATCACTCCTAGGTCATCTTCTGTTTCTCAAGAACATTCTACCCATTAGCAACATCATCTGAAAACACAGTATCAGTTTCCACTTGAATGCTAATGTCACCATCTCCCTCACCACTCTTGATCTTCAACTGTTTCTAGATGGTTTGACTGCATGTCTGATATTCAGTACTAGATTAGCAGAATGTTCCCTCAATTAAATATTAGGAAGACCAAAACTGTGATGGTATTTGATATTTGAAGTAGGACAAAAGGGGCTGGATTCTCCGTTTTGACTAAGTCCCCACACTGTCATGAAAACTGTAGTCTTTTATGCCAGGAAAACTGGCATCAAAAGGCCACAGATTCACCGTTTTGCTGGGGGCTAGCAGGCAGATGTCGTCGAGCTCGAGCTCTCGCTGCTGATATGGCCCCCCGCATTTCCAGGTCAGAGGCCACGCATGCGGACGGCGGCGGCTTGCAGCGACCGCGCCGTGCTTCATGGCGGACTCAGCCCGCGGACCTGGACCGGCAAAGTAGTGTCCCGCATAGGCCGCTCGCATGACCCGGACTGCCCGTCAACATTGCTCCCAGCCCTGAATGAAGCCCCCCTGTCCGCCGATCGGTTCTCCCCCGACTGTGGCGGCTCCGGACTGAGTCCGCAGCCGCCACACGAGGATCCTGGATGGTGTGAGCACACATAAGCCACGGGGTAGGGAATTCGCCCGGTCGGCAACGGAGCATCGCAGGCCGGTCCTCAGGCAATGACCTGAGGCGGTGGATACTTGCCGCGGTGTACTCCACGAGTACGCCGATTTTTGGGACGCAGAGAATTTAAAAACCGGCACTGCTCCCGATTTCGACACCAAAATGGATTCTCCGCCCCATCGCTGAATGCAATTTCGGCATCAGAGAGTGGAGAATCCAGCCCAAGAAATATGATGCCCAAAGTGTGACAGGCAGGATGTGCTACTGAATGACTGTTTTAGATGCTTTTTAAAAAAAAACATTCATGGAATGTGGATGTGGTTGGCTAGACCAGCATTTATTGCCCATCCCTAATTGTCATTGAGAAGATGATGGTGAGCCGCCTTCTTGAATCTCTCTAATCCATGTAGGTACACCCACAGTGCTGTAAGGGAGGAGTTCCAGGATTTGCACCCAGCGATAGTGTTGGAATGTCAAAATATTTCCAAGACATGATGGTGAGTGGTTTGGAGGGGCCATCAGGTGGTACTGTTCCAATGTATCTGCTGCCCTGTCCTTTTAGATGGTAGCAGTTTTGTATTTGGAAGGCGCTGACACAGGAGGCTTGGGGAGTTCCAGCAGAACATCTTGCAGGTGGTCCACACTGCTATTACTGTGTGGTGGTGGTGGAGGGAGTGAATGTTTGTGCATGGGGTGGCAACCAAGCTAGTTGTTTTGCGTTGGATGGCATCAGGCATCTTGAACATTTATGGAGCTACATTCATCTATACAAGGGAAGAGTATTCCATTACATTCCTGACATGTGCCTTGTCGGTGGTGGACGGAATTTGGCAGATCATGAGGTGAGTTACTCACGAGAGGATTTTGAGCCTCTGACCTTTTCTTGTTGTCACAGTATTTATCTGGCTAGTCTAGTTCAATTTCAGGTCAGTGGTAAGCCCCAGGATGTTGATATTGGGGAACTTAGTGATGGTAATGTCATTGAATGTCAAGGGGCGATGGTTAGGTTCTCTCTTATTGGAGATGGTTTTTGCCTGACACTTGTGTGGCGTGAGTGTTACTTTCCATTTTTTAGCCGAGGGTTGGATATTGTCCAAAACTTGTTGCATTTGGACATGAACACCTTCATGTATCTGAGGAGGTTCACATGGTGCTGAACATTGTGCAATCATCAACAAACATCCCCATTTCTGACCTAATGGTGGAAGGAAGTTAATTGATTAATCAAATGACAATGATTCGGCATAGGACACCTGGGGAACACCTGCAGTGATGTCCAGGGACTGAGATGATTTACGTTCAACAACCATAACTATCTTCCTTTGTGCTAGTTATGACTGTAACTAGCGGAGCATATTCCCCTATCTCCAGTTTTGCTTGGGCTTCCTGATGTCACACTCAGTCAAATGCTGGCTTGACATCAGGGCTGTCATTTTCACCTCACACGTATGACAGATATTGAGCTAGCTTGATACTAGTTCATGTCATATGGCATCTTCTGGAGCAAATGTTGGAATTTTAATAATCAGAATTATTAAATTTGAACTTAAGTTGAGTTCAAACATAAATTTTATTTAGTGTAAGCTGGTGAATTATTATGTGTATTTGGTATAATGATTGAAATTTTGTGACAAATTAAATCAATTATTGAATAGCGGCAATAAATAGTTAATTATTTAATGAATTATTTGCTTAATTAAATATGCATTCAGCAAATTAATTAATTATATTTGGTGATTAAATTATTATCTACTTTGTGTAATTATGGGAATTGTCAGTTGTCATATTAAGTCAGGAATTAAAGAAAATTCACTGAGTGGTTTTGTTCAGATTTGACTTTTAGACTGTACTTCCAAGCTAGATCTCGATTGTGACTTTTGAAGGCCATTTACAAAATGCATATCAAATGGAATGAATAAATTAATGGTAAAATGCAGTCACCAACAGAACGGCGGGAACACTGGGCATTGCTACAGGAACAGTTTCACTGAGTTATGTTGGCAGGGTAGTTATGTTGCCGTCTTTTATTGGAAAGCGCATGTGCAAAAATACTGCAGTTTTGTTTAATAAGTCAGTCAAGGGAAATGATAATATATTTTCAGTGAAACTGTAGATGGAGTTCAGCAAAAGGGCATAATGTGTTTGATGGTACGGTGACATAAACTGCAAGTGAAAATAATCTCAGTGCAGTAAAGCCACACTAAATTGGCCAAATGCATGATTGCATGCTGAAACCAAATGAAAGTGGTTAAACAGCACTGCAAGGACCCAAAAACAAAATAGCAACTGGCACCAGGCATAAAACTGTTATTATGTCAAAGTTGAACAATCTTTGGTGATTATATGTGTGTCAAACCACAAACTAAGTAAAATAAATGGGAGAATTCATAACAGGGAACAAAGAAATGGCTGAGGAACTACGTTCGTATATAGTTCTTCAAAGAAAGACATGAATAATGTATGGAAGGTTCTGCGAAACACAAGTTTTAGTGAGGAGCTGAAGGAAATCAGTATTAGTAGAGAAATGGTTTTAGGGAAATGAATGGGATTGAAGGCAGATAAATCTCAGGGTCTGATAATCTTCATCCCAGAGTATTTAAGAAAGTAGCCCGAGAAATAATAATCCATTGATGGTCGTTTTCCAAAATTCTTTGGATTCTGGAATGGTTCCTACAGATTGGAGGGTAGCTAATATAAGCCCACTATTCAAAACGGGAGGTAGAGAGAAAACAGGGAACTATGGACCAGTGAGCGTAACATTGGTGGTAGGGAAGTTGCTAGTGCCATTATCTTTTTTTATATAAATTTAGATTTCCCAATTCATTTTTTCCAATGAAGGGGCAATTTAGCGTGGCCAATCCACCTACCCTGCACACATTTGGGTTGTGGGGGCCAAACCCACACAAACACGGGGAGAATGTGCAAACTGCACACGGACAGTGACCCAGAGCCGGGATCGAACCTGGGACCTCGGCACCGTGAGGCAGCTGTGCTAACCACTGCGCCACCATACTGCTACTGCCATTATCAAGGATTTCATAGCACAGTATTTGGAAAACTGATATGATCAGACAAATAACCGGCCTGGTTATGCTCTCGCTCAAGCGAAACAAAGCCGGTGAATAGTGGGAGAGGCTAAAAACGAGAACAGCGCCAGCAGCCAAACAGTTTGCAATGCAACTGGCCTGCTCCTGACAAAGGAAGGTTCAGACTTGGAGATAGCTTTAACACATTTATTAAACTGTTAACGATTCTCCTACTTGGATTCAACTCTCCTGTTAATCCTGCTATAGCTACTCAGACTGACAAACCAGTCTGCTCCAATCCACGTGGTGGATGTGATGTGTTTCAATCAACCCTGTGTACTCACTAAGTGTCTCCACTGGAAAGAAGAAGATCATGTGTGCTGTGTCCTTTTATATGGGTTGGTGTAATGCCCCCCCTGTGGTAGTGTCACCTGTGTGTGTGTCATGAATGCTCATTGGTCGTGTGCTATCTTACTGACCTATTGGTTAACTGTCTGTATGTCATGTCTCTGGTGCTCCCTCTAGTGTCTAGCTAGGTGTAGTGTGTTCACATTAACCCCTTGTGTATTTACACTGTCCTAGTGTATCTACATTAACCCCTTGTATATTTACAGTGATGCACATCACCACAACTGGGACATGCTCTGAAGCGCCTTGGCAATACCCATGAGAGCGGGACATGTCCCGCAGAACCTCATCAAGGTCAGCCTGGTACTGGGTCAGGTCCCCCATCAAATCTGCCGAGACCCTCAGCCATGGCCGTCACTGACTGCATGATGCCTTGGATACCTTCACTAATGGTGCCAACGTCGTGCACCAGGGTCTCTACTGTGGTGGGTACCCTAGCAGTGTTAGCCTCAGTGCCAACGACATCTCCTACGCCCATAGCCTCTGGGACTCCTCAAAGCGGCTATGGATCTGCTGGAGCGTCGCTTCCATCTCCCTCTGAATGTCCCGGTCGCTCCCTGATGTCTCCATCAGCTTGGGGATAGCCTGTTTCACAATCTCAGCATCTGGCTGGGACCCAGTTGGTTCCTGGGATCTAGCAGACCTCCGACTGTTATCTTGCCTGGGGGATTCTGCCTCCACCTGATGTACAACAGCAGCAGTGTGGTGCTCACCAGTTATTGCCCCAGAAGTCTGACCACTAACATTTACCAATGAGCTGCGTGTATCTACACTGGTGGAATGTGGGGATGACAGTTGTGACACCTGAACCATGTCTCCTCGGAGCTCTCCTGTGAGGTGTTCTCCTGAGAGGTAGGAGATGGGGCCATCTGGGACGGGCCGGCGCCATCGGCTGGAGGACACGTGGTCAGTTGGAGGAATGAGTCAGTCAGTAAGGCAATAACAACTCACGTTTGACAGGTCCTTTAGCTGGGGCCCGGTGGTTCCTCACCTCTGCGTTGTCTTCCAGCCTCCGTGTAGGTGACCACCCTGTCCTTGGCCATCCCAATCACCTCCAAGGTACGCTCCATGAAGGTGTGAAGGATTCGTATGTCCGACACACCACCACCAGTCTGCGCCCTTTTCCGGTGATTGTGGAGAGCTTTTCCTGAGCAAACACAGAGAGAGCAACGTTAGCCACACACGTGGTTCACAGTGGTGGGAGGGGGTGTGTGTAAAGGAAGGGTTGGGGGGTTTGAGGGAGAGGGGTGTGTGAAGGAAGGGTTGAGGGATGGTTGGGGTCGCATAGAGAGAGTTGGGGGTGGATGCTTCCATAGGGGCTGTAAGGTCTCGGTGGTGTGGGGCATTAGTGTCTACTCACTCATGCTGACTGGATGCCAGACTTCCTGGTCACACTCCCTCACAGCCACCGCCACCTTGTCCCAGACAGCACTGGCTGCCCTATGGCTCACTCTCTGGGACCTCGGAGGAACACAACATCCCATCTAGCCTCCACTGTGTCTAGCAGCCTCCACAGATCCGCATCCCGGAATCTTGGGGCCGGTCTCCTGGGTGCCATTGTTGCGAGCTGGCTGGGGTTAGCTGAACAAGTGCAGCTTAAGTGCTGCTTGACCTTGTTAGCGGGGGAATGGCGAGCGCGGTGCCGGTGAATCAACTGGTGAGCCTTCATTTGTGGAGAGAAGCCCGTGGGGCCTTGTTAAATAGACCAATTAACGTTGAACAGCGTTGCTCGCCTTGCTGGGCCAAGTGCCAGGAAGCTCATGGCAGTTTCCATTCACTGTAACACTTAGAAATCTTCCTGGAGAATGGCACCCAAATTCAGCATGGATTTTCAAAAGTGATATCATGCTTTACAAACCGCATGGAATTCTTTGAAGATGTAAATAGGAGAGTTGACCAGGGAGAACTGGTGAATGTGGTTTATTTAGACATTCAGAAGGTTTCCAACGAGGTCTCACATAGGAGATTATTATGTAAAGTTAAAGCTTTGCGGATAAAGGATTGCAGGTAGTGTCTTGAGATGGATAGAAAGCTGGTTAGCAGACAGGAAGCAATGATTTGGAATAAATGGGTCTTTTTCTGATTGGCAGCGAGTAACTAGTGGGGTACCACAGGGATCTGTGCTAGGTTCCCCACTGTTTTCATTATATATTAATGATGTGAATGAGGGAACAAAATGTATTATCTCCAAATTTGCAGATGATACAAAGTTGGGTGGGCGGGTGAGCTATGAGGAGGACGCAGAGATGCTCCAGCATAATCTGGACTGGATGAGTTAGTGGGCATATGCATGGCAGATGCAGTATAATGTGTATAAATGTAAAGCTATCCACTTCAGTAGCAAAGATAGGAAGGCAGATTATTATTTGAATGGGTGTGAATTGAGAGAGGTAGATACTGAGCGAGACCTTGGTGTCCTCGTGCATCAATCGCTGAAAGTAAGTGTGCAAGTCTAGCAGGCAGCAAAGAAGGAAAATAGTATGTTGGCCTTCATAAAGAGAGCATTTGTGGATGGGAATTGGGATATTTACTGCAATTATATAGGGTGTTGGTGAGGCCACACCTGGAGTATTGTGTGCAGTTTTGGTGTCCTTATCTGAGGAAAGATGTTCTTGTTATGAACGGAGTGCAGCAAAGGTTTACCAGGCTGATTTCCAAGATGACGGGACTGTCATATGAGGAAATATTAAGTCGGTTAGGATTAGAATTTAGAAGAGTGAGAGGGTATCTCATAGAAACTTATAAATTTCCAACAGGATTCTTCAGGATAGATTCAGAAAAAATGTTCCTGATGGTGGGGTAGTCCAGAACTAGGGGTCATAGTTTGAGGATAAGGGGTGAACCTTTTAGGACTGAGGTGAGGAGAAATTTCTTCACCCAGAGAATGGTGGATTGTGGAATTCATTACCACAAAAAGTAGTTTCATGAAGGAATTAGATATAGCTCTTGGGGCTTAGGGGATCAAGGGATATGGGGGCAAGGTGGCTTCCAGGTATTGAACTTGATGATCAACCATTATCACAATGAATGGCAGAGTGGGCTCGAAGGGCTGAATGGCCTACCTTGCTTCTATTTTCTACCTCTGTGTCTATATATTAGAAATTCTGAGGAAAAGACGTTCCATGTAACCTTTAACTATATGTCAGACATCTCCTAAACTTGATGGACTTCAAAACAGCAATGTAAATGGCCAAAAGCAATAAAGACTATTCTTGATGGCAATTAATGTGTTATTATGAATAATGCTTAATGCGTTTGCTATGTTAAAAGCTTTATTTTCCATGGCACATACTTCAGTTAAAAGGAAACAAAGATGGCAGGAAAATATATTTTTTTTAAATTTTGGAACAGTTTTTCGCTTTTTCTGTCTCTCTTGTATTGATTGTTCATCTATTTGTTGATTGTCCATCCTTAATTTGCTGTTTTCAAATTTATACTGATTCCTCAATGAAATTTAATCTACTTCCTTCCTTTACATTTTTTCATGTATTCCCCTACTGCTTTACTCATGTTGCACGGAAATGGACGCCGGTTCAGAAATTACATCAAAAATGATGACTGAAGTACAAAATAAAACTTGATTGTAATATAGTTAGAATATATTATGGGCAGATTTCCTTCAGCATTGATTACAGTGTGCAGAATTGTTTTTATTTTATTTATAGGAACAGAAGTATTATTGAATATAGTGCATAACATCAGGGACGCAGATAAGTGGGGTTTGATTCATTCATACTCTGTTTTCATTACATGGTGTTCTGAGATTTTTATGAGAGATTCGGGGAATGAATTCTGTGAATCTGTTCATTATTCTGGGGAAACCATCTTTCATATTAACATTTTGTGTGGTACCTTATTCACAATAAGGCTGAACTGTTTCAACAGTGAAGCAAAACTTCTTGGCTTTTGTAGTCTATTTCTCTATTCAAAAAGTCCATTGAAAGCCCTTAATTCAGTTTGATACATGTCGTCGCCGTGCTTTGTCAGATAATTACACCCAACGTGTTCATTCATATTGTGGAGTCAGTTCTGCTTCTTTGAATCTGGCCCTATGCAAATCCAGACAGGAACATCAAAAAGACTTGAACCTCACAAGCACCACCAACAACAATCACATGTACAAATATTAATATCTTGAACCAATCTACAGGTCCCATCAGCAATGGGAAGCTTGGTGGGCAAGGGAACTTAATTTATAGCCACTTTTCTGCAATTGAATCCCTCCTCCAAATTAAGTTCCCAGCCAGTGAGAAATTAGAATGCTCCCAATCACAATTGCACACAAGTGGTATGCGTCTGCTGAGGTAGTCTTCTTCCATGCTTAATGGCAAGTTGCTGCTGCATTTTCTCTTTGGGAAAAGTTTGCAAATGCCAGCCTAGCCTTCAGACTAGGTGCTGGCAGTGTGAATTGCATGGAGGATGACCAAGGAAGGTGCGGTGATATGCCTCACTGTAGATACACAAGGGGTTAATGTAAGTACACGTAGACTAGCTAGACACTAGAGGGAGCACCAGAGACATGACACACAGACACTCAACCAATAGGTCAGTAAGATAGGACACAACCAATGGGCATTCATGATACACACAGAGGTGACACGACCACAGGTGGGCATTACACCAACCCATATAAAAAGGACACAGCACACATGATTTTCCTCTTTCCAGTGGAGACACTCAAGTGAGTACAGATACAGGGTTGATTGAACATCACACCCACCATGTGGATTGTTGCAGACTGGTTCATTAGTCTCAGTAGCTATAGAAGGATTAACAGTAGAGGTGAATCTGAGTAGGAGAATTGTAAATAGCTCAGTAAACGTGTTGAAGTTATCTCCACGTCTGAACCTTCCTTTGTCAGAGTGAAAATCAAGGAAGCAGCTTATGCTACGCCAAGAGCATAACAAGACAGAAGGGAGGAAGGGTTAGTGGGGAAGGAGGGAGCAGTGGCTGGGCAAACGTGAAGGTGATAGTTCAGGCTGTACCTTTGACCCATGAGGAAACAGCGGGAATAGCACCTTCTTGTCTGCCCCCATTGTCAGAATCGATGAACTCCTCATGGATGTATATATAATTAATTGAACAGTGCAAGATTGTGCATGGTTAACCATCTTTTCCCCCAGCTGAAATCATTGTCACTTCCGTTCCCACCACCAAACTTAGACTTCAGAATGGATGACTCAGGCCTTGGTTTGGTACGATATTAAACTTTAAAAATCAGTTAACTTAAGAAGAAAACATAACAATTGCTTCGTAAAACAAAAAAGAGTAATTAATAAAAATTACCATCAAAATGGGCCAAGCAGCGGAGCTAACTAATATAAACATTTTTGCCTTTTCGCTTAAACAGAACTAGAAGAGGGTCAAACAAATCCTCAAGTCGTGGTCACAAGGGAAGGGGGAAGTGACTGGGGCCAAGTAAAGGAGTTGAGTTTAACTAACACTAATTTCCTTTTGCTACTTCTGGTGCACAATCCGAGCTAGCCTCGGCAAAACTGAGTAAAGGCACAAGGCTGGCAGTTTCAAGAAGTCAGCACCCTGAATCAACCACCATGCCCTCAAGGTCTTGATTCAAGGAGGCCAGGTGCAGAGGTATGTTCTCTACCCAAGGGTTATCGCCAGGAGATAAATTCACCCCTGTGACGTGGAAGGCTGTTGCCAAGAAGGGCAGTGTGACTGGCAACCATGCGAGAAGCACCATACAGTGCGGGAAGAGGATGAATGACTTCATCCGCTCTTCCAGGGTAAGTCCCCTCTCAGCTCCCTTCATTATCAAATCCTCATCATGGCATCATGCACTCAATTGGCAGCTCTCTTCACAAATCTCACGCATCTATTAGCTTGGGACACATATCAACACTCATTCTCTCGCGGACACTTCCACATTTCCACCATCCCATCTGTCATGTTGCTCACACTCTATCCCCTGGCCCTTCTGGGAAGGCTCACCACACACAGCGGACACGCATCTCAGCCAACATAAGCACCATCAGTCTGATCACAGGCCTTTCTTACGTCTTTATGCAAACCAAGCTGGCACACAAGCGTGAGCGAGCTCAGACAGAGGGAGGGATGGTAGAGATACTCACCTCAACAGAATTGAGGAGGCTGGAACTGACCTTGCTGGGGAGGACAGGGATCGTTTCTGTGGGGAAGGGGAGCTTGGCCTCTCCCAGCAGCCTCATACGATCTCAGCTCCATCATGTCATCAAATCCTGATAATCAAAGTGACTCAAGTGAACTGTGGAATAGAACATAGAACATAGAACAGTACAGCACAGAACAGGCCCATCGGCCCTCGATGTTGTGCCGAGCAATGATCACCCCACTTAAACCCACGTATACACCCTATACCCGTAACTCAACAACTCCCCCCCTTAACCTTACTATTAGGACACTACGGGCAATTTAGCATAGCCAATCCACCTAACCCGCACATCTTTGGACTGTGGGAGGAAACGCACGCACACACGGGGAGGACGTGCAGACTCCGCACAGACAGTGACCCAGCCGGACAGACAGTGACCCAGTACTGTGGATTACGCTCATCATTGAAACTGTCATTTACTTCTTGCAGGCTTGAGCAGATTGTGGTCAGACAGGCAGCTGAACAGCACTCCGAACCCCAGAGCATGTCTGAAGATGAAAGGGCTCACAAAGAACCATTACAGCGCTCACCCGCCCCCTCCACTGGCGCAGCGACACACAAACCTCGGTGGGGCATAGTTCTAGATTAGGTCTGGTGTGACTTTCTGGAGAACATCTCACAGGCACACCAGGCAGCAGTCAGAGGCTGGGGCAGCCCAGGTTTCTGGCATGCTGAAGGTTTCTGAAGGCCAGCCACCCACTCAGTCTCAGTCACATGATGAGCCTCTGGAAGTAGCTGTCAGTTAACTAGTGGAGATGGCAAAGGTTCGAAATTAGAGCAAACGATGGAGGAGGCCATCACATTTTATCAGATGTTGTGACTCCAACATGTGAGTGCCTCAAGGCCACCATGGGAAGATTGGCGACCACCATGGAGACCTTAGTCCAGCAGGTCTTGCCGGAGTTTTACTCGCCCCCGCACTCTATGCCACACACCCTCCAGGGAATTTATCAGAATGGCGGCAACATGGGAACAATGCACCTTGACCCCCCTTCAGGTGCCCCATCTCCTGCAGGCATAGGCCGGGATCCTCTGTCACCCATAGGGAGGATAACTGTCAGCTGTGCACTCTGAGGGCCTCTTCTCAGGACACTCCAAAGTTGTGCAGCCGCTCAGAGTCCCCTCTCTCAGTTTGCAACCACTCCAGCAGTGCAGGCCACTGAGGGGACTTCTGCTCCTGAGTAGGAGATCCTTATCAAGCCCGGGCCCTCCAGGGCTCAGGCCACCAGAGGACATCTGCCAATATCATCACATGCATCAAGATGTAGCAGTCAGCAGGCTGCTTCCACCTCTGTTGAGGAGCCAGGCCGCACCAAGGCAGGGTCGGGAATGTAAAAAGATTTAAGTCTCACCTCAGGTTCACGGGTGTGCTCTCACTGTAACTAAATTGCATTAATTGAAACTCATTGGATGTGTATGTGGATGTTCTGGTCAGGTGAAAGCATTTTGATTTTGTAGTTTGGAATCCACTTACCATAAGGTTCTGAAATTCTCTCAATCAGTCAGAATATCATATCTTAAAATTAACATTTATGTGCTTTCAACCTCAGTGTAAATAGTCTCCAGACCCTGTGCATTGTCAGGGAGATGTGTGTAAATCTTTATTAGGAGTGTATGATGGGAATGTTTAGTACCCTTATTCCTCAAGGGACAGCAATGATTCAGGAGTTTATCAGCATCTAAGTCTCCTCACTGTTAGTGTCCCAACTCAAGACATGCATTTTAGGATGAGATCTCTAGCTTGGCCCACATCTCATTGATGGCAGTGTTTGTATGGTTGCATGGCGTCAAAAACATCAAGCCTTGCCTCACCACTATCATTCCTCAGTGTACTTTAAGTTGAGAGAGTGAGCTGGTCATCACTGACCAAAGCTAAGATCAAATCCTAGAGAGTCATGTGGTCAGAACGCACAAGTGTGAATACAGCTGGAGTACACCATGTTTCCAATGATTGTGTGGCTGCTGCACTGCTACGCTGACTCCTATCTCTGACTTCTGACTGTGAGGCCACATAGTCCCTGGATGGCCTGTCATCTGTCACTGCTTTCCATTTCGCAGCATTCCTTCCACATTTCCCCACCTTGTCTTTGCCTTTCTCCTCCCTGTGCTTGCACAGCTGTCCATCCACATTGTCTACCTTGCCTTCATCAGCATCTCCCCCTCACCCCATACGCCAGCCCTGGAGAATTTGAGTCCATTGAAGTCAAGATTGCATGAATTCCGCAGCACAGTGCTGTCCTGATAGACAACAGGGTGCGGCACCGGGAGCAGAAGATTCTTGCATTCCCCAACCCCGGGAACAGTTGTTCAGTGTCAGTGAACAGGGTGGTCCATGAGTACAGAAGCACAATGCAGGCCATAAAGACTAACTTGGCATGGAGCTGAACAAACCGGTCTGTCCCAGCAGCGTGGGTTTCAGTGCAACAGGAGCGGTGCAGCGCTATAGCAGGTAGGATATATTTTGCACTCGCCTCAAAGTGTCTTACAAACTGAGGTTTGCCTTGCGTATCCACTCTTTCTCAAACAGGTTTGAGGCTGACATATTTTACCACCGGTTTGATACAGGATTGGAATGCCTGATGAGATTTCAGTGGTCAGCCTCTTTAAAAAAAAGTTACATTTATTGATATTTTACATTTTAACCAATAACGTGACAAAACCACAGGAATGGTGCAGCACCACAACAAAAACTAAAGGCTCAACATACAGAGGGAACAGGAGAACAGCAGTATAACTGGGTCAATACAATCATTGGGCATAACTGGACACCTCCATAAGCCCCACCAGAGAAGAAGGGAGAAACAGGACAAAGCCATGAAAATATGGTAAAATGGTGCAAGCCTTCCCATGCAGCGATGGCTCGTCCTCATGATCACACTTCGCACTCCCTTGCAGGAGAAAAGGGAACAACAAATAATCAACAGCGTAATTAAAATAATCCAAATCAGAATTATTAAAGCATGGCAGCCAATCTTCAAATTTAGTCGCGGACTCGCCTCTCACTTCCCGCCAGAAACCAGGCACATGGGCGCTCCTTTCTCAGCACTTGCCTACTGAATCTATCAGGATATGGGGCACCCCACACAGCAGAATTTCAATGAACCAAAGGCAGGCCCTTACCAGGGAAAGCTCTATCAAATGCATGGACTTTCTCCTGCGCCTCCACCATTCTCTCAAGGATACTTTGCGGTTCCTCCTCAGAGGGGCAGCATTGTGGATAGCACAATCGCTTCACAGCTCCAGGGTCCCAGGTTCGATTCTGGCTTGGGTCACTGTCTGTGCGGAGTCTGCACATCCTCCCCGTGTGTGCGTGGGTTTCCTCCGGGTGCTCCGGTTTCCTCCCACAGTCCAAAGATGTGCAGGTTAGGTCGATTGGCCATGATAAATTGCCCTTAGTGTCCAAAATTGCCCTTAGTGCTGGGTTATGGGGATAGGGTGGCGGTGTTGACCTTGGTAGGGGTAGGGTGCTCTTTCCAAGAGCCGGTGCAGACTCGATGGGCCGAATGGCCTCCTTCTGCACTGTAAATTCTATGTAATTCTATGTAAACACCAAAGAACTGCATCATGGAGCTGTGATCATCATCCTGAACAGCATTCACAGAGGGAGTCATCATTCCGATCCCTCCTGCACTGCTGAGGTGCAGGCCCACTCATCAGAAACAATGCCACTGAAAGCTGGGCCCCATCCATCCAACCGCCTCAATCACACGAGGATTCTCTATCATAGAATAGAATTGCTACAGTGCAGAAGGAGACCATTCAGCCCATTATGTCTACACCGACCCTCTGAAAGAGCTCCCTACCTAGGCCCACTGCCCCATTCTATTCCCATAACTCCACCTAGCCTTCACATCCCTGGACACTAAGGGGCAATTTAGCATAGCCAATCTACCTAACGTACATATCTTTGGACTGGGGGAGGAAACCGGAGCACCCGGATGAAATCCACGCAGAGACACGGGGAGAAAGTGCAAACTCCACACAAACCGTCGCCCAAGGCCGGAATTGAATGCGGGCCCCTGGTGCTGTGAGGCAGCAGTGCTAACCACTGTGCCAACATGCCGCCCCAATCTCAAACTTGAGATTTAATCCGGCTCCGCATCGTAAAACTCCAATCAGAATCACCCAGGGACTTATTACTAAGCATAATGTCCCGAACAAAGACAAAGATGAAATGTATACAAGGATAAAGTAAAGGATTAAACAATGAGCACAGCCAGAACTCGCGAAATCACAGCCTCTCCCACATTCACAATGTGTGGACCTCCGCAGCTAGCTGTATTAATGAATCTACATGAAATGCAAATTAATGCAAATTACCTTCATGCTACGACATAGTGGGAAAACTGACCTGCCATTGGTAAAATTTAAAACTGTTTTTATTTAGGTCGGTGAACTGCTGGATTTTCTGCTCCTCTCTGCCATCAAACATGCGACAAGCGGGATGGGAGAATTCCGTCCTGAGTGTATGTTTGGGAGTGAGAAACTATGGGCGGGATTCTCCCATTCGGCAGCAGAGTGTCCACGCCGTCGGAAACGCTGTCACATTTCACGACAGTGTGAACGGGCCGCTGTGAGTACCGATTCTGGCCCCTACAGGGTGCCAGCACGGTGCTGGAGCGGTTCACGCCGCTCCAGCCTCCCATCCCGGTGGGAACTGTGTGCCGCGGAATCCGGCGCAGTGGTGCCGGCTCCAACTTCGCATACGCGGTGGCCTCCATCAACGCGCCGGCCCCGACGCAACATGGCGTGGGAGTTCAGGGGCCGCTGTGGAATAAAATAGGCCCGGGGTGCGAGAGGCTGGCCCGCTGATTGGTGGGCCCTGATCGTGGGCCAGGCCCCATCGGAGGCCCCTCCCGGGGTCAGAGCCCCCCCCCAAACAGACCGCCCCTGACCCTGCACGCAGAGTTCCCGCCAGCTGTGACCAGATGTGGACAGCCCTGGCAGGACTCTGCCTTTTTAGAGCAGCTGCTTGGCCCATCCCGGGCCAAGAATTGGCGGCCCGACCGCGTACAGCACCCGCAACCAGCGCCACACCAAACGTGCCGGCGCCAATGCCGCCTATTCTCTGCTCCGCGGATAATCGCGTGGTCCGGTTGCGGGGATTATCCGGCCGGGCCCCGGGCTGGGAGAATCCCGCCCTTCGTGTGGCCGATCACCGAACGCGATTTCGGCAATGGCGACTGGAGAATCCCACCCAAGATCTTTTTTTACACCAGTCTGCCAAGGAACCAATCTGGGAACATACTATTCCAGAGTTGGTATTGTGCAATGAGAAGGAATTAATTGATAATCGTGTTGTACAGGGTCTTTTAGGGAACAGTGACCATCGCATGATATAATTTTTCATGAGGATGGAAAGTGAGGAAGTCCAAAATAAAACTAGGGTCCTAAATATAAACAAAGGAAACTGTGAAGGTATGCGGTGTAAGTTGGCTAAGTTAGATTGGGGAACCTCATAAAAGGCATGACGGTGGCTAGGCAATGGCTAATATTTAATGAAAGAATGAATGTATTGCAACAGTTATACATTCCTTTCTGGTGCAAAAAACACAACAAGAAAAGTGGCTAACAAAAGAAATTAAGGATAGTATTAAAGAGGAATCATATAAAGTTTCTAGAAAAAGTAGCAAGCCTGAGAATTGGGAGCAGTTTAGAGTTCAGCAAGGGAGAACTAAGAGATTTATTAAGGGGACAAAAATAGAACAGGAGGGTGAACTTACAAGAAACATAAAAGTAAGATCTTCTTTTAAATATGTAAAAAAGAAAAAGATTTGTAAAGCCAAACATAGGTCCCTTACATTCTGAAATAGGAGAATGTATAATGGAGAACAAGGAATTTAAACAACTATTTTAGTTGTGTCTTCAGGAGGAAGGCACAAATAACTTCCTAGAATTGTGAGGAAACCAAGGGTCGAGGGAGAAGCAGGAATTGAAGCAAATAAGTATTCAAAAAAATAGCACTGGAGAAATTAATGGGACTAAAATCCAATAAATCCTCAGGGCATGATAATCTACATCTCAGTATACGAAAGCTGGTGACCATGGAAATAGTGGATGCTATTAGTTGTTATCTTCTATAATTCTGTAGATTCTGGAACAGTCCCAGAAGATTGGAGGGTGGTAAATGTGATCTCACTATTTAAAAAGGAGGGAGAAAGCAGGGAATTACAGGCTGGTTAGCTTATCAGTAATAGGGAAAATGCTAGAGACAATTATAAAAGATGTGATAACAGGGCTCTTAGAAAATATGAACAGGATTGGACAAAGTCAACATGGATTTATGAAAGGGAAATCATGTTTGACAAACCTACTGCCGTTTTTTGAGGACGTAACTAGAATAGACAAGGGAGAACCAGTGAATGTGATGTATTTGGATTTTCAGAAAGCTTTTGATAAAGTGCTACTTAAGAGTATTATTTAAATGATGATTGATTGGGAAATGTTGAAGTAAAAAGGGACCTGGGTGTTCTTGTACACCAATCACTGAAAGCAAGCAAGCAGTTGCAGCAAGCACTTGAGTACAGGAGCAAGGATGTCTCACTGCTACTGTACAGGGCCTTGATGAGACCACAGCTGGAGAATTGTGTGAAGTTTTGGTCTCCTTGCCTAAGAAAGGATATACTTACCATAGCAGGAGTGCAGCAAAGGTTCACCAGACTGATTCCTGTGATGGCAGGATTATCTTTTCAGGAAAGATTGGGTTGACAGAGCCTGTAATCACTCGAGTTTAGAAGAATGAGAGGGGATCTTCTTGAAGTGTATAAAATTCTAACAGAGCTGGACAGACTGATGCAGGGATAATGGGCGGGATTCGGTCAGCCCGGGGCTGGGCCGGAGAATCGGCGCGACTGGCACGAATCACGCCACGCCGCCCTGACGCCGGGATGCGATTCTCCGTAAGACGGAGAATCGGTGCCATTGGCACCGGCGTGGTCGGCGCAGCGTCGGTCGGGGGCCGCTCTATGGGGTCCCCCTGGTGATTCTCGGGCCGGGATGGGACGATCGGCCGTAACAAAAAACCCGAGTCCCGCCGTTGGCGTTCTAACCTGCTGTTAGCTGGTGGGACCTCGGCCTGGAAGGGTCCGGGGGAAGCCTGTGGGGGGGGGGGGGGGGGGGGGGGGGGGGGGGGGGGTCAACCCCAGGGGGAGCGTCCGTTGTGGCCTGGCCCACGATCGGGGCCCACCAATTGGCGGGCCGGCCTCTCAGGCTGGGGGCCTCCTTTCTTCCGGGCCGGCCCCTTTCGCCCTACGCCATGTTGGGTCGGGGCCGGCGCGGAGAAGGGAGCCACTCCGCGTGCGTGTGTTGGCGCCGGTGCCACTCCACATGCGTGTGTTGGTGCCGGTGCCACTGCATGTGCGCGCGTTGGCGCCAGCGCCACTGCACATTCGCGGACCCCGCGGCGCCCATTTGACGCCGGGATCAGCAGCTGGAGCGGCGAGGGTCACTCCAGTGCCATGCTGGCCCCCTGTATGGGCCAGAATTACTGATCACGCCACCCGCATTGAATAAAGAGCCTAAATAGGGAATATAGCCGTTTTGTACAGTGGGGAGCTCCACTTACCGGAACTCCCCAGTTTAGCGAGAAATAAGGATGCCATTTTTAAATGGGGTCCCGATCTCCGAGGCCCCAAAACAATCCCTGACTTCCCCCCCCCCCCCCACCAGCTTGAACGCAATAGAGGAGGGTCACCGGCAAACCCCACACCTGGCAGCCCTGGCCCAATCGCGTGTACACAAAATGTCAGCTTGGCACCTTAACAGTGCCAACCTGGCACCATGGCAGTACCCATGTCAGCTGGCAGTGGCACCTGGGCACCTTGAAAGTGCCAAATGATGCAGAGCACTAGAGCTCATTGCAGATTGTCAACCACCATCCCAAGGACCAGACCCACTGTTACTGCCAACACAGGGCACATGCCCCATAGTGCATCATGTATCATGGAACGGGTTGCAGGTGGGCCAGGGGGTGGGGAGTGGTGTGGTGGTGGGATGGGGTGTCCATGCTCCTGGCCAGTGGTCCGCCAATCAGTGGACCTGTAGGCGATCAGAGAGTCCCGTGCACATTGGCCCTGGCAACATATTGTGCGGCAATTTGTCCCTGGCTGGGCTCCATGTCCTGTCCATCCTTGCCTTCCCCATCATCCTCCTCGTTAGATGAGGACTGGCGTTCATCCTCCTCCTCCAGCCTGTTGCCCCTCTACTGCATGGTGTTGTGGAGGATACAGCAGGCCGCCATAAAGGAAGGAGCCCTCCACTGCCATACTGGAGGACCCCTCCAGAACGCTCCAGGCACCTGAACTGCATCTTCAGGAAACCGAAGCACTGCTCGATCATGCTCATGGTCGCGGTGTGGGCATCATGTAGTGGGTCTCTGTGTCAGTCTGTGACTTCCAGATGGGTGTCTTCAGCCATGACAACAGTGGATAATGCCTGCTGTCCAGGAGCTACCCCCTCAGCCAGGGATGCGCCACGAAGAGGCCGGGAATTGTCAGGTGTGGCAGGATGAAGACCGCGTGTAAACTGTCCGGGTATCGGGCATAGATGTGCAAGATTTGCATCTGATGGCCACGAACCAGCTGCACGTTCATTGAGTGGAACCCCTTTCGGTTTGTGTAGAGCAGCCTGTCATCTGCAGGTGCTCGTAGGGCATCTCGGTGATGGCGGTGAACCCCGCTGTCTGGGCATCCTGGTGGGCTCGGTCCACATTGTGCTGGCTGAGCATATAGGGCCTCTGAGATGTCACGGATGCACCTGTGCACTGAATTCTGCGTGATGCCTGACAGGTCCCCACTCGGTTCCTGGAAGGACTCCATGGCATAAAAGCTCAGGGTGACCGTCACCTTGACTGCCTTCGGGAGCGGGTACCCTCTACCATTCCCCACGGTGCCAAGTGAGCCATGATCTGGCAGATATGTCGCACTGTCTCCCTGCTCAGCCGGAGTCTCCGATGGCATCTCAGGTCTGGTAGGTCCTCAAATGACAGGTGCTGCCGGTACATGTGAGGCCTCATGTACCACTTCCTTTTCTCCTCCTTCTCTTCGGCCTGTTGACCGGCTGGGTCTCAGCAGCTGCCCCCTGTTCCACTGGAGCACGCTCCGCTGCTGCAGCCTCCACGTTCTCAATCAGCTCCAGTTCGTACAGTTGCAGTGTATCCCCAGAGCTGCGGCAACTGGGAGAAAAGCCACCAATGCTGGTTGTATTCCAACATCCATTGCCTGCAGGGGATGAAAGGCCGACATGTTAGCATGGCACGTATCCCCGCGTCCAACCAGGTCCAACGGGCTACATGATGGCCCCAGTTGGCACTATGGATCCTCCACCACTCCGCCATCCCCGCTTCCTGGGCTCAGTCATTGCCCAGCACCATGGGGACGTCTGGCCCTGGCGCCCGTCCCTGCTGTCCTTGCCAGCAGCATACTCCACGGCCCCTTTCCGCTGTCTATGTATTTACATTGTGGACCTTGTGTTGCCCTATTATGTATTTTCTTTTCATGTACTAAATGATCTATTTGAGCAGCTCACAGAAAAGTACTTTTAATTGTACCTCGGTACATTTTCACAGTAACTACTTTGGAGCTTACTTGTAACAATAAGCGATTATTATTATTACATGTGACAATAAACAAATCCAATCCAATCCAAGTGTGACAGAAATAATTGTCACACTTACAGTTAGTGGGCTGTGTATGTAAAAATTATAACGTAATTATAAAAATTATAACGGTTGAGGTTTTGGGCCCGGTTAGAATATAGATAGAACAGTACAGCACAGAACAGGCCCTTCGGCCCTCGATGTTGTGCCGAGCAATGATCACCCTACTCAAACCCACGTATCCACCCTATACCTGTAACCCAACAACCCCCCCCCCCCCCCCCCAACCTTACTATTAGGACACTACGGGAAATTTAGCATGGCCAATCCACCTAACCCGCACATCTTTGGACTGTGGGAGGAAACCGGAGCACCCAGAGGAAACCCACGCACACACGAGGAGGACGTGCAGACTCCACACAGACAGTGACCCAGCCGGGAACCGAACCTGGGACCCTGGAGCTGTGAAGCATTTATGCTAACCACCATGCTACCGTGCTGCCCCTACCGGTTGGTAGGGAGTTTTTCGATGATTGTGTTGGCGAGATTGCGGCAGTATTCAACGGCACTTAGTTAGTCTCAACATTACTGGCTCCCTCGCCATCTGATTCGTCTGACTTGAACCTCAGCACCTCGCCGTTAACAAGGGGGGAGCTGCTTTTAAACACTCTCACCACTTACTCCTGTCATCACACAAGCATGGCAGTGCACGGACCTGCTCCTTGCTTTGGGGATGCCGACATTATAAGGCTTTTCAACATTGTGGATGAGAGGCGGGGCACCCTGTTACCCCAAAGGGGTTGGAGGATCCGCATCAGGGTCAGTAAGGTTGCCTTGGAGGCAGTGGCACTGGCTGTCAATGCGGGCAGCAAGACCAGGAGGACTGCTGTCCAATGTCGGAAAACGACCAATGATCTCCACAGAGCGGCAAGTTTAAGTTGCCACCTGTCTCCTGGCATCAGTTCTGCCAGCCACCCCTTAAATTCCCAATCCCACCTCCTCTCCCTTCACCAACCGGGTGGTGGTATATTGATTTAAAAAAAGGAATATGTGCTCAAAGAGTTGATTTTCCCATCAGTTGACAGACTGATAGCTAAAGTCGAAGATCCAGCTTTTTGGAAATCATTGGGGGCAGATTTCTATTCCAGTTACGCCCCCCACCCTCGCATAAGTCCCCTTATGGCCGGAAACCCTTGGAAGAAGGCCATAATGGGATTTGTGACTGGGAGATCTCAGAATGATATCTGCCCCTCCCCCACTCTTAACTCTCTTTGAAGTGGTTGATGTTTATAAACATTGTGGTTAGAGCACTTGAGTTACTCAACTGTAAAGGAAGATGAATGAAACAAGGCTGACAGCCGTATGTATATGTAAGCTGTCAACTACAGCAGGGTTTTTCATACACAGGGTTGCGACCCGCAGGTGGGTTGCGGGTGGGTGTTAAGATGGTCGCAGAGCAATCGGTCGTGGCTCTGCCAATCACGGGAGGAGTGCCCAACAGCCAGGCCCGGCTTTTTGATTGAGAATACCCACCGCGTCTGCCAGCAGCCACAGCATTTTGCCTTGCTCCATCCGATTGGCACTCAGATTATCCAATGGTGATTAGCTTTCCTAACATCACATCAGGCACCCCATTGTTCTGCTGACCAATAGGAGGAGTCAGGGGCGATACTTCAGGCAGTGGGGCTGTTGGAGCTCGGGGCCTGAGAAGAACACGGAGAGCGGCCGAGTGAAGTTTGTGTGAGGGGTGGGAATGGCGGGTCACAATGCTGGCAGTCAGCACCAGTTCACTGGCTTCCAAAAGTACTTAATGCCTTTACATCACAGGGAGGAGGAATTATGTGACAACTACATAAACAGGAATTGCAGCAATTTGTTTGTTCTCCAAATTGAGATCCAAGAATAAGGCACCAGCAGCAATCACAGAAAATAAATTATGTGTGTTTCTCCTCTGGGGCGGGCAAGAGGAATTTAAGGACCAGCATGTGAAATCTGTGTGAATGTTTGAAAGCTCTGAAATCGTGTCACTATAATGTTATATTATAAGTTATCAGTCTTCACAAATAAAACTATGGAACACTGTGTGCTGTTAGAGAATGCCATCCATACGCATGTTCCCTCAGGAAGATCCGGCAGTGCACAGACCTGGTGCTCAGTGGGGCACAATGCCATCTCCTGACATCAGCGCACTATCCCAGTACCGTCTCGTCCTAATGTCAGCATGCTGCCAGCAAGCAAGTTACAGGATTATGTGAAGAACTGAAGATGGATCTACAATCTGTAATAAGGAAGAGAGGGCCAGAGACGCAAACAGACCAGGATCCCCCAACTGAATCTGCTGCAGAGAGCTTCTTAGGAGACTCCGTGGTAGGACAAAGCAGTGCTGGTGTGAGCTCCAGGGCCTCTGGTGAACACCCATTAAGAAGCTGAAATCAGAAACAAAGCAGTATAAAGATGATTTCTTGAGGTATGGCTTTATTAATTGTGCCAATGCAAATCATGTTTCAATGCCAATATGCGTTAGTTGCAGGGAAGTACTGGCAAATGAAAGATTAAACATTCAAAAACATTCAAAACTTCAAAAGCATTTCAAGACTAAGCATGGCAAGTTCGAGGACAAACCTCTTGATTTTTTTTCAAAGGATCGAGCAAGAACTTAAATCATCAGCTGAAGCCCTTGGCAGAAATGTAGCATTGAATGACAAAGCAAGCAACATCTGAGGGCAAAGCAGTCTCACCTGTTGCATTAAAGAGAAGCAAAAAAGTCAGTCACGAAGTTCGGTCAGCATGGGTCACAAAGGTTGGTCATCATGGGTCACGAAGATTGGCCGGCGTGGGTCATGTGGGTCATGAAGGTTGGCAGGTTGGTAAAAATGGGTCCCAGGCAAAAAAGTTTTAAAATTACAGACTAGTAAGGGAAACTAGTAAGGGCACCTCAAGGATTTGACGGGTTTAAACACAGCTGACTGGTTTCTCTTTCCAAGAATTGACACGTGGTGCTTTCTGTGTGAGCCAGGAGGTGTATGTCCACGTGAGTTAATAATTTCTTCCACTGCCTCTGCCTGGACTGCTCTCTTGTTCCCAGACAGGGGTCCCTTTTCAGGGGACTGCTTGATAGGGGTCTCCTTAGCTGGGGAGTCTCTGGGGGATCTCTTAATTCAGAGGGTCTCTGCGGGATCTCTTTATTCAGGGGTCTCGGTGGGGGGGGGGGGGGGGGGGGGGGGGGTGGCATCTTTATATAACCGGTCTCTGGGGGTCTCATTATTTAGCGTGTCTCTGGTGGTCCCATTATTTAGCGTGTCTCTGGGGGTCTCATTATTTAGCGTGTCTCTGGGGGTGTCTCTTTACAAAGGAGGTCACTGGGGGGGGGGGGGATCTCTTTATTCAGGAGATCTCTGGAGGTACCTCAATATGTAGTGGTCTCGGGGGGGGGCTCTTTACCTAGGGGGTTTCATTTCTCTGGGGGGGGGTGCTGGTTGGCTCACCCCCATACTTAGGGAAGGGGGAACTCAAATAATCCGGGGTGGGGGGTTATTGGGATGCGGGGGTGGGGGGTGGTGGGGGGTGGGGGATGGTGGGAGGCTGAATTGTGATGTGGGGGACAATGTGGCCAATCGCGGGACCTCGCTATCGGGCCGCCCACTCGAAATGGCGGCCTGATAGCTGGGTTCCCGAGGAAATCCCTCACACTCCTTGCCATACATAAATTTGAAAGGGATTGGGAATTGCTTCCTGATCTGATCTTTATTGATTGTAAATCAGTTGCAATTCAGCTCTGGCAAGAGAACATAGCCTCCCAAACGGAGAATCTCGCCCACTGCGTGACTATTTAAATGAAATGGGGGTACAGATGAGAACACTTTCACTTTATTATGAGAAAACTTTAGTTTTTACATATTGACTGACTGTTTAAAGGGTTTAGAGGCTGCCAAAATCAACCAAACGAGCCCCATCCCAGGAAGGACTCCCAACCTGAGCCCCTCCAAGGCCAGCTCCTCTGACCCCCAACCCCCATGAAGGACTCCCCTTGGTAACCTGGTGGCATTTTTGGGAGGGTACTTACTATCTTGCCATCCCTCAGACTACGTGGCCAGGTTGATGCTGTCAATGGGCGTGGACTGAAGGAGTGTACTGAGGAGGTGGGCTGAAGGGTGGACTAGGGGATTAGGGGAATGGGAGGGCTGAAGTGGGGCACGGGGGGAGGTTTACAGGGAAGACTGGAGGGGGTTAGGGCATACTGGGGGAATGAAGGGGGAACTGAGGGAATGATTGAAGGGCAGTTCTGAGGAGGACCCTTTGCCAGCGATTAGGGCAGGGGGTGCCCTGCTAGTCCCCCGGGGAGACGGGGTGAATTGCTGCAGCAATTTTTGAGATTGGAGTGCCTTTAAAATTGGTGCTCTGATCTCCGAGGCATGGGACCTGTCAGAGGGATTAGGTTCCACCCCTCTTCACTTGCAGTGTGGACTCGGTGTGCCATGGATTCAGCTAAACACAATTTCCAAGTGCCATTGTATGGCCAGGCGGGATCGTTCCTAGTGCCAGCAGGAATCATTCTGGTTTTCCCTCTGGCGGGTGCAATTAGTCACAGTTCTGGAGTATCGCGCCCAATATCTCCCTGTCTGCATCTGGTTGCACATTTCTAGAAACTGTACCAGTCAATTGGAATTACTTAATCACCAATCTCTTCTCTTGTAGGTCCTGGTTACCATTTCTCATTATTTTCTCAGGCACCAAGACCCGGACAATATTCAGGATTTGGCTGACAAGTGGTGAAGAAACAGTTATGCCACCTAGAATCATCTCCAACAAGTGAGAATCTAATTATCTCCCTTTGACATCGAATTGCATTATCATGGCTGACCAACATCCTGGAGTCAACATTGACCACAAATGTAACTCGACTAGCCATATAAATGCTGTGGCAACAAGAATAGTTCTATGGCTTTTGTGGGGAGTAACTCACCTCCTTGCTCCCCAAAACCTGTCAACTATCTCCAAGCCACAAGTCATGAATGTGCTTGTCACTTTCTTAGATGAGTACGGTTCCAACAACACTTAAGAAACTCCATACGATCCAGGAGAAAGCAGTCTGCTCGATCGGCACGCCATCCATTACTTGAAGGATTCATGCAATCATCACGGCCTGCAGTGCCAGCACTGTGTACTCTATACAAGGTGCACTACAGCACCACATCGAGGCACCTTCAACAGCATTTTCCAAACCTGCAACTTCTACCTGTGTGGATGGATGCTTTTTAAAAATCATTCAGGGGAAATATTGTGTTATTCTGTCAAGAACACAGTGTGTCTCTGTGTGTCTGTGTAATGATTTATTTAAGACAAGGATAAAGTTAATGGAGATAGCTTGACTGGAGAGTTGAGAGGTAAAAAGGAGTAGAGGTGCTAAATGCATGCATTTGTAATTAGGCTGTGGTAAAGTGGTTTTAGAAGTAAATAAGAAGAGCTTTTAAAGTTGCATGACGAGATATATAGGACATTAGGTTTTTAGCTGTCACATTTCAAACGACGCAAGGAACTTTTAGAAGGTTTCATAAGTAAACAAGGCAAGGTTGATGAATTTTATTTGACCCGAGAGTGGGGGCTATAGTAAAATAGGAAAGAATTATATATTTTCCAAAAGTTGAATTTAAACAAGTGTTGAGAACAATGGGATTGAAGATGAAAGGGAAAAGTTATATTTAAAGGAGAGACAATGAGCTAAATTGGGGATTGCTGTGTGTGGGGAAGACATCCAGGAAACAATGTTACACTGAGAGAAGGTACGAATTCCAAAGTCACCATCCAGAAAACAAGAAAGGTTTGGGGTTTCAGAAAGCAGTCTGGTTTTTTGAAGTTTCTTGGATTTCCACAGCTGAGTGGAAGTGTGGCTGAGAGGTTTTGTGGCATACATTTATTACGGTGACAGCACTTTTACCTTGGGCAATAGTGCTGGATTTTTATAATTAAACATTTATAATGGAGTGATGTCTGGAAGGTATTTATTGTGGGTCTGATCAAGTAAGTTTTTTAAAATCTGGGGCGGTTTTATCAGATTCTTTTAACTGTGTAACTAATCTTGTGTGCTTATGTTTATCTTTCCTTCTTGTTGACAAATTTTTCATTTTTAAAAATCCCAAAAGTGATGTTGGGAATCTATGTTGCTAAGGTCAGTAGGCTTCTTCTTGTTTTCAGAGTACAAAAAAGGATTATGGGCCTCAAGTCAAGTTTCCCTCTGCACTTTGGCTTGCTCAGCAGCTAACATATACTGTAGTCACCTAGAAGGACAAGGGCAGCAGATGCATGAGAACATCAACATTTCCAAGTTCCCCATCCAAGTCACACATTATTCTGACTTGGAATTACATTGCTATTCCTTCACTGTCATTAGATCAAAGTCCTGGAACTCCCTTCTTGACAGCACAATGAGCATACCTAAACCACATGGACAGTGAGAGTTCAAGAAGGTGGCTCATCATCGCTTTCTCAAAGGATGGTTAATACATGTTGGCATTGCCAATGATGCTCAGAACCCATGAAAGGTTATGTACAAAAATACTGATCCACAGTCCACATCTGGGGCGGAATTCTCTGACTCCCCCCGTAGGGTCGGGGGATCACCCGGGGCCGGTGTAAATCCTGCCCCCGCCGTGGCCAGAATTCTCTGCCACCCGGGAATTGGCGGGAACGGGAATCACGCCCTGGCGATCGGCGTGCTCCCTCGCCGATCGGCGTGCCCCCCGCGGCAATTTTCCAGCCCGCGATGGGCCAAAGTCCCACCGCTGACAGGCCAATCCCGCCGACGTGGTTTAAACCACCTCTGGTGCCGGCGGGATTGGCGGCGTGAGCGGGCCCCCGGGGTCCATGGTGGCCAGGCCAGCGATCGGGGCCCACCGATCGGCGGGCAGGCCAGTGCCGTGGGGGCACTCTTTTTCTTCCGCTGCCGCTACGGCCTCCACCATGGCGGAGGCGGAAGAGACCCCCTCTACCGCGCATGCGCCAGTGGTGACGTCAGCGGCCACTGACGCACTGGCACATGTGCGGAAGGGCGAAGGCCTTTCAGCCAGCCCCGACACTGGGCGGCGTAGCGCCAAAGGCCATTGGCGCCAGTTTTGGCGCCGGCCGGCGGAGCGGAATCCACTCCGGCGCCGGCCTAGCCCCATTCTCCGCACCTTTGGAGAGGCCCGACGCCGGAGTGGTTGGCGCCACTCTGCTACGCCGGGACCCCCCGCCCCGCCGGGTAGGGGAGAATCCCGGCCCTGATCTTTGATCCAGGCAGACCATTGATCCCACGTTCAGTTCCAGCAGGTCTAGGCCCAAGCTAAACTTCATTCTCAGCCTTAACTAAACCCTCACCCCAGATAGGCTACACTCATCCCATCCCAAACACCACCACTTAAACACCAGGTCCTGATAACAAATTCTGGCTGGAAAGTAGACCAATATGTTTAATAAGATATTTCTAATGTTCTTTTTTAATAGTTCATTCTTTTATTGAATTCTCAAGAGCATAAATCAATATTTTAAAAAACATTTTTTTTTAAGCCATTGGACTGGTTTAGCTCAGTGGGCTAGACAGCTGGTTTGTGATGGAGAACAAGGCCAGCAGCGCGGGTTCAATTCCCGTACCAACTGAGAATTCTGAATTCTCCCTCTGTGTACCCGAACAGGCACCAGAATGTGGCGACTAGGGGTTTTTCACAGTAACTTCATTGCAGTGTTAATGTAAGCCTACTTGTGGCAATAAAGATTATTTAATTTTTTTATTGACATTTCAATTGTGTGATGTTTGCAGGAAGAGTTTACAGAAATAGGAGGATAGTGCAGTTAAACACGTTGGCTAAACTGGTGGCGTAGGAGGGAGGATTTCAGATTTTTGGACTATTGGGATTACTTCCGGGGCAGGTGGGACCTGTACAAGAAGGACGGGTTACACCTAAACTGGAGGGGCACCAATATCCTGGCTGGGAGGTTTGGTAGAGTCACTCAGAAGGATTTAATCTAGTGTGGCAGGGGGGTGGGAACCAGAATGATATCTTAGAAGGTGTAATAACTGAAGGGGAAATAGAGAACCAAAATAAAAGAACAACATCACCCTCAGACAGAGCAAAAAAGGTGAAAAGTGTGAAAAGGGAGGTGGTCAATGCAGGATTGAGGATGTTGTACCTAAATGTGCGCAGTATACGGAACAAGGTAAACGAGCTTGTTGTGCACATTGAAATTAGCCGGTATGATGTTGTGGGCATCACAGAGACGTGGCTGCAAGGGGATCAGGGCTGGGATCTAAATATACAAGGATATGTGTCCTATCGAAAGGACAGGCAGATGGGCAAAGGGGGCGGGGTTGCATTGTTAGTAAGGAATGAAGTTAAATCGATAGCAAGGAGCGATATAGGATCAGAAGGCATAGAATCTCTGTCAGTAGAGTTGAGGAAACGCAAAGGCAAAAAGACCGTAATGGGAGTTATGTACAGGTCCCCCAGCAGTAGTCAGGAGGTGGGGCAGAAATAAATCAGGTGATAGAAAAGGCATGTAAAAAAGGCAATATTACAATAATCATGGGGGACTTCAATATGCAGGTGGACTGGGAAAATTAGGTTGGTGGTGGATCCCAAGGAAAGGAATTTGTGGAATGCCTGAGAGATGATTTTTTGGAGCAGCTTGTGACAGAGCCTTCTAGGGAACAGGCAATTCTGGATTTAGTGATGTGCAATGAAGCAGACTTGATTAGGGTGAAGGAACCCTTAGGGAGCAGTGACCACAATATGATCGACAGGAGCCTAGCAATGAAGACAGTGGAACAGCAATGGCAGGGGTTTTTGGGTGTTATTCGGGAGGCACAACAGAAATTCATCCCAAGGAGGAAGAAACATGCTACAGGGAGGACAAGGCATTAATGGCTGACGAGGGAAGTCAAAGACAGCACAAAAGCTAAAGAAAAAGCATACAATGTTGTGAGGATTAGTGGGAAGCCTGAGGATTGGGAAGCCTTTAAAAGTGAGCAGGGGACAACTAAAAAAAGCAATGGGGTGTGTGTGGGGGGGGGGGGGGGGGGGGGGGGTGGAGAGAAGATGAAGTATGAGTGCCAGTTAGCTCGTTATATAAAGGAGGATAGGAAGAGGTTTTTCAATATATAACAGGTAAGAGAGGCAAAAATAGACATTGGACCACTGGAAAGTGTGGCTGGAGAAGTAATAATAGGAAACAGAGAAGTGGCAGATGAACTGAATAGTTACTTTGTATCAGTCGTCACGTTGGAAGACACTGGTGGCAGGAAGGATCCCAGAGGACTTGAAAGTGGCTAAAGTAACGCCCCTGTTTAAGAAGGGAGGGAGGCAGAAGACGGGAAATTATAGGCCGGTTAGCCTGACTTTGGTCCATTAGGAAAGATAAGATCGGCAATTACTTGGAAATGCATGGTAAAATAGGACTGAGTGAGCACGGCTTTGTCAAGGGGAAATCATGTCTAACAAATCTGTTAGAGTTCTTTGAGGAAGTAACAAGGAAGTTAGACAAAGGAGAACCAGTGGACGTGATTTATTTAGATTACCGGAAGGCCTTTGACAAAGTGCCTATAGTAGGCTGTCAAATAAGTTAAGAGCTCACTGTGTTAAGGGTAAAATCCTGGCATGGATAGAGTATTGGCTGACTGGCAGAAGGCAGAGAGTGGCGATAAAGGGGTCTTTTTCAGGATGGCAGCCAGTGACTAGTAGTGTGCCTCAGGGGTCAGGGCTGGGACCACAACTTTTCACAATATACATTAATGATCTGGAGGAAGGAACTGAAGGCATGGTTGCTAAGTTTGAAGATGATACAAAGATCTGTAGAGGGACAGGTAGTATTGAGGAAGCAGGCGGGCTTCAGAAAGACTTGAAAGCTAGGAGAGTGGGCAAAGTGGCAGATGGAATACAATATGGAAAAGTGTGAGATTATGCATTTTGGAAGGAGAAATAGAGGCATAGACTATTTTCTAAATGGGAAGATGTTTAGGAAATCAAAGCACAAAGGGACTTGAGCGTCCTTGTTCATGATTCTCTTAAGGTTAACGTGCAGGTTCAGTCGGCAGTTGGGAAGGCAAATGCAATGTTAGCATTCATGTCGAGAGGGCTAGAATACAAGACCAGGGATATACTTCCGAGGCTATATAAGGGTCTGGTCAGACCCCATTTGGAATATTGTGAGCAGTTTTAGGCCCCTTATCAAAGGAAGGATGTGCTGGCCTTGGCGAAGGGTCCAGAGGAGGTTCACAAGAATGACCCCTGGAATGAAGAGCTTGTCGTATGAGGAACGGTTAAGGTCTCTGGGTCTGTACTCGTGGATTAGAGGGGATCTTATTGAAACTTGCAGGAGACTGCATGGCCTGGATAGAGTGGACGTGGAGAAATGTTCCACTTGTAGGAAAAACTAGAAGCAGAGGACACAATCTCAGACTAAAGAGATGATCCTTTAAAACAGAGGTGAAGAGGAATTTCTTCAGCCAGAGGGTGGTGAATCTGTGGAACTCTTTGCCGCAGAAGGCTGAGTGTCTTTTAGACAGAGATAGATACGTTTTTGATCAATAAGGGGATCAGGGGTTATGGGGAGAAGGCAGGAGAATGGGGATGAGAAATATATCAGCCATGATTGAATGGTGGAGCAGACTCGATTGGCCGAGGGCCCTATTCTGCTCCTATGCCTTATGGTCTTATGGGATAATGAATAAGCAGGGCCACCCCCTCTTCAGACCAATGGGTAATAGATTTTGACTTGGCATTCTCACAAGAAGATTTATTATTGAACTTTCTGCATATGATAATTAATGGATTTAATTTTATGTAATTAACTCCATTTCTGAGGGGGGAAACAGAGAAATAACATTCGAGACTTTATAAGCTAATATTTCTAGTCCTGTTACTGATCATTTGACATAAAGAGAATCAATAGGAAGCACCAAACACTGGCAAGCAGGTCTGCTTGTTACAGGTAATTCTTGATGCAAAAGATCATTGATTAACTAACCTTGATATCGAGTCTATGGAATGAATTAGTGCGAGATAAGTGTTTGTTTAATTTCAAGGTTCAGTAGGTTTTCCACAATATATGGTGACACCTGCTAAACCATCTGGCATGTTATACTCCTTTTTAACAAAAAAATAAATCTAATCTAGATTCTGCAGGCAGTGATAAGTCAGCTTGACATCTAAAAGGAAGTACAAGTGACTTATTTTCATCAGTTACTGTACTCGTATTTGGCTCTAATCTGCACACTGTACATTTGGAAGAAACCGTCACTAATATTATAGAATTTACATAACCTGGAATTCCAATACTGCAGCAAAATGGAAATCATAAGAAATATGCAACCTGCTCAGAGTCTGTAGAGGACAAAACAGATAAATAAGCACATGACAAAAAGTCATTACAACAGATTAAAGTATTGTCTTCAGAGTGTACTAAAGTAATTAGAAAATGCCACTAAGGTTTTACTTGTCTGACTATTAAACAGATGAGGATGTTCGGTGTAAATTTAAGTCAGAACTCATCAAGAGCAAGATAAGAACTTACTGGGCGGCACGGTAGCACTGTTGCTTCACGGCGCCAGGGGCCATGATAATCATAGAATAACATGACACTATTCATAGGAGAACTTTGGTATGGTGTGTGACTGGGTTTAAAAAATGGTCCGGGCCTTTGAGAAAGTGGATGCTTCTACCCAAGCTAATGCGACATTTAAAATCTAACATTTTGGGAATGGAGTTCTGCATTGTGCATAAACTGCACATAGAACTGCATCTGACAGCGAGAGTCTGATTCGTAGCCAGTCAATTGGGTTGTTTGCAGCTGAAAATTAGGTTCTGCAGCATCAGATCCCAGGATGATAACACACTACAACAACAGTCTTAGAGATACTCTAATTACCACAGCTTGCCAGTTTGTCATCCAGCCAGACGGGTTAGATTCTGTGAATGTTTCTTAATAATAGGCAATAAAGACACAGTAATGCTATACTTTGAATAAGTATGGAACCAAAGCTGATCTTTCGAGCAATTTTGAGCCGACAAATTGTTTTAAATACTTTCACCTTATTTTGGATTGGCATTGTAAAGCTGTTGATGAAAATCTGTGCTTAGATGGGGTAGCATTCTCATGCACACCTGATGAATTTCCACAACATTAAGATAGTTCTTGACCTTTGGACGATTGTCCAAATTGAATGAAAGAAAAATGGCAGCCCATTTCACAGGAAAGATGTAAAATATGTTGCTAATTTGCGATTCATATATTACAACAGCAACCTCTATTCAAAAGTACATCATTAAGAGCCTTGGGACATGTTACCATGCTAAAGGCACTGTAGAAATGTAACTTATTGCTTTGTTCGATATTATCCTGACATAGTCATATTCACGGAATCATACACACACAATTTACAGTGCAGAAGGAGGCCATTCGGCCCATCGAGTCTGCACCGGCTCTTGGAAAGAGCACCCTACCCAAGGTCAACACCTCCACCCTATCCCCATAACCCAACCCAACACTAAGGGAAATTTTGGACACTAAGGGCAATTTATCATGGCCAATCCACCTAACCTGCACATCTTTGGACTGTGGGAGGAAACCGGAGCACCCGGAGGAAACCCACGCACACACGGGGAGAATGTGCAGACTCCGCACAGACAGTGACCCAAGCCGGAATCGAACCTGGGACCCTGGAGCTGTGAAGCATTTGTGCTATCCACAATGCTACCGTACATAATGTCCCTGACACCACTATCACCATCCCTGGCTATGTCCTGTCTCACCAGCAGGACAGACAATAAATGGGCAATAAATGCTGGATGAGCCAATGTCGCTCCATCCCGTAAAATCAATTTAAAAAAACAATCCCTGCCTCTGAGTCAGAAATCCTGAGTTTGAGCCCCAACCAAGGATTTGATAGCCAAGGAAGGTGTGTTCACAACGCAGTCAAACAGATTGAGTTCTGGTGGTATGAGTGGGAGAGACTCCTGGTCAGCTATGCTTGATGTGGAGTGGCGCCCCTAAAGCCACAGGTCCCTAACGAGTTGTTCTGGGAATACTAACTATAGAAACAGATGAAAGTCTGCCTCAGGGCACCACTAGGTGCGGGAAGAAAATTGGAATTGATAGATTGGCACTGTATAATGTTTTAATTCTTGTCCTCCAATATGTTTTCTAGGAGGCATTGCTAATAATATGAATATTTTTGATCACCTTAAAATGATTAGGGCAGCACGGTGGTTAGCACAGTTGCTTCACAACTCTATGGTCCCAGGTTCCATTCCCGGCTTGGCTCACTATCTGTGCGGAGTCTGCACGTTCTTCCTGTGTCTGTGTGGGTTTCCTCCGGTTTCCTCCCACAGTCCAAAGATGTGCAGATTAGGTGGATTGGCCATGCTAAATTGCCCTCAGTGTCCAATAAAGGACAGGTGGTGTTAGGGTGGAGGTGTGGGCTTAGGTAGGGGTCTCTTTTCAAGGGCCGGTATCGAATGGCCTCCTTCTGCACTGTAAATTCTATGATTCTATCTGAATAGAAAACTAGGGTCAGCAAAAAATGTTTGTGGCTTAAGAGATGAAATAATGGCCGGAGTTCTCCGGCCGTTGTGATTCACTAGTTAATGAACACTTACTCCACCCCTTTTCAAACCAGCAGAGAATTAACCCTTGCTTGTTAATAGCTGAAGATGTATTTTTAATTGGGAATTACAAATCTTAAGTTTTGAATTGTTAGATATATTCAGATTAGTTAACCCACTCTGTCCCAAGCAGAATGGATCTTTTGTGTTTTGTTTTACAAGTAACTGCAAGTGGAACAAAGATTGCAGTAGCTTCAAGAATTTGAGATAGTTGCGGAGAGGATTTGGGTTATATTACAGCAGTTAACTAAACAGGCACAAACACATTAGGGTCGGGTTCAAGTGCAACAGAATCAGGCGTACAACCTCGAGAAAAATAGATATGAAAAGGTTGTAAAATATGAGAATCCCCAACATCCCCATACAGGAGAAAGGTTATAGGGACAATACCTAATACCTGGTGACAACCATGACCCTTTCCTTTATGATTAAACATTCAAAACGATGGAAGGACAGTGACAGCTTCGGCCATGGGGCCTCATGGTGGCTCTCGAGACCTCAAGATTACTTCAAGCACATAAGAGCACAGGAACATCACTGATTTTGCAACTGGCACAGGATGAAATTAGCTACATGAACTATGGGGCTTTATATAATTTTACTGATGGGATACGTATCCCAGCAGCCAGAGACTGGAACAATGATAGAACTTATTTCAATGCGTGGCTACAGCCACATTCGGGTAAATACAGCATATGCATAGGATGTTCGACTGACACAAGAGTTAGCTGTATCCGTCACACAGATATGGATGCGCTTTCGGGATAATCTACGCACCCCCTACAGGCTCCCAAACAGCAATCCCACACAAAAAAGGGGTGGGAATATGTGGTTGTTATGAGGAGGTGGGAGCAGCTGCCCTATCCCTATATGTTTGCTTTCCTCCCCCTCCGACTCCACGTCCCGAACAAATCCCCACCCAGCCTAAGGAATAGCTTTGCTCAATGATCACTAAGGGACCGGAGAACGGGATTGTACTTGTTAACTAGGGTAGATACGAGAATATTAGGCATGAACTTGTGCTTGGACTGATCAATATCTCGCGGGTTCAGATGCCAGGATATTGTTCAGAACAGGAACGAAATATGTAAAGTGCTTTTATAAGTAAATGAAGCACACCAGTGGCTGGTTTAGCTCACTCGGCTAAATCGCTGGCTTTTAAAGCAGACCAAGCAGGCCAGCAGCACGGTTCGATTCCCGTACCAGCCTCCCCGGACAGGCGCCGGAATGTGGCGACTAGGGGCTTTTCACAGTAACTTCATTGAAGCCTACTCGTGACAATAAGCGATTTTCATTTTTCATTTCACCAGTAAATTTCGAGGGCAGGACGTGCTACACAGGATAAGAAGGGGTATAATCAATGATGGGGTGACGGGACTTAACACAGAAACTTCTATGGTAAACTTACTAGACATACAAGGGCTAAACACATAGGTGCAGCAACGTAAAGGAATAATGAAAGAGCTCTTAGAGAAAGCAGAGAGAAGTCAGGAAGATCAGGCCAGCCTGGGGAAGAGGGCCTGGGCATACAATTGATGGGACAATAGTGCTAGAGGCCCATGCTAATCAACAATCTCATCGACCGAGAAAGGGAGGACGCTGGAAGACTCTGGCAGGGGCAGCACTGTCACGCGTATGGCTTATGGATGGTGGGGCAAGTAAGGCACAACCTTGCTCAGATCCAAAGGGGGGAGGTGCCAGATTGGATAGACAACACACAATTGGCTAAGCTAGCCAAACAACAAGGGACGCTGGACAATTATACTCTGAAGGGACTAACCAGAGTATACTCAGCAATCCCAGACTGCGAAATGGGCGAGATACTGAGGGCAAGGATGGTCCTAATGATCCCTATCATTACACAGGACCGCAGGCCATTCCCTCACTACCAATTGAAGAACATTGGAATTGTATGGGCTTTATAGGGGTCTATAAAACAATGAGGAGCATAGATAAGGTAGATAGTCGACATATTTTCTCAAAGGTAGAGGAGACTACAACTAGAGGGAATAGGTTTAAGGTGAGAGGGGAGAGATAAAAAAGAGACCAGAGGGGACATTTTTTCACACAGAGGTTGATGAGCATCTGGAACGGGCTGCCAGAGGCAGTGGTAGAGGCAGATACGATTTTGTCTTTTAATATGTAGTTAGACAATTATATGGGTAGGGTGGATATAGAAGGCTATGGGCTAAATGCAGGCAAGTGGGACTAGCTTAGTGATAGAAACTGGGCAGCATGGACAAGCTGGGCCGAAGGGCCTGTTTCCACGTTGTAAACATCTGTGACTCTCTGACTCTATGATAACACATCCCTTCGATAATATTTGACCAAGACCTCTGCCATACGCAGGAATAATACACTTAATGGGATCTCCCTCACGGGGTGCAAACAGAAAGGGGACATCACAGTGTGCCCTCACCCAGTGGGACATGGAGAGTTGGATGAATGTGGGTTTAACAGAACTCATGGTAGTGTTTTAGAGATTACACCTGTTGCCATGCACTTTGCCAGTGCAGGTTACAGAGGTAAAGGAAAATACTGTGTCTCCATCACTGAAAGCTCCTACCATTATCATAACCTGCAATGCCCTATCCCTCAGCCAAATTTCTGCTTTATGCCTTCGCAACCAGTCACTATAGTGCAAGCTCGAATAATTCATGTCAGGCGCAGAGGGATCTAGATTATCAACGTCATGGATCAGCTAAATGATCACTTACAAGATTACGAGGAACCAGAACAGGCTCCCATCCCACACTTAGCTGAGGTATTAAGGGAACTAAGACTTAGGGTTGGCCATTCAGTTACACTCTACCACCAATTACAGACAAAGTTCAAAATACGGAGGAAGATATTGACAAGGAGCTATAATATCAGAGTTGATGGGAGGAGGTCTGGAATTGGGGATGAGCGTGAACATCCATGCTTGGATTAGGATAATATCGCTCACACTAGAAGGAATACAGCTAATCTTCGCACTGGCCTGGGCATAATGGCCTGCCGATCATGTCGGCACTATGCATGACAAAAGAACGTAAAAACTATGATTGAAGCCAGTGAGATGTTTTGCATGTCAGAGGGACGGCCTAATTTGGAACATATCGGGCGTGGTTCTCCCATGCCGCGCCGCATGGGAGAATTGCCGTTCGTGTCATTTTTTCCCCGCGGCGCCGGTCCAACTCCATTCTGCAATTCTCCCAGACGGCGAGAACGGCGTCATTGAGTTCGGCACCGCGCCTGCCGGAGAATTGCCCAAGGTACCAAGTGCGGCGATTCTCCGGGCCCCCCGCTATTCAGTCGTCGCCATTCACATCTGGTAAATAGATTTGTCAGCCAGTCGTGCTGGCTGACGGTGTGGAGGAAGGAGGTGAGTGGCCGGCCTCACCGTCGGCAGCAGGAGGTGGCGTCCAAGGCCGGTGCAGGGGGTGGGGTGGGGTGGCCCTTGAAGTAGGATGCCACAGTGGCCGGGGTGGGGAGGGGGTTGGAGGCAGGAGGAGGGGGTGGAGGTAGGAGGAAGGGGTGGAGTTAGGAGGAGGGGTGGTGGTAGGAGGAGGGGATGGAGGTAGGAGGAGGGTGTCTCCAGTGTGGCAAGCTTGGCCACTACGCAGCCCTGTGTAGATCTGCTCAACTGCCCACCACACATCGATCCAGCAGCAGCGCAGGAACATCCGGTCAGTGCAGCAACCCGTTGCAGACTCCGACTCCGACATGGTTCCAGATCCTAACACTGAGGATCGCACATTCCCATTCCGGGTGGGCATCATCACCAAGCATACGATGCTTTCCGCAAAAAAGGCTAAACCACTCCAAGTGATGAGCATTGATCCGGACGACGAGTGGTGTGCCACCCTTATGGTCAACAACTCTCGCATACGCTTTAGGCTGGACACCGGCGCTTCAGCCAACCTCATTTCGCGATCTGACCTAGATACCATCCATGTCAAGCTGAACATTCTTCCAACGGCCTGCCAGCTCCTCGACTACAATGGCAATGCCATTGCTGCCAGTGGCTCATGCCAGCTTGTGGTATCACATCGTTCTTTAAGAGCCACCCTGTGTTTTCGAAATTGTAGGGTCCACCAAAGCTTCCTTGCTTGGTGCTCAGACCTGCAAAATCCTGAATCTTGTGCAGCGGGTTCACTCCATGTCGCCCGCTGAGGCATCAGCCTCACCAGATGCCAACTTCCAAATCCAATTAAATGACATCATAGCACGATACCACAGCGTCTTCGAGGGTATGGGCACACTCCCCTACACATACAAGATTCTTCTGAAACCAAATGCCACACCTGTGGTTCATGCACCGGGTCGGGTGCTGGCACCCCTTAAGGACCGCCTCAAGCAGCAGCTGCAAGACCTCCAGGACCAGGGCGTCATTTCTAAGGTCACGGAACCCACGGACTGGGTTAGCTCCATGGTTTGTGTCAAAAAAACGTCAGGGGAACTGCGCATTTGTGTCGACTCCAAAGATTTGAACCATAACATCATGAGGGAACACTACCCTGTCCCTAAGCGCGAAGAGCTCACCAGCGAAATGGCTCACGCCATGTTTTTCACGAAGCTGGATGCCTCCAAGGGGTTTTGGCAAATATAGCTGGATGCATCCAGTCGAAAGCTCTGCACATTTAACACCCCGTTTGGTCGTTATTGTTACAAACGGATGCCCTTTGGCATCATCTCCACCTCGGAGGTGTTCCACCGAATAATGGAACAAATGATGGAGGGCATCGAGGGGGTGCGAGTGTACATCGATGACATCATTGTCTGGTCCATGACTCCGCAGGAACACATCGATCGCCCCAAGCGGGTGTTCCATCGGATCCACGAGCATGGACACTGACTCAACAGAGCCAAATGCTCGTTCGGTCAAGCAGAAATAAAGTTCCTTGGCGACTATATTTCGCAGTTCGGTGTGCAGATAAGGTCTCGGCGATCAATGCTATGAAGACACCGGAGGACAAGAAGGCAGTCCTCCTCTTCCTGGGGATGGGCAACTTCCTTGGGAAGTTTATCCCCAACCTTGCATCTCACACCACAGCTCTCCGCAATCTTGTGAAAAAAACCACCAACTTCCAGTGGCTCCCCGCTCATGAGCGAGAGTGGTGTGAGCTCAGGACGAAACTCACCAAGGCCCCGATACTGCCGTTTTTCGACCCTGCCAAGGAGACGAAGATCTCCACTGACGCGAGTCGATCTGGCAGTGGTCGATGGCTTGACAGAACGAGCATTTGGCTCTGTTGTGTTGAAGTCCATGCTCGTGGATCCTCTCGGCGTATGACCCCATGCCACAGATCTCCCTGCACTCGTCCCTGCTGACCGAGTTCGTATTCAGCTACCTGACGGTGGCTGGTCTGCCACAGCTGTGGTGGTCAAGCAAGTGGCCCCCAGATCATTTCTCGTTCGCATGCATGATGGCTCTTTTCTTTGGCGTAATAGGCGGGCACTGCGGCTGCTTCCACGCTCGCCACCTCAACGTGATGTCCCGCCTCGCATGCTGGTTCCTCAGGACACACCCTTCCAAGAGGTCACCGATCTGCCGCTTCTTTTGCCACCCTCTACATTGGATGCAGCTCTGCCCATTCCAGTGCAGGCGGCCCCTGACCCTCCCTTGAGATGGTCAACCAGAATTCGTCGCCCGCCACAGAGACTGAATGTTTTATTGTCTTGTGCTTCGTTTACGCATCTGTACATATTGTTTCTTCCTAATTTGTTGTATGCCCTCTATCTGCACTAGACACCTTCCCATGTAAATACGTTCACGTACTTTGTACATAGTCAGGCTCATAGACACACTCATAATTTATTGACATATACACATTTTTTAAAAGGGAGATGTCATAATATACACACAAGTATATGATAGTGCACAGACAGACATTGATTGACACACAGGATGACCAATGAACACACAGAACACAGCAGCCAATCACCAGACAGGACACGGCCACTATAAAGCCAGAGGGCACCAGTTTTCCTGCTCTCTTGGGATGCAGCCTCTGAGACAGTCAGAGCCCGTGAGCAACAACTAGAAAATCCACCATGTGGTAGTAAGATAGTCTGGTCAGGTTAGCCTCAGGTCTCCAGTCAACTCAGCATAGTGTCAACCCACAGTTAAAGTATGTTTAATGGTTAAGAGTTCAATAAAATAGAGTTGCATTTCTCCAAGTGTTGGAAGCCTGTTTCTCTCACTGCTGCAGTAAACACAGTCCTTGCAGAGCCAGCATACCCAACACATCATACTCAATGTTTTCCACTCACAGTTACTTGCCCAGCTTTCATTATCTTTTAATTTTCAGGTTTGGCATGGATTGTGCTGAAGTGGGTATGCTGAGCCACATTCTGTAATCTCACCTCCAGGGTTAAAGGTCCAATTTAAAGATGGAATTTGGAGGAGTTGGAAGCATGAGAGGAATAACATTGACAATGGGTCATGGATGGTCAAATTATAGAACCCCTACAGTGAAGGAGGCGGCTATTCGGCTAATCGAATCTGCACTGACCCTCTGAAAGAGTACCCTACCTCAGCCCACACCCCTGCCCTATCCGCATAACCCCATATAACCTGCACACCTTTGGGCACTAAGGGGCAATTGGGCACTCAGTTGGGGCAAGGCGAATTTTTGTTGGAATTAGACAGGAGCTTGTAAGGGCTGATTGGAGTAGCTTGTTTGAGGGCAAAGGGACCTTCGACAAGCGGGAGGCCTTTAAAAGTGAAATAGTTCAGGGTCTATATGTTCCTGTTCTGGTGAAGGACAAGACGGGCCGGAGTAGGGAACCCTGAATGACAAAACATATTGAGGGTTTGGCCAGAAAAAAGGAAGCATTGCTCAGGTATAAGCAGCTGGAATCAAGGGATTCCCTGGAAGTGTACAGGGTATATAGGAGTATACTCAAGAAGGAAATTAGGGAGGGCATGAGGTAGCTTTGGCCGAGAGGATTAAGGTGATTTGAAAGGGAACCTTTAAGTATATTAAAGGAAAAAGAATGACTAGAGAGAGAATAGGACCCTTCAAAGACCAAAGTGGAGACTTTTGTGTGGAACCGCAGGAGATGGGCGAGGTTCTCAATGGATATTGCTCCTCTGTGTTTACTGTGGAGAAAGACATGAAGACTTGGGAACCAGGGAAGGTTTGTGGCGATATATTGGGGACAGTTTGCATTAGAGTAGAGGAAGTGATGGATGTATTAAAATATATAAAGACGGATAAATATCCTGGCCCTGACCAGGTATAGCCAAGAACACTGCGTGAGGCTAGAGAATAAATTGCGGGAGGCCTGGATGAGATATTTGCATCATCGTTAGCTGCGGCTGAGGTACCAGAAGACTGGAGGGTAGCAAATGGTGTGCCCTTATTTAAGAAGGGCTGTAAAGAAAAACCTGGGTATTATAGACCGGTAAGCCTAACATCTGTGGTGGGTAAGTTACGAGAGAGGATTCTCAGGATAAGATATGCAGGCATTTGGAAAGACAGGATTTGATTAGGAGTAGTCAGCACGACTTTGCGCATGGGAGATTATGCCTTCCAAATTTGTTAAGAGTTCTTTGATGAAGTGACCAGGAAGGTCCATGAGGGCAGGGTGGTAGATGTGGTCTACATGGACTTCAGTAAGGCCTTTGATAAAGTTCCACATGGTAGGTTTCTCTAGTTAGATCACAAGGTTAGATCACAAGGAATCCAGGGAGAGCTGGAAAATTGGATATACAATTGGCTTTATGGTCGAAAGCAGAGGGATGCTTGTCGGATTGGAGGCCTATGACTAGTGGTGTGCCTCAGGGGTCAGTGCTGGGCCCATTGCTGTTTGTCATCTATATCAACGATTTGGATGAGACTGTACAAAGCGTGATCAGTAAGTTTGCAGATGACAGCAAGGTAGCACATTGGTTAGCACTGTTGCTGCATGGCTCCAGGGTCCCAAGTTCAATTCCCAGCTTGGATGACTGTGCGGAGTCTGCAAGCTCTCCCAATGTCTGCGTGGGTTTCCTCTGGGTGCTCTGGTTTCTTCCCACAGTCCAGAGATGTGCAGGTTAGGTGGATTGGCCATGCTAAATTGCTCTCAGTGTCCAAAAAAGGTTCGGTGAGGTTACTGGGTTACAGGGATAGGGTGGAGGTGTGGGATTAAGTGGGGTGATCTTTCTAAGGGCCAGTGCAGACTCGATGGGCAGAATGGCTTCCTTCTGCACTGTAAATGCTATGATAATTCTATGACGCTAAAATAGTGGTATTGTAGACAGTGAGAAAGATTATCAAAAATTGCAGCAGGATCTTGATCAATTGGGGAAGTGGGCCAAGAAATGGCAAATGGAGTTCAATACAGATAAGTGTGAGGCGTTGCATTTTGGAAAGTCAAATCAACGTAGGACTTTCACGATGAATGGTAGAAACTTAGGGTGTATAGTGGATCAGAGGGACATTGGAGTTCAGGTGCATGGGGCGGAATTCTCCGCTCCCGCGAAAAATCGGGAAGGCCGTCGTGAATTCGGCCGCTCCTCTCACCTTATTCATCCCCACCCGGGGGGCTAGGAGCTGCGCTCCGTAACTCTCGGCTGCCGGGCCTTGACGCTTGCGTCAAGGCGATGCGCCGAGAATGAAGTGACGGAGCACCGCCTAAGTGACGTCAGCCCGCATGCGCAGGTTGGCCGGCTCCAACCTGCGCATGCGCGGCTGACGTCATGACGGCTGAAACCCGCGCATGCGCGGTTGCCATCTTCCCCTCCGCTGCCCCACAAGACGTGGCGGCTTGATCTTGTAGGGCGGCGGAGGGGAAAGACTGCGTCGCTCTGAGACGCCGGCCCAACGGTCGGTGGGCACCGATCGCGGGCCAGTCCCCTCCCGAGCACGGCCGTGGTGCTCACTCCCCTCTTCGCCCCCCACAAGTTTCAAACGAGCATTTGGCGCCCATGTTCACGACGGCAGCGACCAGGTGTAGTTGCCGCCGTCGTGAACCGGTCGCGAACGGCAGGCCGCTCGGCCCATCCGGGTCGGAGAATCATCGATCGCCATGAAAAACGGCGAGCGGCGCTTCTTCCGAGCTGGGGGTTGGGGGGCGCCAGTGGGGTGTGTCGTGAGTCGCCCGGCCCTCCCGCGATTCTCCCACCCGGCATGGAGAGCGGAGAATCGCGCCCGTGGTTCTCTAAAGGTGGAGTCACAGTTAGATAGAGAAGTGAAGAAGGCTTTTGTCATGCTGGCCATCATCAGTCAGGGCATTGAGTTTAGAAGTTGGGAAGTTATGTTGCAATTGTACAGGACATCGATGAGGCGGCATCTGGAATATTTTCTTCAGTTTTGGTCGCCTTGGTATAGGAATGATGTTATTAAACTGGAGTGTGCAGAAGAGATTTACAAGGATGTTGCCAGGACTCAATAGACTGAGTTATAGGGACAGATTGGACAGGCTGGGAGTTTTTTCTTTGGAGTGTAGGAGATTGAAGCGTGATCTTATAGAGGTGTATAAGATCATGAGAAGCATGGATAGGGTGAATGCACTCAGTCTTTTTCCCAGGGTTGGGGAATCGAGAACTAGAGGGCATATGTTTCAGTTGAGAGGGGAAAGAATTAATGGGAACCTGAGGAGCAACGTTTTTTACAACAGAGGGTGGTACGAATGTGGAATGAACTGCCGGAGGAAGTGGTTGAAGCAGGGACATCGATCACATTTAAAAAGCATTTGGATAGATACATTGATAAGGAAAGGTTTAGAGGAATATGGGTCAAATGCAATCAAATGGGGTTAGCTTAGATGGACTTTATGGTTGGCATGGACCAGTTTGGGCTGAAGGGTCTGTCTCCATCTGTAGATTCAATGATTCTTTCATTACCAATCCACCCAACCTTGAACATCTTTGGACTGTGGGAGGAAACCGGAGAACCCGGAGGAAACCCACGCAGACAAGGTGAGAACATGCAAACTCCACACAGACAGTGACCCAAGGCTGGAATTGAACCCAGTGTTGTGAGCCAGCAGTGCTAACCAGTGCACCACCGTGCTGACCTTTGTTGCATCCCCTCTTTACCAATTCATCCATTATGTTTCTGCGGGCACAGAGAAACTGCAGTGATATATTCTTCCCCAGCAGTGGGAAGAAGAATATTTGTTCTTCATCTGTTGCCTCTTTGGTCAGTTTCAGAAACATTTCTCTCTGAAGAGTGTCACTGTCGAAACTCGGCTTTCTGGTAGATTGATCTTCACTCCTATCAGTAAGTGGCCAACTGAGCTAACAAGCATTCAAGGTTACCTTTTCCAACAGTGTGAGAATCTACTCTTAACATCTGTAGCACCTAGTTGTTCTTGAAAACCTCCAGCAACCAGTTTAGCCTTAGTCCCACCTGCAAACACTTTTTTAGTACAGATTTATCCGTTACAAATCTCATTAACCCCTATAAGGTACCTCTGCACAAGTTCCAAACTCTGTCCAATTATCTAATTCCCTTTGTTTTGTAATTGTAATTCTTCTTGGTGACTTCAATGTATTGTCATTAGCCAATCCAAAGTAAGTTGTACTTTTATATTCCTTAATCTTGTGTTGATCCTCACGATCTCGTAAATCTAGATGACATGTCAACCAATCTGTTCCACATACTATCGAAGCAGAAACAGTCTCCAGCATGTGCAGTTAAATGAGTCAGTGACTAATACATTTGTCGCAGGAATAAAATTCTTTGCGACCAGTGTAATGTGTTTGTATTCATCATTATTTTTATGCTCTACCTCAGAATTCTCTTCATCGTGTAATTTGGAGAGCCCTGCCTCTTCACTTTGGGTCGTTCAACACATAATGGTGCTTTGAGTCATGCCTACAGCACCTTTTAACTGCTCTTTGGAAATTCATGGGGATTTATTTGCCAAGTATTGCTGGTTCAAATTTGACTTCTGCTGTAATAGGCAGATCTGCTAAAAGTGATTTCAACCTCATCATGCCTGTTTTTAACTCTTGCATTGATTTTACACCTGTGTCCAGTATCTAGTCCATTCTGAAATCTGGCAATCATTGAATCTTGCTCTTTGTGACACCATGGAATGTTCCATTTGTACCACAAATCTTGAAGTAAATGACTGTTCCTCCTGGAAGTCTTTTCGATGCAGCAGGCATCTGATCTAACAGGGCCTCCCTCTCCGAGAATGGAACACCAGTTTGAGACAATAACCTGCCCATATGAGACACCTGAGCAGAATCCAACAACTTAAATCCACTATCAAACTAAGGGTTCAAAAAATACTTCAAAAGCCACATGGCCAGACCATACCGTGTATCTTCTTCAGTAGGAATGTGACCCGTGTCCACATGTCCATTTAATTCTCCTGCTGGTCTTATGTTTGGGACTCCGAGGACATCAGAGAGTAATCATACCATAATCATTTACCATTCTTTCTGCCATTTTCCATAATGGCTACTGGGATTGTAGTTTTCTATTTCAATATTTTTTTTTCTCAGCTTCCAACCTTCACTGTTGCTTTAGTGCTTGTATTCATTGGAGTTTGGAAAAATGAGAGGTGCTCTTATTGAAACATACAAGATTCTGAGGGGGTTTGACAAGGCTGACATTGAGGGAAGGCTCCCCACACGTGGGAACCCAGAACTAAGGGAACCATTTCAAAATAATTGGTCTACTATTTAAGATGGAAATAAAGAAAAAAAATTCCCTTTCAGGCAGCTGTTAATCTTTTGAATTCATTACTCCAGAGAGCAGCAGATGGTAGGTAATATACTGAAGGCTGAATTAGACAGATGTTTGACCTACAAGGAAGTCATGGGTAATGGAATAGCAGGCAGGAAAGTAGATTTAAGGCCACAATCAGATTAGTCACCATTTTATTGAATGGTGGAGTAGGCTTGAAGGGCCAAATGGCTCAATCTTGCTCCTATTTATTTTCTTATATGTTTATACATTTTAGGCACCCATCCTCTGCCACCAGAAAGACAGTTGATGAAGGATAGAATTGTAGCCAATCTTAATCTAATTTTCTATTTATTTACAAGGTTTTCCATTACAAGCATACACCAAGTCACCCAGTACCAAAGTTTTAGTCTGAGTCTATTTATAGGGATTTGAGTGAATCAGCAGTTAATTCCTGCCGCCTGTATATAATTAAACATAATCAATGTATAATTAACAGAGGACATTGGTCTAACATCTCTAGTGCCATGGGATTTTTGACATCTGCCTGAGAGGGCAAACAGAGCCACAGGTTAATGTCTCATCCAAAATATTGTACCTCTGTAGTGCAGCACTCCCTCTCTACAGAAATGACCAGAACTGGTCATTTTTTTGTTGTCCTCTATCCTTTAAGCTGGATTTTACGTGCCCCTGCCAGCTTTGTTTTTGTCCGGGGGTTTCGGGCTAAGGTGTGCGGTGGGGCACATAAAATAGGGTGGGTACAAAGCCCACCCCGAGCTCATCGATATGTGAGCGGACACCAAAATCAACAGCCTGCCCACCACACGTAAATAAATAATTAAGGGTCAACTGATCTTGTTCACAAACCATTGACCCTGATAATATGGTGCACATACCATAACATGGTTGGTGTGGGCAGTTGGGGCGGGAATTGGCAGGCCATTCTTGTAAAAATGTTTTTAGAAGGGTGGGTAGGAAAGGGGATACTATCTTTGGTGGGTGTCTTTTCTGCATGGGGGGCTGACGGGCAGGTCCCCCTTTGTACCCACTTGCTGTCCAAAACCCACCACCCCCACCAAATCTGTAACCCCTCATCCCCCCCGGTTCCCTAAACTGGCCAGATCCTTCCTGCACAATTCCTTAGACTTGGTTGCTGTTTCGGCACTGCTGGAGCTGTCAGCCAATCCCGAGCGCAGGACCTTTTCCCCAGTGAGAAAAAAGTCCCACTCTCCACCAATTTAGCCCACCCATAGAGTGTTATGGCAGTGGGATGGCCTGGCATGGAACGAGTCAATTTTCAGCTGGATTTCCTTCTTGCTGAGGGGCATAATATGCAGCCACTGGAGTGTGATTTGAACTCACAACCTTCTGACTCAGAGGAAAGAATGATACATGGGCAGCACAAGTGGCTAGCACTGTGGCTTCACAGTGCCAGGGTCCCAGGTTCAATTCCCCGCTGGGTCACTGTCTGTGCAGAGTCTGCACATTCTCCCCGTGTCTGCGTGGATTTCCTCCGGGTGCTCCGGTTTCTTCCCACGGTCCAAAGACGTGCAGGTTATGTGGATTGGCCATGCTAAATTACCCCTTAGTGGCCCAAAAAGGTTAGGAGGGGTTATTGGGTTACGGGGATAGGGTGGAAGTGAGGGCTTAAGTGGGTCGGTGCAGACTCAATGGGCTGAATGGCCTCCTTCTGCACTGTATGCTCTGTTCCATATCAACTGAACCACAGCTGATCTATCCCTCAGAACTTGCAAGAATTGAGTGTTCCAATTGGCGCTGGCTTCCAGTTGTGCCTGCATTTATCCAGATTTATCTCCCAACTCCATACATAAAACACATGCTACCCCATGTTAAATTTATTTCATCAGTTCCTGGGTCGAGGATAAAGGCAATGAGTATTTGTATCATACTCAAATGATCATTCTTCATGCAGAAGCTTCAACAGTGATTACTGCCAAGCTATTTTACCAGGAGGGACAAAAGAGAAAATTCCTGAACATACTCTTACCTGGTCAATGACATAGCTAACAGGAGCAGGAACCCAGAGACCTAAGACTAATTGAATCTCTGCAATTGCCCAGGAGAGATCAGCTGACACAACAGCGAACAGCACTTTAACCTGCAGTCTTCCTGGCTTGTATTTCTCAACTGACTAAGTCATGCAAAAAGTGCTGTGTTAATTTTTAAATTTAGTTAAAAGTTCTCAAAATTAGGCCTACCCTCATTGGTAGTTTGTTTTCCCCCAGTTTAAACCTTCCCACATTGCACTTCTATTGAAAGTAGTTCTTGAAAACATGGGGTGGAATTTTACGTTGTCCGGATTTTACGGTCCAGCCAAAACCAACGGACCTTTGAGCGGCTTGCTGAATTTTATGGCCCCACCCTTCCACGACAGGGCTGTGAACTTCTGTCTACAAAGTCCAAATTCTAGGTTCAATCCAAAATAATTTAAAAATTGGCTGAAAACACAAATAATCACCATGATAGCCAGCAGAATTAAGAGTGATATGTAGATGATTGAGACAAATTCTGGGAGAGGGGCAAGATTAAGCTTATTAAATTGAGCACATACAAACAGGATTAATCCATAGAACCCCTACAGTGCAGATGGAGGCCATTCGGCCCAATGTGTCTGCACTGACCCTCTGAAAGAGCACTCTACCAAGTCCCACTCCCTCGACCTATCCCCGTAACCCCATGCATTGATCACGGAAAATCTTTGGCATATCTTTGGACTGTGGTAGGAAACTGGGTCACCCGGAGGAAACCCACACAGACACGGGGAGAATGTACAAACTCCACACAGTCATCCAAATCTGGAATCAAACCAGTGTTCCTGGCTCTGATGCAACAGTGCTAACCAATGTGACACCGTGCCGTTGATTGACCGATGTCCTTTGCACCCAAACAGGACAACAATATTGAGTGTTAACCGATGGGGCCAGTGAGTGGAAGTATAACTTTAGCAACCTCAATAAGGTGAAATATTTGATTCCAAAGAGAAAATGCTGGAAAATCTCAGCAGGTTTGGCACACATCTGTCGGGAGAGAAAAGAGCTAAAATTTCAAGTCCAGATGACCCTTTGTCAAAGCTAAAAGACAGAGAAAGTGGGAAATATTTATATACTGTGGAGTGAGGGAATGAAAGTTGAGTCATAGCCACAGAAACCAAGGGAAATATTTGATAACATATATTGTGCAAATTCACATCTCCAAAACATTATATAAAATAATTGGTTAGGAATAGAATTGTCAGTTATTATAAGCTCCCTATAAAGGACCTGGTGCTCTGTCATTTAATTATTAATGATTTCCTGGCATGACAGAAATGTCACACTAAGGAAAGAATCAGTCAAGGATGAATAATGTGAGTTGGATAATTATATCACTTTGACTTTTGTAGAATTGCTCATATACTTTAAAAGTCAATAAAATAGACAACAATATTTTCCTACTCAGTTTAATATTAACTAATCCATAAATGTGTGATTTTTGAACAACCCTATCTAACAATTTGTTTTCTTTATGAAAAGTAAAATAATATGACAGCAGCAGCCAATTTATTTTGGAAACGTAATGTAAATTTAAGGACAGAAAAGCGTAACATATTGGAGTAAGCCATTCACCCCTCAAACCTGTTCCAGTGTTCAATCAGATTATGGTTGAACTGCTGTATTAAATCCACTTTCCTGCCTACCCTTCTATCCCTTGATTCTCTAAGTATGCAAAGTCTTTCACTTTCAACTTTGAATTGTTGGCTGAGATCCTGCTTGATAGACTTAGACAGATACAATAAAGACACCCGAATTTAGTACAACTTCCAGAACTGGTAGGTTAATTGTGATTTCTGAGAATATACTACAGAGACTATTCAGACTCACTACTGAGATTGAGGTATTATCCTCACATGTGAAGGAGGCTGGCCAGGCTAGAATCACTCTGTGAGTACATCTTCTAATGCGATGGTTGCTCCCTGTGGTTCCCAGGGTTGCCACTAACAATGTGTTCCAATGTCCTTTCTTTTATCCAGGTTCTTCTAGTGCTGAAACATGATGCACACATACACCTTGCCTGAGTTCTACTGTCTCATCAAGAATTAAATTTATTAATATAAATAAATAGGATACTCCTGTTTAGCCAGGGTGAGTCAATCAAGAACCATTGTCCTCCGAAACACTCATATCTGACCAGCTATTAGCCAATTATGGGGCTGGTGGCCTCTTTGTTTATCGTTCTTTCTATTGCATAGTTGATCTCTACTTTCTGAAAGTTAGCTACACATTCATAACATGATCATTTTGTCCTTTTGTGTCAATGTGATAAATACGGTAATTGGGTGACCATAAAGTTCCGTTTAGCGATAATGAATCTCTGTGCTAACTTGAGTGGTCTGGCAGACAACCAATATTGATTCTGGCCAGGGCCTTATTTGGTAGTTCCTGTTTTCGGCCTGTATGTCCTTTCCCTCTGTAAGCCTGACCCCAGTGATACGGAATATACTCATTGACTGAGCATTCACAGCTCTCCGGGGGTAGAGAATTTCAAAACTTCACTGAAGCTTGACTGAAGAAATTTCTCCTCATTTGGGCAGCACGGCGGTGCAGTGGGTTAGCCCTGCTGCCTCACGGCGTCGAGGTCCCAGGTTCGAAACTGGCTCTGGGTCACTGTCCGTGTGGGTATTGCGCATTCTCCCTGTGTTTGCATGGGTTTCGCCCCCACAACCCAAAGATGTGCAGGCTAGGTGGATTATGCTAAATTCCCCTTAATTGGAAAAAATGAATTGGGTACTCTAAATTTATATTTAAAACATTTAAAAAAAAAATTTCTCCTCATTTCAATTCTAATTGCTGATTCCTTATCCTGAAACTTGGATCCCTAATTCTGGTTACAAAATGTAGCCTCTCAGCATTTGCCCTGTCAAGTGCTGTAAGAATTTTATATATTTCAATGAGATCACCTCTCAGTCTTCTAACCTACAGAAAATATAGGCCTCTATTTTACATTGCCTCTCCTGTGGAGCTCTTAACTCAGGAATAAATCTAGTGATTTTTCATTGGATCCCCTCTGAGGCAAGGAGATCCATCCTTAAACTATACGCAGTTATCAGAGTGGATAATTTCATACCTCTCCAAATTGTACTCCATTTGCAACCTTCCTACCTGATCGATTAAAAGGTCAATGTACCTTTGCAGCTTCAAAGTTTCTCCCACCAAGCTTTGTATCATCAATAATATTTGATATTTCATACTGTGCCTCTTATAAATAGTGGAGTCCCAAGCATTGATCCTAGTGTTCGACCATACAACCTAAAAATCTCTGCTTGTGATCAATCGGCCTCGCCGTGCCTGACTCGGGATGCGACTAGGCAAGTAAATCTCGCGAGGTGTCATGATCTGGATCTCGCCCATCAAGGTCGGGACCCAGATTTGCATATTCAAGGAAGCAGTTAACATCACTTGAATATGTCTATGCCTGATCTACCCAGCGTCCGGGACCCAACAGCCTTGCCTCAGAGACCCCAAGCGGGCATCATTTCACACTGCTTTCCACAAATGTGGACTAGGCATACAGGCATTTGGGGAGGGGGGGGGGGGGGGGGGAACGAGTCTCTCAGGTGATTGAGGACTCCTGGGTGGTTGGCCTCTGAACAGGCACCCTGGTGTCATTCAGGCACCCTGGCAGTGCCATGTGGGTGCCACCCTGGTAGTGCTGGGGTGCCCAGGTGGTGCTTCCAGGCTGGCTGGGGCACTGTCAGCATGTCAGGCTGGCAGTGTCAAGGTAACCACACGTGGCAACATGCTCACAGCAGGGATTAGGCCCAGGGGTGCCCTGCCCTTATGAGGTGGGATGTAGGGCGAGGGGAGGGAGTCTTGATGACCGCCTTATTGGTGAGTTGGGGGTCCGGAGGCTGTAGTAGGGGTCTGTTTTTTGTGCATGAACCAATCCTCAACCTTTGCTAATATTACTCCCAATCTCTTGCAACAAGCAACAAACTTGTTTGACACCTTATCAAACGCCTACAGTGATAGGTTAGTCTCTTCTAAATTTCTCACATTCTTTAATCTATGGCATCTTGTTCTAGGTCAGTAAAAAATAATCTATTTCTCTTTACCTTGTCCAACCCTTTCATAATTTTATATACTCCGAAGTACCCTGTAATCTGCATAGCTCTTACTATTTCTTCCTTTTTGTATAATACATAACCTCCCATTTATTGATATTTTATTAAATTTTCCACATTTTAGCACATTCCCCCGTCTTCCTTTAGTCTTCTGAAGAACTTACTCTGCCTATTATGGTAGCATCTGCAAATTTTGACCACATTCTCTCCATCTTGAATCGAATTGTTGATACACAGTTAACAGAAATGTCCTGGAACGGAACCTCCTCAGACCACATTTTCTACTTCTGACCAAACTAAAATATTGCCAAAACAATTCTTTATGTGTTGTGTATCTTTTGGACTTTGTTTAATTAAGGCATATCAATCACTGTTTACATTTTAAAGCTTAGACGTGGTGTCACTTATTGCTTAATTGCTCAACTTTGTTCATTGGAGTTTAGAAGAGTGAGAGGGGGGTCTCACAGAAACTTATAAAATTCTAACAGGATTAGGAGACAGGTTAGATTCAGAAAGAATGTTCCCGATGGTGGGTCAGTCCAGAGCTATGAGTCATAGTTTGAGGATAAGGTGTAAATCTTTTAGGACTGAGGTGAGGAGATATTTTTTTCCACCCAGAATCTGTGGAATTCACTACAACAGAAAGTAGTTAAGGCCAAAATGTTGTGTAATTTTAAGATGGAATTTGATATAGCTCTTGGGGATAAAGGGATATGGGGGGTAAGGCAGGATCAGTGTGTTGAACTTGATGATCAGCCATGATCATAATGAATGACGGATCAGACTCGAAGGGCCGAATAGCCTCCACCTGCTCCTATTTTCTATGTATGTTTCCAGCTATGGAGGTTCTTACACTGTAGGATTTGTGCTAAATTTACGGGCCAGAATTTTACGTGTCTAGGCTTGGTGCATGCTCGACACAAAGTGTGTAAAATCTTGCGAGACGACATTGGGAGCGTTTCCTGCTGTCATCATGAAATGCGTGATTTTGAGGCCAGTTAGTATGTTTGTGAGTTGGATGCGTGCTCGCCGACAGATAAAGGGCCAATTATGGTAATTAAAAGTCCAATCAATGTCGATTTTACGATGTCCATGCAACTTTTAGCTCATCACACAGCCAAAACAGGTGGGCACCCATTTTTTGCATTTCCTCATTCAAGGGCAGGCTAAAATGTCCTCGGAGCGGCAGCAGTTTCTCTGTGATAGAGTTTGTAGCTGTGTAAGTATAGAGTTTAGTTTGAGTTCGCTAGTTATTGTTCAGCATTTGAGGCATCACTTTCGGCTGTCACCAACAGGGAAAAGGCACCACTCGATGAATGTGCAGTTTGTCTGTGATACAGGACACAGTTTCTGCAAATCTGTGGCTGTTATCTGGGGAGCACACATGATTCATACATGTTGCAGCATCCCCAGGTACCAAGGCTGTTATGGCTCTTGCAAGAATTGATGGATGGCTCCTGAATGACAAAGTACTTGTAAAGGTGGCTGATGGCCCCACACTGTCACCCAAGAACTGAGGCAGAGGAGTGATAAAAGCAGAGTCATGGACTCACAGGAGTGGTAGTAGAGAGGTCCGTCGGGCTGCTCAGGAAGTGCCTCCGATGCTTTGACCCAATCCACAGGATTATTGCAGTATCCTCCATAGCTGGAAACATACATACATAGAAAATAGGAGCAGGAGGAGGCCATTCGGCCCTTCGAGTCTGCTCAGTCATTCATTATGTTCATGGCTGATCATCAAGTTTGTCATGTGCTATGCCCTGCACCACCTAGCTTGGACAAGGGGGTGGGGGTGTAGTAGAGGCTGAGAAGAGAGAGGCATGACCACAAGACAGGGAGGATGACCCCAGTGTTGAGTCTGACGATGAGCCTAGGATTGCATAATGTGAGGACTTCAAGACGTATGACGATAACATTCAGGGGGCAAGGAAATGAGGGATGCATTGATCCAGAAAAACATCAGCTAGGTATCCAAGGTATGGAGGCCAACTCAATCCAATGGCAAGGTCTCATTCATAGTAAAATGTTCCTTAAGAACTCAACCTAGAAATGTTGCACCACACAAAGCCCTCAGCCTGCAAGCCTGTGCAACATCTGACGGATGAACAAAACATGTGGCCAACTAAGCCCATTGAATTCAGAAAAATGTTAAGTTGTCATGTGAGAGTACCTTTAAGAAATAGGTGATTATCAGTGATGTCAGAGTGTGGATGGAGCTGGGCTTTCTGTCAGGTTTTTACTTTCATTTTTGAGCAGGCTGCAGGGTGCGTTCTAGTTTCATTTTCAGTGTTTGAGCTGAAGCCAGATGGAGCAGGTGTACTGTTGATCTCCCTGCCATGAAAAGACTATGGGCGCGATTCTCCGCCCCCCACGCCGAGTGGGAGAATAGCGGGAGGGCCTCCTGACATTTTTCATGCCCTCCCACTATTCCCCCCCCCCCCACGCCACGAATCGCCGCTCGCCATTTTTTATGGCGAGCGGCGTTTCTCCGAGGCCGATGGGCCGAGCGGCCGGGCCTTCACGCCCGTTTCAACACGGCAGCAAACACACCTGCTCGCTGCCGTCGTGAAATGGGCACCAGATGTCCGTTTGGGGCATCTGGGGGTCCGACTGGCACGGCAGTACCACGGCCGTGCCAAGGGGGGCATAGGCCCATGATTGGTGCCCACTCTTTTCCCTCCGCCGCCCCGCAAGATCAAGCCGCCACGTCTTGCGGGGCGGCTGAGGGAAAAGACGGCAACTGCGCATGCGCGGGTTGGCGTTGTCCAACCTGCTCATGCGCGGCCGACATCATCGGCCGCGTCAGCCGCCGTGACACACGGGGCCGCGCTCCTAGCCCCGCCCGGTGGGGAGAATTGGCCCCGGAAGTGGGCGTGAAGGCTGCCGTGGGTCACGGCCTGTCCCACGGCAGCCTTTACGATTCTCCGCATTTGCGGAGAATCTCACCCTATCTCTTGATCATTTGGTGAATTCAGAATTATAAATGTTCTCAGTAGTGAATGTAAACCTAATATGCTTCTGTTAAAAGGTGTTTCTTTTGCCTCTGGATGTTGTTTGGGAAGTTATTAAGTATTACTTAGTGTTGTAGTCTTTGGGGGTTGTATTTGAATTGATGGTTGCTAAGATGTTCATTGTATGTTTTAAAAAGGTTAACGTGAGTTCATAGAATAAATATTGTTTTGCTTTAAAAAATACTTTTCCATTTTTGCTGTACCACACCTGTGCCGTGTGCTCCCCATACCACAATCTATTAAAGGTTGTGGGTCAGGTGAACTCCATGATACACTTTGGGGTTCTCTAAACCGTGGCCCATAACAATATGCCTAAACATAAAATAGTGTACAAATGTGCGAAACTTAACAGGAAACTCAAAGTAACAAACACAAATAATGTCTGCCCCTGTTGTGCTTAATGTGCCTTTAACTTACACCTGTGGATGCTGTGCTTGGGTGCGTTCCCCTCGTTGGCAGAGGCATTGAAAGCAGCCTGCTGACTTTGCTGTGGTGGTGGCCATGGTGATCATGCCGGGTGCCCTCTGATGACCAGTGCCAGAGTTGGTTCCAGCTGGGAAGGAACATCCAGCCCCATGTCTAGGCACTCAACAGTTGCCGCGGCATCATCAGATGTCACAGTCACTGGCAGAGGGGCGGAGGAGTGGCTGACTTTATCCGGATCCCCTTTAGAGATGGCAGACAGCTCATCCACCAGTGTTTGCCCTTGATGGACAGCACCTAGCAGAGAGACGAGATGCCTCATCCATCTTTCACAGTGGCAGTGATCTCCAGAGGTCAGAGCCAGTTTGCGGTCTTGTAGATACAAGCATGTCCCTTGGAACCCCGAGGGTGTCCCTGAAGCAGCCTCTCCGCGTGAGTCGCCACCGTCTCAATGGAGGAGAACATGTGTTCAGCACTCAACATCGTGCTCATGTTACACATAGACGCAATGATGGAAGCCATAACATGCAGACCCACATGGGTCTCTGCCAGATCTCCCTGCACATCCCTGGATATGAAGCTTCTGGCCCCTGGTGGATGACTCCAGGGACTCATCACCTGCCTCGGAACCAGTATGGGATTTGCTATTTATTTAAGGAGTTCTTTAAGAAATCAACTAAACCTATATTGGAGAATAAAATGATTCTTAAAAATACTAAGTCTGCATAAGTATGATCGGCTTATAAAAAATGAGTGAACTATTAAGCCCTGACCATGACTGTCTATCGATACTGACAATGTTTCAAAATATGTACTGTTTCAGTATATTTAAAGAAGCAATACGAACGCACATTCAGCAGTTTTGCAACAATCTAGTAACAGTAGGCCAGACACGACGCAAAGACTTAGAATACATCGAACTTTGCTGTGTCAGGGAAATAGTAAGTAATTTGGAATAAGTAATTAATGTCTAATTAACCAATCACCTGTAATGTGATTAACACATTTCTGAACTAATCAGGGGCGTCTCAGCTGAGAATTAGAACTATTAAGAGTAAATAAAGAGCTAAACCATAGATTTTTTTTTTTTTTTTATAAATTTAGAGTACCCAATTATTTTTTCCAATTAAGGGGCAATTTAGAATGGCCAATCTACCTATCCTGCACATCTTTGGATTGTGGGGGTGAAACCCACGCAGACACGGGGAGAATGTGCAAACTCCTCACGGACAGTGACCCAGGGCCGGGATTCGAACCCGGGTCCTCAGCGCCGTAGGCAGCAATGCTAACCACTGTGCCACCATGCTGCCCTTGACAATGTCAGGAGTGGGATTTGCTAAACCATAGATAAGGGCTGGTTTCTTTGTAGCCCAGTGCCAAAATCACTTTTGGTGTGGGGGCAGAGAATCAACTTTCACGCCAAAATCAGGCCTGGCGATTCTCCGGGACCCGAGAATCGGCATGTTCGCGGAGTACTCCGCATGGCTAGGGGCCATTGCCAGAGGCCCGTCCAGCGATCCTCCACTCCCAACTGGCTGAGTTCCCGATGGTGTGGCTCTAACCACCTATTGCCGTTCGGGAATCTCGCATGACAGCTACGTACTCTGTCCGTGGCCGCCCTGGTGGAGGGGAGGGGGAAATCGGGAGTGGGGAGGGGCGGGGGGTGCGGGGGGGAGGGGGGGTGGTGGGCTTTATGGGTGGCCGGGGGACAGATCAGGCCGGTCTGACCTTCTGGTGCGTGGCCGATCGGGGGGGCTATTTTCCAGGTGCCTCCGCGGTCCAAGTCCGCCATGGCGCTTGGAGCGGCTGCTGGAGGCCGCTGCCGTGCGCATGCGCAGTCTCATAACGGGAAGTGCGGGGGCCCATATCCGCAGCAAAAGCTGCATGATTCACTCTGGGTCTCTGCTAGCCCCCTGCAGGTAAGTGAGTCAACATCTTTTTTATTGGAAACTCGGGAGTGAAACACCAGCGTTTTTACGCTGGCCTGGGGACATTTGAGAGAACCCAGCCCAAGGATTTCCTTAAGAATATGATTGTATGATTGATTATTAAGAGAACTCCTAGCCTTCGAAATTTCAGAAGCATCCATTGACATTATTTCTTTGAACTATTTTCTTTTACCTTTTCTTTATGTTAAGATTTCAGAGACTTTTCGCTGTAGTCTGACAAGTTTATGTATTATTGTGTACACCTACGTGGGACTGCTGTTCATAGACTAGAGCTCCACCTTCAACACCATTATCCCAACAAGACTAATAACTCTGCAACCTTGGTCTTGACCCCTCCCTGTGCAGCTGGATCCTTGACTTCCTCACCAACAGACCGCAGTCTGTCAGGATCGGTAACAACACCTCCTCCACAATAGTCCTTAACAACAGGGCCCAGCAAGGATGTGTGCTCAGTCCTCTACTGTACTCCCTGTACACACACAACTGTGTGGCGAGATTCAACTCCAACTTAATCTATAAGTTTGCAGACGATATGACTTTGGTGGGTCGTATCTCAAAAACGACGAATCAGACTATGGAAGGGAGATATGTCACTTGGTTGTATGGTGTACCGAAAAAAACCTCTCGAAATGCTGGAAAGACCAAGGAACTGATCATCGACTTCAGGAAACGTAGCACGACACACACCCCCGTCTACATCAATGGCTCCGATGTAGAGATGGTCAATAACTTTAGGTTCCTGGGGGTCACCATCACTAATAGTCTGTTCTGGTCCACTCACTTTGATGCAACAGTCAAGAAAGCCCAACAACGTCTCTACTTCTAATGGAAGCTAAAGAAATTCAGCATGTCTACATCGACTCTCACAAACTTCTACGGATGTGCCATAGAGAGCATCCTATCTGGCTGCATTACAGGTTGGTATGGCAACTGCTTGGTCCAAGATCGCAAGAAACTACAGTGTGGTGAACTCAGTCCAACACATCGAATAAGCTTACCATCCTCCCATTGATTCTGTTTTCACTCCTGCTGCCTCAGAAAGGCAGACTGCATTGTCAGAGACCACTCACACCGAGGCTTTGCCCTCTTCCAGACCCTTCCATCAGGCAGAAGGTACAGAAGTCTGAATACCTGCACATCCAGACATCGGAACACCTTCTTCCCCACAATTACTAGACTCCTCAATGACTGATCTGTTCCCTGTAAGAACACTATTCACGATGCTCAATGCTGCTCTTTTTTGGCCTTGTTCCACACTGTAACCAATCACTATTTGTTGATGCACCACTGTCAATGTACTCTTATTCTTTTGTCTATGTACGTACTGTGTACGTTCCCATGGCCGCAGAAAAGTACTTTTCATTGTACTTCAGTATATGGGAAAATAAATATCAATCAATCAATTTTGTTCAAAGTTTTGATTCAGTTTTCATACAAGTGCATTAAGTAAATTCTTGGGCACCTCTTCAACCGGACTGAGTACCTTGGGCGGGATTCTCCAATAATGGGGCTATGTCCCATGCCCGTGAAAAAACGCACGCGAATCACTCTAGACTTACCTAGAGAAAGTCCAGGGTAATTCTCCGATTTGGTAGGGGCTAGCAGGGCCCTGGAGTAGTCCTTGCAGCTCTGGCTGGCGATACGGGGCCCTGCACTTCCGGTCGGGGGTTTGCACATGCCCATGGTGCGGCAGCCTTCGGCAGCCCCGTGTGACATGGCCAACCCACACCGCGGACCGGCACGAAAAAGATAGGCCCCCAAGATCGCGCGCGCCCACGGATCAGTGACCTCTGATTGGTAGCCTGGCTGTCCTGGAGGCCCCCCCATGAATGATTCCCCCCCCCCCCCACCATGAGAGAACCCCCCCGTCCACCATAAGAGAACCACGCCATCGGGAACTCGGCCAGCTTCGCTTGGTGAATCGCCACGGGGGCTCTTTCAAAGGCCCCCGACCGGCGCTGCAAAAACCACGTGATTGGTGTGATTGGCCCCGATTCTCCAGTCACCGGAAAATCGCGGGAGCAGTGTCGGACCCGATCACGGGTTTGACGCCCATTCTCCACCCTCGCGCCAATCGGGATTTCGGTGCGGAGGATCGGAGAATCCCGCCCCATATGTTTGGAAGAAAAGTAATAAGTTCTTACAACCAGCTCCCACTGTTGGGACCCTGGGATCTTTCCTTCTCATTTGAATGTGGTGTTCCCTCACTACTTTGCATAATTTAAGGACCCAATGCCCACCAATGTGTGAATATGCACACAGGCATCTGGTTCTGAGAGACTGTGCAATTCTGGTGCAGGAGCAACATCTCCCTGGGAACATAATGAGGAATCCTCAAGGTTTCTGGCTGCTCCCGAGAGTGGTGCATCTGTGGAAGGAAGGAAGTGTATCAGTAAATTCAATCATCAAAGTCATTATGCACGCTGGGCGGGCTGAGGAGACAATGGAGACCTGCTGCGTGGTGCCATCTGCATTCGAGCTTCAATGGGCACTCTGGCTGAGGGAGTTCACTTTCTGATGACAGAAGACCATAATGTTCCAGTATCTGCATCACTCATATTTGTTGGCTGCATGCTTACCTTCATCCGAGACCCCTGCCTCACCACGACAGTGGGCACTTCAGCTCCAGTGCATCACTTTTATGCTTTCCACGACTAGCAGATTTAGCACTCTCTGTCCGATTCAGCTACTCTCTGCAGCATTATAACCTGACCGGGAACAATAGAAAGTCTCATTAGTGCTCTGTGTCCCTGAAGATCCATTGCAGCTCCCCCGTACGGGCATATAGCAGGCTATTTCACTGTGGCACATTTCACTCTCAGATGTACTGAAACCTATTGTTCTGACAGTCCAGCCTTGGCAGGACAGGCTTCAGTGTCAGTTGGCATATACACTCAGACCCCTGAGCACACAGAGGAACGGATACCTAACTACACTTCCCCACACAGTTTGATGCCTGCTCTGCACTTATCCTTGCCAATCGCAGAATATCCTTGCCAATCGCAGAATATTATTGAACCTTTTACGGCATTGAAGCCACATGAGGCACATCACATCGTGCCTACTAACCTGAGCGGCGACCTCTGACCGTGCCTTTTTGGTCAGGTGGGGTGACTACCTTGCCATCACTTGGCATAATAAATTGCTGCCTGGCAATGGCCTCCTCCAGCTAGACTCCCAGTCACTCTTCAGAGAAACGGAGGCAGAGTGCCCAATGGACTTTCCCTCCTGTTTTCCATAAGCACCAGGGCCTAAGGCCATGACTGCAGAACAGGGACAGTTAATGAAATCCTTCCAGGCAGCTTCCTCAGCCTCTCACACATCTCCTGGCAGCCTTCAGGGGCATTCACTGTTTTTAAACCCTCCCCCCACTGGGTCGTCATTCAGTGCAAACTCCGGCAGACAGGGTTCACGCTGGGTGGGCCTTAATTGGCCACCAAGTGTTATATCATGTTAACAATGCAATCTTGGTCGGGAGTGGGTTTTACATCTGCTCTCGCCACGCCAACGTCGTATGCATACCAAATGTAAGGTTCAGGTCCAGTTTCCCAAGTCCAAAAATAATCATTTGACCTTCTATACACCAAAGATATTGAACTACATGTTTTAAAGTCGCAAATGACTGAGCAACATTGGCATACAAGTCTTTTTCGCAAATTGCTCTCTCCACTCTCTTATCTGAAAAGTTAAACCATTAAATTCAGAAGGGTGGCATCTGTTAAAACAGCAAAGAGAATAAAGTAGTATAAAGGCATTAAACATCTATGATTACATTGCTCACATTATATCAGGCTATAGTTTGCAATGACCGTTGCCTGAAAGAGAACTTCCATGGAATGATATAATCTTTTTATCTTCTCATTACATAGAAGTCTTTTACCGAAGGAATGAGTGAGGGAAAGGAAGAAGATCTATTTAAAAGTGTAGTATTTGGTGAATTGACTGGCTGGCAGTGTTACTACTGAATCAATACATATTTCTTTCTTTTCTATAAAGCGTCTTCCATGAAAAGGTGTTCTTTACAACCCCAACCTTGATTGCCAGGAGATTCAATTGATAATACTGTAGAATGTGGCAGCTCCTCCATACAATTAAAACTTTGATTATCAAAATACACTGTCAGACCATGAAGGTTATTACCAATTAATGTTCTTATGTTGGAAACAGTGTGCAGGTAGATTATGTTTAATTGAATTGTGCAATATAAAGTTCTATTTACTCAGGTGAGAATTCTTTCCTTGTGTACTTCATATAAATGATTAGAAAACTAGACAATTTTGTTCACATGGAGAAGTTCCTATTAAAAACAATTGTGTTGCATATTGAGAGTAATTCCAAATGAAACTTAAAACTTGTTATTTAAATATGTATTTATATTCTAAAACTTAACCTTTTCAGAGGGGATTTTGAGTTCAACAAAGACTGTCCTGGGAAGTGTATAAATCAATGCATTTCAAGTTTCAATATTGTCACTGGCATCATGAAAGTAATTTCCTGTAATAGGCAATGACCTTTAAAAAGTAATGGAGAAAATAATTAATATCAGTTAATTGTTTTACTATGAAATTAAATGCAAATGAACCATTTAAATGTTAAGTATTGTCATTATCATTTTGAATTTTTTTGGTTACCACTTGTACACTTTAATTAAAGTGCTAAAAGCAATTTTAGTTCAGATTAACCCCCGTTGTGTGAATTCAGTATTTTTCATGATTTAGGTGCAATTTAAATTTCTGTTTCTTGGAAAGCACAGTATTTTCAAAATATGTTTTCATACTGCTCTACCGCACAAGCTAATAATAACCAAAAAGAGCTATTTCACATGATACCTGTTACGCTATGGGTTTGATTGGTGTCTGATTGATGAGATCTTGAGACTTGTATGTTTAAACATGAACCATTTATTGGTAATCCTTAACTATGTACAGAGCCCAGTTACTGCTATGCATGGTGCTGCTCCCATGCAGGTTCCTTCTAGATTGTTCACCGAGTCTATTGCCATGTGACTCTATACATCATACCATGGAAGGTTCTAGTCTCCATGCTCATATCAACCCTTGCTTTGCCAAGCATCATTATATTACAATGGCATGCAGGCATACACAACACCCCATTGAAATAAGTGTTCAAAATAAACCTGTCAATTTACTATTTATGCCATTAAATAAAGCACTAACAATAATATTGCAGTATCAAAAAATTATGTTTAGTAAACAATATACACTTGTGGTCTTGGGGATCCTTGATAATCAAATGGAAGTTGACCCTATAGTTTTATATGATGCCATAAAGATGCAGTACATTGATGAGGAATAGAAGGGACAGTTTAAAGAATTGCATATGGGTAGGATGGAGGAAGAAGCCATAGGAAGGGGTGGACTGACTGTCCTGGCCAAATAAGATGGATTCTGGATGGGGACTTTTTTCCTGGAGAGTAGGAGGTTTAAGGGTGATCTTACAGAGAACTATAAAATAATGAGGAGCATAGATAAGGTAGATAATCAACATCTTTTCCCAAAGGTAGGGGAGTCTAAAAATAGAGGGCATAGATTTAAGGGGAGAGATACAAAAGGGTCCAGAGGGGAAATATTTTCACACACGAGGGTGGTGAGTATCTGGAACGAGCTGCCAGAGGCAGTAGTCGAGGAGGGTACAATTTTTGTCTTTTAAAAAGCATTTATATGGGTATAGAGGGATATGGGCCAACTGTGGTCAATTGGGACTAGTTTAGTAGTAAAATCTGGGTGGCATGGACAAGTTGGGCCGAAGGGCCTGTTTCCATGCTGTAAACCTCTATGACTCTATGACTGTGCATTGGAGGTGAACCACAGAGGGGACTGGTGAAAGTGGATAGAATGGTTGAATAATTGTTTATGCTTGAATTGTTCACAAGCATGCATAGAAAATACTTTACACCTCAAGTATAGCTGTACATGGGCAGTAATATTGTGGTTAACAAAATAAATAGCAGTTTCACATGGGCGCAACTATTCTCACCAACATTTACTTCCAATCTTCTGGGCACAAGCTCACTGCCCTGATGAAATTTAGAATCCCTACAGAGCAGAAGGAGGCCATTCAGCCCATCGGGTCTGCATTGACCCTCTGAAAGCTCGCCCTACATACGCACAATCCTCTGTCCTGTCCCCATAACCCTGTCCAACCTTTAAGGGGCAATTTATCATGGTGAATCCACCTAACCTGCATATCTTTGGACTGTGGAAGGAAACCAGAGCACCCAGAGGAAACCCACGCAAACACAGGGAGAATATGCATACACAGACAGTTACCAGAGTTCAGAATCGAACCCGGGCCCCTTGGATTGTGAGACAGTAATGCTAACCACTGTGCCACCATGCCGTCCCTGATAAAATTAGGGTTATGTTAATATATATGTTGTGTTATAAAACCCTGTTTTTTAAATCAGAAAATGACTTTATTTAATGGGCGGAAGTGTCATGTGAGAGTACCTTTAAGAAATGAGTGTATTTAAGAAAAGCAAGCAGCAAGGATCTCTGCAGGCTACAGACTGACTTCAGCTCATTTGAGGATTTCAAAGTGGTACATGTATCAGTAGAGAAGTTAAACCTGATGTCTTTCTGTAAAAGGGTTCTTTTTTGTCTTATGGATGTTGAAAGGAAAGAATAAGAGTTACTTATAGGGTAACTTATTGATGTTGATAGTTGTTAAGATGTTTACTGTGGGTTCATAAAGTGTTAACTGGTTTCATAAATAAACATTGTTTTAATTTAAAAGTACTGTAAATCTGTTACATCACACCCATAAAGTAGGCCCGTGTGCTCCCCATAACCACAATCTAGTCAAAGTTATGGGTCAGGTGAACTCCATGATACACTTTGGGGCTCTCTAAACCCTGACCCATAACAGAAGCCACAGAAAAAAGTTTGAAAACACTCAAGTGACCTACACAGCAAGTGTCAAAATGGCTGAACAATTACAAAACTTTGCCTGGCATTTTATAAATCCATCAGAGCTGACATGTCTGGATATAGCCCACCAAGGACAATGAGCTTAAATTTGAATTTCTATCTCCTGAACTACTCAAAGACATTATCTAATTATTCAGATGAGAGAGAACAAGCTGTTAAATGCAATCACCTTGGGCAATGGACCCTGGTTGAGAAGAGGCCCCTATCGACCATTTTAATCTAAATCACTTTAAACAATGGGCCTGGAGTGATCTTGTTATGTGCATGTTTGGTACTGACTGAATTGTGAAGACAGGTCATGTAACAGAAAGTGTGTTAAGAAACTGTTTTTTCAGAGTGAGTCAGAGACCACAAAGAGCTTGGACTGAATAACATGGTAATGTGCCGACGGTGGGTTCCGCACCTAGAAGTTGGTGAAGTTCTGACTTCCTGGCCTGCTGTAGGATTGCCCCAGATAATATGTTCGTTGCCACAAGTTAGCAGCAAGGTAGGGTTATGGATCCTCATCTGCCTAAATGTGTTGAAGGGCGAGATATACAGCCTCGGAGGCTTCGGGCTGAGACCCAGAATGGGGTCACGGCTGGCACTTTTAAAGGGCTCCCAGGCAAGGGACAGTGTCAGTTGACACATCAGATGAGTAATATAGTGGTTTTATTGTATAGAGAGATTTGTACATTTTCCAGGCTGGCCAGGTAAGTGTATTTAACTTTTTGCTCATCTCCGCAAACGATGTAAATTGTCTTTGTTTGCAGAAATATTTTAAATTAGCAGGTCTCCCACCTTTTGGCTTGGGCAGTTGTCCATTTGTTACATATAAATATCTGTACTATCAAAGCGAAGAAAGAGGCATTCTAGAACGGCCCCCAGATTCAGTGAGGCCACCCTTGGATCCCCCCATGCATGCAGTTTATGATCGGCACAGACAATCATAAGCTCATGCCATCCGCTGATCAGAGGAGGAAGCCCAGCCAGACTTGTGCTACGTGGGAGGAGGTAGGAACAGAGATCAACGGTGTGGGTTTAATGAGAGGGACTTGGCCTCAGTGCTACAAAAGGCTCAATGACTTCATGAAGTCAGCCAGAGAGGGTATGGCATCAGTATGTGCAATATTGGTCCAATGTGCAACAGGACTTGCTAGCTAATGAAATGAAATGAAAATGAAATGAAAATCGCTTATTGTCACAAGTAGGCTTCAAATGAAGTTACTGTGAAAAGCCCCTAGTCGCCACATTCCGGCGCCTGTTCGGGAAGGCTGGTACGGGAATTGAACCGTGCTGCTGGCCTGCCTTGGTCTGCTTTCAAAGCCAGCGATTTAGCCGTGTGCTAAACCAGCCCCTAATGCAGGAGGTAATTGAGTTTGCTGCTCATCCAAGGTAGCATAATTCCACAAGGACACAATTATCCTGACCGTGCCATTATGCATTGCAAGAAATAATCGCGTGGTTAGCAGGAACATCTTATAATGAATGAGTATAAGCTATCCATATGCTTTAACCATTTGACTCTGGACATTCTGTGTGAAGGAGATGCAATTCCCAGTCATTCGGAATGTTACATCAATGAACACCTTGATATAATGGTGTGCAAACGGCTGTGTTATCCTAATAAGGTCTCCACAGGCTGTCTGGAATGAGCCTGTTGTGAAGAGATTTAGTGACACTGCGGCAGGCATCAGGTGACCCCCAATGCTGTTGGATGAATATCTCACAAGTGATGTGACCATGGCTCTTGAAAGCATGATTCTTCTCTGGCACTGAGCCTCCATGAGTTGCAGATAGCTAGATGCCTGCCTGTATACTCCTGGGGCAGCATAAGATCATCTGCACCTCTGCTGAGGGTCTCTGGGTTCTTCCTGACCTTTGGAGTGCGGTTTTGCTCTATCACCTTCCTGCAAAAGCACAGCATCCTGAAGCTCCCTGTGTTATTTTCTTCCTTTCACCCTTCTCCTCCTCCTCTTCCTCCTCCTAATCCTTCTCTCCTCACTGGAGGGTGTGTTTCCAACTGAGACCATTAATGACCATTTGTTTCATAGGCTTTACACCCTGGGTAATAAACAAGAAAAAAAAACAATCCAAAGATCTCTCTGAGTCAGAGGAGGGTCCTCCTGATGAAATAAGCTCAAAACGGTTTCCCTGCTCCTTCACATGAGCAGTCTCTGCAGTCCATGAAGGGTTAACTAGAAAGCTCAGATTCTTGTTTCAGCTGTAGTTTCAATATTCGTCCAAACCAACTTTCCCATTAAAAAATGGACTTCCCCACCTGTCATATTCTCACCCTGAAGATGTATTATTACTTTCAGAGGGTATTATTTCTGTGAGTTAGTTCATTAATGACCGTAATTGCCTCCTCAATTGCCAATTGAATAACGTGAGCGGGTTTCTGACTTTCTGACCGCTCTGTACTGTGTTATCACAAACCGGTGTTAAGACGTCCATAAACATTTAAAATTATCTTGAATCAGGGATAATCACTGAATCCAACTTGAAACCATCCAAGATATCAATCTATGGGATCTGCATGTGATTGACTTTCCTTTGGAACTTTTAAACAATATAAACATATCCATCTTTACAACTTCCTTCTGTGGGTGTGTGTAAATCTTGTAAATGTATGTGCGAGTAAGAGTCGGAGCTCTTTTTAAATTACTTTTAAGTACAATAGAATCTATTTCCTTTACTTTTAAAACTTACTATCAAAAAACCAGACAGTGTATGTCTTTTACATTCACATGACTTAAACAGCTAAACACTCACTAAATTAGTAAGCAAATTCTTTTTAAAAACATTATTGTTGTCAACTGAGAGGTGGAAAAAGAGGGGAGCCTTTGTACTAATCCTCACCTGGCTGTAATAGCAGGATAGTTTCAGTATGCTTAATGCCACATATTCATTGCTGGGGGGACCCAGATTTGATTTCCGGCTTAGGTCACTGTAGCCACCGAAGTTGGCCATTCCCTGAATACAAAATGGAGGAACACAAAGCATACAGGATAAAATGGACAATGTTTGCAGCCCCAGCAGGCTGCCCCTAGCAGGTGTGGATTCTGTCTGCTAAGAAAGCAGACAGCACTGAAACGAACATTCCGCATACTAATGAGGCAATCACCGGGATAATTAGCATGTTAATGGAACGATTCCAGAGACAATGGACACAATTGGGGAAGCAACTGCAACATTGTAAAGGATACCAGACACTCAGGCACCAGCAAGGTTCGAAAACAAAGAGCCTGAAGGCCCGTCCAGTAGCTAAGGAAAAGCCTCAGTATTGGGGGGATTCAAACATATCGATTGAGAAGAGACCCAATCGATTCCAAGCAGGTAAGGGAGTCCGCCCAAAGGGGCACGGATCCCTGGGACCTATAAAAGACAGGTCCCACACATGGTTCAGTCTTCTAATCCAGCCCTCCAGCCCTCCTCTCTCTTTGACTAGCACTCCTCCGTGGACCAGCACCTCGACCAGCTTTTGCCATGAAGACCTTGAACGAGAGAGAGGAGAGGGTTCGGACAGCAGCCGCCAGCAAGTAAGTGCCTCACAACAATCGCTACCAGAGATAGACACTCCTGACCCCTTTTAACTTATACCAACCTGCAGTCTGCAGACCAGAGCAGAGCAAGAGGCCTTGTTCCCTGACCCGGCAGTTCTTTCGAGATAACTATTAGTTTATTTAGCGGTAGGAATAAGTTTAATCCTTTTAGCGTGTGCATGGGTAGTTATTATAATTGTATTATAATAAACTCAGTTGTTTGGACTTCCTAATTGGTGTATGGTTTTATTGCTTTGAATTTCACCTTGAAGCTTGTGGCGGTGTCTTAACGATACCTGGCGACTCCAGAGCTAAGTAAAGAAACAGAGCCACATTGAGTGTTAAGCACACTCACCCAGAACGACCAACATCACTGTTTATGCAGGGTCTGCACGTTCTCCCCGTGTCTCTGTGGGTTTCCTCCCACAAGTCCCGAAAGACGTGCTGTTAGGTGCATTGGACATTCTTAATTCTTCCTCGGTTTACCCAAAGAGTCGCCGGAGTGTGGCGAAAGGGGCTTTTCACAGTAACTTCATTGCAGTGTTAATGTAAATCTACTTGTGACATTAATAAATGATTATTGTTATTATTAATATAACACTTGAGGTGCAAAGGTATAAACCTGTAAGTTGTAGCAAACTCATCAAAGGACCAAAATAAACTGGACATGTTGGAACAGGACATTCCATTTTAAATGAGCAGATCAGGCAGACAACGGAATCAAGACAAACAGGCCATGAGTCATGAAACAGCCCAATCTCATCAAGAGACTAGGGGCAGTTGAAATGCAAATTACTTATTGTCCTGGCCAGACGGAAGCACAATACCTTAATGAGATAACGAAGTTGGCTCCAGCGACCATTGTCAAGAGACCAGCAGAAACCAGAGACATTGCAAGCTTTTTGTAAGGGCACTGATTAAAATCAAATTACATTATGACACCTTGTGATTGGGGAACTTGATCACTTCCATTCTGCCAACAATCAGAAAGGCTTCCTTTGTCCTGGAACTCACCTGTGGGAGGGTCAGTGTTTGACCCATTCAGAGTTTTGCCCTTAAAAAGTAAAGTCTGAGGAACTGTGAGAAGAAAGGAACTCTACTAGCCTGAAAGAAACTCTACTCTCTTGCCTGACACATGCTTCAACTGGCTGAAAAGAGACCATGAGAACTGAAGGAGCAACAGGCGCAAGGACCAGTCGGCTTGGAAGAAGATCTAAAGAAATCTGTGTCATTGTTTTTTTTTAAACTATCCTGTCCCTGGAGCAGTGAGTATATTCCTCCAGCTCACAGAAAACTCCCAATTAGTATAGCTTGTTGAGGTTTGGGATGGGTGAGTGAATGTATCTGTGTTTCTGCTGTAAGAATTTTCGATGTGCCGTTTAGTCTCTTGTTTTACACATAGTATTTCATAATCGGTGTTTGTGTGTGTGGGTTAATCTGAGTTGCAGAAGACTTAATTTCTCTTGAATAAATCAATTATTTTAAAACTACCATTATTGTGGTTCTCACCTTCCTTTCACTGTCCGCTCTGGTCAAGTCACAATAATTGCCAGGACATAATCACATAGTCAAGGACCGAAAAAGGGAATCTGATCGCTTCGAACCCGCTCACTCAAGAGAGGCTACTGATCAGGGATAAACAGTGATCCCTCTTTCTCTCTCTCTTGGGAAGTTGCACTGGTGGGGCACTTCCGGGTGACATTTCACCATTACGGGAGAGACTCACACAGGGGTAGGTGGCAGTCAAGATAACTGTGTGGCATACGGACAACCTCACTGGTTAGGTATAAACAGTGAGACTTGCCCCCTCTCTCTTGCGAAGCTGTCCCAGTGCGACACTTCCAGGTCGTGGTTTTAACACCTGCCAGATGGAGAGAGACACCCACAGTTATCTGTGACACCCAATACCAGCCTGTTGTGCAGTAAAGGAAACCCTTTTTGTTACAATCCTTACCTGATTTGGCCTAGATGTGACTCCAGATTCACAGCAATGTGGTTGACTATTAAATGCCCTCAGGAATGGCCAATATTCTGGCCCAACCAGCGAGGCCCACATCACATGAACAAATAAAAAAAAACTGAAGGAGAGGAAGTAAAGAGAAAGGCAAGTAGCAACATGCAGAAGGTAATACCTCTGATAGAAATATTCCTCCAACTCACTCTGAGGAGCTGCAGGGGAGGTCTATGAATTTGTAATTCTAACTATACACCTGCAAAATTCTTCATAGCAAATTGCATGTATCATTTAAATGTGGAATTTTCAAAGAATTTTAAAGTTCCGATTAGTGAGTTAAACCTGTGATTTTATGGACATTTGCCAGTTCCTCCAAGAAGATATAGCACTTGCATGTGTACTGTTACTAAGCACTATTTACATTAAAATAAACAAAATATCATACCTGTAAAATAAGTTATCAATGTACTTTAACAGATGAACAGCTTACAAAGTCTAAACAAATAAACAATCAATATGAACAAAAGAGCATGAAGAGTTATAATTGTCAATTATGTACAAGTGTAACCGATGTACCTACAGCTTTCAAATACTTGATATTTGTAAGATAGTAATCAATCAGATAGGAAACCAACAAACGATTGGACAGTATGCACCAAGACTCAGGTCCAGGCTTTTGTGTAGTCAGGCCAAACATTTAAAAAAAAACTTTTCTGGGATTTTTGTCCTAATTCTTCTTTCTGGCCATTTTTGCAGGTGTGGAATCATGGTTTGCGTAGCGAGCCCACATGCAGCAGTCCTACTCTTTTTGACTCCATTGTGGGTGTGGGTCTTTCAGCCCACACCCCATAATTTTTGGAGCCAGGCCCATTTTGTTAATAAAGGTGGTTCATGGCACCTCAGAGGACCATGGGAAAACTCTAGCCCTGAGTCGGAATGAAAACAAAACAGTGATTCAACATTTCCTTTCAAAATTGTTGTCGCTCTGATCAGCTCATAAAACTGTAGATCTATCAGAAGCAGTGAAAATCCCAATGAGGCGACCTTCAGTCCCTTTCACACCGTTTAATATTGCATAAATAAATACACAGGAGAATGTGCAGACTCCGCACAGACAGTGATCCAAGCCGGGAATCGAACCTGGGTCCCTGGCACTGTGACGCTACAGTGCTAACCACTGTGCTACTGTATCACCAATTTAGCATGGCCAAACCATCTAATTAATAGAAGGAAACTGGATGGGTTATTTTAGAGACGTGGTCTTCAATCGGTTTGATTTTCCAATATTTGCTCAGGTGATCCACTGTAATTGGGCAAATCACCCAGAGAAAGCCATTGTAAATAGTCAAACAGGCCGAAATTTGGAGGTAATTAAATTCCCCCCACAACTGTAAAAACATGATACTCTGTCTAAATCCAATAAGTTGTGGCCACTGTTCTCAGGGTTATTGGAGTAAAAGAGATGCCCAGAAGGAAAGAAACAGTTCAGACCAGTATTGTTATTTATCCGTTTTTTACCTTTTGGGTGGGCGATGATCATTATCAGGCCCCTTCCCTTTATTGGGCCCTTCAGTAGTCTTCTTGCTGCCTCCCCCATCCACATCTTATCTCGGGTTTATAGAACAACAGCAGGATGACAGGAAAGTCATTCAGTTTCCCTCGGTCTGTCCATCTGCCATCAGTTAGTTGTGGCATGTCACACAAGGTGCAGAATCTTCAGTTCCAGCCAGCAGTGAGAATTGTGGCAGGTGGGGACACTTAATTTGGCTGGGAGCAAAAAATCTGGGGCGCGATTCTCCGCTGCCCACGACGGGTCGGAGAATAGCTGGAGGGCCTTCCCGACATTTTTCCCGACCTCCCGCTATTCTCCCCCCCCCCCCCCCCCCCCCCCCCCCCCCCCCCCCCAACGACACGAATCGCTGCTCACCGTTTTTTACGGCGAACAGCGATTCTCCCCTGGCCGATGGGCTGAGGGGCATGATGGACCGCGCATGCGTGGATTTGTCGCATATGCGTGATGACGTCATCCGCGCATGCGCGGTTTGGAGCCGTCCAATCCGCGCATGCGCGGCTGACGTCATCGTGCGCGTCAGCCGCCGTGACGCTTGGCGCGCGGGCTTAGCCCCGCCCAGGGGGGAGAATCTGGGCCGTAATTCTCCGCAAATGCGGAGAGTCGTAAAGGCTGCCGTGAAACTGGCCGTGTTTCACGGCAGCCTCCGCGCCCCCTCCCGGGACCCGATTCTCCCCCCCGGGCGGGGCTAGCAGCGCGGCCACGTGAAGAACGGCATCGTGGGCTTAGCAACCGTCGCTAAGCCCGCGCGCCAAGCGTCACGGTGGTTGACACGCACGATGACGTCAGCCGCGCATGCGCGGGTTGGACAGCTCCAACACGCGCATGCGCAGATGACGTCATCACGCATATGCGTCAAACCCGCACATGCGCGGGCCGTCATGCCCCTCAGCCGCCCGGCGGTGGAGTGACCCAGGTGGAGGAACAAAGAGTGCGCGGGTATCGGACCCGCTGCCCGTGACCGGTGCCCATCGATCGCGGGCCCATTCCAATCGGTGCCATGGTGGTCCGGGACGACACTTTGCGGCCGTTTTCACGAACAGTGAGAGCAGGTGTGTTTGCGTTCGTGAAAACGGCCGTAAAGGCCTGGGAACTCAGCCCATCGGCCAGGGGAGAATCGCTGTTCGCCGTAAAAAATGGCGAGCAGCGATTCGTGTCGTGGGGGAGGGGGGCGGGGGGAGAATAGCGGGAGGTCGGGAAAAATGTCGGGAAGGTCCTCCCGCTATTCTCCGACCCGTCATGGGCAGTGGAGTATCACGCCCCTGGCCCCGGGAGGGGGCGCGGAGGCTGCCGTGAAACACGGCCAGTTTCACGGCAGCCTTTACGACTCTCCGCATTTGCGGAGAATCGTGCCCCTGTTTCCCGACAGTGGGATAAACTGTTTGAATTTTATTCTCCCGACATTTGTGGTGGGCTAAAGACCGGTAGATCTACCTGATGAACAATGTTGGGAACCCCAGTTGCATGCATTAGCATCTCATGCATGCTCATTAAAAGGCCATCACACTGGAATTAGATTTGCCCATCAAAATTAAGTTCTACACGAGCAAGAATTAGGACAGTGTGTTTTTTTAAATTTAGAGTACCCAATTCATTTTTTCCAATTAAGGGGCAATTTTAGTGTGGCCAATCCATCTACCCTGCACATCTTTGGGTTGTGGGGATGAAACCCACGCAAACACGGGGAGAATGTTCAAACTCCACACGGACAGTGACCCAGAGCCGGAATCGAACCTGGGACCTCGGCGCTGTGAGGCTGCAGGGCTAACGCACTGCGCCACCGTGCTGCCCGCAGGACAGTGTGTTAATGATGTGCACTTGATGAGGTACAGTTGTTCCATGACTTTGACATCAGTAGAAGCTGCTTTCGCCTTCTTGAGTACCACAAATAACTTCACTCATATCAAGTCCTGGCAGCAAAAGCTATGGCAAGGCTGGGCACGGAAAGGAGGTGAAGGCTAGAAGGTGGGGGTGGGTGGTATGGTAGGGTGAAATAAAGACAGGACAAGTAAGGCAGGTTAAGCGAGGAAGGAGGTCGGGTGTCTGGGGGGTGCGGGCTCAGAGATTGTCTCAGTGGGCAGGGTCAGTGGCGACAAGCAGTGAGGTCCTGAGGGGTTAATTTAGGGTACAGGAAATAGGAGAAAACAGTCTCAGTCAGAGGGGGAGTAGGATGCGGTGGGCGGGGCAGGTCCAGAGTGAGGGGTGAGATGTTGGTAGGTGAAGACTTCATGGTGGTGGGAGGGGAGGGGGAGGTGAGACCGGTGGCTCGGAAAACAGGAGTGGGTAGGACCAGGGTGGACATGGGAATAATAATGGGTGTCAGCTCTGAGGGGGGGGGGGGGGGGGGGTAAAGGAAGGCATACGGAGGAGGATCATGAACTGGTCCAGGGCAATGGGAGGAAGTCCAAGGGTGATAGATGAAAGAGGAATGGTGATATTTGGTGGGTCAAGGGTGATGGAGGGACATTAGTGGGTGACAGGAGGAGGGTAGAACCGAGTTTGGAAGGTGAAACATTGCATTTTGGTCTGATCTTGACCATGCAATTAGTCAGTCAGTGGGCTCCCTCCAAGTGGGAGGCCGTGTTCAAGGTCAGCACAAGTGGCCAACTAAATGGACACCCAGAAAATTAGGCCACTGGATGTTCACCATGCTCACTTGTGTTCTCTTCTCGATGGTGAAACCCACACGGCAGCAGGTTTGTTCCCAACTCATGGGTCTCATAACATTGAGATCCAAGTAAGGTGATGAACTGCCGTCCATTCTGTACAATTTGCCATCTGCTGTAGTCAGATGCAGGGATGAAGAGAGGAATGTAGGTGTTTGCCTCTGCATCTAGTGGACTCCAAACCTACATACTTCCGGGTGAATAGTCATACCTGACAAGAGCTCATCAGCGGGCTTCTCTGACACCCCGCCAGGTCGGAGAATTCCTGGGGAGGGGGGTAGGGGGCGCGAATCCCACCCCGCCGCCCCCTGTTGAATTTTGTGGCGGTGGCTTTCGAGCGGGGGCGGGGTTCACGCCACGTCGGTCGGGGGCCGTTGGCAGCAGCCCCCCCCCCAGAAATTCTCCTGGCCCCGATGGGCTGAGCAACCATCCGGTTTTGGCCAGTCTCGCTGGCATGTGTTAGACATGGTCACACACGGAGGACCTGGCAGGTAAATCAGCTGGGGTGGACCTCGGGGGGGGGGGGCCCACGGTGGCTTGGCCCGCGATCGGGGCCCACTAATCTGCGGGCGGGCCTGTGCCATGGGGGCACTCCTTCCTTCCGCGCCGGCCCCTGTAGGTCTCCGCCATGGCCGGCATGGAGAAGACAACCCCCTGCGCATTCGCCAGAATACGATGGCCAGTCTGCGCATGTGCGGAACCACGCCGGCAGTTCTGCGCATGCGCGAGATCATGCCGGCCTTTCAGCGCATGCGCAAACTCGTGCAGTCCCTTCGGCGCCGGCTGGTGCGCCGCAAACCCCTCCGGCTTCCACCCAACCCCTGGAAGTGCGGAGAATTCTGCACTTTCAGGGACCGTTGACACCGCAGTGGTTCATACCGGTTTTCCCGCCAGCGAGGGGACTTACTCCCCGGAAAGGGAATCCCGCCTCATGTAGTTATTCTTTCTATGCTACCAAGGCAACAGTGTCAGAGGGACCCTGCTCACACATGGCTCACACCTTAGTCAGAGAGCAATAGAGTCATCAAGACAGAGGTCTTACAGCATAGTAAAGACCCTTCGGTCGCCACACTACCAGAAGGATATGGAGGCTTTGGAGAGGGTGCAGAGGAGGTTTACCAGGATGTTGCTTGGTTGGGAGGGTGTTAGCTATGTGGAGATGCTGAATTGGTGCGGACTGTGTTCATTAGGACGACAGAGGTTGAGGGGTGACCTGATAGGGCACAGTGGTTAGCACAGTTGCTTCGCAGCTCCAGGGTCCCGGGTTCGATTCCTGGCTTGGGTCACTGTCTGTCTGTTGGCGGAGTCTGCACGTTCTTCCCGTGCCTGCATGGGTTTCCTCCGGATGCTCCCGTTTCCTCCCACAGTCCAAAGATATGCAGGTTAGGGGGATAGACCATGCTAAATTGCCTCTTTGTGTCCAAACAAGAGGTTGGGTGGGGTTACGGGGCTGGGATGGAGGTGTTGGCTTGGGTGGGGTGCTCTTTTGAAGGACCAGTACAGACCAAATGGGCCGAATGGCCTCCTTCTGCACTGTAAATTCTATGCTTCTATGAACGAGGTCTACAAGATTATGAGGGGCATGGATAGAATGGATGGGCAGGCACTCCTTCCCAGAGTGGAGCGGTCAGTCACCAGGGGGCATAGGTTTAAGGTCCATGGGGTAAAGTTTAGAGGAGATGTGCGAGGCAGGGTTCATGGGGTAAAGTTTAGAGGAGATCTGCGAGGCAGGGTTTTTAAGCAGACGCTGGTGAGTGCCTGGATTGCATTGCCGGGGGAGGTTGTGGAAGTAGATACATTAACGGCGTTCAAAGGCATTTTGACAAACACATGGATAGGATGGGTATAGAGCAATATGGCACCAGGAAGTGCGGAGGGTTTTGACCAAGGTTGGTATCATGACCGGTACAGGTTTGAGGGCTGAAGAGTCTGTTCCTGTGCTGTATTGTTCTTTGTTCTTTATTCTTTGTTCGTTTGTGAATGGCTGTCTGCCTGCTGTTTAAATATGGCGGCAGGACCTCGTGAGGTAATGGTTGGGTGGGCGACCTGCTGCCTGCCCCTCCACGAGATTCGCCATGTTCCTCATGGCTGCATAATTAATCAGCTGAACAGTGGAAGGTCACACAAGTTCAGCCGCCGCCAGCAAGAATTAAACTGACTTCCCCGCCCACCACTGGAACTAGACTCCAGAATGGAAGGTTCCACCCCAGGAGTGAGTGGCTGAGATTCCTGCAGCATTAGGGGTTGGCTGATGAAGAGAAAGATGTGAAGTGTCATTCACAGGGATGAATCTGATTGGAGACTTTCCGGCCCAATTTCTACTTTCTCTGCTTCTTTGTATCAGAGTAGAATCCAAACCTAACATGCATGTTATCAGGATTTTCCAGTGACACAAGCGGGAATGATTGCAGCAGGGGACGGAAATTTGACGGACCCCCAATTTGACTTTGGGTGGGAATTCCCGGTCCCGCTATGGATAGGACCAGAAAACCCCAGCCTGCAACTCCAAATCATATATCATTGCCTTAGTAGCACAGTGGTTAGCACTGTTGCTTCACAGCGCCAGGGTCCCAGGTTTGATTTCCGGCTTGAGTAACTGTCTGCGGAGTCTGCACTTTCTCCCCGTGTCTGCTTTGGTTTCCTCCAGGTGCTCCAGTTTCCTCCCACAAGTCCCGAAAGATTCCCGTTAGGTGAATTGGACATTCTGAATTCTCCCTCGGTGTACCCGAACAGGTGCCGGAATGTGGCAACTAGGGGATTTTCACAGTAACTTCATTGCAGTGTTGATGTAAGCCTACTTGTGACAAGAAAGATTATCATTAGTCTGATTTCACAATTCCAATAATATGATTTTAAAATCAGACTAAATCAATGTTAGCCAGACAGTGATTCATCAAATACAGATTTATTTTATACATTTTCTTTGTTGGCAAGGACAAGTTAAGTCATCTTAAGAATGTTAATGGAAGCACAAGACCCATGACATATTTGCTGACCAAGCTGTTGTGCTTAATGGAGTAGAAGGCTTTGGATTCATCTGTATGATAAATTGGAGAATCACACACACTGAAAGTTACGTTTGGTCATTTGGTGAGCTTTGTGGAAAGATTTGAAGTATGACTTGTACAATGACATAGTGACCCCACTCCAGCATTTAATGAACTGTGTGATGCTGAACTGGTTGATTGCGATGAATGTTTAATAAATTGATGGATTGGGATGAATAATTAATGGTTCACTATTTGCAAAGCTGGAAATGAGCCCATTAGTGTCCTGTTGAAATATGTATTATGTGTATGGATAATAAGACTTTACATTTAATGAGCATTGCTCTATAATGCATAGATCAGTTTAGACTCCAAGAAAAATTAAGAGTAGTTTTGGCATATAAAAATCTAAGTGTGTAAACAGACTATTCATAAATGAAATAGCACTTATTAATATGTATCCTTAACTATAGCATTCATGTTTGCATCATTAGTCTCATAAGATTCTAATGATGATGATAATATAAATTACTGCGTATTTTAAATGCATTAATTTCTCCTTCTTCCTTTAATTGTCCTTAGGTTGGACTCTTTAGTCAAGAAGGAAAGCTGGAGACATGAATCTGAGTGTCTACCAGTGCTGCTCTTCAGCAGAAAACAGATTGTGCAAGAGCTGCCCTGTGCAATTTTAACTGCCTTTATATGCTGTAGCAACCAAGGTCAGAAGTAGCCAAGTAGAAAACTGTGGGCTTGAGTTTGTGCCTAGTGCTCTGCACGTTAAAATGCAGATTGATGTATCGTTACCTAATTAGAAAGTGTATCACAAAATTCAGCGCAAGTCTTAAAAATATTTTCAGTAAACTAATCATATTAACAAGTCATTAAAAGTTCATCTTACATTTATTTTTAAATTACTAATAGATTTCAATGAAATTAATCAAACAACTGAGCCTACCAACTCCAAAAAAACGGGATATAACCTTCATGTGAACCGACAAAACTGTATCAGCACAAGATTCATTGGCTCAACATAATATATTTGGCTTTGCTATGAGCATGTGCAAATTCACATTCTGCAAGATGCTTTTCTTTAGAAAATTATACTTCATTTACTTTATCACTTTGCCTTCTGGGTTCCAATATGTTGTTTGGAGGTGGAAAATTTAACCTTTGATGGCATGTAAATTGGCTGCACAAGCTGTTAATTTCTGGCACTTGGCCATTTATAAAAGTTATGGACCGAACCAGGTCGATAACTGATGTATTTAAATGTCAAACAAGGACTTGCTACTGCAGGAAGAGTTATCCATTAATATCTTTCCGCCCCCAGATTTATTTTGTGTTTTCTGCGGCTGACCTACAGGTGCCTCGGGGCGAGTGTTAGATAAACCAAGAGCCAGATTCAAACAGGGCCATAGTGAAAAATATTGGGAGCGGAACTAGTGATGTTAAAAAGGCTTTGTGCCTTAATGCGAGGAGCATTCGCAATAAAGTGGATGAACTGTTCTGCCTGGCGGTCACCCATTCCCTTCATGCCTGTGGAGTCTGAGCCTGTGGTGTTACGACCTCTCTATACATGCTGTCCAACAACACTGTCCACTTTGTGGATGCTCCACAGTGTCCTCAGCTGCCACTCCAGCTTCGAAACCCAGGCTTCGCAACTGGAAAATGTTCTCGGCCTCCCACATGTAGCAAGAAGAGCAAACCAAGCTTTGAGATCTTCTGCCACAATGTAACCCTTTAAATTCAACCTTTAGAAGATGCTTAATATCAGATTATATCTCATTCTCTAGGGAACTTCTTTCCTTTTCCTTATAACTACCAATTATAGCCCTTACAGATTATGAACCAGAAAACAGATTTTGAAGCCATAAAAGTGAAGTTGTAAAAACTTAATGACCTTACCCACCACTTACCAATCAGCTCTCTCTCTGTAGCCTCCCAGTTCCACCTAACTCTCTGTTTCCACCCAACTCCAAAAGCACTCTCACTCAGCCAACCAGCAATTACAGGTGCTGACAAGGCAGCACTTAAAGGGCTCTGCTTTTCGAAGTTTCAAATTTCAATGCTCTGGAACTGGTTTGAACCAGTTGCACAATTAACCTGCTAAAGTTGAGTGCAACTCAGCTGACTCCTGTTTCAGGAATGCAACTAACTAAAGTGCAGCTTTTAATTCCCAATTTAAAAACGCATTTAGCTAACCCTGAAAGCAAGTTTAATTACTATTTGCCTCCTTATAACTCACCACTTGAACTTGTTTCCACCTAACTCCAAAAGCACTCTCACTCAGCCAACCAGCACTCACAGTGCTCGCAAGAGCAATCACCTAAATTTAAAGATGATAGACTCATCCTTTGTGCTTTGTGAGGAGTGTCATCGACATCCCTTTCTGATTTTACAGAGCTTCTATTTGCTGTTCTAGCAACTCAGGCTTGGTGGAGTCTAGAGGCACATCGGGCGCGATTCTCCGCTCCCCACACCGGGTGGGAGAATCGCAGGAGGGGCGCTCTGGCACCCCCCGTGATTCTCCCACCCCCCCTTAAATGGCGTGTCACGTTTTGCGACACGCCGCTCGGAGAATCGCCGCTCGCCGTTTTTCACGGCGACCGGCGATTCTCCGCCCCGGATGGGCTGAGTGGCCTGACGACCCCGACCGTTTCACGCCGGCGTCAACCACACCTGGTCGCTGCCGGCGTGAACAGCGCGTGACAGGTAAGTGTGGGGCCTGTGGAGGGCGGGGAGAAGATCAAGCACGACGGGCGGGCTCGTCAGATGTCTGGCCTGCGATCGGTGCCCACCGATCGTCGGGCCGGCGTCTCTAACAGACGCACTCTTTCCCTTCCGCCGGCCCGCAAGATCAAGCCGCCACGTCTTGCGGGGCAGCGGAGGGGAAGACAGCAACCACGCATACGCGGGTTGGAGCCGGCCAACTTGCGCATGCGCGGCTGGTGTCATTTAGGTGCCGCTGGCTGCGTTATTCTCGGCACGCCGCTTTGACGCAAGCGTCAAGGCCCGGCGGCCAAGTTTCTCGCAACGCCACTCGTAGCCCCCGGGGAGGGGGGGGGGGGGGTGGAGGAGAATAGGGGGCGAGGAACGGCTTCCGACGCCTGAGTGAAACACTCCGGGTTTCACTCTGGCGTCGTCCGTTGTGGAGAATCGCGCCCCTCATCTGACTCAGACTCAGCAGATTTCTGGCCTCCAGAAATATTGAGTCCTGGCATCTTAGGATGTTCCTGCCTCCACAGGTTGTGACTCTGAGAGAGTGATGTGCTCAACAGCTTCCCTAGAATTAAATTCCACCAAGGTGTGTGTCTCTAGGTTCCACCAAGGTGTGTGTCTCTATGTTGATGGAGGTTGTGGGTGGGCGTTGTGACAAGGAACAAAGTGACAAAGAACAAAGAACAAAGAAAACTACAGCACAGGAACAGGCCCTTCGGCCCTCCAAGCCCATGCCGACCATGCTGCCCGACTAAACTACAATCTTCTACACTTCCTCGGTTCGTATTCCTCTATTCCCATCCTATTCATGTATTTGTCAAGATGCCCCTTAAATGTCACTATCGTCCCTGCTTCCACCACCTCCTCCGGCAGCGAGTTCCAGGCACCCACTGCCCTCTGTGTAAAACACCTGCCTCATAGGTGCCTATTTGCCTCAAAACCTTGCCCCTCGCACCTTAAACCTATGCCCCCTAGTAATTGACCCCTCTACCCTGGGGAAAAGCCTCTGACGATCCACTCTGTCTATGACCCTCATACTTTTGTAGACCTCTATCAGGTCGCCCCTCAACCTCCGTTGTTCCAGTGAGAACAAACCGAGTTTGTTCAACCGCTCCTCATAGCTAAAGCCTTCCATACCAGGCAACATCCTGGTAAATCTCTTCTGCACTCTCTCTAAAGCCTCCACATCCTTCTGGTAATGTGGCGACCAGAATTGAACACTATACTCCAAGTGTGGCCGAACTAAGGTTCTATACAGTTGCAACATGACTTTCCAATTCTTACACTCAGTGGCCCAGGAATGAAGGCAAGCATGCCATATGCCTTCTTGACTACCTTCTCCATCTGTGCTGCCCCTTTCAGTGACCTGTGGACCTGTACACCTAGATCTCTCTGACTTTCAATAATTTTTAGGGTTCTACCATTCACTGTAGTTTCCCTAACTGCATTAGACCTTCCAAAATGCATTACTTCACATTTGTCCGGATTAAACTCCATCTGCCATCTCTCCGCCCAAGTCTCCAAACGATCTAAATCCTGCTGTATCCTCTGACAGTCCTTATCGCTATCGCAATTCCACCAACCTTTGTGTCATCTGCAAACTTACTAATCAGACCAGTTACATTTTCCTCCAAATCATTTATATATACTACGAACAGCAAAGATCCCAGCACTGATCCCTGCGGAACACCACTAGTCACAGCACTCCAATTAGAAAAGCACCCTTCCATTGCTACTCTCTGCCTTCTATGACCTAACCAGTTCTGTATCCACCTTGCCAGCTCATCCCTGATCCCGTGTGACTTCACCTTTTGTACCAGTCTACCATGAGGGACCTTGTCAAAGGCCTTACTGAAGTCCATATAGACAACATCCACTGCCCTACCTGTATCAATCATCTTTGTGACCTCTTCGAAAAACTCCATCAAGTTAGTGAGACACGACCTCCCCTTCACAAAACCATGCTGCCTCTCACTAATACATCCATTTGCTTCCAAATGGGAGTAGATCCTGTCTCGAAGAATTCTCTCCAGTAATTTATCTACCACTGACGTAAGGCTCACCGGCCTGTAGTTCCCTGGATTATCCTTGCTTCCCTTCTTAAACACAGGAACAACATTGGCTATTCTCCAGTCCTCTGGGACATCACCTGAAGACGGTGAGAATCCAAAGATTTCTGTCAAGGCCTCAGCAATTTCCTCTCTAGCCTCCTTCAGTATTCTGGGGTAGATCCCATCAGGCCCTGGAGACTTATCTACCTTAATATTTTTCAAGACGCCCAACACCTTGTCTTTTTCGATCTCAATGTGACCCAAGCTATCTACACACCCTTCTCCAGACTCAACATTCCTTCTCTTTGGTGAATACTGATGCAAAGTATTCATTTAATACCTCGCCCATTTCCTCTGGCTCCACACATAGATTCCCTTGCCTATCCTTCATTGGGCCAACCCTTTCCCTGGCTACCCTCTTGCTTTTTATGTACGTGTAAAAAGCCTTGGGATTTTCCTTAACCCTATTTGCCAATGACTTTTTGTGACCCCTTCTAGCCCTCCTGACTCCTTGCTTAAGTTCCTTCCTACTTTCCTTATATTCCACACAGGCTTCGTCTGTTCCCAGCCTTGTAGCCCTGACAAATGCCTCCTTTTTCTTTTTGACGAGGCCTACAATATTTCTCGCTATCCAAGGTTCCTGAAATTTGCCGTATTTATCTCTCTTCCTCACAGGAACATGCCGGTCCTGAATTCCTTTCAACTGACACTTGAAAGCCTCCCACATGTCAGATGTTGATTTACCCTCAAACATCCGCCCCCAATCTAGGTTCTTCAGTTCCCGCCTAATATTGTTATAATTAGCCTTCCCCCAATTTAGCACATTCACCCGAGAACCACTCTATAGAGTCCCCTGTACTATAGAGTCCCCTATGACTATTGCTCTTCTGCGCTTTGACCCTCCCTGCTGAACATCAGAGCCAGCCGTGGTGCCACTGCTCTGGCTGCTGCTGTTTTCCCCTGATAGGCTATCCCCCCAAAAGTATCCAAAGGGGTACACCTGTTTGAGAGGGGGACAACCACAGGGGATTCCTGCACTGACTGCCTGCCCCTTCTGGTGGTCACCCATTTCTCTGCCTGCACCTTGGGTGTGACCACATTTATATAAATGCTATCTATGATGCTTTCCGCCACCTGCATGCTCCTAAGTGCAGTCAACTGCTGCTCCAACCGAACCATGCGGCCTGTGAGGAGCTCTAGTTGGTGCACTTTCTGCAGATGAAGCCATCCGGGACGCTGGAAGCCTCCCGGACCTGCCACATCTCACAGTCAGAGCACTGCACCCCTCTAATCGACATTACGTCAATTAATTAGTAAATTAAAAGTTAAAAAAAAAGTTACTGTTAACTATATGTTTTCTAGCACTAGATTTCTACTATAAACGTGAAAGCTGAATACAGTACTCTCCGATCTCTGGCTCAGATACCCCTCTAAATTATAATTAAGTAATTATGTTTAATTAGTTTAACAATGTTTAATTTTCAAATTTAGTGAAGCTTCCCAACCAACCAATCAGGTCACAGCTTTACTGTGATGTCACTTCGGTTTTGCCCCCCACCCACACAATTTGAAAAGGTAATAAAAACAAATAAAAATCAGTTACCTTCTCAGGTTCTCAGATGCTCTCTGGTTCTCTCCCTGCAAATTAAAAGTTACAGGCCAGAAGAAAGAGAGAGAACAAAACAGTAGGAAAAAAGCACCTTCTCCCACTCTGCACCGAATTACCTCACTGCACCAAATTACCAAGTTCCAAATTCCCACTCTGGCTGTGTCTCCTCGACTTGCGCAAAGTGACAATCCTCTACTTTATGGTATGTGAATTCATGGTATGCGCTGCTGTTGGGGTTGAATCGAGGACCATTTTTATCTATTCATTCATGAGACGTTGGTACTGTTAGCTGGGTTATCATTTATTGCCCCTCTTTAACTGCCCTTGAGGGGGCAGTTAAGAGTCAACCACATTGCTGTGGGTCTGGAGTCACGTGTACATACGCCAGACTAGGTAAGGACAGCAGGTTTAGTGAACCACATGGGTTTTACAACAATTGGCAATGATTTCATGGTCATCATTAGACTATTAATTTCGGATTTTAAAAAAAATCTGTTTATTTGAGCTTTTCAAGTTTTACACAACTTTGCACAAAACAAGCAAAATAAAAAAGACAGCTACAGGTGTCAATGTACAACAGGTACAGCCAAGAACAAGAGCCATTACAGTGTTAGGAACAACCAAACCGGATGAATCAGGGACAGATCTCCAGCAAGCTCTTCCCACAAATAAATGACTCATCTGCACCCAAAATGGATACAAACATCAGTTTAGACCTACCTCCCACCCATAACTTAAAAACAGATTGACAGAAGAAGAAGACTATCAACACAAGGAATGGATTGGGCCAAAAAACCTTCAGAAATTGATCCCTGTTTGTCAGAGCCACCAAGGCCAACCTTACAACATCACCACCACAGGGCCTCCAGATCATTAATATTTAGAAGGATATAGGTAGCACTGTTAAGCAAATCCAAAGAAAAATTAAGAAGAAGGAAAGCACAAGCTGTTGGAACTAACCACAATTTAATGACAAAGCCAAGAATGGCTAACCAATCACTACGTGACCCACCTAACTCTCAGTGGGAATCAGTCTGATTTTCCTGCTTGCGGGAGCACTTAGTCACCGATCGGGAGAATTGCTTCCTATACATCTCATTGCTGGGATCTTGCTGTGTATTAATTGACTATTCTGTTTCCCACATAATGACTGCGATTATCTCAAAAGTACTTCATTGGTTATAATTATTCTGAGTTCAAGAAAGGCACTCTATAATGTAAGCTAGTTCTTATTTGGATCCAAATTAGAACAATAAATTATGGGCGAGATCTTTTGACTGTTCACACTGGTGAGGCCTTCTGGTCTCATCGATGGCGTACCCCCGCCCCGGGTTTTCTGGCAGCATGGGGTGGATTCAGTGGGAAATCCCATTGGAAGTGGTGGGATAGAAGATCCCGTCACCGGCCAACGGTGTGTCATCTCCTGCCACTGAGAGACAGACAGCGAGGAGGCCAGAGAGCCTTGCCCTATATTGATACCAGAAAGTAAATATTCACTTCTTATCCTCCTACCAATTTGATTGCATGCGCATTATGCATTTATTCATTATATTAAAATTACGCATTAAAAGTTGAAACTCTGAAATGGGTAGATTGATCACTTCATGTTATCAATATCTTTTTCCTTTAAGGTAAATTTTTAGCAGTAATAAACCCGCCTTTAGTGCAATATAGGTCAAGGGCAATGCTTAAATGAATTAAACACTGCAGCAAAATGGCTGAATCATAGATTATTTCAGAAAGTAGAAAAGATAAAAGCATATGACATGGTAGAATGATTATTTAATTACTTTTCTTCAAAGGCATTTGACTTTCTTTAAACTCTGACATGATTTGTTTCTTTGCTTACAGACAGCAATCGTGTAATGCCAATAAACTTAAACAATGGAGTGCGCAAGTGTAATTTCTGCTGAGTTTATATATAACTAGTGTGTACTTCATGCATAAATGCATGGCAAGAGTGATATTTTAGCAGTGATATACCACTGATTAAAAACATTTGACTTCAAGCCTATTGGTACTTTTGTCACCAACTCTGCAGAAGGTGCAGCAATTCAATTAAAGGGAACAGATTATGACCTTATGCAATAGTTTAAAACCAGTAAGCGTGAATTGGCAGCCTTTTGTACATCTGCTCTGATTTTTATTTCCGTTCATTTAAGACGAGAACCAAGGTTACATCTAATAAGCTAACATGAAGTTACACTTCTCTTCCCAAATACAAGTGGAGATGAAGTAGGCCATTCTTCCCTGAAAGACTGTGCATATAAGATTAATCAAGATTTACAAGACTGTGATTGATGGATGTTCGTTCAGTAACTGCATCAAGGGATAAAAAGTTAAGCGTTGGATCAACCCTAATGTGACAAAATGGTTGAACAGGTGTGAGGGCCTAATTCTCTGCTCCTGTTCCCATATTCCTGTGTTACTACATTTCACCCAGACTGCCGAACAGCGCACAGAATTGCTGTTTAAATAATTCCAGTTTTTATCTTTAATTTCCTAGCTGGGAAACCATTCCTGCTACTGTTTACTGTTATAACTATGAGGGTTACATTTATGGATTTTGCAGCCCCTCCCGCTGCTGGATCCCGTCGAAAGTCAATGGACTTTTGGTTGGGTTGTCGAATCTCCCACAGTAGGTCCAACCATAGCACAGCCGGAAATCCTGGTCTGTGTCTTTAAATTAGGGTAAAATGAAGATGGTCATGTGACACGTTCTGAAGCTGGCCTGATAACTGGCCTGGGTGAGTGGCTTTTAAAGATGAAAGAAAGGGCTTAGATAGTTTCACTGGAAAACGTTTTAATGTGTTCACACTCAGAGACAATGGCTGCAGCATTTGTTATTAGACTATTAGTCCACAAAGTCACAGGAAGGTTTTGAGAATATCAAGTTGTTATGCTTTATATTATCTGTTTACTACCAAGATAAAAGAGAATTGGGGTTACAAGGATAGGAAATCAGCGTTCTCTTTACAAGATTCAAGTGATTCACTTTGCCAGAGTGGTGGGCTTTGAGAGTGGTTTCTAAGAAAAACTCACAAAGGTGGGCATTGCTGGAGTTCAGGAAGATGAGGGTAGTGCAGTACTGAGGAAGGTACCAAGGTCACAAGAGTGGACCTGCAGGAATGAAGGTGGTTTGAAGTGTGTCTACTGCAATGTGAGGACCATCAGGAATAAGGTTGGTGAGCTTGAAGCATAGATTGGTACTTGGGACTACGATGTTGTGGCCATTACGGAGACGTGGATAGAACAGGGTCAGGAATGGTTGTTGGAGGTTCCGGGGTTTAGATGTTTTAGTAAGATTAGGGAAGGTGGTAAAAGAGATGGAGGAGTAGCATTGTTCATCAAGGATAGTATAATGACTGCAGAAAGGCAGTTTGAGGAGGATCTGTCCACTGAGGTAGTGTGGGCTGAAGTTAGAAATAGGAAAGGAGTGGTCACTTTATTAGGAGTTTTCTATAGGCCCCCAAACAGTAACAGAGATGTGGAGGAAAAGATTGCAATGCAGATTTTGGATCGGTGCGGTAGTCACAGGGTAGTTGTCATGGGTGACTTTAACTTTCTAAATATTGATTGGAACCACTATAATTCGAATAGTTTGGAATGGGGATGTTTTTATCCAGTGTATGCAGGAGGTTTTCCTCACACAATATGTGGATAGACCGACAAGAGGCGGGGCCACATTGGATTTGGTACTGGGTAATGAACCGGGCCAAGTGTTAGATTTAGTTGTGGGAGAGCACTTTGGAGATAGTGACCACAATTCGGTGACTTTCACTATAGCAATGGAGAGGGATAGGAACATATGGCAGGGCAAGGTTTATAACTGGGGGGAAGGTAATTACGATGCAATTAGGCTAGAATTGGGAGCATAAGATGGAAACAGGAACTGTCAGGAATAGGCACAATTGAGATGTGGAGCTTGTTCAAGGAGCAAATACTGTGAGGAAATGGTCAAGTGAGGGAACCATGGTTTACAAAAGAGGTTGAATGCCTTGTCAAGAGGAAGAAGGGGGCTTATGTAAGGATGAGAAAACAAGGTTCAGTTTGGGCACTTGAGGGATACAAGGTAGCTAGGAAGGAGTTCAAGAAAGGACTTAGATTAGCTAGGAGGGGGCATGAGAAGTCCTTGGTGGGTAGGATCAAAGAAAATCCCAAGGCGTTTTACACTTATGTGAGGAATAAAAGAATGACCAAGGTGAAGTTAGGGCCGGTCAAGGACAGTAGTGGGAACATGTGCATGGAGTCAGAAGAGATAGGAGAGGCTCTAAATGAATACTTTTCTTCAGTGTTCACAAAGGAGAGGGGCCATGTTGTTGAGGAGGACAGTCCGATACAGGCTGGTAGGCTGGGGGAGGTAGATTTTCGGAAGGAACATGTGTTAGAAATTTGGAGAATCTTGAGGATAGATAAGTCCCCTGGGCCTGATGGGATATATCCTAGGATTCTTTAGGAGGTGAGGGATGAGATTGCAGAGCCTTTGGCATTGATCTTTATGTCCTCACTGCCTACAGGAATAGCACCAGAAGACTGGAGAGAGGCGGCTGTTGTCGCCTTGTTCAAGAAAGGGAATAGGTATAACCCTGGGAATTATAGGCCGGTTAGTCTCACTTCGGTCATAGGTAAATTATTGGAAAGGGTCCTGAGGGATACGATTTATGATCATTTGGAAAGAGATAGCTTAATCCAGGTTAGTCAGCACGGATTGTGAGGGGTAAGTCTTGCCTCACAAGTTTGATTGTATTCTTTGAGGAAGTAACTAAGTACATAGATGAAGGTAGAGCAGTTGATGTTGTATACATGGATTTTAGTAAGGCGTTTGATAAGGTGCCCCATGGTCGGCTCATGCAGGAAGTAAGGAGACATGGCATAGAGGGAAATTTGGCCGATTGGATCAGTAACTGGCTATCACATAGAAGACAGAGGGTGGTGGTAGATGGTAAATTTTCATCCTGGAGTCCAGTCACCAGCGGTGAAGATATAGGAGGGATGTCAGAGGTAGGTTCTTTACTCAGAGTGGTTGGGGCGTGGAACACACTCCCAGCTATGGTAATGGAGTCAGACACTTCAGGAACTTTCAAGCGGTTATTGGATAGGCATATGGAGTGCACTGAATGATTGGGTGTAGGTTGATTTGATCTTAGTTTCAGATTAGCTCGGCACAACATCATGGGCCGAAGGGCCTGTACAGTTCTATGTTCTATGTAAGGAGCTAAAACAAGGCCAGAAGATTCATCTAGTTTGCACTGGAGGAAGGACTTTCACAAACTCTCTCACCACAAAGTTACCAAATGAGAAAGGATGGAACAGTAGTAAACCCTTGGGAACTACAAATAGCTTTGGACTGATGCCAGGAGAACTGAATATCTACTTCGGGGACAGTATACATTACCTGTGAAGTTGATTTTTCGGTTTTGCTAAAAGTAAAATGATAATTTTCAATTCTGGATTTTAAAGTATAAATTGCCTACAAAAATAGTGTTTAATGATTAGTGCTTTTGGTCTGGCTCTTACTGTAAAAGTCTTAAAATGTGAAATCTTGTTATGTCATCCTTTAAGATACCAGTTAGAAATGTACATTTCTTTCTTTAAAGCTAGCTCTCCAGGGATTGTAACATTACACTTTTCAAACATGAATCATCAACGTGGAAAACTAAGTTTTCACTATATTCTCTGAAATGATAGTGTTCCACATTCTTTTCTGCGAAAAATGAATATGTTACGTAATTCTTACAATCTTCAGCACTTTTAAAAAAATAAATTTAGTGTGCCCAATTCATTTTTTTCCAATTAAGGGGCAATTTAGTGTGGCCAATCCACCTACCCTGCACATCTTTGGGTTGTGGGGGCGAAACCCACGCAAACATGGGGAGAATGTGCAAACTCCACACGGACAGTGACCCAGAGCCGGGATCGAACCTGGGACCTCGGCACCGGGAGACTGCAGGGCTAACCCACTGTGCCACTGTGCTGCCCTTTCAGCACTTTTTAATTGCGAAGATTTGGAGTTTATCCAGCTGTTTGATCTTAAATTTATTTTTAAAAAAGTGCTGAAGATTGTAAGAATTACGTAACATATTCATTTTTGCAGAAAAGAAAGTGATTCCAGCACTTTTTCCAAACCTTCCTCCAGGTCCAGAATCTCTGCAAAACATTTCAGATGTGACACCTTGGTAACACTCACTTTACCTGCAGGAAAACAATTCTACTGCATCATTTACTGACAGGTGATGATTGTTGTCATTTGTGTTGGTCCAAAAAGATGTACTTTTTCTCAAAGCAATGTTTGTGTCTAATGGTCCTGTTTAGTATATTGCTCTATTTCTAAAAACAGAACAGACCTTTTGAATTTTAACACTTTCTTTCCTGTACAATGAACCAGTATGTTAAAAGTGAATTAATTTTGACTTCCGATGACAGCCATGGAGTGAGTGGTCGCACATTTGGTGGCTCCTGCTGGAGGTAGAATTGTTTGATCCTTTTCACCCTATATAGGGAGAATGTTGAATTGGGTGGACTTGGTGTGGCACAGTTGGTTAAAGGGGGATGGTGGAGGACATTTTGGGGACGCTTCGAGGTCACGCGAAGTGGATTTTGACAAAGATCCTGGACCTGGACATGCATCGGCTGATTATGGGGATGGTATTTTAATACGGTGCTGGACCTAGGTTGGATTGGTCGTGTCCTAGGTCCCTGAAGGTGTTAGCCATGGCAAAGGAGTTATTCGAGTTTATGGAACGCATGGGAGAGACAGAGCCATGTCGGTTTGAGAGGCCGAGGGGGAAGGGACTTTCATACTTCACGCACGCCCATCGTGTGTACTCCTGGATTGATTTCTTTGTCCTGGACAAGACGCTGTTGTCGGGGTGGTTGGATCGAAGTATTTGGCGATCATGGTGTCTGACCATATGCCACATTGGGTGGGTTTGCGGGTGGCGAAAGGGACTCCCCAACAGCTGCATGAGAGGTTGGATGCAGGGTTATTGGCGGATAAGGAGGTTTGGAATAAGATAGGGGTGGCAAAATAAGACGGTTGAGGTCTCCGCCTTCTTGTTGTGGGAGGCGCTGAAGGCGGTGGTAAGTGGGGCAGTTTATCTCCATCTGGACACACAAAAAAGAGCAAGTGGGCTGAGAGGTTGAGGTTGGTGGAAGCCATTCTGGGCGTTGACTGGAGGTACTCGCTGGTCCCTGAGGAGGCGCTGTTAAAGCAGAGATGGAGGTTGGACTTGTGTCCACGGAGAAGGTGGTGGGGCAACTGCGCAGGGCCATGGGGACAGTATATGAATATGGGGTGAAAGCCAACAGGATGCTTGCGTGTCAGCCAAGGAAGCAGGCGGGGCAAGGGAGATTGGGTGGATGAAAGAAGACGAGGGTAGGTGGTAATGGAGTTAGAGAAGATGGATGGGGTGTTTGAGGTTTTTTTTACCTGAAATTGTACAGCTTGGGGCCTCCGGTGGGAACTGAGGGCATCAGGCAATTTTTGGATAGCCTGGAGTTTCCGAGAGTGACGGAGGCGAAGGTGCAGGGACTGGGGGCCCCGATTGAGTTGAGAGATATAATAGATTGCGTGGGGTCGATGCAGACAGGGAAGGTCCCGGGTCCAAAAATGTTCCCAGCCGAATTCCACAAGAAGTTTGGGTAGGACCTGGGGCCCCTATTAGTTGAAATGTATAACAAGTCAATGGACAGGGGAGAGCTCCCCCCTACACTGCCTCAAACCTCAATATCTCTCATTTTAAAGAAAGAGAAGGACCCAGTGCCATGTGGGTCGTACTGCCCGATTTTGTTGTTGAATGTAGATGCAAAGCTGTTGGCGATGATCCTGATGACGTGGATAGAGGATTGTGCGGCAGGAGTGATAGGTGAGGACCAGACAGGATTTGTGAAGGGGCGGCAGCTGTGGATAAGTGTCCAGAGTTTACAAATGTAATTATGATGCCCTCGGAGGGTCGTGAAGTTGAAGTGGTCATGGCGATGGACGCAGAAAAAACCTTCAATCGTGTTGAGTGGGTGTATTTATTCGAGGTGCTGGGGCGGTTTGGGTTTGGGCAGGGATTTGTGGACTGGGTTCAGCTGCTGTATAGGTATAGTGTTTGGACTAACAAGGGTCAGCTCGGAATATTTTGGGTTGCATCGGTGGGGGGCGAGGCAGTGGTGTCTGCTCTCCCCGCTGCTCTTTGCCCTAGCGATTGAGCCGCTGGCAATGGTGCTAAGGGTCTTTAGAGGGTGCAGGGGTATTGAATGGGGGGGGGGGGGGGGGTGTGTGGAGCATCGAGTTTCTTAGTACGCGGATGATCTCCTGCTGTATATTTCAGACCCAATCGGGAGCTTTGACAGGATCATGGGATTTGGGGTGCAAGCTCAACATAGGGAATAGTGAGATATTCCTGATTAATACCCAAGGACAGGGGTGTAATTTGGGGAGACTGGTGGTTTTCGATACCTTGAGATAGAAGTGGCGCGGCCTGAGCCCAACTGCATTAGCTAAATCTGGTGCGATTGGTGGAGAGAATGAAGATGGACTTAAAAAGATGGGATGTGCTGCCATTGTCGTTGGCTGGTCGAGTCCAGATGGTAAAGATGACAGTGTTGCCGAAGGTTTTGTTTGTGTTTCAAAACTATTATTGGGCAGCAAATATTTCAATGGATAGGGAATGGGCGGTGGAGGAGCAGTCGTTGGGGCAGATGGAGGCGGCCTCATATAAAGGGACCAGTTTGAGGGCACTATTGCCACCACCCCTTCAGTTCTGACCGGCCAGATACTTCACGAGTCGGGTGTTGGTATCAGCGTTGAGGGTGTGGACCAGTGCCGGCAGCATTTTAGAATGGAAGGTGTGTCCCTGTGGGTGCCAATTTGCAAAAATCATAGGTTTTACCTGGTGGCGTTGGATGCAAGGTTCTGGGGGTGGTGCCAGATGGGGATAGAATATTTTAGGGACGTGTTTGTTGGAGGGAAGTTTACGGACTTGGAGGAGCTGGAGAGGAATGGGTTCAGGTATCTGCAGCTTAGGGACTTCATGAGGAAGGAGGTGCCTTTGTTTCTGGCACTGCCACCCCTGATGCTGTAGGGCAAACTTTTGTCTGAAGTAGAAATAGGAAAGGGCAAGGTCTCGGCCATCAGGGAGCTGTTGAAGAGAGAGAGAGCCCTGGTGGAGTAGGTTAGGCAGAAGTAGGAGGCTTTGGAGGCTGGAGTGTCGAATGAGGCTTTGCAGAAGGTTAATGTGCCTTGGCGTGTGCAAGACTAAGTCTCATCCATTTCAAAGTGGTATACAGGGCCCACAAGATGGTGTCCAGGATAAGTCGGTTCTTTCCATGGGTGGAGGATAGGTGTGGGCAGTGCACGGGGAGGCCAGTGAACCATATCCGCTTGTATTGGGCACGCCCGAGCTTACGGGGGTTTTGGACATGATTTGCAGATACAATGTCGAAGATTTTGGGGTAACGGTAGTTCTGAGTCCAGAGGTGGCAATATTTGGAGTGTCAGAGGATCCAAGAGCGCAGGTGAGAAGAGTGGCTGATGTGTTGCCTTTTGTCTCCCTGATAGCCCGGAAACAAAACTTGTTGTGCTGGTGGGACTTAGAACGCCTGAGTTCTAGGATACAGGGGAGCGATTTTGCACAGTTCCTACATTTAGAGAACATAGAACATAGAACAGTACAGCACAGAACAGGCCCTTCGGCCCTCGATGTTGTGCCGAACAATGATCACCCTACTCAAGCCCACGCTATACCCGTAACCCAACAACCCCCGCCCCCTCCCAACCTTACTTTTAAGGACACTACGGGCAATTTAGCATGGCCAATCCACCTAACCCGCACAACTTTGGACTGTGGGAGGAAACCGGAGCACCCGGAGGAAACCCACGCACACACGGGGAGGACGTGCAGACTCCGCACAGACAGTGACCCAGCCAGGAACTGAACCTGGGACCCTGGAGCTGTGAAGCATTTATGCTAACCACCATGCTACCGTGCTGCCCTAGTTCACCATCAGGAGTGCAGAGGAGGGATTCACCTCAAGGTGGAAGCTGTTCATCGACTACTTTAAGGATTATTGAGTTGTCAGCGGGGGCTGGGAGACTGTGGAGGGTTATTTTATTTGGGATGGGAGTCTGGGTTAAAAGTTGAAAAAGGGGACTTCCGGTTGCGGCTATGACTAGCTAAGCCGCACATTTGGAAGCTCCTGCGACAAAGGTGTTTTTGGGCCAATTGGAGGGCCCCAACGGTGCTGAAAAAACGAATCCCGGTGGGGGAAGGTCCCCTGAGGAGACTAGACCGATTTTATGGTCGGTACCCGGAGTGGAGCGGCAAGAAAAACGGCAGCAGCTCCCCAAAAAAAGCGGGGGAAGAAAATCAAAATGGCGGCCGGCGGCGCATCGGAGGAGTGGAAGAAATGAGCGGAGGAGCAGCAGGCCGCTCTCCTCCGTTTTTTCACGGAGATGAAAGTGGAGCTCTTAGAGTCCATGAACGCGACGGCCACCAGGTTGGTGGGAGCCCAGGCGATCCAAGAGGCGTCGATTAAAGATCTGCAGCAGGAGATGACCGCGAGGGAGGAGGAGGCCACAGTCATCGGGGCAAAGGTGGAGGTGCACGAGGCACTCCATATGAAGTGGCAGAGCCGCTTCGAGGAGCTGGACACTCGGATGAGGAGGAAAAATTTGAGGATCCTGGGCCTGGAAGAAGGCCTGGAGGGGTCGGATCTCCCGGGATATGTGGCGGAGATGTTGAGCTCCCTGATGGGGGAAGGGGCCGGTCCGGCGCCCCTGGAATTGGAAGAGGCATACCGGGTCATGGCCAGGAGGCCTAGGGCAAACGAGCCCCGAGGGCGGTGCTGGTGCGGTTCCAGCGGCTAAGTGATCGAGAGAAAGTCCTGAGGTGGGCAAAAAGGGAGAAAAGCAGCAAGTGGCAGAACTCGACGGTAAGGGTGTACCAGGACTGGAGTGCGGAGGTGGCAAAGCGGCGGGCCCGGTACAACCGGACAAAGGCGGTGCTACACGCGAAAAAGATCAAATTTGGAATGCTGCAACCGGCGCGCTTGTGGGTCACCTACAAGGACCAACATCATTATTTCGAGTCCCCAGAGGAGGCCTGGACCTTTGTACAAGAGGAAAAGTTGGACACGAACTAAAACCTGGGAGCACCGGCGGTCGTAGCCGCCTGGGGACTCTTGATTGAGCAAGTGGCCCTTTTCTTTTTCAGGCCAGGTCGGAACTGGGTAACAGTTTCGTGGATTGTTTGGGGTGTTTTTTCTCGAACGGTTGACTTTTCTGAATATCTTGAAGGTTTCGAGTTGTTGGGTGTTTCTGTATATTTGTACTGTTGAAATCTCTAGTGTGGGTCGTTGGCTTCTTATGGGGTGTTTTTTCCCGTTTCCAATTTCCCTTAGTTATTTACCCCTCTTACCCTTCTTCTTTGGGTGCTTGGGGGGGGTTTTTTGTTCTTTTTTTTCTTTTCGGGTTATGGTTATCTGCGGTTATTTATACTGTTTGATGGAGGGTGATGGTTGGGCACACTGTTAGTTGATAGCTGTTAATTATTTTGTTATTTAAGTATGTAGTTAAGTATTTATGTATTTAGTTGCCATTGGGTATTTATATCGTTAAGTTGGGGAGACGGGACGGGGGGGAGCGGGTTGATTATGCGGGTCTTTCTCTGGGGTGTTAAGGGGATCTTTCACGGGCGCAGATGGGGTGAACCGGGAGGAGTCGGAATGTGGCAGGAGCAGCCGGGTCAGCGGAGACCAGCTGACTCTCGGGAGTATGGTGTTGGGTACATCGCGGCTAGGAGGGGTCCTAGCCGGGGGGGGGGGGGGGGAAGGGGGGGGGGCTGGGGGGGGGGGGGGGAAGGGGGGGGGGAAGGGGGGGGGGTGGGGGGGACACCGGGTTGCTGCTGGAAAGACCAGGGACGAGAAGGGAGAGCCGGGGGGGTGGGGGGGGGGGGGGGGGGGGCATCGCTATGGGAAGCGGGTCAGAAAAGGAGGGATGACCCGGGGCGAGCAAGGGACAAGACATGGCTAATTGACAGGGAGTAGGGACGGGTCGCTCTGCGATCCGATTGATCACGTGGAACGTAAGGGGGCTGAATGGGCCGGTCAAAAGATCAAGGGTCTTCTCACACCTGAAGGGTCTGAAGGCTGATGTAGCAATGCTGCAGGAGACTCATTTGAGGGTAGCAGATCAGGTCCGCCTGAGAAGGGGGTGGGTGGGACAGGTGTTCCACTCAGGCTTGGATATCAAGAACCGGGGGGGGTGGCGATTTTGGTGGGAAAGAGGGTGTCGTTTGTGGAGGCAGAGGTGGTGGCAGACAAGGAGGGCAGGTACGTGATGGTGAGGGGTAGGTTGCAGGGAGAGAATGTGGTACTGGTAAATGTGTATGCCCCGAACTGGGACGACGCGGGTTTTATGAGGCGCCTGCTGGGCCTCATCCCGGGACTGGAGGCAGGGGGCCTGATCATGGGAGGGGACTTTAATACGGTGTTAGACCCTGGGCTGGATAGATCGAGTTCCAGGACGAATAGGAGGCCGGCAGCGGCAGAGGTGTTAAGGGGGTTCATGGAGCAGATGGGAGGGGTAGACCCATGGAGATTTGGTAGGCCTAGGGCGAGGGAGTATTCTTTTTTCTCCCACGTCCACAGAGTGTACTCTAGGATCGATTTTTTCGTATTGAGCAGGGGGCTGATACCGAGAGTGCAGGACACGGAGTACTCGGCCATTGCGATATCGGACCATGCACCACATTGGGTGGACGTGGACATGGGGGAGGCGCGGGATCAACGCCCGTTGTGGCGCCTGGATGTAGGGCTGTTGGCGGACGAAGAGGTGTGCAGAAGGGTGAGAACGGGCATTGAGAACTATCTGGGTACGAATGACACAGGTGAGGTGCAGGTGGGGACGGTCTGGGAGGCCTTGAAAGCAGTGATTAGAGGAGAGCTGATCTCCATAAGGGCACACAGAGAGAGGAAGGAGAGGCAGGAAAGGGAGAGGCTGATGGGGGAGCTCCTAGAAGTAGATAGGAAATATGCGGCGGCACCAGAGGAGGGGCTATTAAGGGAGCGGCGTAGCTTGCAGGCCAGGTTCGACCTACTGACCACTAGGAAGGCGGAAATGCAGTGGAGAAGGGCGCAGGGTGCGGCGTATGAGTACGGGGAAAAGGCGAGCAGGATGCTGGCACACCAGCTTCGTAAGCGAGATGCAGCCAGAGAGATTGGGGGAGTGAGAGAGAGGGGTGGGGGCGTAGTGCAGAAGGGGCAAGAGGTGAATAGGGTCTTTAGGGACTTCTATAGGGAATTGTATAGGTCTGAACCGCCGAAGAGGAGAGGGGGAATGAAGAACTTTCTCGACAAATTGGGGTTCCCAAAGGTACAGGAGGAGCTGGTAGAAGGGTTGGGGGCGCCGATAGAGCTGCAGGAGCTAATTAAAGGGATAGGCCAGATGCAGGCGGGGAAGGCGCCGGGGCCGGATGGGTTCCCGGTGGAGTTTTACAGGAAATTTGTGGACTTGGTGGGTCCAGTGCTGGTGCGAGCCTTTAATGAGGCGCGCGAGGGGGGGGTTCTGCCCCTAACAATGTCGCAGGCCCTGATCTCCTTGATTTTGAAGCGGGACAAGGACCCGGTCCAGTGCGGGTCCTACAGGCCCATCTCCCTCCTGAATGTTGACGCCAAGCTGTTAGCAAAGGTCCTGGCAACCAGGATAGAGGACTGTGTGCCAGGGGTAGTCCATGAAGACCAGACGGGGTTCGTAAAGGGACGTCAACTTAACACAAATGTCCGGAGATTGTTAAATGTGATTATGATGCCAGCAGTGGAAGGGGAGGCGGAGATAGTGGTAGCGCTGGACGTGGAGAAGGCATTTGACAGGGTGGAGTGGGAATACTTGTGGGAGACGTTGGAAAGGTTTGGGTTTGGGGAGGTATTTATCAAGTGGGTAAAACTGCTCTATTCAGCTCCGATGGCAAGTGTGGTAACAAACGGGAGGAGGTCAGAATATTTTGGGCTCCATCGAGGTACTAGGCAGGGATGTCCCCTATCTCCCTTACTCTTTGCATTAGCGATTGAGCCGTTGGCGATGGCACTGAGGGGTTCAGGGGGGTGGAGAGGACTGACAAGGGGAGGGGAGGAACATCGGGTCTCGCTCTATGCGGATGATTTGTTGTTGTATGTGGCAGACCCGGAGGGGGGAATGCCGGAGGTAATGGGGATACTAGCGGAGTTCGGGGACTTTTCGGGGTATAAATTAAATTTGGGGAAAAGTGAGGTCTTTGTAATACACCCGGGAGACCAAGGGGAGGGAATTGGGAGGCTCCCCTTCAAAAGAGCAGTTAAAAGTTTTAGGTACTTGGGGGTGCAGGTGGCAAAGAACTGGGGGACCCTCCACAGGTTGAACTTTTCCAGACTGGTGGAACAGATGGAGGAGGAGTTTAAGAGGTGGGACATGGTGCCGCTGTCGCTGGCAGGGAGGGTGCAGTCAGTTAAAATGACGGTCCTCCCGAGGTTCTTGTTTTTGTTCCAGTGTCTGCCCATCTTCCTCCCCAGGGCCTTTTTCAAGAAGGTAACGAGTAGTATCATGGGGTATGTGTGGGCACATGGCACCCCGAGAGTTAGAAGGGTCTTTTTGGAGCGGAGTAGGGATAGTGGAGGGCTGGCGTTACCCAACCTTTCAGGATATTACTGGGCGGCAAATACATCGATGGTACGAAAGTGGATGATGGAAGGGGAGGGGGCAGCCTGGAAGCGCATGGAGAGGGCGTCCTGCGGCAACATAAGCTTAGGGGCACTGGTAACGGCACCATGGCCGCTCCCTCCCACGAGGTATACCACGAGCCCGGTGGTGGCGGCCACCCTCAAGATCTGGGGGCAGTGGAGGCGACACAGGGGGGAAGTGGGAGGTCTGATAGGGGCACCACTAAGAGGGAACCACAGATTTGCGCCGGGAAATACAGGAGGGGGATTCCAGAGCTGGCAGAGGGCGGGTATTAGACAACTGAGGGACTTGTTTATAGAGGGGAGGTTTGCGAGCTTGGGAGAGCTGGAGGAGAAATTTGGGCTCCCCCCGGGGAACACGTTTAGGTACCTCCAAGTGAAGGCATTTGCCAGACGACAGGTAGAGGGGTTCCCCGCGCTTCCCGACAGGGGGGCGAGTGATAGGGTGCTATCAGGGGTCTGGGTCGGGGAGGGGAAGATCTCGGACATCTATAAGATTATGCAGGAGGTGGAGGAGGTACCAGTAGTGGAGCTGAAAGATAAGTGGGAGTTAGAGCTGGGGGAACAGATAGAGGACGGGACATGGGCAGACGCCCTGGAGAGGGTCAACTTGTCGTCGTCATGTGCGAGACTAAGTCTCATTCAATTTAAGGTACTGCATAGAGCCCACATGACGGGGACAAGGATGAGTCGGTTTTTCGGGGGGGAAGACAGGTGTATTAGATGTTCGGGAAGCCCTGCGAATCATGCACATATGTTTTGGGCATGTCCGGCACTGGAGGAGTTCTGGAAGGGGGTGGCAGGGACGGTGTCGAGAGTGGTGGGGTCCAGGGTCAAGCCAGGATGGGGACTTGCGATCTTCGGGGTTGGGGAGGAACCGGGGGTACAGGAGGCGAGGGAGGCTGGAATATTAGCCTTTGCGTCCTTGGTGGCTCGGAGGAGGATCTTGATTCAGTGGAGGGACGAAAGGCCTCCGAGTGTTAACACCTGGCTAAACGACATGGCAAACTTCATCCAATTGGAAAGGATCAAATTCGCCCTGAGAGGGTCGGTGCAGGGGTTTTTCAGGCGATGGCAACCCTTCCTAGACCTCTTGGATCAGAGATAGAAACTGAGGCCGTGACAGCAGCAACCCGGGAGGGGAGGGGAGGGCGGGAGGGAGGGGGGGGAGGGGGGGGGGGGGAGGGGGGACAAAGACGAAGGAAGTACGGTAGCGGTGGTGGCACGGGCAAGGCCTGCCCGAGGACGCCGCTAGAAATGATAAGTTGGTCTGACTGTCGGTTCGCCGGCGGGGGGGGGGGGGGGGGGGACGCGCGAGTAGGGGGGGGGGGACTTTTTTTTCTTTTTTTTTTTTTTTGTTAAGTAGGGGGGTTTGACTTTGTTTTGTTATAATTTAAATGTAAATGTAGGGGGGGTTAAAATGTTTGTATTTTGAAAAATTTCTTCAATAAAAATTATTTTAAAAAAAAAAGTTGAAAAAGGGGGGCAGGTGCCGGGGTGGCAGTGGGTTGAGTGGGGCGGAGCAGGGGGGGGCGAGATTTTTTTGGGGGGGGGGGGTGTAAGGTGGCTATGGCTATTTGCTGCGGATGTTTCTTGTTTTTCTTCTTTGTTATGTACATATTTGAAAGTGGCTCCAATAAAATATTGTTAAAAGAAAAGTGAATTAATTTTATTAAGATGTTGAAAGGATTTGCGGTGCAGCACAATATTCAGTTCTCGTGTGCTGTAAGCTTGTTTGTGTTGGCTGCAGATGTAATCTCCTATTAAGGAGCACTCATCAATCGTGAACTTGCCTTTGGATGGTTTTGAATACTGTATAATTGCTTATTTGTACACAATATGACAGGAAAAATCAATATATGATATTGCATAATCATAAATATATGATTAGCGTGGTACATACTTGTGCAGCCTTTGAACGTATCTACTTCTTCCTCAAACATAATGACTTGTTTCTGAGTCATACGGTTTACACTCTTTTTTTCTATTTGTGTTCTCAGTTCTGTGTGAGTTTTGCCCTTAACATGACAGCAGCAAGTGATGCAATTTTCCCCATGGGAATTTTTTCCTGTAGTTCATTCTGTTTCCCATCATGACATGTGTAATGTAATTTGTACTGCGGCTGTCTCCAATTCTACATTACTGCCAATGTTTTTCTATGTCTGTGAAATGCACAACTGTCTTAATGATTTTACAACATTTATGCTGGTGAATTGGCCGGTTGGTTGCTTAAGACCATTAGAGGATCATTACTGAAGGCGTTTCAAAGTTGCTGTTTTATTTTTTTTGCCCTCCAAACACAGTCACATTCTTCAGAGATTTACAATTTGAAACTTGTGCTTCTGAGGTTGTGTTCACTGTATGTAAGCGACGGTAAAATGTGGCCATTGTCCTTGCTTAGTGAGAAAAGAGAAAATGATGTCCCCTTGTGATTGCTCTGGATATATGTGAAATATTTTAATTGACAAGGTGCCACATCAAAGGTACTACACGGAGCTCATGGTGTGGGGGTAACATTAGCATGGATAAAAGGCTTCTTAGCTAACAGGAATTACCAAGGTACAGTGAAAAGTATTATTCTGCGTACAGACCTGACAGATCACTCCCTACATATGGAACCACAGAGTAGGGATAAATGCGTCTTTATGAGTTGGTAAGATGTAACTAGTGTAGTGTCATCGCGATCAGAGCTGGGGCCTCGACTGTTTGCAATCTATATCAATAAATTGTATGAAGGTGCTGAAAGTATGGCAGTTAAATTTTTCAATGACACCAAGATAGGTTAGGAGGGTAAGTTGTCAAGAGGAGGTAAAGAGTCTACATAGATCGGTAAAATGTGAACTTGCCCACTTTGGCAGGATGAATAGAAAAGGAGTATACTACTTAAATAGAGTGGAATTGGAGAACTCAGTGGTACAGTGGGATTTGGGTGACTTCACACATCAATCACAAAAAGGTTAGTATGCAGGTACAGAAAGTGATTAGGAAGGCAAATGGAATGCAGGGGGAATGAAATATAAAATAAGTGAAGCTTCACTGTGTCTGTACAGGGCCTTGGTGAGACCACAGCTAGAATACGTGTGCAGTTTGGACTCCTTGGGCTAGATTCTCCGATTTTGATACCAAGTCCTGACGCTGGTGTGGGAAAGGTGGCGTTTACGACCAAATAAATGGCCACCGATCCTCCGCCTGGTGGGGTGCGAGCAGGCACACAGCATAAAGCCCCCGGCTCTAGCTGCGGATACGGCTGGAGAATTTACGGGTCCGTTGCCGCCCATGTGCATGGCATCGGCCTGCAGCGGACCCAGCCTGCCAAATAGTAACTCCCTTTGGCCAGGCTCGTCAGTCTCAGACCACCCCCATCAGTGCCCCCAGCCCCTGCCAAAGCGCCCCCCCCGCCCCCGCCCGCAGATCGGCTCTCCCCCGACTGTGGTGGTGCTGGACTTAGACCGCAGCCTCCATGCCGAGTTCCCGAAAAATAAATACCACACGTGACCGACGCCATCAGGAACTTGGCCCATCAGGGGCAGAGCATCGGGTGGGAGGGCCTCGGGTAACGTCCGGAGGCCGCCCTGACGGCGTACGGCATACTCCTTGAGTGCATGTTTTGGAGGGGGCGGAGCATTGCAAAAGCAAAAGCGGCGCCACCCCTGATTTCGGCGCAAACGTGGATTCTCCGGCCGATCGCCAAACGTGAATTCGGCATCGGAGACCTTTATTTGAAAATGATATAATTGCTTTTCGAAGCAGTTCAGAGAAGGTTTACTTGACTGATTCCTGGGATGAAGAACTCATGCTATGAAGAAAGGCTGCACAATTTGGACCTTTACCCGTTGGAGTTTACAAGAATGAGTGGTGATCTTATTGAAACTCATAAGATCCTGAGTGGACTTAGACCCATAGAACCATAGGATTCGTTCAGTGCAGACAGAGGCTATTCGGCCCATCGCGTCTGCACCAAACCGCTGAAAGGGCACCCTACCTAGAACATAGAACATAGAACGATACAGCGCAGTACAGGCCCTTCGGCCCTCGATGTTGCACCGACATGGAAAAAAAAACTAAAGGCCATCTAACCTACACTATGCCCTTATCATCCATATGCTTATCCAATAAATTTTTAAATGCCCTCAATGTTGGCGAGTTCACTACTGTTGCAGGTAGGGCATTCCACGGCCTCACCACTCTGCGTAAAAAACCCACCTCTGACCTCTGTCCTATATCTATTACACCTATACACCTATACCTAGGCCCGCTCCCGAGGGTGTGGGTGTGCTGCCGGCGAAGTGGAGGATCCCACAGGTGGAGAATCCCGCAGTAGAGCTCTCCCTTCCAAAATGGTGATCAGGAGAATGTTTTTCTCTCAGATTTACCAGGGTGTTGCCTGATATGGAGGATATTAGCTATGAGGTTGTTAGTTTGTGGAAGCCTTTTCCTCAGAAAACAGTGGAGGCTGTGCCATTGAATTTATTCAGGCGGAGTTATATAGATTTTGCCAGACAAGGGAGTCAATGATATGAACAAAGAGCAAAGAAAAGTACAGCACAGGAACAGGCCCTTCAGCCCTGATCATGATGCCTGTCTAAACTAAAACTGCCTGCAGTTCCGGGGTCCGTATCCCTCTATTCCCATCCTATTGATGTATTCGTCAAGATGCCTCTTAAACGTCGCTATCATATCTGCTTCCACCACCTCCCCGGCAGCGCGTTCCAGGCACCCACCACCCTCTTGAGTAAAAAACTTGCCTCGCACATCTCCTCTAAACTTTACCCCTCGCACCTTCAACCTATGTCCCCGAGTAATTGACTTTTCCAATCTGGGAAAAAGCTTCTGACTCTGTGCATGCCACTCAATTTTGTAAACCTCTGTCAGGTCGTCCCTCAACCTCTGTCATTCCACTGAAACCAATCCCAGTTTATCCAACTTCTCCTCATAGCTAATACCCTCCATTTCAGGCAACATCCTGGTAAACCTCTTCGATAACCTTCTGTATACTCCCCAAAGCATCCACATCCTTCTGACAGTGTGGTGACCAGAATTGTACGCAATATGGGTGGAGTGCCAGGCAGGAGTTGAGACCAAAATCAAATGAGCCATGATCTTATTGAATGGCAGAACAGGCTTAAAAGGCCGATTGGCTGACTCCTGCTCCTAAGTCCAATGTTCCACTCTACATTAGACAACATCATTATTCCTCTTAAATATTGTATTTGACGGCTTGGACCTATATTAATTGGAATTTAGAAGGATGAGATGTAACCTTATTGAAAAATACAAGGTCCACAAGGGAGTTGTCAGGGTTGATATGGACATTCCCCTTCAGTGAGAAGCTAGAGCTAGCTCCCACAGTTTAAAAAAAAGACTTCTCCATTTAAGGCCGAGGTGAGGGGTTTTGTTTTGTCTCTCAGAAGGCTGTTAGTCTGTGTAATGGTCTTCTTCTTCAAAGAGCAGTGGAGGAAGAGTCCTTGAATGTTTTTAAGGCTGAGTTTGATAGATCTTTGATTGACAAGGGAGACAAATGCAGGAAAATCGGATTGAGACACCATCAGAGCAGCCATGGTTTTCTTGGGTGACGGAGTAGGCTTGAGGGACAAACAGCCTACTCCTGTTCCTAATTCGTATGTATGTTCATATTCCAGTTGAATTGGCATGAGGCATCAAATTATTGAAAAGAGGTTAGCCCTTAGTGAACCATCCTGACAAGTTTAGAAGGAATTGGAGAGCTGTGGATTATGTTCGACATTTAGCTGCTGTTGTATAAAGAGTCAAAGGTTCTGCTCCTTTTCTCAAACACCTTTATTTTGCTTCAACAGACTGCACAAAACTCTAACACCAAATCACCTGACACAAAGGCCACCTGAAGCCTTTTACATATCAGTGTCAATTATTAGATACTTAGCATAAATGAGACAACTAATTGGAATGCCTCTTAATCCATTACTTAACAGATTGAGCTGACAGTTACTTTTATTGGTCGTATTAGGCTGTTTCCTCCAGTCCTCCAACCCCATGTTTCTCGATGGCGGGAAGCGAGGTCTCAATGGATTTCCATTGAAGACACCCATGCCACCAGGAAGCCCGCAGGCAGGAATCTGCTGTCGGCGGAACCAGAAAATCCAGCCTCCAGCAAACAACTGGGGAATTGCGTCCATTGTTTATAGTGTGTCCTTCAAGCAGATAGCACAGTTCTACATTTGCCTTTTTGCTTACCTGAACCTTGTGAGGATAGTTTCTTGTGGTTATTGCCAAGTAGGTACAATCATGGGCTGGATTCTCCAAAAATGGGGCTATGCCACCATGTCTTGTCAAGAGAGATTCACTTACCTACAGATGGCTAGGAGGGCCCCGAGTACTTTTGGCACCTCTGGCTGTGGATACGGCCCCCGCACTTCATGTTGGGATTCTGCTCATGCGCACGGTGGTGGCCTGCAGCGGCCGCACCATGTGCCATGGCAGATTCAGACCGCGGACCAACATCGACAATTTAGCCCCCCCCCCCGATATAGCGCGCGCCCGCAGGTCTGCGCCACCCAATTGCCGCCCCAGCCGTGCATGAGGCCCCCCCGGTGCTCGATCGCCCCGGCCCCCACCAGGGTGTCTGCGGACTGAGTCCGCAGCCGCCACCTGAGGTTCCCGACCGGCAATACGTGGTTAGAACCATGCCGTCGGGAGCTCGGCCCATTTTGCCTGGAGAATCGCGGAATCCCGCGTAAACATTTATTCTCCACCCCCGCGCCAAAGATCCCAATGCGTGAGACCATGAGAGACCCACACCGTAGGGAACTCAGCCGGCCGGAGCAGGAGCATCAAGGTTGCTTTGGAGGGAATGGAGCATCAAGATTTTGGCATTGCTGACGGGAGGATCCAGCCCTATGTTCTCCTGCTGGAGTTGAATTGAATGTGATTTGCTCTCCCACATAGGGAAATTCAGTATCCCTCGCCATGCAAATTTATGCATGGCGAGGAATTTGAGGTGTTCCTGAGGGAATCCCGTTATTGGGCCACCATTTTGATCGGGCGGTCCGATAGCAAAGTACCACGGCTGCACCTCTCCCTCCACAATGCAAATCAGCCCCCCAAAGCCCACCCCTATATATCGCAAAGCAGCCCCCACCCCCGGCGTTTCTTGGTGACCCCTTCTCTCAAATATGGGGGTGACCTGACCCAGCCCCCTCTCCGAGACCCCCTAAATAGGGAGACCCCTCCCTCTGAGAAACCGCCTGAATAGGGAGAGTCCCCCAGGGACCCACTAAATAGAGAGACACCCAGAGACCGCTAACTAAAGGAACCGCCCCAAGTGACCCCTGAATGAAAGGAAATCCCTACAGGAATCCCTTACCTAAAGAACTACCCCTCTGACAGATAATCAGAAGGACACCCTACAGAGAACCCCCAAAGGGGCACCCTAGCTAACCCCCCACAGACCTCCACACCCCCCCCCCCCCACCCCCCTCCCCACCACTCACAAAAGATCCCTGTCTGGAAGCTAGACAGCACTCAGACAGGGGCAGTGAAAGAAAATGCAGTTGTAACATTTACCTGGAAGCACCACATGTTCATTAACAGCTGTGACATGTTTAAACCCCTCAGATCCATTAGTTACAAGCCATTCATTCATTTCTGGTAGTGGACTGTGACTGACAGCATCGACAAAACATCTGTGAACATTGCTTCAACATCTTCATGGGTAAGTCTAAGTGCTAAAACCATAATGTTTGCAAACATCAACCACATCAAAGAGTTAATTTCCAGCTCAGCACTTTAAAATCACTCAAGCATGAAGGGGCATGTTTCTGCACTTCGGGAGCTCCCATCTAGCCCAGAACATGAGGAGATAAAGGAAGATTTATTGAAATGAACTGGGGTAGCAGATTTTTGCTTACAACCACCAGAAGGAGCTAAAACCATACTTGCATTGCTATCCTTTAATCCATCCACTAGTTCTCAAGGTTATGCTAGTTATCAGCTTTATTACTATGCTATTTTGGCTATGGAAGTTATTTTATGATAATATTAATCATATAGAATATTACTCCACTTAAATTTCAAAAGTATTTCTTGTTGCTATTCTTATGATAAGGAAAGTACTCAGTGTCCTGACCAATACTTATCTCTCAACTCATATCATTGGTTGATTGTGTTTTACATTGCTGTTTGTGGGAGCTTCTCTGTTCAAACTAGCTGCTGCATTTCCCACACAACAACAGTGACTACACTTTTTAAGTAGTTCACTTGCTTTAAAACACTCTGAAATGTCCAGAGGCCATGAGACACAATTTTGTCTTATTTATGATTAGTGTATCTAACACTATATTGTTACAGTACAAGGTGCTAGATAGATCAGCTTTCTTTAGAAACAAGTGGGGCTCACTTATGGCCAAAATCAAAAGTGTTGCTTTATATGCTAAACTAATAGAGCTAATAGTTGAGTTTAAAAAAGAGAACATTGAAGTGTTGTGTACATGCTGCAATTTTTACTGCTACCAAACAGAATGGAGCCATTGATTCCTGGAGTTGCTGGAAAAACAAGTGATAGTTTCATATTTTGCATGTTTCCCACTGAGCTACTTTAAAAGCTATCAAATTAAATTAATCTCAAAGGCTTCTTCTAGAGTGACGATGATACAAATTAATATTCACGTTGGGCAATGTTTCAATTCATGTTTCTCAGCACTGTGATCATAATTTAATAGATTCTGCATGTGACCAGATCAAAAGATCAGATTCTTCTCACAGATTAATCTTTTACTTGTCATTATGTATACTTATAACTGTACAGTTTAATTTTACCTTTGAAATTTAGAGCAGGCAATAATACGGCTAATAGGACAAGCCTTACATGCTTTATATATTCATTTTAGGTATTTTAGTTTAGGTGTTCATCAAAATTTAAAGGAGAGTTTTTATAAAGAAACCATGTTGCATTTTGTAAGTGTTTTCTCAATGTAGTCATATTGAACTCGCTCCATGCTCCAGTTCCTTCAAGACCAACAAGCAACATATTTTTCTTGTATAAAATGGAGATATTAATTCTATAAAATTCCACTTTGTTGCAAACACAAATCAGGTTTAATTTGGCTTTAAGCAGATACAACATGGTAAAATATTTGCACTTCTCTTTCCAGTTCTTCATCTTCACCTAGCTAATTTATGTGACAATATTGTTTGACACAGCTTAAAATGAAAAACTACATTCAGGTTTGAGGCCCTTCACACAAATGAAATCCACTTTGACAACCTCTCCATGTATACACTTGCCTTGTGTTGATAAAACATTAAGGTCTTGACCTTCATTTACTGTCATGCATTTCTATTATGGAGATGTTTTGCAGAGGTTATAAATTTCTGAAATCCTCAAAGAGGGTAATGTAACCTTGACATTTTACTCCAAGAAATTGGTAAACCAAATATCAGTCATGTTTTCCGCATAATTCTCTTGTCACCTGAAAGATTTAACTAACATTTATTGGTCCCCAACTTTTAGCATGCTTTTTGCTGAACTGCCACCTTACTTCCCATTGTGAAAGTCACACAAATTGCAGCATTCAAATTTACAAAACTACATCTTTATTATGTAAAACTAATGTGTATACATTACACACATACATTCAACCATATCTTGCTAATTAAATTATCTCAACAGCATTATGCTATGGGACACCATTATCCCAACATAATATAATTTCCCCAGTGTGATGAATGTAGGAATTTCAGACGCATTCATTGTATTATTGGTATTTGGTGCAGTAGTGGTTAGAAGCCTGGGGTAGTGTTTGTGTGTGACTGCTGTAGTCATGTTTTAAAAGAATCTTGGTTTGAAAAGTTGGGAGCCAGGGGTGCAATTAAGGGTGCTGTTGTAAAAAGCTTGGTAATGGAATTTTGTTTTGATTAAGGGGATTCCCTGTGGAGTTAATGAGATTTCAGCTTGGTAAGATGATGTAATTGCTAGATGGAGCTAAGGCATCAGTTATTGAGAAAGCAGTGCAGTTATCATCTAATGAAGCTGTGTGAAGAAGTGAAGTGGTTTTGCTCTCACTGGCCATTGTCCCATTCAGATCCCAACTCATTAATGGGAAAAATAGGATACTCCTGTTTATCGAGGGTGATTCAATCAAGACCCATTATCCTCTGAAACACCCTTGTCAGACCAGCCATCAGCTCTTTGTGGAGTCTGATAGCTTCTTTTGTCTGTCCTTTGACCTGTTGCAAAGTTGATCACCTGTATCTGGAAGTTTGTAACATATTCATAGCATGGTCTTGTTCTTTTGTATAGACGTGAGTGGGTAATCACAAAGTCCACATAGCATTAATGAGCTTGTATTGACTTGAGTGCTCTTGTAGATGGCCAGTATTGATTCCAGCCAGGGCCTCATGTGATAGTTTGTGTCCTGGCTTATTCTCAGCCTGTTATCAGTACCATAGTGGTGTAGTGTTATTGTCACTGGACTAGTAATCCAGAGACCCAGTATAACGCTCGAGGGACCCAGGTTTGAATCCCACCATGGCACATGGTGAAATTTGAATTCAATAAAAAGAAATCTGGATTTAGAAGTATAATGATGACCATGAAACCATTGCCGATTTTTGTAAAATCCATCTGGTTCATTAATGTCCTACATGACTCCAGACACACACAGTAATGCGGTTAACTCTTATCTGCCACCTTCTGAAATGGCCGAGCAAGCCACTCAGTTCAAGGGCAATTAGACTTGGACAATAAATGCTGGCCCAGCCAACGATGCTGGCATTGCGAGAACACATTTTTAAAAATCTCTTAAAGCAAATATTCCTGCGTGGTATTGGTAATTAAAGTGGATTGAGAACTGAGATGATTTGTTTTCTTGTTGTTTAAATGGGTATAAAGATAGTAATCATGGATATTGTATTCACTGTAGTCAGTTGTATTGTTTAAGGGGTAATTGTAAGATATTTTCTGGTACAATGTTAAAGATGGGGCAGCACGGTAGCACAGTGGTTCGCACAGTTACTTCACAGCTCCATGGTCCCAGGTTTGATTCCCAGCTTGGGTCACTGTCTGTGTGGAATCTGCATGTTCTCCCCATGGCTGCATGGGTTTCCTTTGGGTTATCCAGTTTCATCCCACACTCCAAAGGTGTGCAGGTTAGGTGGATTGGCCATGCTAAATTGCCCTTAGTGTCCGATAAAGTTAAGTGGGGTTGCTGGGTTACGGGGATGGGGTGGAGGCATGGGTTGAGTACGGTGCAGACTCGAAGGGCCAAGTGGCCTCCTTGTGCACTGTAGATTCTATGATATGTTAATTCTGTGTTAGTAATAAAGTTTGTTTAAATATATCATATCCCTGTTTCTTCGTGAAATCACTCCTGGAGTAAAGTAGCCTTTCCTCACAGTCTTACAAAATTAATAAAATATTGAGGTTTCTGTCCAGTATCCTAGCCACTGTTGCGGGTCTTGGCTGGGATTGTAATAAAAGCACAAGCTCGACTGCATTTTATATGAAAACATTTGCATTAACATGGCCAATTTTAAAATCTCCTGCTTATATCGTTGAGCACCAGTTACTCGAAGGTGGTTTGGACAAACTATGGAATATTATTGTTTCCTGTTGTTGGGCAGAACTTTCTCTGGTCATTTAATGTGGTCATTAAATCAGACTGCCCGCCTTATTTTAACTTTGATTAATATGTGCTCTTCTGCTATTGGTGAATTGTTAGGAAATGTATATTAGTGCATAGTTCAACATGACAGAACCATATTATGCAATATTGTTCACTAAATATGGAGCAAGATTGACCGTTTAAATGTTTACTGTTGCGTGCTGATACAGTCACCAGTGTCAGAGGAAACCTTATTTGCCCTGTAAGATCATCTGATCTGAAGAGATGGCTGTATGCCCTTGCACTATGTTATTTTAATGATTTTGTGTTATTATATACAGAATTTTACATTGAAGTTCATTTTCATATATTTGTTAGGAGGAGGATGATCCAACATCTTCCCTAATTGATGTGTATGCTTTGGTGCTGGTTGTTGTTGGGGAATGAAATGAAAATCGCTTATTGTCACAAGTAGGCTTCAAATGAAGTTACTGTGAAAAGCCCCTAGTCGCCACATTCCAGCGCCTGTTCAGGGAGGCTGGTACGGGAATGGTAGCTGCAATTAGAAGGGCACCCTTCCCCTTCCATTTAAACATTATGGGATTTTCAAATGCTGCAGTCACAGGTTCCGATTTGTGTGAAATTTGAAAATTAGGATCCTGGATCCCAGTAGTCCTGGGAAAATTTGGAATTTTCACAGGGTTGATGGAGGGGTCGGAACAGGAAATCTGCTCACCTCGAATTTATGGATCTTAAAAACCTGTCCCAATGAACTTGCAAATTTTAATCTTTGTTTGTATGAGGAACAGTTGAGGATTCTGGGTCTGCACTCGTTGGAGTTTAGAAGGATGAGGGGGGATCTTATTGAAACATACAGGATACAGAGAGGCCTGGATAGAGTGGATGTCGAGAGGATGTCTCCACTAGTAGGAAAAACTAGAACCAGAGGACACAATCTCAGACTAAAGGGACGATCCTTTAAAACAGAGATGAGGAGGAATTTCTTCAGCCAGAGGGTGGTGAATCTGCGGAATACTTTGCCGCAGAAGGCTGTGGAGGCCAAATCACGCGTGTCTTTAAGGCAGAGATAGATAGGTTCTTGATCAATAAGGAGATCAGGGTTGATTGGGAGAAGGCAGGAGAACCGGGATGAGAAAAATATCAGCCATGATTGAATAGCAGAGCAGACTCGATGGGCTAAGTGGTCTAATTCTGCTCCTATGTCTTGTGGTCTTATGGCCAACATTCTGCCAGTGTGAATTCAGAGCAAATCCCAGCACCACTGGTGTCAGAGTTAGCGCTAAAGAGCCTGGCAGCTGGAGCTGTTTTTAAACGCTCCACTTACCACACTGCAGCTACCAAGATGGCTCACAGAGGATCTGTCCCCTGAGGTCGGGAGTCCGAGTTGGACCCACAGCTCCATGCCAGTGAGGAGAGAGCTGGTGATTCGGAAGGCGTTTGAGGGGGGGGGGGGGGGGGGGGGGGGGTGTCACTGGTGAGGCCTCTGCCCTGAGAAGGGCAGAGAACTAGAGAGGTCTTCAAAGCCATGGTGCAGGTGTCCTCTGATTGGAGTGAGTTCTGCTGATCCCCTACTTCCTCTGTAGTGGGGCAGCATTTCTGAGGAGTGCCAACACCTGGTGGGCCCTTGATTAAGGTTGGCCACCCCCATCCCCTTGATGATTCAGCTGGGGTATGAGGATGTCCAGAGGGGCAGCCGGGGTTGGCTCCCAGATGACCAGAGGATCCCTGAACATTCAAAGGACACAGGCAGTACTCAGCAGAGTAAACAGCCAGGGTCCTGTAAGGAGCACCAAAGGGGTGTGTTTAAAAGGCAAACTGCAGCAATGGCGATCAGAGCCGGGCCACTCAGATCCCGAGGGGCATATCCTGACTCCACCGACATGGCACCAATTCGCTCCGTGCTACATCCCTCGGCCCGAGCAGCCACCTCCAGTAAGCCCAATAGTTTTCGAGGGCCTTTCAGTGTTTTTGTAGCCTTCCGCTCCATCTCTGCAGCCATGGTGCCCAGCTCCCAATTGTCAATACTAATTTGCACCTTAGAGACTAAAGTCGAAGAGAGGTGCGGATGTTGAAATAGCCGCCAGCGAGGGACCGGAGCATGGTGTCGGAATCAAACCCTGATCTTTGGGTTACTTGCGATTCTCCACGTAATCGTGATTTGTTTTTCTGGCTTTGGGAATCGGAGAATCCATCCCAGCATTGCATCAACAACGTAGTTGAGCAGTGGAGTCAGAACCTAGAATTCTTCTGCGTGTTGGGTCCTGGCATCACCTTGAAAATCCGGCAGACATCAACTCTTGTGCAATGGTTGACAAATGGAAGAAAATATTTATCCTGTTCGTTGGTTCTGAACTGGAGGGAACCAAATTACAAATCTTTTAAATTTTTTCTATCATTGGCTGCTTGAAGAAATGATTGATTTTGAACTAACTAATATCAAAATGCTACCTGTCTCATGCTTTAGGTTAAAACATGATTGTCCGAAGTTGGGGTTTGATTGGGGAACCGTGAGGGGTAGAGTCTGCAGAACTTAAATTAGAAACAATGATGTGAAGATCAGCCAGTTGTACCAAAAGCTATTCTGATTATGAAAAGAAACTACTGCATTGTTGGAAATCTGAAATAAAAGGAGAAAATGCCAGAGATACTCTGCAAGTTAGGCAGCATCCGTGGAGAGAGAAACAGGTCAATAACCTTTGACAAGCATGTGGAGCTTGGATAAGGTGTGAAACGTTTACATTGGGCCCCATACACTCCACTGTGTTCTTTTTCTGCCTGTAATTGACAGTCTAGACAGTACTCAAGCTGAAATAAATGAGTTCACACTGTTCAACTGCATTCCCACTTATTTGTACCAGGACAGAGCTCCTCACTATTTCAGTCAAAAGCTGAATCAATGGCTCAAGACAATGAGGGTAAAGGAGGCCAAGCTGCAACTGCATAGGGACTATTTAGCATTGCTGGCTCGCTTTAATTTGTATGCAGTGGGGTTTCCTCCTTTCTTTTTCATAGTTGTCTATTAGCTACAGGTTTGAAGATAGAACAGTTGTTACTGATTGGGTTCAAAGGAGGATTTGTCGTATCTTTCCTAGTCGTGGAGAAAGCTTGTTGGTTCTGGTAGGATTTACCACGTATTGTTTCGGCAACTTAAAGCTCAAGATAGATTTCATTTCAATCAAAATGTTTGGCACTCTTTAAAATGAATAGGATGCTGTGCTTTGCCTGACATAGCAATGTATTCGGAGCTATCAATCTTAGCCACTTTCATTGCATTTAAATTGGGACAAAAGACCATCAGGTCACAATGTTGTGCCAACATTAGCAAATAATTTGCATTTGCGTGTCACTAAATCTATGATAAAACGTTCTAGATTTTACATCAATTTAGCAACTGTCCTTATGGAGTAAATTTAATCTCTCCAGCCTGCTGGCAACTAAGTGGTGGACTGTCAAAATGCATTGGAGGTGGGGTTACTCAATTTGAGCCACTTAATTCCTGCTAAGTGTGTTAGGAGATAGAGACAGTATAAATAATTTAAAATTGTATTATGTGTGTTTGAAAAAAGGGTAGAGTTTTAAGTTTAAGTTTTGTTTTATGTTTCTGTATTTATGTTCTCAGAAAGGGTAACAACTTTAGTTTAGCATCATGTTAAACACAGGTGCCTGCCTGTCTGTGGCTTTTAGTTTCACTTTAAACTTTGCCTTCATTCTAATTAAGGATTTAAGGCATAAAAGCAATTACAAGCTTAAAAAAAAACTGAGCTGTTGCTTAGTTATCATAGGCTCACACTGAAAATCAGCAGAAGTTCTTTTCAATCTGGAACCAGGTCACCCAGAATCAAAATGCTTTTCGCAGTAGCTGCCAGAATAGTCAGGACAGTTGCAGAAAGCAATTCCCAGAAACTAAAGAACAGATAGTTACAGAGATCAGGGAATGGAAAGCCTAAAGTCCAAGGAAGACAGAAGTCAAAGGAACAAAGAACAGACTGTTGAACAAAGTACTGTTCACTGAAGTTAAAAATGAGGTATATAGAGGCTCCCAGTTAAAGACAGAGCATCAAGGTGCAGACCTAGAGAAGTCAACTAGCGCAAAGCCAAATATCCTGGGCTGGATTCAGCAGCTAAATTCCAGCTCAAACAGAGAATTCGAGGGGGGTTTATAAAGAAAAACCGGTGCCGACCCCTCACTGATTCCAGGACTGGTGAGGGGCCAGCAACAGCGCCGGGTGTAACTCCCTGCTCCTGTGCTGAAAACGACTAGAAAATGGCTGTGTCCCTGGCCACGCATGTGCATGGCTGACAACCTGCAGCGGTCGCGCTGTACAATGTGGAGCTGGACCCAACCTGCCATCTGTGACCACACAGGCCACCCCTGACAAACTCCTGGCCACCCCACACCAGTTCCCCAAGCCCTCATGGAAGCCCCCCCCCCCCCCCCCCCCCCCCAGCCAGCGGCACGAATCTCGGCTGAGTGTGGCAGTGCTGGACATAGTCTGCAGCTGCCATGCTGGGTTCCCGCAACGCTGAGACCACACGTGTCCCGCACCATCAGGAAATCGGACCATCGGGGGGCAGAGTGACACGATGATGCCATTTCCGAGGGAACGGAGCATGAGATTTGGGTATCGGAGTTGATTCTCGGCCCGATCACCGATTACGATATTGGCGTTGGGCAACGGAGAATTCAGCCCCCTCAGTTTGATAACACCTTAATATAGTCTGTGAAGCACTAATATACTGTTGGCATGGCTGGATATCTGGTAAATTGTGTGGAGGCTTGATTGCACATGGTGTTCCAGGGCGAAAGGAGAGGTACAAATCCTGGATGTGGATCCTTGATGAAGTCATCCATGACAAAACATTTTGTGAGAGAAGATTTGAAAGTGCATTCTGCAAGACAAGAATTTGTAAGTCAAAGTTCCAACAAGACCAGTTGGCTTACAGGGTAATAAGCATCTGGGAAATTTGATGAGAAATCCACAGAAGTTGCTTTGGATGGCACCTGTGACTTGGTTTCAGAGTGTGGTGTCTCTGACCACATTCCACCTGGTGGTTTACATGGACTGTGTACTTACTGAAAACACTGGAGTGTAAAATATATTCTGTAACTTGAGTTATCCTAATGCATCTGTGTATATCTGTAAAGGTATAGCTGGGTGGTGAAGGAATAGTGTATTTTTTGTTAATAAATAAATTGGTGGTGCTGTGACTCTGTTCATCCACATCTCTAAACTAAAAAAGAAAGTTAGGATCTGCTGAGCTAGGTTCCATTCTGGGATCTGACCATCCAGTAGTAAGATCAGCTAGAGTACTGTTTTCACCTGAGGCCTGAGTGGAGAAGTAGTTAACCAAGGTTGAGTGACTCCAATTCTGGTCCCTTCCACAGCCCTACTTGCTTTGCTTTATTGGTTAATGTTCTTTCAAGTGATTAGGTTCTAATCTCTGGAATTCGTTTCTTCAGCCCCATTACTTTTCTCTCTTCTCTTAAGGTTCCTTAAAACATGCCTCTGGGCATGTTTAGCTCAGGGGCTGTTTAGCTCACAGGGCTAATCGCTGGCTTTGAAAGCAGACCAAGGCAAGCCAGCAGCATGGTTCGATTCCCGTATCAGCCTCCCCGAACAGGCGCTGGAATGTGGCAACTAGGGGCTTTTCACAGTAACTTCATTTGAAGCCTACTCGTGACAATAAGCGATTTTCATTTCATTTTCTTTGGCCAAGCTATTGATTACCTGTCTCAATACCTCCTTGTGTCATTTATGTCACAATTTGAATTTAACTCTGGTTTCATTATTAATTGCAGCTTCAATTACATATATAATATTTGTGCATGACAAAGAATATAACTTGGATATGAGTTTAGACTTGAATGATTCCCATCTTACAAAAAGATAGTAGTCTGTAAATAATTCAAATTGTACATTGATTAATCTTGCATCCTCACATAATCCACTGTACCAGACAGACGTTCAAAGCAACAAAATCCTCTTAAAAAATCCATTATGTCAGATGATAATTATTTCCATGCCTCAGAAATCATAGTTTAGGCAAAGCAGATTTTTCCCCGTCCTGCTGTTGCTTCTGTTGACCTGGGCCATACTTCATTCTGAATTACCAACGGTGCTTGAGCATTGAAAGTCAACCGGACTATCAACCCTCATTAGAAGGTAAAATAAGAGTCCCGGCAATGATGTAGATACAGGAAGTTAGCATAGGTTCAAAAGGAGATCGAGAATATGTTTAAGGATGATATCATCAAAGTGAGTTGTAGCGATTGGAGCTCACTGATTGTCTTGGTACCAAACCTGGATGGATCACAAAGATTGTGTGTGCACTATAAAAAGGTCAATGCAATGATAAAGTCATATTCATACCCTATTCCTCATATGGAAGGCTGTGTTGAAAAGGTGGGACAAGCATAGTCTATTACCAAACTCGACTTACTTAAAGGATATTGGGAGGTGCCTTTATCAGACATCATGAAGGAACTTTCGGATTTTGTGATGCCAAATGGTCTGTATCAATTTAAGGTCATGCCGTTTGTAACATTAACCAACAATGTACTCTCTGTTGGAAACAATTGTGCAGTATACATTGATGATCTGATGGTGTTCAGTGAAACATGGGAGGAGCATTTGGAGCACTAAAAAAAACATATTCAATCATTAAAAGAAGTTGGATTTGTGGTAAATTTGGCTAAGGGTGAATTTGTACCTTTTTGGTCCGTGCCATTGGACATGGTCGAATGGCTCCACGGAATGTGAATACGAAAGCTATTGGAGAATTTCCAACACCTTTAACTAGGAGTGAAGTACTGAGATTTCTGGGCATTAATGTTTTCTACCAGAAATTCAGACAACATTTCAGCAGTGTGGTTGCTCCAGTGACTGCACTTCTAAAACAGCATAGAAAATATCAGTGGTCGTCAGAATGTCAGGAGGCATTCAATAACTTGAAGACAGTGTTAACCACCGCACCAGTGTTGATGACACCTAATTAGGCTAACCATTTACTGTGGCTATCGATGCAAGCGATGTGGGTTTTGGTTCTGTACTGCTGCAGGAAGATGATGAAGGAATTCAAAGAACAATCAGTTATTTTTCTAGAAAACACAACATTCACCAAATTAAATATTCAACCATCGGAAAGGAAACCCTTGGCGGGATCATCTCAGCCCAGTCCGGGCCAGAAAATCGTTGGGCTGGGCGCGATTCGCGCGACGCTGCCCTGATGACGGTCCGTCGATTCTCCAGCGAGCGGAGAATCGATGCCATTGGCGCCAGCACAGCGGCAAGGCGCCGGTCGGAGGCCGCTCTACGCGGCCCCCCCCCCAGCGATTCTCGGCCCGGAATGGGCCGAGCGGTCATAAAAAAAATCCCGCTGCCGCTGTCCACGTGTGGTCTTACCCGGCGCGACCTCAGCATGCATTCAACTGGGCCGGCCTGGTGGGGCGGAGAGGTGTCTGACAACGGTGGGGGGGGGCTCCGCTGTGGCCTGGCCCGCGATCGGGGACTACCGATCGGCGGGCCGGCCTCTCGGGCTGGGGGCCTCTTTTGCTCCGCGTCGGCCCCTGTAGCCCTATGCCCTGTCGCGTCGGGGCCAGTACGGAGAAGGGAGCCACCGCGCATGCGTGCAACCGCGACGGTCAGTCTGCGCATGCGCCTGTTTGTGCCGTGGCAGAGCGGAGAACCCAGCCTTAAGTGTTGAAGCCGGCACAGAATTTGTGGAGTTCCATGACAGCAAAACTGGCGCCACACCTGGACTGATTCAGCTACTATTGACGGGCTAGTACTGGCACCACGTGAAACACAATCGATCCCAATGAGAATCGATGGGGATTCACCAAGTCCGAGATTGACACTCAGGAAGTTGACAAGCTACAGCTGGATATACTCACTTCACTTCCCACACACACCATCCCAGCCAACAAGATGGCAGCAAGGAGAACGGCGCCAGGATTCACTGAAGCTGAGCTGGAGACCCTCCTGGACATGGTGGAGGAGAGGCGGATGCTAGCCACCACTATCTACTTTGCCTGGGTGCATATGGTAAAGGCGGTCAGCACCGTGGGTAACACTGTCTGGACAGGTCAGCAGTTCCAGAAGAAATTGTATGACCTCGTCAGGGCGGCCAGGGTGAGTTGGCAGCACGATGCTCCTGGCACTAACCCCCTTACCATACACACGTAACCCAACTCCCACCCCCCACCTGGAGGGATGCCGAACCTCTTCCCTGAACCACACGCCAGCATACTGGCTGCCATGGCCGGATGCCTTGGCCACTGAGGCCACCAGTTACCCACTCCCGGGGCTGCTTGCGTTGGACTGTCTAAAACTGTTATTTTCTGTTTGTGCCGTCCCAGGAAAAGGCTACCCATAACCTACAGGAGCAGGAGAAGACTCTGAAGTTGGACAGCCAAACGTGGAAGAGCAGAGGGCCCTGGACGTGGAAAGGGAGGTCACTGGGGAGAAGTTCTGCAGCAGGCGAGGTAGTGAGGCCTGCTGAGTTGTAACACGTGTGTCAATGGCCTCCCCAACACCACCCCCCCCCCCCCACAAAACCCTCATCCCTACCCTCACCCCAATCCTCACTCTGCACTACCCCCACCCTCATGCTCACCCTCAGCACCCCCACTCCCCCCCCCCCAACACTGTCTAATCATGCATTTTGTCTTGCAGGACCTACTGGTGATGGGGTGCCCCCGCCCCCATCCAGTGCCACAGCCAGAGCCCCCCGTGAGCCTAACAGTGACGAAGAAAGCAGCTCGGCACCAGTCCTAGACACAAGAGACCCAGAGCTTGGGTCGGGTGATGACAGTGATTTCCCGTCACAGCTGTCTCCAACACCCTCCACCATCCCAGAGACACTCACCTTGGTTGGGCACTTTAGTGAAGAGGCTCCTAGAACACCATCTGGTGCGCACCACACAGATGATCCGGGTCAGGAGATGTAGGTAGGAACGCCTGAGGGGGGTGGACGGTCGGAGGGCAGGCCGACCCCAGGGACTATCTGCCGTCCAGATGGGTTTCAGGCTTCTGGAACAGACATTCCCATCAATTGTGGAGATGCAGTCGCAGAGCCAGGGACTACATGAGGGGTTGTTGACAAGCATCCTGTCCCTGCAGGTGCAGTTGCAGGAGCCCAATCGCGTGCAGGAGCAAGAGTTGGTGCTGACCATGCATGCCACCAGGTCACACCGCAAGGGTAGCATCTACAGTGGAGGCATTGGGAGCGATGATTTGGTCCATGGATCAGCATGTCCAAGGCCTGGGGCATTCTGCGCAGGCGCTGGATGAAGCCCAGGACAGGGTTGCCGGCTCACAGGCGACTAGCCATAGTGGGCCATGGCTGAGAGCGTCGGCAGCATTGCCCAGGCGCTAGCTGATGAGGCGCAGGCACAGAGGGAGATGGCCCAGTCCCAGACAGAGATGGCGCAGTCAATGGCTGATGGGCCACACACCCAGAAGGTGTTGTCACAGTCAATGGCTGATGTGTCACTGACACAGAAGGTGATGGCACAGTCAATGGGTGATGTTGCGCAGACACAGAGGGATGTGGCCCAGTCCCAGAGAGAGATATCGCAGTCAATACTATGTGATACAAACCCAGTGTGGAAGTCACCACTAGTAGTATTACATGTATTATGGTAAGGCCCGTATAGTAGAGGTACATGGGTAAATCCCTGCCTGCTAGCTCTGCCCAGTAGGCAGCGTATAAATGTGTGTGCTCGCTGGTGCGACAGCCTTTCCGGTTCCAGCTACCAGGAGGCGCAACTTCTTTGCTCAATAAAGCCTCGATTATTCCACTACTCTTGTCTTTGTGGTAATTGATAGTGCATCACCCAGAAGGTGTTGGCACAGTCAATGGGTGATGTGGCGCAGTCCCAGACGGAAACCGTCCACTCCCTGTGCTCCATGGCTGCAAGCATGCAGACTCTGGTCGAGACCAGAGCGGGCCTCCAGGACTGTCAGCGGGAGAGCCTCAGAAGTTAGCTCTGTTTGCTTCATCGTCCCCAGGAGTAGCCCGGGGGCCATCAGGCACCCCGAGGGAGGAGGAGGTGATGGGGCCCGTGCCAGTGACTCCTGCAGTGGAGTTGCTGGAACAGTGCAGCACCTCGAACTACCCCCCCCCCCCCCTCCCCCCCCCCCCCCCGGGTACATTTGGTGGGGGGGCAGCACGGTAGCACAAATGGATCGCACTGTGGCTTCACAGCGCCAGGGACCCAGGTTCGATTCCTCGCTGGGTCACTGTGCGGAGTCTGAACAGTCTCCCCATGTCTGCGTGGGTTTCCTCCAATTGCTCCTGTTTCCTCCCACAGTCCAAAGACGTGCAGGTTAGGTGGATTGGCCATGCTAAATTGCCCTTAGTGTCCAAAAAGGTTAGGAGGGGTTATTGGGTTACGGGGATAGGGTGGAAGTGAAGGGCTTAAGTGGGCCGGTGCAGACTCGATGGGCCAAATGGCCTTCTTCTGTACTGTATGTTCTATGTTCTAAGTGTCGCACCACTCCACCTGGTACACCTGAGAATCCAGGCCCGGTCACCCCAGAAGACGCCTGCCAACTGGGACCCAGGTTGCAGGGCGGGAATAACAACTGGCCACCTCCACTCCTACTGTACTGTCTGGGGATCCACCAGGATGTCGCATTAGGGCCCGTAAGGCCAGAAAGGTAGACACAGTTTAGTTATATGGGCTAGGGCACAAATATGTAAATATGTGTTCACAATGAACACCTGTTAGCACTGTTACAACCTGCCTCGGTGCCCTGTCAGATGGGTGTGAGGGATTGGCTGGTCTGGGCTGGCCAGAAATGGGAAGGGGGCAAATGGGCGAACACTGGGGGGGGGAGATGGACGGACATTATGGGCGGCCTGGGCACCTCACCCGGACGTCGTGGGTTGCCCGGGCGCCCCACCTCCCCCCCCAACTGTCTCCATCACTGTCACCCCAGGGATCCGGTGGGACTGTGTGATGGAATGACCAGATTGCATGCAGGGAACACCCAGGTGGGTGGTGGAAAGTGCTACCATGGCAGGAGCCAGAAGTTGTCATACGATGTGGAACATCAGAGCTCATCTCAGAGCGGGTTGCTACCATCCTCCATCCCATGGACCAAACCCGCTGGCACTACCAACCCAGGGCCCGCACGCCGTAATGTGGCAGGTATGTATCACAGAGTGGATCAGTCTGTGGTCTCCGGAGATGTGTCATCAGCCAAGACTGTAGTGGATAACTCCTGTCGCCCAGGAGCTATTCCCTGCCGTGTCGCGTCTTTTCGTCCGACGTCACTTCGTCCAACGACACTTCGTCCACGTCTTTTGGTCCAACGTCTTTTTGTCCGCCCGTCTTTTGGTCCAACGTCACTTCGTCCAATTATCCAATTACAAATTAACTCCGTTAATTTACTTGCTAAAATGCAAGTCATTGATAAAATGCAAGTAAAATGCAAGTTGAAAAATGCAGTTAAAAAGTTAAAAAATCTAAAAATGCAGTTAAAAAATCTAAAAGTTTACTAATTACTTAAAATTCCCGAAATTACTTAAAATTGATGTAAATGGTAAATTCCCGAAATACCCTAAAAGTTACATTTCCAGAACTGTACCCGAGAGAGAATCATGGGGAGAGGACAAGATGATTTGATATTCTACAATTCCGACAGACACAGATATAAGTGGGAGTCTATTTGGATTTAGACAATGAGTGCAGTTCTGAAAGAAGCAGATTTAAACTCGATTTTCGTCGAGTGATTAGGGTTGGCAGTGGCTTCTGACATTACAGGTCTGAAATGATCAAATATTCCATCAGATACAATGGCTCTCATCACGCTGGAGCATACATGGGTGAATATCCTGCAGCTTATCTTAATAATGTCTGGAGATCAAGCAGCACAAATGCAGAACTCAACTTCAAGAGGCGAAAAAGGTGGAGAGGATCCTTGAGCAGTAACATTGAAAAACTAAATTAAACTATTTGTAATTGGATAATTGGACGAAGTGACGTTGGACCAAAAGACGGGCGGACAAAAAGACGTTGGACAAAAAGACGTGGACGAAGTGTCGTTGGACGAAATGACGTCGGACGAAAAGACATAGCACCATTCCCTGCCCGGGGCGGGGGGGCGTCTTGTACATATCAGGAATCATCGAGTGTGCCAGGATGAAGGCATTGTGCACACTGTCAGAGTATCGCGCGCAGACACGTATGATGGGTAGCAGATGATCACAAGTCAGCTGCACGTTCAACGAGTGGAACCCCTTTCGGTTTGCGTAGAGTGGCCCTTCATCAGCTGGTGCTCGTTGAGGGACTTTCAAATTATGTGACCTGTAGCAGCCATGTTTTTGGTCCAGCAAAGTCAATTTTAAATAAGCAGAAAGTGAGGTTTGATTTAACCAGTTTATGATCTCTTACATGTCTTCTGGAAATGTCAGAGGAAATTACCCAATGGATCAGTGGTGAACTGTTAAATGTCCAAATAGGAAGTTCCTCAGTTTTATTGATGGTCTGTTAAGTTTGCTCATCATGCAAAAACCATAGTGACATCATTTCTAATGAAAGACCATTGACTTGGAATGCTAACTCTGCTTCTCTCTCCACAGATGTTGCCTGACCTGCTGAATTTTTCCAGCAATTTTGGTTTTATTTATGTGTGATCATTACAGTGAGTGTCAGTGTTGTCCAGCGTTGGAATGGAATAATTGCGCAGCATTTTCTCTGGTGAGTGCTATACAGTGAACTGGTTATTTATGTAGGCCCACCTTCTCAACATTGCCCCTTGCCTGAGGTGTGGTGATCCTCGGGTTAAATCACCATCAGTTAGCTCACCCCCTCAAAGGGGAAAGCAGCCTATGGTCATCTAGAACTATGGTGACTTTATCTTATTTTACCTTTACTAAATCTTTAGTAAACACGTACATGAAAGTGATCTACAGACAGGATCAGACTTGGTTGTGATGCTCTCCGCAGTCCACCTTCCAAACCCAGGAACACTACCATCTATGAGCACAAGAGCAGCAGATACCTGGGAACCCCACCACCTGGAGGTTCCCCTTCAAGTCACTCACCACTTTAACTTATCGCCGTTCTTCACTATCATTGGGGCAACATCCTGGAACTCCCTCCCTAACAGCACAGTGGGTGTACCTGCACCTCAAGGACTGCAGGGGTTTAAGAAGGCAACTCATAACCATCTTCTGAAGGGCAACTAGGGAAGGGCAATAAATGCTGGCCTAACCAGCAACACCCACATCCCGTAAATGAATAAACAAAAAGTAGCTTCATGACGGGCTGAACTTTTACAGGGATCTTCCCAATTATCCACCGTCATTTTGTGGAAAACTTGTTAAAACTCTTGAAAATCAACCAAAACATTGTTGATGCGATTCTCCTGGGTTTTCAAGCACCTTGCACTAATGTTATGGCAGATGATTGGGGGAATTTCCATGAAAATACTATTTCTCAATGTGGTAGGCTATATTAGGGGTATCGCGGTACCTAGGTGGGATGTACCTTATACTGTAGTATGAGTGGTAGAACCTGCCTGCAGGTGGAGCATAAGAGTCTGTGTTTCACCCACAGCAGTCATTCTGTACCGGAGCTGCTGGGGTAACTACTTGTTCATTAAAGCCTTCAATTGGACTACAATCTCGCTTCAGTAGTGATTGATCGTGCATCAGTCAATACCTGATGGCTCTGTTGCATGTCAAACTGTATTTCAGCACAAGTCAGCACCATTATTAAATAAGTGAAGAAAATAAAGGAAAAGTAGATTTCGAAGTGCCTAAGCAGTCAACAGCAGAAGTGTTGCCCCTCCAGCCTAAACGCAGGGCCCCAAGCGCATGGGAACTCAGGTAGCATGACAGGTGACTGGCATAACATTTTGAGGCGCTAAGCACCCACACTCTAACTTTCCAGCATTCTCCACCACAACACTTCTCAGGTCAACACACCTTGCAACGCTATTCATCCCCTCTCCCCAGGCCCCTCAAATCCCTACCTGAGCAGCCAACACTTAGACTCAACTTAATCACATTGCCCTTTCCCAACCATGCTTCACAGAAACCCTCCACGAATAATGCATTTCACTCCTCTTGAAGTGGGAAGTCTTGTGGTGCAATGGGTAGTGTCCCTGCCTCTGACCCAGAAGCTCCAGGTTCAAGTCTCACTCTCGGATTTGACTGTTCATAATGTGGCCAAACACGTTGATTAACAACCTGTAAATCCTTCTAAAAGGCCTGTGGCAGATGGTAAGAATTGGAGTGTCTCCTGGTCAGCTTGATGTGGATTGGCGTCCCTGAAGCTATAACTGCTTGTGACCAATCTACAGCTTCTGGTGCCGGGCTCGTGATCTGTTCCAGGATAATTTAGCTTTTGAAAGCAGGCATGAAATGAAATGAAAATCGCTTATTGTCACAAGTAGGCTTCAAATGAAGTTAGTGTGAAAAGCCCCTAGTCGCCACATTCCGGCGCCTGTTCGGGGAGGCTGTTACCGGCTTAGTCTGCCTTGTGTGTGTGTCACTCGAGACGGAAAATCTCCAAGGCTCCTCTCCACACAAAGCATTACCAGCACTCACAATTCTCAGCTTTCTCTGCCGTAAGGAGCAGGTAGTTCACAACTTGATGAGGGGAAGAGATGTTTGGGATTGGAGTGCACCTGGCATTGCTCTCCAGTGATACTTTGTTGGTTATCTGCAATCTGTGCCCATTTGCCCCACTGGGAAAAAGGTTTTGTTCAATGAGACTGAAGATATAGGCAGCAGCTGACGTAATCATTTCTATAGTTGATCATTGCATAAGTTTTTCCTGAGGTGCTGGTGCTCAGATTTGTTGAGAGACTTGATCCTCTTCCTGTTGGGGAACGTACCTGAGGAGAAACAACTGGTGCTGCTGCTGGCATTTCTTCTTGTGTTAATGGCTGGTGCACATGGCAGTTGTGTGGCCTGGCTCTTGGCTTTCAGCAGTGGTGGAAGCTGGAGTTGCATGAGCTGCTCCCATACAGTGCTGTCGATTGGTGGCAGGGGCTGGTTTAGCACAGGGCTAAATAGCTGGCTTTTAAAGCACACCAATGCAGGCCAAGAGCGTGGGTTCAATTCCCGTACCAGCCTCCCCGAACAGGCGCCGGAATGTGACGACTAGGGGCTTTTCACAGTAACTTCATTGTGCCTACTTGTGACAATAAGCGATTTTCTTTTTCTTTTCGTTCCATACCAAGGTACAAATAGAAGCAGGAGTAGGCCATGGATGGCAAGGTGGCACTGCTGCCTCACAGATCCATGGACCCGGGTTCAATTCTGGCCTTGTGTGATTGTCTATGTGAAGTTTCCACTTTCTCCCCGTGTCTGCTTGGGTTTGCTCCAGATACTTGGTTTCCTCCCACAGTCCAAAGATGTTCAGGTTATATGGATTGACTGTGCTAAATTGCCCCTTCATGTCCAACGGTTAGGTTGAGTTATGGGGATAGCGCGGCGGATTGGGCCTGGGTTGTGGTGTTCTTTTGGAGGGCTGGTGCAGACTTGATGGGTCAAATGGCCTCCTTTTGCAGTATAAGGTGCTCTGCTATGCAATAAATTGCTGATGACACCACCGTAGTGGATCGCATCTCGAACAACAATAAGTCAGAGTACAGGAGGGAGATAGAGCACCAAATGGCATGGTATAACAACAACAATCTCCCTCTGAAAGTCAGCAAAACTAAAGAGCTGGTTATTGACGTCAGAAAGCAAAATATCATGCACACACCTGTCTGCATCGATGGTGCGGAGGTGGAGATCGATGACAGCTTCAAATTCCTGCTGCCTTGGGAAAGTGGGCAGCATAATCAAAGACTTCTCCCACCCGGGTTATTCTCTCTTCCAACTTTTTTCATCAGGCAGGAGATACAATAGTCTGAGAACATGCACGAACAGATTCAAAAACAGCTCTTCCCCGCTGTTACCGGGCTCCTGAATGACCCTCTTATGGGCTGAACTGATCTCTTCACACATCTTCTCTACTGAGTAGTATGCTTCACCCAATGCCTGTGTCTATGCATTTACATTGTGTATTTATGTATGTCCTATGTTTTTTCATGTATGGAATGATCTGTCTGGACTCTACGCAGAACCATACTTTTCACACGTGACAATAAATCAAATCCAAATCCAAAGAAGGATTCTATGTTTAAAAAGTCACTTAATTGCTTTAATCATGTGCACCATGTTCCCTTTCTTATCAAATCTATAAAAGAAACAGTAGTACTGTGTGAGCTTTACTACCTTTTGGATAGTATATCTCATGATAAAATGATAGTGCTGCCTTGTTTCATTTAAGTGCAGGGTTGAGAATTTGATTTGGGCATGTGTGGAAGGGAAATTAATGAGTTGCCAATTTAGAAGCATGCTGGGAAATGCTTGACAATAATTCAAGCATGCTAAAATAAGTAGGTCAGGTAACATAAACAAAACGCTGCTTAATGTTCTGCTCTCAGCCTTATTATGAAAACAATTGTCCTCCGAAAGATAACAAAATGTGTACTCGAATTGTTTATCCAAGGGCAAGAACATACGTTCTACGTATTTCATCTTACGTACTTTCTAAGGTCTATTTAATATAAACAGTTTACTTCAAGCTGTTTTTTTTTCAGACTATAAAATATGCATTCTTCAACCGAATCTCAGAATGCAGTGCAGTTGTCATTGTTATGTATATGTTCTAAAGTATTTTGCAGAAGGAACGATGAGCAATAAACTCGATGCCCCCTCACAGGACGTCCCGAAGCCTCCGTAAAGATATCCGAAGCAAGAAAGAAGGGAACGCCTTAAAAAGGACAGATAAGGGAGTCAAAATGAGTAAGAAAATGAAAAGAAACAATCGTAAAGCAACGGAATGAGGTAGGAAAACCTATATGTCCCGCATAGGAATCTAATGAAGCTGACCCCCCTCTCGAGAAAAAAAAACAGAGGAGTAAAAGTAAATAGAAGATTAAGGTAAAAGCGGAACAGATGAGTTCCTGTCGATAAAGGAATTCAGATTTTCTGTAACCGTGAGATAAGGCTAACGGTTAACTGTGATATTTGTGAGCTGTGAGAATCTGTGTGTTTTGTTTAACCAATTAATTTTAGTCAAAGCATGAAGTGCTAAGTGGGTTGTACTTTTTATAGTCTGTCATTGTGAGTCAGAGTCAGAGATTATAACTTAAGTGATTTTTGTTGAGATTTCTCTAATGAACGAAAACATTGGAAATTACGATCAGTTTAAAAGAAAGGAAGTGCCTTTAAGAATAAAAATAATTGAATATGAATAAGTTTTTAGATTGTGAAAAGACGTAAATGGCATCATGCCAAGTACTCCGCCCCTTAGGTTCCGCAGGAAACATTAACCATTTCAGCAGACAGTTGATCTTTTCAGAATTAACAAAGAAAAAATATACGTCTCTAAGAATAGCTAATGCCTATAAAGTCAATCATTGGAAATTGACCTAAATGTGTGCTATTCATAGCCCCCTCCCAGGGGATGTTTTGCTGCTTCTAAAATACTCTTATGGTGCATCTTGGTCAGCTCTGAAGCTTTGGGATTGCAGTCACACCCAACATAAATGGGGGCTGGGTTCCCAAAAATGGTAATCATTTGAATGAAGGAAATGACCAAAGGTAGGAACACACAACCAGTGGTGGTTTGTGCAAGATCTTAGAGCTATCAATAAAACTGTTATCACTATTGCTCCAATAGTGCTGGACACAAATGTCATTTTGTCTTCTATACCACCAACAACGGATACTTTCTCAGCCTTTTTCTCCGTACCATTGCACTCAGAAAGTCAATATCTGTTTGCCTTTACATATCGGAATTAACATTATTAAAAGAGACTTGGACGAGTGCCAGTTGTCTGCAGGCTCAACATTCCCTCAATATGATGACAATTATTGATAGCCTCAGAGGGAGGGCTAGTTTGTCAACAGAATACCCTTTTGTTATTATCACATCTGGCAGAAAGAGGGCATAGAATCTCAATGGATAAGCTGCAATTCTGTCAGGAGACAGTTCAGTATTTGGGATTTCAGCTGCAGCAAGGACAGCGGAGGCTTGGGTCTGAAAGAATACAGGCTGTAGCAAGGGTTCCAACTCCACGCACGAAAAAGGAAACCTTTACCTTCCTCGGCATGGTGGGCTATTGCAGGCAGTGGATCCCGGACTATAGAGAGATGGACGCAGTACTGTGCAAGGCTACCCCACAGGATGCCCCTTCAGTTGTTACCTGGATCCCAGAGAGGGAGAAAGCATTTCGTAATTTGAAACAAGCCATGATTAGCGTTCCTGCCTTGGGACTTCCTAATTTCAGCAAGCCTTTTACTCTTTATGTGAATGAAGCAGGGGGAGTTGCAACAGGGGTCCTGGTGCAAGAGCATTGAGGAGGGAAAAAATCCCTTGCCTATTATTCGGTGGCTCTATATGGTGTGGTAAAGGGTATGCCAAATTGCTGAAGGGCAGTAGCAGCCACAGCGGCCATAGTAGAAAACATCAGTCTTGCTGCTGCTTAATTCATCCACAATGCAGCATTTTACTGCGACTCGACACACTGGGTACGAAGTAATCCTTTCTAAAACCAACTTTACCTACAAGCAAGTGCCAACTGTCAATCCTGCAACACTCTTGCCCACGCCCTCGGAAGCAGAACATCTGTATGATCATGACTGGGCAGCACGGTAGCATTGTGGATAGCACAATGGCTTCACAGCTCCAGGGCCCCAGGTTCGATTCCGGCTTGGGTCACTGTCTGTGCGGAGTCTGCACATCCTCCCCGTGACTGCGTGGGTTTCCTCCGGGTGCTCCGGTTTCCTCCCACAGTCCAACGATGTGCAGGTTAGGTGGATTGGCCGTGATAAATTGCCCTTAGTGTCCAAAAATTGCCCTTAGTGTTGGGTGGGGTTACTGGGTTATTGGGATAGGGTGGAGGTGTTGACCTCGGGTAGGGTGCTCTTTCCAAGAGCCAGTGCAGACTCGATGGGCCGAATGGCCTCCTTCTGCACTGTAAATTCTATGATATCTATGATGACTGCTTACAATTGGTTGAAGCCACCACAACCCCTCGACCTGATTTATTGAGTCACCCACTAGAAAATCCAGACATCATCTTTCTCACCAATGGGTCAGCAAACCGACCAAATGATATGACCCTCCTGGCCGGCTATGCAATGGTAACTCTATTCAAGGCAATGGAAGCTTTTGCTCTGCCTTCGGGAACATCTGCTCAAGCGGCCGAATAGTTTGCTCTTACTAAAGCATGTATTCTAGCTAAAAATAAAACAGTCAATATTTATATGATTCTCGATCCGCTTTTGGGGTAGTACATGATTTTGGCCAATTATGGGAAAAACAGGGGATTCATAACTTCCTCTGGCCAACCTATTAAACATGCTAAATTGGTTTTCAATTTACTAGATGCTGTTCAGCTGCCCAGCAAGATGGCCGTTTTAAAGTGTGAAGCGCACACTACCGCAGACGATGAAGTCTCATGCGGCAATAGATTTGCTGATAAAATAGCAAAGGAATTGTCTCTCAAACAGCAGCCACAACAGCAAGCGGCTGCAGTTGAGCTTCCATCCACCATAACAGAACGAAAGTTAAAACAGGCACAGGAGCAAGCCTCCCTACAGGAGCATTGCTCTTGGCTAAAAGCAGGTTGCTATCAAGACAATTTTGATAGGTCGATAAGGGCTTTGAAAATGGACCAAACGTATGAAGCTCTCAGAGAATTTATACTTTGAGTTTAAAAATTCAATTCCTGATGTAATGAGAACTCATGTGGAAGAACAGAGGGTTAAAACTGTGAGGTTAGCAGCAGAAATGGCAGATGATTATGGATTAGTCCATAAATCAAAGTTTGGTTTCCGACATCAGTTTCAGCCTGTGAGGGATAGAAACTGGGGACATGAGAAATACTTAAGTGGTAAAGGTAAAGGTGATCTGATGGGAGATAATAAGGAGAGTGTACCTCAGACCAAAAAGGAAATCCAGGAGGGTGGAAGAGACATGAAAAGTTTCAAATGTTTTCACTGTAATAAACTAGGCCATGTAAAGTCACAGTGTTGGTGGTTGAAGAAAAGCACTGGGAAGGCTGACGTGGTAAAATAGGATAAGACAGTGGGGTTTGTTAAAGTGGTAAAGGAAAACCCAAGTGAAGTGAAGGAGGTGCAAAAGATTGTACAGCCTGATCAAGAGATGATTGATAAGAAGGTGCCAGATTTTAAAAAATAATTTACTTGTGTGGGTAAAGTTTACTCATGTGTATCAGGAGGAGCAGGTAAAGAAGTCACAATTTTAAGAGATACGGGAGCTAGTCAATCTTTGATGATAAGAGATGAGGAGTTATGTAATCTGGGAAGAATGTTGCCAGAAAAGGTGGTAATATGTGGAATTCAGGGTGAGAGGAGTAGTGTTCCATTATATTTCCTTTGGAAAGGATGGCGAAGATGATTCTGGAAAAGAGCGAAAGTAACAGGGTAGTTGTTATGGGAGACTTTAACTTTCCTAATATTGACTGGAAAAGATATAGTTCGAGTACATTGGATGGGTCGTTCTTTGTACAATGTGTGCAGGAGGGTTTTCTGACACAATATGTTGACAGGCCAACAAGAGGTGAGGCCACTTTGGATTTGGTTTTGGGTAATGAACCAGGCCAGGTGTTAGATCTGGAGGTAGGTGAACACTTTGGAGACAGTGACCACAATTCGGTGACCTTTACGTTAGTGATGGAAAGGGATAAGTATACCCCGCAGAGCAAGAGTTATAGCTGGGGGAAGGGCAATTATGATGCCATTAGACATGACTTAGGATGTGTTGGTTGGAGAAGTAGGCTGCAAGGGTTGGGCACACTGGATATGTGGAGCTTGTTCAAGGAACAGCTATTGCATGTTCTTGATAAGTACGTACCAGTCAGGCAGGGAGGAAGGGGTCGAGCGAGGGAACCGTGGTTTACCAAAGAAGTGGAATCTCTTGTTAAGAGGAAGAAGGAGGCCTATGTGAAGATGAGGCGTGAAGTTTCAGTTGGGGCGCTTGATAGTTACAAGGAAGCGAGGAAGGATCTAAAGAGAGAGCTGAGACGAGCAAGGAGGGGACATGAGAAGTCTTTGGCAGGTAGGATCAAGGAAAACCCAAAAGCTTTCTATAGGTATGTCAGGAATAAAAAAATGACTAGGGTAAGAGTAGGGCCAGTCAAGGACAGTGGTGGGAAGTTGTGTGTGGAGGCTGAGGAGATAAGCGAGATACTAAATGAATACTTTTCGTCAGTATTCACTCAAGAAAAAGATAATATTGTGGAGGAGAATGCTGAGACCCAGGCTATTAGAATAGATGGCATTGAGGTGCGTAGGGAAGAAGTGTTGGCAATTCTGGACAAGGTGAAAATAGATAAGTCCCCGGGGCCGGATGGGATTTATCCTAGGATTCTCTGGGAAGCCAGGGAAGAGATTGCTGAGCCTTTGGCTTTGATTTTTAGGTCATCATTGGCTACAGGAATAGTGCCAGAGGACTGGAGGATAGCAAATGTGGTCCCTTTGTTCAAGAAGGGGAGTAGAGATAACCCCGGTAACTATAGGCCGGTGAGCCTAACGTCTGTGGTGGGTAAAGTCTTGGAGAGGATTATAAAAGATACGATTTATAATCATCTAGATAGGAATAATATGATTAGGGATAGTCAGCATGGTTTTGTGAAGGGTAGGTCATGCCTCACAAACCTTATCGAGTTCTTTGAGAAGGTGACTGAACAGGTAGACGAGGGTAGAGCAGTTGATGTGGTGTATATGGATTTCAGTAAAGCGTTTGATAAGGTTCCCCACGGTCGGCTATTGCAGAAAATACGGAGGCTGGGGATTGAGGGTGATTTAGAGATGTGGATCAGAAATTGGCTAGTTGAAAGAAGACAGAGAGTGGTAGTTGATGGGAAATGTTCAGAATGGAGTTCAGTTACGAGTGGCGTACCACAAGGATCTGTTCTGGGGCCGTTGCTGTTTGTCATTTTTATAAATGACCTAGAGGAGGGCGCAGAAGGATGGGTGAGTAAATTTGCAGACGACACTAAAGTCGGTGGAGTTGTAGACAGTGCGGAAGGATGTTGCAGGTTACAGAGGGACATAGATAAGCTGCAGAGCTGGGCTGAGAGGTGGCAAATGGAGTTTAATGTGGAGAAGTGTGAGGTGATTCACTTTGGAAAGAATAACAGGAATGCGGAATATTTGGCTAATGGTAAAATTCTTGGTAGTGTGGATGAGCAGAGGGATCTCGGTGTCCATGTACATAGATCCCTGAAAGTTGCCACCCAGGTTGATAGGGTTGTGAAGAAGGCCTATGGTGTGTTGGCCTTTATTGGTAGAGGGATTGAGTTCCGGAGCCATGAGGTCATGATGCAGCTGTACCAAACTCTGGTACGGCCGCATTTGGAGTATTGCGTACAGTTCTGGTCGCCTCATTATAGGAAGGACGTGGAAGCTTGGAACGGGTGCAGAGGAGATTTACCAGGATGTTGCCTGGTATGGAGGGAAAATCTTATGAGGAAAGGCTGATGGACTTGAGGTTGTTTTCGTTAGAGAGAAGAAGGTTAAGAGGTGACTTAATAGAGGCATACAAAATGATCAGAGGGTTAGATAGGGTGGACAGCGAGAGCCTTCTCCCGCGGATGGAGGTGGCTAGCACGAGGGGACATAGCCTTAAATTGAGGGGTAATAGATATAGGACAGAGGTCAGAGGTGGGTTTTTTACGCAAAGAGTGGTGAGGCCGTGGAATGCCCTACCTGCAACAGTAGTGAACTCGCCAACATTGAGGGCATTTAAAAATTTATTGGATAAGCATATGGATGATAAGGGCATAGTGTAGGTTAGATGGCCTTTAGTTTTTTTTTTCTCCATGTCGGTGCAACATCGAGGGCCGAAGGGCCTGTACTGCGCTGTATCGTTCTATGTTCTATGTTCTATGTTCTATATAAGATAAGGTTGGAAAGTTCAGTGAAGAGTGGTGAAGTGGTAGTAGGAGTAATAGAGAAACTATCTTGTCCAGGAATACAGTTTATCTTGGGTAATCAAATAGCTGGATCGCAGGTGGGAGTGATGCCTACTGTGGTTGATAAGCCAGTGGAAAATCAGGCAACTGAAGTGTTGAATGACGAATATCCTGGGATTTTTCCGGATTGTCTAGTAACAAGGTCGCAAAGTCACAGTTTAAGACAAGAGAAGAAATCAAAGAGTGAAGATGAAGTTGAAGTGCATGTATGATTAACAGTGACAGGGGAACTCATTTCACCAGCAAATTGACCAAAACCCTGACAGAAGCCAGGGTTTGAAGCCATGGTATATGATTGGAAATTGCATATACCATATCAGCCACAATCCTCAGGAATGGTGGAACGGGCGGATGGAATAGTTAAAGCTGCAGTTACAAAAGTGTGTCAACAAAATGGGCTGCTACGGCCAGATGCTATACCCATAGTAACGTACGCCCTGCAAAATCAGAGAAATCGTAATACGGGTTTAACACCGTATGAGATATTAATGGGACGTCCCATGACAACTGGAACTAAACCCTTAATGACTCCAGTGGCAGTAGCCTTAATATGGGCAGAGGAGGCATCACTAAAATATGCCCAGGCCATGTGTGAAACCGCTAAAAAAAAATACATGAAAAGGTGCGACAGGCTCAGATGCATCCAAAAGAGGGAAATACACACCTTTAAACCTGGAGATCAAGTATATGTGAAAGCACTAAACAAAGATTCTTTTTCTCCTAGGTGGAATGGGCCCTACCAAGTGCTGCTAACAACCCGAACAGCTGTTAAAGTAAAAGAAAAGCAAGATGGGATCCACGCAATTCGGAGTAAACTACATCATACGGAACTTTGAGAGTACTAGCGAAACGCTGACCTGAAGAGAATGACGGTGTTGATGTTTTTATATTATCATATTAATCCAACATCATGTAAAGGGTAAATTGCATACTAACACCTTAATACACATGTCTCACTCATACGCAGAGAGGGTCAATAATTTCAGCTGTTGGGTTTGTACACCAATTCCCAGATGCTCGGGGAAGGGCTTCCCTGTGCGACCTATTCCATTCACCAGTAAAGAGATAGCAGAATGGGCTCCAAGACAAAATAGTACAGGATATGGTGAAGATACACAGAATATGTTAGATTGGAGATTAGCTGGATACGATATGAATAGGTTTGAGGAATGGTGGGGGCCTAGGTTTAATGTAACACGTCAACCGCCCTATTAATCCTTCCCAATTATACTGGAGTCCCAAAAGGAAGTATATGCTTTAAGAATCATAAAACATATGGGACCCACTCAGCAGGCACGAGTCAGTGTGACCAGACCTTGAACTGGCAACCCCCTATGCTCCACCTTACAGCTAAAGGATTATTCATCTTTGATTAGTCAGGAGTTGAAAATTGAACTAGTGGACGCTTCTGGGAAGGGGATTCAATTAGACGAATGATGACTGATAGTAAAGGAAACCTGACCGCATATAATGGCAAGTACTTTATCTGTGGCCATACCAGAAAATTCGGAAGACTCCTGCTATTAGGGATAGGCAGTTACTTATGTGCATCACATTCAGCAATTGCAGGACCATCCCCATCATAGGACGACACAAAGTATTCTGACATGGGCACAAATGTTGGGACTAATGATACCACCATTAGGAATAGCCACTAATACAAAGTATTCTGACATGGGCACAAATGTTGGGAATAATGATACCACCATTAGGAATAGCCACTAATGCATATGAACTACGCGAACTACGAGACAGCCTTGAGCAGGTAGCTAATGACACTGCAGAAGCTGTTAGCTCTTGATTTCTTGTTAGTTGAAAAGGGAGGCACTTGTGCCCTGATTGGAAGTGACTGTTGCACATACATCCCTGATAACTCAGAGAAAATTGATAATCTGGTGGATCACACTCGTAGAGAAGTAACAAGATGGCATGAAAATGAGGGATGGGCCTTTAGCTTTGGATGATAGGATCGTTAGGACAGAGGATTGTGTTCTGGATTATAATCGCCATTGTAAACCACCCTTCTCTACGGAGGACACAATAATTTACGAAAAGGTGTTGATCAAAAGATCAACAAGGAGGGAATTGTGGAAGGGAAATTAATGAGTTGCCAATTTAGAAGCATGTTGGGAAATTCTTGACAATAATTCAAGCATGCTTTTGGACTAAAATAAGTAGGTCAGGTAACATAAACAAAATGCTGCTTAATATTCTGCTCTCAGCCTTATTATGAAAACAATTGTCCTCCGAAAGATAACAAAATGTGTACTCAAATTGTTTATCCAAGGGCAAGAACATACGTTCTACGTATTTCATCTTACGTACTTTCTAAGGTCTATTTAATATAAACATGCCTGTTTACTTCAAGCTATTTTTTTAGGACTATAAAATATGCATTCTTCAATCGAATCTCAGAGTGCAGTGCCTTGGCTTTGCAGCTGAAGCACTCTCTCTCAACAAATATATTTGAGTAAATAAATTTCCTTAAATTGAACCTTGAGGAATATCTCTTTATTATGATTTCCACAACAGCATGTGTTTAGACTTAAAACATTTCCATGATAAGAAAAGATAAGTCTATAAATTAGTCAACAGATGGTGAAATAAATGTAAATAATTCAAATGTCATATTAATTAATCTTGCACATCCACATAATCCACAGCAATAGATAAAAGTTCAGAGAAAATAAGTACTCTGTATATCCTCTTAAAAATATCCATGCGTCAGATGATGATTATTTCCATGACTCTGAAATCATAGTTTAGGCAAAGCAGATTTTGCTCCATCCTGCTGCTGCTCCCATTGACCTGGGTCATACTTGATTCTGAATTACCAACAGTGCTTGTTATATCTGACTGATTACTGACATGGGGCGAAATTCTCCGACCCAACGCAGGGTCAGAGAATCGGCTGGCGGCGGCGTTATTCCCGCTCCCGCCGGGTTTTGAATTTTCCGAGCGGCCAAAAACCGGCGTTGTGCAAATCCCGCCGGCAACCTCTGAGAACAGCTGGCGCCGGCGGGATGTCATTTAATTTTTACTTTCAACAAATCTCCGGCCCGGATGGGCCGAAGTCCCGCCGACGTGGCCACGGGTCACGTCGGCGAAAATCACAGTAGGTTTATAACGGCGTCAACCATTAATTATGGTTGACGCCGTTCAGTAACCTACATCGAGTGCGGGGGTAGCGGCGTTGGAGAGGGGTGGATTGGGGGGGGAGAGGGGTGGATGTGGGAGAGGGGTGGATGTGTCAGGGGGGTGTGTGGGGGGGTGTGGGGAGGGGGGTTGCGGCATTGAGGGGGGGTTGCGGCATTGAGAGGGGGGTTGCGGCGTTGAGAGGGGTGGGTTGCGGCGTTGAGGGGGGGGGTTGCGGCGTTGAGAGAGAGGGGGGGTACCGGATTTGAGAGGAGAGGAGAGGAGAGGAGGGGTTACCGGCGTTGAGAGGAGGGGGGGGGGGTACCGGCGTTGAGAGGAGAGGAGAGGGGGGGGTACCGGCGTTGAGAGGAGGGGGGGGGGGGTACCGGCGTTGAGAGGAGAGGAGTGGGGGGGGGTACCGGCGTTGAGAGGAGAGGGGGGGGTGACTGGCGTTGAGAGGAGAGGGGGGGGCGGGGTGTACCGGCGTTGAGAGGAGAGGAGGGGGGGGGGTACCGGCGTTGAGAGGAGAGGGGGGTGGATAGCAGCGTTGAGAGGAGAGGAGAGGGGGGGGTACCGGCGTTGAGAGGAGAGGGGGGGGTGACTGGCGTTGAGAGGAGAGGGGGGGGGGTGTACCGGCGTTGAGAGGAGAGGGGGGGGGGTACCGGCGTTGAGAGGAGAGGGGGGTGGCTAGCAGCGTTGAGAGGAGAGGAGAGGGGGGGGTACCGGCGTTGAGAGGAGAGGAGAGGAGAGGGGGGGGTACCGGTGTTGAGAGAGAGGGGGGGGGGGCGGCGTTGGAGGGGGGCAGGGGTGGTGGGGAGGGGGGGTAGGGGTGGTGGGGAGGGGGGGTAGGGGTGGTGAGGGGGGGTAGGGGCATTGGAGGGGGGTAGGGTTGGTGAGGGGGCTAGGGGTGGGGAGGGGGTAGGGGCGTTGGAGGGGGGGTAGGGGTGGTGAGGGGGTAGGGGTGTTGGAGGGGGGTAGGGGTGGTAGGGGGGGTTGGGGTAGGGGGCAGCGGCGTGCAGGGGGGGGGCGACGGATGCCCCGGGGCCAACCGCACCGTCGCCCCCCCGTCTTGACACGCCCGCTGCCCCCACCCCACAACCCCCCCTCACCACCCCTACAATGCCGCCCCCCCTCCAACGCCCCCTACCCCCTCACCACCCTTACCCCCTCCCCACCACCCCTACCCCCCTCCCCACCAACCCCTACCCCCTCCCCACCACCCCTACCCCCCTCCAACGCCGCCCCCCCCCTCTCTCTCAACGCCGGTACCCCCCCCTCTCCTCTCAATGCCGGTACCCCCCCTCTCTCTCAACGCCGGTACCCCCCCCTCTCCTCTCAACGCCGGTACCCCCCCTCTCCTCTCAACACCGGTACCCCCCCTCTCCTCTCAACGCCGGGTCCCCCCCCCCCCCTCTCCTCTCAATGCCGGTACCCCCCCCCTCTCCTCTCAACGCCGGTACCCCCCCTCTCCTCTCAACGCCGGTACCCCCCCCTCTCCTCTCAACGCCGGTACCCCCCCCCCTCTCCTCTCAACGCCGGTACCCACCCCCCCCTCTCCTCTCAACGCCGGTACCCCCCCCCCTCTCCTCTCAACGCCGGTACCCGCCCCTCTCCTCTCAACGCCGGTACCCCCCCTCCTCTCAACGCCGGTACCCCCCCTCTCCTCTCAACGCCGGTACCCATCCCCTCTCTCTCTCTCAACGCGCCACTTCCGCAGCGGGTGAAACTGACGCGTATCGCGTCAGTCCGCTGCTGGCCCTTTCGGAAACGGAGATTTACGGCTTAAAAGAAGGCCCCGACGCCGGAGTCATCCGCACCGCTTTTGCACGCCGGAAATGGCCGTCACGCAGGTCTTCGGAGAATTTCGCCCATGGTGTGTGTTTGGATTTCTGTGAGGTTCAGGCAGGATCAGAGCACATTGATTGATGCTGCTGTGCAGCAGTACTGAGTGAAGTGAAGGCATTCTTCTTTGAATGAAACACAACAAACTGGGATTTCCTTCAGATGTGAATTTCCTGCCAGCTACGGGGCGGGATTCTCCATTTCTGTGACCTTGGGCGGAATTCTCCACCGACGACGGCGATATCGCAAAACGCGATTGGGCAGAGAATAGCCTCCGATGCCAAAATCGAGATAGGCGCCGGTTTGACGAAGATGTACATGAAGAGAAAAAGTTAAGTGAAGACAAATGTAGGTCGCTTACAGTCAGAAACAGGGAATCTGTAACAGGGGAAAAAGAAATGGCTCAGCAACTAAACATATACATTGGTTTTGTTTTCACAAACAAGTGTTGGGGAATGCAGGGGATTGAGAGGTAGGAACTGAAGGCGATCAATGTTAGAAGAGAAATGGTGTTGGGGAAATTGATGGGATTGAAGACTGGTAAATCCCCACGGCTTGATAATCTACATTCCAGAGTACTTAAGGAAGTGACTCCAGAAATACTGGATGCATTGGTGGTCACCTTCTAGGATTCTAAAGGCTCTGGAACAGTCTCTGCAGATTGGAGAGCAGCAAATGTAACTCTACTATTTAAAAAGGGAGGGAGAGAGAAAGCAGGAAATTATAGACCAGTAAGCCTGAACTCAGTAGTAGGGAAAATTCTCAAATCCATTATCAAAGATTTTAGCCATGACATGGAGATGTCGACGTTGGACTGGGGTGGGCAGAGTAAGAAGTCCTACAACACCAGGTTAAAGTCCAACAGGTTTGAACATAAGAACATCAGAACTAGGAGCAGGAGTAGGCCATCTGCCCCCCCGAGCCTGCTCCACCATTCAATGAGACCATGGCTGATCTTTTGTAGACTCAGCTCCACTTTCCCGCCCGAACACCAGAACCCTTTATTCTTCAAAAAACTATCTATCTCTATCTTAAAAACATTTAATGAAGGAGCCTCAACTGCTTCACTGGGCAAGGAATTCCATAGATTCACAACCCTTTGGGTGAAGAAGTTCCTCCTCAACACAGTCCTAAATCTACATCCCCTTGTTTTGAGGCTATGCCCCCTAGTTCTGCTTTCACCCACCAGTGGAAACAACCTGCCCGCATCTATCCTATCTATTCCCTTCATAATTGTATATGTTTCTATAAGATCCCCCCTCATCCTTCTAAATTCCAACAAGTACAGTCCCAGTCAATTCAACCTCTCCTCATAATCCAACCCCTTCAGCTCTGGGATTAAACTAGTGAATCTCCTCTGCACACCCGCCAGTGCCAGTACGTCCTTTCTCAGGTAAGGAGACCAAAACTGAATACAATACTCCAGGTGTGGCCTCACTAACACCGTATACAATTGCAGCATAACCTCCCTAGTCTTAAACTCCATCCCTCTAGCAATGAAGGACAAAACTCCTTTTGCCTTCTTAATCACCTGTTGCACCTGTAAACCAACTTTTTGTGACTCATGCTCTAGCACACCCAGGTCTCCCTGCACAGCAACATGTTTTAATATTTTATCATTTAAATAAGAATCCCTTTTGGTGTTATTCCTACCAAAATGGATAACCTCACCTTTGTCAACATTGTATTCCATCTACCAGACCCTAGCCCATTCATTTAACCTACCCAAATCCCTCTGCAGACTTCCAGTATCCTCTGCACTTTTTGCTTTACCACTCATCTTTGTGTCATCTGCAAACTTGGACACATTGCCCTTGATCCCCAACTCCAAATCATCTATGTAAATTGTGAACAATTGTGGGCCCAACACGGATCCCTGAGGGACACCACTAGCTACTGATTGCCAACCAGAGAAACACCCATTAATCCCCACTCTTTGCTTTCTATTAATTAACCAATCCTCTATCCATGCTACTACTTTATCCTTAATGCCATGCATCTTTATCTTATGCAGCAACCTTTTGTGTGGCACCTTGTCAAAGGCTTTCTGGAAATGCAGATATAACACATCCATTGGCTCCCCATTATCTACTGCACTGGTAATGTCCTCAAAAAATTCCACTAAATTAGTTAGGCATGACCTGCCCTTTATGAACCCATGCTGCGTCTGCCCAATGGGACAATTTCTATCCAGATGCCTCGCTATTTCTTCCTTGATGATAGATTCCAGCATCTTCCCTACTACCGAAGTTAAGCTCACTGGCCTATAATTACTCGCTTTCTGCCTACCTCCTTTTTTAAACAGTGGTGTCACGTTTGCCAATTTCCAATCTGCTGGGACCACCCCAGAGTCTAGTGAATTTTGGTAAATTATCACTAGTGCATTTGTAATTTCCCTAGCCATCTCTTTTAGCACTCTGGGATGCATTCCATCAGGGTCAGGAGACTTGTCTACCTTTAGCCCCATTAGCTTGCCCATCACTACCTCCTTAGTGATAGCAATCATCTCAAGGTCCTCACCTGTCATAGCCTCAATTCTATCAGTCACTGGCATGTTATTTGTGTCTTCCACTGTGAAGACCGACTCAAAAAACCTGTTCAGTTCCTCAGCCATTTCCTCATCTCCCATTATTAAATCTCCCTTCTCATCCTCTAAAGGACCAATATTTACCTTAGCCACTCTTTTTTGTTTTATATATTTGTAGAAGCCTTTACTGTCTGCTTTTATATTCTGCGCAAGTTTACTCTCATAATCTATCTTACTCTTCTTTATAGCTTTTTTTAGTAGCTTTCTGTTGCCCCCTAAATATTTTCCAGTCCTCTAGTCTCCCACTAATCTTTGCCACTTTGTATGCTTTTTCCTTCAATTTGATACTCTCCCTTATTTCCTTAGATTTCTACAGTTGATTTTCCCTCTTTCTACCGTCCTTCCTTTTTATTGGTATAAACCTTTGCAGCACTGTGAAAAATCGCTTGGAAGGTTCTCCACTGTTCCTCAACTGTTTTACCATAAAGTCTTTGATTGATGAGGAAGGAGCTGCTCTCTGAAAGCTAGTGATTCGAAACAAACCTGTTGAACTTTAACCTGGTGTTGTAAGACTTCTTACAAAGATTTTAAAGCAGAGCACTTAGAAAATAGTGTCAAGCTCAGACAAAGTCAGCGTGGATTTAGGAAGGGGAAATCATGCTTGACAAATCTACTGGAATTCTTTGAGAATGTAACTTGTAGAATTGATGAAGGGGCACCAGTGGATGTGGTATGTTTGGACTTTCAGAAGGCTTTTGACAAAGTCCCACATAAAAGATTAGCGTCGGGCAGCACGGTGGCCTAGTGGTTAGCATAGCAGCCTCACGGCGCTGAGGTCCCAGGTTCGATCCCGGCTCTGGGTCACTGTCCGTGTGGAGTTTGCACATTCTCCCCGTGTCTGCGTGGGTTTCGCCCCCACAACCCAAAAATGTGCAGAGTAGGTGGATTGGCCGCTCTAAATTGCCCCTTAATTGGAAAAAAATAATTGGGTAATCTAAATTTAAAAAAAAAACATAAAAGATTAGCGTATGAAATTAAAGCACATGGTAGCGGAGTAGTGTATTGAAACACTCCGGGTTTCACTCCGGCGTCGGCCTTTTCTCTCTGTTTCGGAGAATCGCGCCCAATGTGTGCTATTTTAGTCTCCTTACCTGAGGAAGGATGTTCTTGCACCAGAGGGAGTGTAGTGAAGGTTTACCAGACTGATTCCTGGGATGACAGGACTGATGTTTGAGGAGAGATTTAATTGGTTAGGATTGTATTCGCTGTACTTCAGAAGATTGAGAGGGGATCTCATAGAAACCTATAAAATTCTTTTAAGAAGAGACAGGGTAGATGCAGGAAGGATGTTCTCGATGGTGGGTTGTCCAGAACTACGCATCACAGTCTGAGAATACGCAGTAGACCATTTCGGACAGAGATGAGGAAAATATTCTTCAACCAGAGAGGAGTCGGACTGTGGAATTTGTTACCGCAGGAAGTAGTTGAGGCCAAAACATTGCATGTTTTCAAGAAACAGTCAGATATAGCACTTAGGGCGAAGGAGATCAAAGGAGTTGGGTGGAAAGTGGTATTAGGCTATTGAGTTGGATGATCAGTCATGATCATAATGAATGGCAGAGTTGGCTCGAAGGGCTGAATGGCCTCCTCCGGCTCCTATGTTTCTATGGAAAACTCTATTTCTAGATTGCATACGCACTCCAGGCAATAGAATCATAGCATTGACATGGATTTGGTTTGGTCTTGGTTGGAATTCAGTGTCCAGTTTTGCTTTGAAACTAGAGCGATATGCGTCTCCGATTGATGGACTAACAGCAGGGCAGGACTTCTGCCATCCATTTGGCTGTTTAATATGCTCACTGTTTTTTCATGGAATGGTTGTAATCATGTATGTGAGACACGTTTACAGTGGTTTACTGCACTGAGGAGGAGGAAAAGCACATTTTGCTGCAGCATTAAACATGCGGTTTGTGGATTTTAGAATTGAACCACATGGAGTGAAAGACTGCATAAATAACTAATGAAAAATCAAGCTTTGGAGGGAATGTTCCAAGTTTTTGAATGCATACCTTTTCTACTTGCTGAACTGCAACAGGAAGGGATGGATTCTAGGGAACTGACAACAGAATGGAGTAGGAGAAACATTATGGAGAGAGAGTATGGTCAGGACAGATTCAAGCGAGGGTGGCATGTGGCGCAGTGGTTAGCACTGGGACTGCGGCACTGAGGACCCGGGTTCGAATCCCGGCCCTGGGTAACTGTCCATGTGGAGTTTGCACATTCTCCCCATGTCTGCGTGGGTTTTACCCCCACAACCCAAAGATGTGCAGGTCAGGTGGATTGGCCACACTAAAAATTGCCCCTAATTGGAAAAAAAATAATAATTGGATTCTCAAAATTTATGGAAAAAACAACACTTTCAAGCACCCTATAAATTGCGATGCAGTGCAGAATGAGGTTCAAGAGCTGGTTAACATAAGTGATTATTCCCCAAGCATATCCTGGAAGAATGGAAGAGACTTTGGGTGGGATTCTCCGATATGCGCCGCCAATTTCACATACGGCGATTGGGCGGAGAATCCACTTTTACGACCGAATCGGGGGCGGTGCCTGTTTTCACATGCTCCGCCTCTTCCAAAGCAGCATCATTGCGGCTTGGCCGCACGCCGTTGGGACGGCCTCAGGACATCACCTGAAGGCCCTCCCCCAATTTTCCGCCCCCGATGGGTCGGGTTCATGACCTCGCCGGGGACGTGTGGTCTCAGTTTCCGTGAACGCTGTGGTGGCTGCAGACTGTGTCCTGCAGTGGGAGCCATGTTACTGGCTGGGGGGCCACTATCTGGCAGGTCGGGGCGTGTACGGCGCGACTGCTGCAGATCGTTGCCACGTGCATGCACGGCCACGGACACGGCAATTCTCCGGCCATTTATTTCATGGTGGTCGGGTGTTTTACGTGGCGTGGTTGCTAGCCCCTCACCGGTCGGACGATCGGTGCTGGGGCAGCGCCGATTTGTTCCATGTAAAACAACACAGATCCTCCGGACATAGCTTCAAAATTGGAGAATCCAGCCCTTGATTTTTATCCTCCGTACCTATCAAGTACTCTCTGCATCTGAAAGGAAACATGTACTATTCACAAGAAATCTTTAGAACTAGTTGTGTACCTTTTGTTCTGATGATAGGTCATTGATATGAAATATTAACTGTTCCTCTTTCTCCACAGGTGTTGGAAGATTTGCTGAGTATTTACAGCACTTTCTGTTTTTATTCCAAATTTCCAGCAACCACAGTGTTTTTCTTTTGAAAGCACTCCTATTAATCCCATGCCACTGTGAAAACTCCCATTGTGCGGGACTGAAGAAGAATGTTTTTATGGAGAGGCTCACTAGGAATGATTACACTCTAAGGATGGATTCAGGCATGCAAACCTAAAACTAACATGTTACATACATGAGTGGTTAGCACTGCTGCCTCACAGCGCCAGGGACCCAGGTTCAATTACGGCCTTGCGTGACTGTGTGGAGTTTGCAGTCCCCATGTATGCGTGGGTCTCCTCCGGGTGCTCCGATTTCCACCCACAATCCAAAGATGTGCAGGTTAGGTGGATTAGCCATGCTCCCCTTGTGTCCAAAAGGTTAGGTAGGGTTGTGGGGATAGAGCGGGGATGTGGGCGTGAGTAGGATGGTCTTTGAGAGGGCAGATGCAGACTCAATGGGCCAAATGGCCTCTTTCTGTACTATAGGTATTCTATGACATTTTATGACCTAAATAGATATTGGCCGGATTCTCCGGTCTTGCGGCCAAGTTCTGATGCCAGCGTCAAAAGCAGTGCGAGAGACTCCAGCATCAAAAGGCCTCCAGACCCAGGCATTCACCCCTTCCTAGGGGATAGTATGGTGCTGGAGTAGTGTCAGCTGCTCCGGCGCTCCAAAGCCGGTGTGCCACGGCCGGCGCAGGTCCGCGCATGCACGTCACGGCTGGTGCGGGTGTGCGCCGCCCCCCGGGCAATATGGCAGAGTCTTATAGGGGCCCGGCGTGGAGGAACATGGGCCCCCCACAGAATTAGCCGGCCGGCCGAACGGTAGGTCCCATCGCAGGCCTGGCCACCATGGAGGCCTACCCCTGGAGTCAGATCCTCCTGCCCCCCCACCAGGATGGCCCCAGCAGCCAGAACTCCAAGTTCCTGCCAGGTAGGACCATACGTAACCCATGCTGGTGAGACTCGGCCGAACCCGGCGGGCACTCGGCCCGTCGAGGTGTGGAGAATCGCCAGGAGGGCGGCTTTCAACGGCCCCCGACCAGTGCGGCAGTGACCCCCGCGGGCGCCGGAGAATCGTGGGCGGCCCGGCGTTGGAGCGCCGTGGCGCGATTCTCGCGCCCCCCCCCCACCCCCACCCCCGGCGATTCTCTGACCTGGCCCGGTATCAGAGAATCCCGGCTAATAACTTTCAGTTGGCTGATTGACCTATTCTATCAGCTTCCTGTCTCCCATTTTGAGGCCTGGGGCACATTTAATACACAAGTTGTATGGACTCAATGGATATCGCAATGTAAAACAATGGGTGTAGCCACTCTGGCACAAGATAAGTCCTGGGGTTTGGGGGTGGTGGTCACAGAACAGGTGCAGCCTGGGGCAGCACAAACCCAGTTGGTGTTTGCTCCAGCCTGAAAAATAATTTAAAATGGCCATTTTTGGAGTCCCTTCAGCTGTACCACGAACAATATTGGATGGAACATGCACAGTGAGTGCTCTGTACTGTTGTGTCCTACAATAGTAATGGAGGTGCTGTGCACACTGTATATATTAAAGGGTCCTACTGGTTGAAATGTAGGGCACATTGGCTGCCCAATGGTGGCCTCCTTTTAAGATGGCGGTGACTAGATCATCATTTAAGTCCTGTCCAACTGTTTTAATTCTGCTAATACTCTGTTTTCACTCCGTGATACAAGTTAAAATCTACCCAACTGAGTGTAAAAATGCAAAAACTCTTCACTCGACTCAAGAAAGCTTCCTTATTTAAGTTTTTTATCTTTTTGAAAAAGATTTATAATTGTTGATTCAACTAAAACTATGGAAACCCAACAAAATACTAATATCAGCCATGAAAACTATACATATTTGGTATAAGTAACCGATGCATGTAATTTATGTTTATGTATTGCATGATTTCTTAGAACACTTTCAGATTCTGCAACCATATTTGTTCTTTCTGACTTTTATCTTCATTTTTGTGCCAAAGATGGTTTCCAGCCCACCACGTCTTATCTACCCAAATATAGACTGGCTACAACAGTTTGTTGCACATATTATGCAAATAATATGTTGATACTTTGCCAACTGTTATGGCTTTCAATGGTAAAATAACTTTATAAATGTCAGCTTTGGCTCAAAGGTAGTAATTTAGCCCCTGGGACAATTACGGCCTCACAGGACAACTCCTGGCCACTCCCCCATCAGTGTCCCCAGCCCTCGTGGAAGCCTCCCCATGCCAGCGGCACAGCTCCCGGCTGACTGTGGCGCCGCTGACTATTGCGGGTGTTCATCTGGCCGGTGTCACTCTGCAGAACCAGGGGCCAGGGTGGGTGGTCAGTGGGGTGCGCAACAAGATGGCTGATTTGCAGGCCGCAGTAATGGCGGTCCATGACTGGACACCAGCCCCCCCCCCAGTCCTATGGGGGTCACGTCGGCCACTCGGACTGTTCCCCCATCACCCCCCCCATCTACTGGCCCTGGCAGGGACCCCCCTCCACGGCCAACCCAGCCAGTGTCCGGCCCGGCAGCCCACAGTCGCCCCTCTCTGTGTCTTACCTCCTCTCTCTCCCTCAGCAGCTGCCACACTGGGTTCACGATTTTTAAAAGCACAAATGAACCACGCCATCGGGAACTCAGCCTATCGAAGGAGGAGAATCGTGGAGGCCCGAAGAATACCGGGCAGGCCCGCTGATGACATGCAAATGGTGTTTACTGTCCGTGCATTCCAGACCGCATTGACGCTGCGGTTGAGGTGATGGAAAATTGAGATTAGGCGTCAATTTTGTTGTGAGGACATATTCTCCGCCCAAACGTGTTTCCCGATTTCGGCGTCAGCCAATGGAGAATCCCGCGCTGAGTTTTGACGCCGATACTGAATCGGTGGACTTGTTTGACCGCAAAATAGGAACCGCTCCCGGACTAATTCATCAACTGTGAATGCACCAGCACCGGAATCACGTGGAACATGATTGATTCCAATGAAAAGCGGTGTCTAATTCTCCGGGGTCGGGGCTGATACTCAAGAGACTGACAAGCTGCAGCCACATGTAAACACTCCAGTCCCCACACACACTAATCCCAGCTAACAAGATGGCAGCAAGAAGAGTGGCACCCCGGTACACTGATGCTGAACTCAAGACCTTGTTGGATGCCGTGGCGGAAAGGTGGGCCACCCTGTACCCTGGGGTGGTAAGGAGGTTGCCACCCGCTGCCATGCACCGAACCTGCTGCATATGACAGAGATCTTGAACGTTGTGAGCAACAGTGCCAGGATCAGCCAGCAGAGCAGGAAAAATGCACAGCCTCCTCAAGGCGGCCAGGGTGAGTAGGCAGCACTGTGCCCCTGGAAACAGTTGCCTTGGCTGATGAGGGAGAGAGAGGAGGTATGATTTGGGCCTCACGGTAGCATGGTGGTTAGCATCAATGCTTCACAGCTCCAGGGTCCCAGGTTCGATTCCCGGCTGGGTCACTGTCTGTGTGGAGTCTGCACGTCCTCCCCGTGTGTGCGTGGGTTTCCTCCGGGTGCTCCGGTTTCCTCCCACAGTCCAAAGATGTGCGGGTTAGGTGGATTGGCCATGCTAAATTGTTCCATGCTATCATGTACGCCTTTCACCATCCGCAGCCCTGGGGGATGCATTGCGGCTGTACGAGCTGGAGCTGCCCGAGGAGTAGGAAGCTGCAGCAGCAGAGTGTTCCCCAGAGGAACAGGGGGCAGCAGCTGTGGATGGAGAGCTGGCCGTCCAACAGGCCGAGGAGGTGGAAGTGCAAAGGAGGCACTGCATGAGGCCTCACGTGAACCGGCAGCGCCTGTCATTCAAGGACCTGCCGGACCAGGCATGCTGTCGAAGACTCCGGCTGAGCAGAGAGACAGTGTGACATATCTGCCAGATCGTGGCACACCTGGCAACGTGTGGGAATGGGGGAGGACACCTGCTCTCGGTGGGCGTCAAGGTGACGGTCGCCCTGAACCTCTATTGGGGATCTGTCCGGGATCTCACAGAGCTCAGTGCACAGGTGCATTTGCGTCATCACTGAGGCTCCATATACCTGGTTGGCTCAATACATCCATTTCAATGTGAACCGAGCGCACCAGGATGCCCAGGCAGCAGGGTTTGCAGCCATCACCGACATGCCCTGGGTCCAGGAGGTGATTAACGGGATGTATGTCACCCTATGAGCACCTGCAGATGACAGGGCGCTCTTCACAAATTGAAAGGGATTCCACTTGATGAACGTGCAGCTGGTATGTGACCATCAGCTGCGCATCATTCACGCCTGCACCATTTGCCTGCGCAGTATGTACAATGCCTTCATCCTGGCACACTTGAAGGTTCCTGGCCCCTTCAAGAAGCACCCCAGGTTGGGGGGCTGGCTCCTGGGTGACAGGGGCATCCATTATGGTCGTGGCTGATGACGCCTATCCGGAGGCCACTGACTGACACGGAGACCCGTTACAACGATGCCATGCAGCGATCAGGTGCATGATCAAGCGGTGCTTTTGCTTCCTGAAGACGCGGCTAAGGTGCCTGGTCCTCCAGTATGATGCTGGGAGGGTCACCCGCATCATAGTGATCTGCTATGTCCTCCACAACATCATGCAGCAAAGGGGCAACATGCTGGAGAAGGGGCAACATGCTGGCGCCAGGGCCAACAAGCACGGGACACTCAGATTGCATCCAGATTCACCGACTGGGGGTGGCAAACTGGGGCATGAACACCACATCCCACCCCCATACCAAACCCTCACCTGAAACCCCCTCCATGATTCCTACCTGCCACGTAGGTGTGGGCCCTGAGTTGGCAGTAACAGCGGGTCTGGTCCATGGGATGGAGGGTGATGACTACCCGCTCTGGGATGAGCTCAGGGGCTCTGCCTCGTTTGACAACATCTGACTCCTCCCCATTGTGGCACTCTCCACCGTCCAACTGGGTGATTCCTGCATGCAAGCTGGTCATTCCATCACACAGTCCCATTGAATCCCTGGGGTTGTGGAGGTGGGGTTTGGTGGGGGGAGGGGGTACTGCGACACCGGAACGGTTAGCATGATCAAGCGGTGCTTTTGCTTCCTGAAGACGCGGCTAAGGTGCCTGGTCCTCCAGTATGATGCTGGGAGGGTCACCCGCATCATAGTGATCTGCTATGTCCTCCACAACATCATGCAGCATTGTAACAGGGGCTGGTTTAGCTCACAAGGCTAAATCGCTGGCTTATAAAGCAGACCAAGCAGGCCAGCAGCACGGTTCGATTCCCGTACCAGCCTCCCCGGACAGGCGCCGGAATGTGGCGACTAGGGGCTTTTCACAGTAACTTCATTGAAGCCTACTCGTGACAATAAGCGATTTTCATTTCATTTCATTTCATTGGCTGAACTGCGGTCCCTGGGCCCAGCCCACCCACAATGTCCACCCATTTCCGTGCCCGACATTTACCCCTGCCCCCTCTGCTGCCATCCCAGACCAGCCCATCCCTCACACCTTTCTGACAGAGCACCGAGGCAGGTTGTAACATTGTGCACAGATATTTATGTGAAAACATACATACAGATACATGCCCTAGCCCTGCACCTGTGCCAACTTAACTAGTTGATGAGCGATCAATAACTACTGCAACAAAGGAGTAGTCCGAATTGAAGGCTTTAATCAACAAGATGTTTCCCCAGCAGCTCGAGTACAGAAAGAAGGTTGGCTGCTGGAAAACACAGGTTCTTATACCCCGCCTCATTGGGCGGAGCTACCTTACATCCCGACCAATGAAATGCAAACACTTGGGCCAATGAGCAGCGAGCCTTCTCCACCAATGGTAGCTCACACTCCCAGGTACCATAGTACCTCTATTCATACTACCACATTAGTATATACTTTTCTGGTCTGGCGGGCCAGAACATCACATCTAGGTTGATCCCCAGATGTACATCAGGAGTATTCTTCTGTATTTCTACGGTCTACTCTTATGTATAGGTGTGGCCCCAGGATGCAGATCATATAGATGGAGGCAGCTCTGGAGGGCTTGGAGCTGGAGAGCCCGACCTCCATACCGGTGTCATTGGCATTGCCATGTCACCCTGTTTTGCCCTCCGGTGTCAGGAGGGGGGGATTTGGAAGAACTGACGACCTTGGTGGCAGGCGCAAGTTCTCCTCCAGCGCTTCCTCCTCTCTGGCAATGCCTGCAGGGCCCGGGGGTCTACATGGGATGGAGGGGCAGCTCGAGTGAGCACCAGAAATGCCTGCATCATCTGGCTCCTCCGTTGCCTGTACCATGGTGTTGATGCATTTGGCAAGGGTCTTCAGTGACTAGGCCACGCTCTACAGTGTCTCAGTAATGTCCACCTGCATCTGGGACATGTCCCTCAGCAACTGGGACATGATGTGGAGGCCCTCAGCCATGGTCATCACAGACTGAGCCATACCTTGGGTGCCACCACTCAAGACACTGACCTCATGCTGCAGGCTTTCCACTGCAGTCACCACCCTAGCAGTGTTGGCCTCGGTGCCACGCATTGTCGGTGCCAACTCCCATAGCTTTTGGGACTTGTCACTGACACGCCTCCTGAATCTCATGGCTGTGTCCCAGCATCTGCATCAGCTCTGGGAGAACCTTGTCCAGACGCTCCGGATCTGACTGGGACTCAGCTGAGTTCTGGGATCTAGCAGAACTCTGACCGCTGACTCCCTTCAATGTTCCTGTCTCCATCTGATGTGCATCAGCAACTGTGTGGTGGTCACCAGATTGTGCCCCAGAAACCTGCCCTGTAATGTTGCCCACCAAGGTGTGTGTCTCTGCGATGGTGGAAGGTGTCAGCTGTGATGATCTCCTCGGAAATCCGTTCCGAGGTGTTCTCTTGGGTGGCTGGGGCAGGGGGAAACAAGTCTGATGGCCCAGTTCCATCAGATGGAGATCCTGCGAGAGAATGGCATGTGGTCAGTGAAAGGGAAGGATTATTTTGTCTGTCATGAACAACTCAGTTGAGACAGTTTATCTGGATGAAAGGGCAGTAGATCCTCACCTTTGCGACACAAGCCAACCTCCCTGTTGGTGACTGCTCTCTCCTCGGGCAACCCGGTGATTTCCAGGGCCCCATTCCTTATAGGGGCTCAGGACCCTCATCTCTGGTACTCTGACCCTGGTCTTGGCCCTTTCCCGCTTATTAAGGGCTATATTCTCCTGCCAGGACAAAGAGGGCTTTGTTTGTCAACGCGGCTGATAGTGGAGGAAGTGAGGTGCCTGTAGCAGGTGGCATATGTGGGCACTGCAACTGGACATGAAGGGTTGTGCTGGTGGGTGCTGGTGGTGCTAGGGGCTGCTGAGGAACAAGCACAATGATCGGATGTGTGGAGGGTACGAGGTGTCAGCCAGTGATTTGTTGGGGCGGGTGGTTGGGAATTTGTGGGGTGGCAAGCAGGACTGTTGCCAGGAGAGAAGTGGTAACTTACCCTTGTAGCAGGTTGTTGATCTTCCTGCATTGGATGCTGATCCTCCTAGTCATACTGCCCACGCTGACAGGCGCTGCTACTGCCTTCCAGGCAGTATTGGTGACCCTGCTGCTGTTCCTCCGACCCCCAAGGCCTGACTCTGGCGAACCAGATGGTGAGACAGCTAGTAGTGGCAAGAAGCTTGTGGTGGCCCATTTCTGGCACTATGTACCGTTAAATATGGGCTGTGATCTTGCCAATGCAGCCGCTGAGAAACACCCCACTAATTGCGGCCAAAATGACACTTAGTGTCATTTTGTTAAATCGCACCCTGAGAAATTCTTTCCTCACTGGGTAGTTGAACTCGCTGGAGTGGCCGGCTCCTCGGAGAACAGGCCACCATTTCAAAAGGGGCCCCGATCTCTAAGTTAGCTTGAGGGTCCTCCATACACACCAAGTGAGGACACTCTCCAATGGGGTCTCTAAGTTCCCCCCTTTTCAGGACCCCCAACCCTTAACCGGAGAGGCTTCTCGCGAGATTCAGTGGACTGAACACGTCACCAAATCGGGTGCAACAAGGCCAGTAAATCGCTCCCAATGTTTCTTTTATAGTTGTCTGAGAAATGGGCTATCAACCCGTTAACAACTAAAACATCACAGCAGACGTACATTTGTCAATGAACAGTCTGGATTTACAATATCCTCTGAGTTGTAATGAGTCAACAACTGTCAATTATTTGCATGCACTTTAAGATGTAATGGAGCGTAGAGAAGAATATCGACACAAAGTCAGCAGAAATAAGAGAAACCCAATCCCCTGACTTACCATATGCAGTGTCACAGGAGATCATATGAAACTTTTATTTCTTTGCTAGAATGGTAGAACTTACACTCTATTGTGTTTAGTAAAATTGAAGTTTTTAATGTTTTCAATTTAACTTCAAAGGATTTGATCCTGAAATGTGTTTGTGGACATAAACAGTTTGTTCTGAAAACAAGGTGGTTCAGTCATAACCGATATATTAAGCTGTCTAGGAGGTAGTTTTAATGTTATCTTCCTCCAATGACGGCAACCACTACCTCATATACCAAACAGACCGTTCCTGATTATCATTGTGCCCTGCCAGGGTTCTTCCAGCGTACTGTCTTCAAAAATGGTTGCAGCACACCCAGAAGGATTGCTTCCTCAAACTCTTCTTCCTCTTGTTGCCTGCCACTTCTTGGCCCTTTGTGCATCTGCAAGAATCTAAAATGGCATGAGCCCACTCAACAATATTTAAATGGTCTTGAGCTCCACCCTTGTCTTGTGACTAAATAGAAGATCTAGGCCAGCCATTTTACAGCATGAAGCAGTAATGGAGTTCCACATTTCATGTAGCCTCATCTATTTCATACTCAATTTTTCATTAATTTTAGAATTAAAATTTGGTCCAGTTATCAGGTACTATCAGCCTAATACCTGGGAAGCATTTAATTCCTTGAGTTTTCTCATGGCAGAGGATATGTTCTTGCCCACCTGTATTATACATTCCGATTTGCAATTGCTGACTTAAAATATTTACTGAGCATACAGACAATTCTCTTACCCTGTAAAATATTTCAATCTGAGTCAAGGTATATAGAAAGAGCCGAGTTGGAGGTACCTTTATGGTGTATCTTCCTGCTGCTCGGTTGATCATGGGGTGTTTTATCCTGACACCAGGTGCAGTGAAAGAATGCTCCATTTTCTAATGCTGTTGCTTCTTTTTCTTGATTAGAAAAATAATTTATAATTCCACAAGTGTTTCATATATTTCCAGGTGTTTTGCCGGCACTCTGTAAAGGGCAGAACCTCTGGCTGACCCAAGCAATTCAAATGATGGGCAAAGGCAAGGTCAACGGCAGCAAATGCCTAGGCTGGGAATTCCTCCTTGCCTTGATATTCAGCATATGTGTGGCAGCCAATAAGCTGATGAGTGGAACTCATGTTGTCTGGGCTGTTTAGCACACTTGGCTAAATCGCTGGCTTTGAAAGCAGACCAAGCAGGCCAGCAGCACAGTTCCCGTAATAGCCTCCCTGAACAGGTGCCGGAATGTGGCGACTAGGGGCTTTTCACAGTAACTTCATTGAAGTCTACTCGTGACAATAAGCAATTTTCATTTTCATTTTTCACATATTAGTCCTTCTTGACCAGGCCACCAATAGGAAAGTTGGCAGAATTTGAATAGGAGCTAGATAACACTACCACTATAGCTGTTAGATCTGTGCCCAAAGTGATGCATTCACCCAGCTGCTCTCCTTAAATGAGATGGTGTCCTGCTATCACAAGTGAATAATTCCCAAGAAATGTTGTAGTTCTAACTGGAAGCTAAATTTGACTAGAGCATAGTCAAAGAGCATAGTCAAAGCTAGCACAAAGCTAGGCAGCAGGGTAGCATGGTGGTTAGCATCAATGCTTCACAGCTCCAGGGTCCCAGGTTCGATTCCCGGCTGGGTCACTGTCTGTGTGGAGTCTACACGTCCTCCCCCTGTGTGCGTGGGTTTCCTCCGGGTGCTCCGGTTTCCTCCCACAGTCCAAAGATGTGCGGGTTAGGTGGATTGGCCATGCTAAATTGCCCGTAGTGTCCTAATAAAAGTAAGGTTAAGGGGGGGGTTGTTGGGTTACGGGTATAGGGTGGATGCGTGGGTTTGAGTAGGGTGATCATGGCTCGGCACAACATTGAGGGCCGAAGGGCCTGTTCTGTGCTGTACTGTTCTATGTTCTATGTACTACAATACTGTGGGCTGTGGCCTTGATTGTCCTTCTGGTACTCTTTGAGAGTGACTCCCTGCTGGGAGTGATAAATAAGTGAATTTATTCAACAAAATATTGCAGATGCTAGACATATACAACACAATTAGAAAATGCTCCGAAACCTCAGCTAGTCAGGCAGTAAAGAAAGGAAAAATGTTAATGTTTCAGGCCCAATCTATAAACAAACATTACCGTTGGATGTTCCCCTTTTTCTTTTGCAGCAGATAATTAAGTCCTGATGATTTTATTTCCTATGTCATGTGCCAGTAGATAAATAGCAGTTGTATTAATCTGAGTCAACAAATGATATATTACAGTTGAATATAAATGACAAAATACTGGCTGAGGTATGCACCTGCTTAATGACTGAATTTGTCTGATCAGGTCTGTCAAAGTGCTGCTCAGAATTGCTAAGATTTTCCTGAGTGCAATTAGTATTCGTCCAACAATGTCTTCCTCTTCCCACCCAAGCAAAACAATAACAAGGCTGATTGCAGAATTCATATCCTCAGCTGCTGTTTAGAAAAGAACATTTTCAATCTTCTTAAAAATGAAGCATAGTGCACTTTGAATCGCCTCTCTGCCCCCCCCGCCCCCCCCAACCTTCCACTCTTTGCAATGCTAACAACTTTGCTGGTCCCTAAGCAACACAATGATTAGCTCTTATTGCTCCTGAAGTGTTTGAGATTAATTGTAACGGCCAGATTGTGGTTTTGAAGATTAAATCATTAAGAGAAATTAAACTAAATATACTAGGACTACAAGGTAGTAACAACTGTGTATTAAAATAAGCGAGTTTCTCAGGGGATGTAACAAACTTTCTCTTCACCCCGTCATATCAATATAAACAAAATCTTTTTTTAAGGGTGATGACGTTCAATTTGTTCTTTTAAATGCTGTGAAGCATTTCTTGCTGCCTTTGTCAAAGTAGATGTTGTTCCAAGTCGTTCAATAAGATGCAACAAATAAAGTGGATAATTAAGTCCTGACAATTTTGTTTATTTTTACATGCTATGTCCGAGTTAATAGGTAGCAGACATATTAATCTGAGTCAACAAATGATGTGCTGCAGTCTAATATAAATGACAGATACTAACTGCTTAATGACTTTATGTGCATAATCAGAGCCATTCAATTCTCATTTGCATTTAAATAAAACAACCTGTATATTAGAAGACATTTTTGTACTTTGATATTATTCCTGCAATCTGGTTAGTCAGGATGAATCAAAATCAAATTTTTGCTCTTACCATTCATTCCTTTACTCAGCAACAGGCAAGCAGGTGGGTTGGAAAAACTACCCACTGATGGATTGTCCCAATCATTCCAAAGTTCCATATGCATTGAAAGATCAATCGATTAGTTCCTGTGTGCAAGCAAGTAATATTGTCTCTGTTTTACTTGTTAATAATACAATCCCTTCAGCATTATATGCAATTCTTTCAATTCTTAATTGTATATTCCGCTGCAGGTTCCAGTCTGGTATATTTCACCGATTTTAGTTCCTTCCTTATTTCCTGGTGTATTCATTCATGAAATTAGATAGGTAAACTTCAAACAATTAGTGTGCCAACATTGGTGCAGCCAGAGGCTGCTAAATTTATGAATCTGGAATGATATATATTTTTATTTATTTTATCCTTATTCAGTATTACAGAAGATGGTAGTTGCATTCTGTGAACTCTAGATCAGTGGTGCATATGTAAAATGTATTGGGCCCTGTAATTTCAGGAATGGGGGAAGTTGGCAATTTGGTGTTTTCGGAGTCAGGAATTTCTGATGGGGTCAATGCACTTTGGGTTTCCAGTGGAGAAAGCGACCCTACCTAAATTTCACAGTTTTGTGGTGTACTGCAGAAATGCCTGTCCTGCCAGGTGGAGTTAAGAGTGAAATTATGTGACCTGACTTCCCATCTGTCTTTCAGAAGGTGCGCCGCCAGTTAAAAGACACAATTTGTCTGGACCAGTTCATCAAGGTGGAAGCTGATTAACATAGTTAACTGAGATTGCTTTTCAAAGCACTTGGTGGTACCATGGAATTCACTGAAAAATTCTCCATTACCCTCGGTAAGTGGTTGTATCACTCGACTCGTAGCCAAGAGACCCAATCTGGTGACATGAATTCAAATCCCAGCAGCTGGAGGAATTTGAATTCAATTAATAAAATCAGGAGATGGATTCGCCACTCCCCAATGCCGATATCACATTCGGCAAAGGGGTGGAGAATCCGTTTTGGCGGCAGAATCGGGAACGGCGCCGGTTTCTGAAATCTCCGTCCCCTGAAAAGCGGTGTACTCTAGGAGTACGCCAGGCCGATTATCCATTGCCTCAGGCATTGGCTGAGACCCACCCCGCGATGCTCCGACCGGCTGAATTCCTGATGGCGTGGGTTTCGTGTGCTCACACCGTTCGGGAAGCTCGCGTAACGGCTGCGGACACAATCTGGGGCCATCACAGTCGGAGGAGGACCGATCGGAAGGCCGGGAGGGCTTTATTCGGGACTGGAGGCAATGTGGGCGAGCATTCTGGGGTGCATGAGCGGTCGATCGGGGGCACCACTTTGGCGGTCCATGTCCGCGGGCTGAGTCTGCCATGATACATGGAGTGGCCGCTGCAGGTCGCTGACGTGCACATGCGCGGCCTCTGAACTGGAAGCGCTGGGGGCCGTATCGGCACCTAGAGCAGCGAGCTCTATTCTGCCTCCATGCCAGACCCCAGCAAAACGGGGAATCGGTGGCCTTTTGACGCCAGTTTTCCTGACGTAAAAGACCACCGTATTCACGCCGGAAAACGGATTCTCTAAAACAGAGAATCCAGCTCCCGGACTACAAAACAATAATGGTGACCATAAAACTATCAACAACTGTTGGAAAAACTCATCTTGATCACAAATGTCCTTTAGGGAAGGAAATCTACCATCCTTACCTGGTCCAGACCCACAGAAATGTGATTGACTCCAAACTCCCCTCTGAAATGGCGCAGCGAGCCACTCGGTTCAAGGGCAATCGGGCATGAGCACCAAATACTGCTCTTGCCAGCGATGCCCACATCGCATATATGCGAATCAAAAAAAAGTTCTGTGTTGGCAGAAAATTATCGCCTCACGATCTAACAGCTGCTGTGCTACACAGTGGGTTCCCAAATGGAAATTCCACTTTAGAGGATCCAGGTACTGGAAAAAGAGGAGCAATGATGAAGAAAACTAGGTGAATCAGGCAGTACCACAGCAGATCCAAACTATCCTAGCACTAATCCCTCATTCTGTATAGGTAGACTGAGGAGCATTTTTCTTTTAAAAAATATTTTTATTGAAGGTTTTTTACAGATGTACAAAAAATATCAGAAGACCAAAACCTGAACGAACAACCACAAATCCCCAACCTCCCCTGACACCAACGCCCCACCACATCGCGCCTTACTAATTTTATCCCCTTTTCTAGCCCCCCCCGCATCCACCCCCCCTCCTCCCTGCTGACCCCTCAAACCTCGTAAAGAAATCAATGAACATTTTCCACCTCTGTGTGAACCCCTCTGCTGACCCCCGCATAGCGAACCTGACCTTCTCCAACTGCAGGAATTCTGCAGGTAAGTCATCCAAAACCCCGCCTTTGGTGGCTCCAAGTCCCGCAAAGACATCAAAAACCTTCTCTGGAGGGGCAGCACGGTGGCACAGTGGGTTAGCCCTGCTGCCTCATGGTGCCAAGGTCCCAGGTTTGATCCCAGCTCTGGGTCACTGTCCGTGTGGAGTTTGCACATTCTCCCCGCGTTTACGTGGGTTTTGCCCCCACAACCCAAAGATGTGCAGGGTAGGTGGAACGGCCACGCTAAATTGCCCCTTAATTGGAAAAAATGAATTGTGCTAACCACTGCTAGCTCCCCCCCCCCCCCCCCAGATGGAGGATCCGTGAAGCTTTTGCACTGTTTTTCTGGCGTAAAACACCACTGTTCCCACACCAGGGGCGGGATTCTCCGACCCCACGCAGGGTCGGAGAATTGGCGGGAAGCGGCGTGATTTCCGCTCCCGCAGGTCTCCTAATTCTCCCGCCGGTAAAAAACCGGCGTTGTGCAAATCCCGCCGGCAGCCTGTGAAAACAGCTGGCGCCGGCGGGATTTCTTTTTTTAACAACTAACCTTAAATCTCCGGCCCGGATGGGCCGAAGTCCCGCCGCTGGGAGGCCTTCTCCCGCCGCCGAGGTGTACACCACCTCGGAAACGGCGGACTCAGCGGCGCGAGCGGGCCCCCGGGGTCCTGGGAGGGGCGGGGGGCGATCGGACCCGGGGGGGTGCCCCCACGGAGGCCTGGCCCGCGATCGGGGCCCCCCGCTCACTCCGCGGGGCAGTGCCGTGGGGGCACTCTTTCTCCTTCCGCGCCGCCACGGCCTCCGCCATGGCGGACGCGGAGGAGAACCCCGCATCGCGCATGCGCCGGCAGTGAGGTCAGCGGCCAGCTGCCGCTGACGTCACTGCCGGCGCATGTGCCGACCGCCGAAAGCCTTTCGGCCAGCCCCGCTTCCGACTGCGCCGGGTGTTTGCGCCAGTCTACCGGTGCAAACTGCTCCGGCGCGGGGCTGGCCCCCAAAGGTGGGGAGAATTCCCCACCTTTGGAGGAGGCGCGACCCCTGAGTGGTTGGCGCCACTCCCCTACGCCGGCACCCTCCGTCACGCCGGGTAGGGGAGAATCCCGCCCCAGGTTAGCACTTAGTCTTCAAATTGGAGAATCCAGCCCTTTGTACTCAAATCTCCGGAGTGGATACCTGGGGCTGGATTCTACAATCCCCAACACCAAAATTACCTTGGGCAACGGAGCGGAGAATCCCCGATGACGGCGACATCGGGGGCGACGCCACTTTCCAGATGCTCCGCCACCTGAAAAGCGTCGTACTCACCTCCGTACGTTGGTTGAGGCCCTCTCCGCAATGCTCAATCCCTGACCTGCCGAGTTCCCGACGGTGTGGGACACGTGTGGTCTCACCTGTCGGGAACTCGGCTTGGCAGCTGCGGACTCAGTCCGGCGCTGCCACAGTCGGGGGAGGGCCGATCCGCGGGCAGGGGTGGACATATTCGAGGCTGGGGGCATTGTGGTGGGGTGATCCTGGGTGTGCGAGCCAGCCAAACTATTTTGCGGGCCGGGTCCATGAGTGGCAGGCCACCGCTATGCGCATGTGCGGCCGTGGACCCGGCAATTCTCCAGGCTGTATCGGCAACTAGAGCCGGGTGCTCTATGCTGCCTTCCTGCTAGCCCCCAGCAAAACAGGGAATCAGTGGCCTTTTTGTGCCAGTTTTCCTGGCATAAAACGCCACTATTTTCACGCCGGCTTAAGGACATAGTCTCCAAATCAGAGAATGCAGCCCCCGAATCCAGAACATCCTGACTCAGAGGATTTTGATCCCTTGAGTCAAGGCTAATATCTTAAGGCCCAAGAAAGGAGCCTAGGGCTGGATTCTCCAATTTGGAGACTATGTCCCCACTCCGGCGTGAAAACGGTGGAGAATTGTCGCAAAAACGGCCACCGATTCCCTGTTTTGTTGGGGGCTAGCAGGGAGACAGTGTAGAGCTCCCAGCTCTAGCTGCCGATACTTCCTGGAGAATTGCCGGGTCTGTGGCCGCGCATGCTCACAGCGACGGCCTGCAACGGCCGTGCAACATGGCGATGGCCTCTCGCGGACCCAACCCATGAATTAGTCCCCCCCTTCGGCTGTCTCGTGCGCCCCGGACCATCCCGACACAGTGCCCCCAATTCCGAATATGTCCACCCCTGCCCACAGTTCGGCCCTTCTCCGACTGTGGCAGTGATGGACAGAGTCCGCAGCCGCCAAGCTGAGATCATGAAGGGTGAGACCACACGCGACCCATGCCATCGGGAACTCGGCCGGTCAGGGGCGGAGCATCGCGAGGTGAACCTCAACCAATGTACGGAGGCCGTGGATATTGGATTGGATTTGTTTATTGTCACGTGTACCGAGGTACAGTGAAATGTATTTTTCTGCAAGCAGCTCAACAGATCATTCAGTACATGGAAGAAAAGAGAATTAAACAAAATTCAAGAAAATACATGAGAATACATAATAGGGCAACACAAGATAAAAGGTTAGAACGAGTATAAGTTAAGTTAAAAGTGCATCTGTTGGGGAGAGATTGCAGAGAGTCACCTCGCTCCGGCGCCATCTTGCTATCACATATGGCATGTTGTGTACGAGCATCAAGAAAGCAGCGGCGCCCCCGTTTTTGGCGTCATCGGGGATTCTCCGCCCGTCGCCGAACGCAATTTTGGCATCGGAGATTGGAGAATCCATCCCCTGATATCTGGAACATTGTGGAGCTACCCAGTTTCAAATTACAAAGCCTGTCATGGAGCATTGACTCTCACCCAGGGCAGGATTCTCCGGGCGGGATTCTCTGATCCTGAGGCTAAGTGTTGACACCCGTCGTAAATGGCGTCACATTTTACGTCGGTGTCAACAGGCCCCGAGGAGTAGCGATCCTGTGCCACACAGAAGGCCAGCACGGCACTGGAGCGACTCACGCAGCTCCAGCTTCCGTTACTGGAGTCACAATGGGCATCGCGGATCTGTCCATGCGCGCTACGGCCGGCGCGAGTTCGTGCATGCGCATGTGTTGCCTTCTTTGCGCCAGCCTCGACGCAACATGGCGGAGAGCTACAGGGGCCCGGCGCGGAGGAACATAGGCCCCCACCAGAATAAGCCCGCCCGCCGAACAGTAGGCCCCCAATCGTGGGCCAGACCACCGTGAAGGCACCCCTGGGATCGGATCCCCCCCCCCAACCAGGCCGCCCCCCACAGGATGAACGGCGAGGTCCCGTCGGGTAGAACCACACGTGAATGGCGCCGGCGGGACTCGGCCTATCTCGGCGGGCAATCGGCCCAGCGCGTGTGGAGAATAACCGGGAGCGTCGCGTAGAGCGGAGAATCAGCGGACTGGTGTCAGAGCGGCATCACGTGAATCGTGCCACCCCCCCCCCAGCAATTCTCCGACCCAGCCCGGGTTCGGAGAATCCCGCCCTCCATTTCTGAGACTACGGGGCTGAATTCTCCGCCGTCAGGATTCTCCAATTTGCTGGCAGCCTGGGGGTTTCCCGACGGCGTGGGGCTGCCCCACAATGGGAATTCACCAGCCGGTGAAACAGAGAATCCCAACAACGTGCCGTACCAGAAATGCGGCGGGATGGAGAATCCCGGTCTATCTGTTGACTCCAACGCATAATCCGTGGACTTTTACGACAGTGGCCACACCTGGGCCAAATCCCCTATTGCTAAGGGGCTAGCATCGGCACCACGTAGACCACAATCGATTTGAATGAGATACGGTGCTGGATTTGCCGATTTCACAATTGACACTCAGGAGGCAGACAAGCTGCAGCCATATATACACTTCACTCCCCACACACATCACCCCAGCCAACAAGATGGCAGAGAGGAGATTAGCCTCGACATTTACTGATGTTGAACTGGAGGCCATCTTGGACAAGATTGAGGAGAGGCAGATGATCCTATACCCCGGCCTGGGAGGAGGCTGCCAGCTTCCACCATTTGCAATGCCTGGGCACAGGAGGCAGACTGCAGTGCTGTAAAAAGCTGTATGACCTTAGGGCACCAGGGTAAGTAGGCAGCAATGTCCCTGGCACTAATCCCCATAACCCGACCCCCCCAGGAGACACCTGTGCACTGAGGTCTGTGAGGAACTGAGGACCCAGACAGGTCCCCACTTGATGCCTGGAAGGACCCCGTCACGTAAAGGTTCAGGGCAACAGTCACCTTACTAGCCACTGGGAGTGGGTGTCCTCCCCCAAATACCCACGGTGCCATCATCTGGCAGACATGTCACACTGTCTCTCTGCTCAGCCGGAGACTTCGACGACGTGCCTGGTGCGGCAGGTCCTCAAAAGGAAATGCCGATACACACAAGGCCTCTTGCGGCTTCTCCTTGGCAGCCCCTCTTCTTCCGTCTGTTTGGCGGCAGGCTCTCCAGCCTGGGCAGCTGCCTCCTGTTCCTCTTCAGCACGCTCCGCTGCTGCACCTCCTACTCAAGCAGCTCCAGCTCGTACAGCTGCACGGCATCCCTGCGGGCTGCAGCGACCAACAGGAGGCCACCATTGCTGGTTGAATTCCAATATCCATTGCCTGCAGGATGTGAGAGGCTGACATGTTAGCATGATGCGTACCCCTATGCCCAACCAGGTTCAACGGGTCACATGGTGGCCCTAGTTGGCAATGTGGGCTCTGCCCCGGCATGTCCCTGCCCCCCATCCCCGCACCTCTGCACTTGTTAGTGGTCGGCACCATGGGGACCTCTGGCCCTGACGTCCATCCCTGATGCTAGGGGTACCATCTGCTGGCACTGCCCTTGTCATAGGGCCTACTGCGGGTGTTGCTCTGGGTAGGCTGCCAGCGGGTGGCGGGCGTGTGAAGGATGGGTGGTGGAGGGTGCAATGCCAGGATGGGGGTTGTGAGCGCCCATACGGCCGGTGTCTCTCTGCAGAACCAGGGACCACAGTGGTGGTCATTGAGTGCACAGCAAGATGGCCATAATAATGGTGGTCCTGCCAGGACACTGCCCCAGTCCTGTGGGGGGTCACCCCGACCAGTCGACCTGTTCCCCCGTCATCGGAGGAGGAGAATCGCGGAGGCCCCCGAGAGTACGGGGCTGGGCCCACTAATGATATGCAAACGGTGTTTTCTGTATGTGCACTCCGATTCAGAGAATTGCAATTTGGCTTCAAATTAGTTCCTGCCGCGATTTTGCCGTCAGAACCGATTCTCCGTCCAATCGAGATTCGCAATTTTGGTGTCAGTTAATCACGCCCCCAATCTTCAATTAACACAAATGTTAGTTAAGACCTGAAAATAAATATTTAAATCGATTTCTACATATTACAAAATACGAAGTATAGTTGTAGAATCCAACCTATCATCTACTCAATTGCTTTATGGTTTGAATGGAATCACTGTATATCTTTTTCTTTATAAATATTTTTATTCTCCATTTTCACAATTGCTTCAGAATGTACACTCCACCAACAAACAGTAAATGGTAACGAATACAATGTCAATCCCCTTAGCAACAACAACGATCCCATCCTCCCACCACCCCCCAAACAGCGACCCACCTGACAATATAAGCATCAAATAAAACAAACCCTCCCAAGGTGGAAAAAAACAAGGAAAAAAGAAAAAGGAATCAGGAATCGCCTATGGTCACCATTGACATATACAGTCCACCCCACAAACCCCCCCCCCCCACGTAATATTCAATGCCATCCAATCCCTGAAAGAGTACTGTGAATGACACCCATGAATTGTAGACACCACCCTCACCCCCCCAGACTCCTCCCCTCCACTTCCTCTTGTAAACTCCTCTGCCCAACCCGGTTCCTTCCCTCAACTTTTCACCCCGGCTAGACTCACCAAAACCTGTTCTACCAGGCTCCGATGGCTGGAGCCACTCCCCCCACTTCACTCCCGTTCACTGGCCGGCTTAAACCGGCCATCTTGGAAGCCCCTGCCCGGGTCTCCTTCCCCCTTGCCCGGTCCCAGAAAAACCAAGAAAGCTCCTTTAGCACACAAACCCCGCAGACACACCCAAACCCCAAAGAACCATCATTGCAAATGAAAGTCCCATCTCTTCCCTTGTCCAAATATATACAGCATCGACTCATTTAGTACGTACACGAACGCGCAATGAAAAAATAAAGTTACATGAGGCTACATCAGTAAACGACCATTTCTCAATTCAGCCACAGTCCTTCTGCCTTCGCAAACTCCTCCGCTGCTTCCGCCGTCCCAAAATAAAAATCCTTGGATTTGTAGGTCACCCTGAACTTAGCTGGGTATACCATGCTGCACTGCACCTTGCTGATGTATAGTGCCTTCTTGACCCGGCCGAAAGCAGCCCGCCTCCTCACCAGATCCACTGTAATGTCCTGGTATATGTGTATACCAGCTGCAGCCCACTGCACCACCCGCTTCTACTTTGCCCAGCACAGAACTTTCTCCTTCACTCTAAACCTACGGAAACACAGAGTTACTACTCTTGGCGGCTCACTCGCCTTTGGTATAGGCCTCCATGACCGATGAGTCCAATCCAGTTCATATCAGGAGGGATCATCCCCCTCCCCCAATAGCTTCGCCAACATCGTGGCAAAATACTCTATCAGCCTCGGGCCTTCCAGCCCTTTGGGCAGACCCACAATCCTCACATTCTGTCGCCTGGATCTGTTTTTCAGGTCTTCCATTTTGGCTCACAGACACTTGTTAGTCTCTATCACCCTCCGCAACTCCTTCCCCATCGAGGTGAGTTGACCACTGTGCTGCAATAATGCCTCTTCCACTTCCTTCAGCGTCTCACCTTGCTTCTGCACCTCCGCCGCCACGCTTGATACAGCCACCCTCACCGGGGCAATCGCCTCCTCCACCAGCACTTTCAATATCGCCCCCATATCCTTCTTCATCCCTTCCATGTGTTTTGTGAACTGTTTTTCAAATTCCACAGCCATCACCTTGGTCATTTCTTCTGCTGTGAGCGATGCGGCCTCCCCTGGTGCTCCAGCCTCCACATTCCTTACAGTTCCTGCGCTGACTTTTTCACTCCCCGGCGGACTTTTGTTAACCCCCTTTTTCACGGTCGTTTTTCTCCTAAACCTCGACATTTCTCCTCCCTGTGGCTACTTACAGCTTTTCAGCCTTCGTTGCCCCCAGGACTGGGTGTTAAAACTCCGAAATTCCTATTCCTGAGCGGGAGCCCTCCAGTGTGCGACTGCCTCCCACCCAGCATCACCGGAAGTCCCCAATCACTGTATATGTTTACTCATGAACAATGGCCTGGATTCTCCAAAATCCCGGCCAAGTGTTGACACGACATCAAAACCGGCGTGAGTGACGCCGGCGTCAACGGGGCTCCAGGCCCAGACATTCCCCCCTTCCTCGGGGGCTATCACTGAAATGAAATGAAAATTGCTTATTGTCACAAGTAGGCTTCAATGAAGTTACTGTGAAAAGCCCCTAGTCGCCACATTCCGGCCCCTGTCCGGGGAGGCTGCTCCGGCACGGAAAGCCGACCCGTGTAGGTCCGTGCATGCGCACCACGGCTGTCTCTGCGCCGGCCCGTGGGCAACATGGCGGAGCTCTACAGGGGCCCGGCACAGAGGAACATAGGCCCGCCCATAATTAGCGTGCCTGCCGATCGGTTGGCCCTGATCGGGGCCTGACCACTGTGAAGACACCCCCCCCCCCCCCCCCGGGATGGCCCCGCAGCCAGAACGCCAAGGTCCCGCCAGGTAGGACCATACGCAAACTACTCGGCAGAACTCGGCGGGCACTCGGCCTGTTGAGCGCACAGAATCGCCGTGGGAGCCGCTTTCAACGGCCCCGACTGGTGCCGTGACGCCCGGAGCGGCAATTCTCTGACCTGGTGCGGGCTTGGTGAATCCCGCCCAGTGTTTTTGAGTGAAGACTGAAAATGTGTTTTGTACAGTGTAGGTAGTATTAGTAGTGTATCAGAATAATTTATGTACAGCAGTTGATATACCAGCAGTGGTATACAAACTTTGTAACATATTGGGCCAGAAATCCCAATCAGCCCATGTTGGAATTTATCTGCCATGTGAGTAAACAGTTATAATCTCATTTATCCACCTGGTTCCATATCCCTTCAAGCCCATTTCTTTCACCCACCTACCCAGAAAGTTATGCTGAATTTATATAAGACACTAGTTAGATTTTAGCTGGAGTATTATGTGCCGTTCTGGGTACCATGCTATGGGAAGGCTATGAATGCATTGGAGAGCGTGCAGTACAGGTTTACAAGAATGGTTTCAAGGATGATAAACTCAGTTATGAGGATAGACTGGAGAGGTAGGGCCTGTTGTCCTTGGAAATAAGAAGGCTAAGAGGAGATTTAACAGAGGTTTTCAAAATCATGTGGGAGTTGGGGAGATTAGACAGAGATTATTCCAACTTGGAAAAAGATCAAGAACGAGATAGTACAGATTAAACTGATTTTCAGGAAAAAGCAATTGTGATGTGAGAAAAGTATTTTTCATACAAGTGGCCGGGTCTGGAATGCGCTGCTTGGAAGTGTGGTGGAGGGAGGTTCAATCCAGGCATTTAAGAGGGCATTAGATGATTACTTAAATGGAAACAATGTACAAGAGTATTGTGAAAAGGCAGGAGAATGGCACTAAGTTATAATGCTCAATTGCGGACACAAATGGGCCAAATGGTCTCCCTCTGCACAGAGTAATTCTGTAATCCTGTAATTCAATTAAAATCTGCATCCTACAATTCTCAGAACTGCCAACCCAATTGGAGGTCTGGCAGCACAAGATCTGCACGGGGCAGCACGGTAGCACAGTGGTTAGCGCAGTTGCTTCACAGCTCCAGGGTCCCAGGTTCGATTCCCGGCTTAGGTCATTGTCTGTGCGGAGGCTGCATGTCCTCCTTGTGTCTGTGTGGGTTTCCTCCGGGTCCTCCGGTTTCCTCCCACAGTCCAAAGATGTGCTGGTTAGGTGGATTGGCCATGATAAATTGCCCTTAAAGTCAAAATGGTTAGGTGGGCTACTAGGTTGGAAGGTTGGGTGGAGGTGTGGGCTTAGGTAGGGTGTTCTTTCCAAGGGCCGGTGCAGACTCGATGGGCCGAATGGCCTCTTCTGTACTGTAAATTCTATGATTCAGTAGTTCCACTGATAAGGTGACCACTGCTGAGGTTGTAGGGAGAAGAAGAGGATGCCTCCATGTTTTGATGCCCTTGAAGGCCAGTTAAGAATTTTTAAAAATAAACCCGAGTAAGGCAAGCAAGCCCCAGTGATTAAAGCGATGAACTATCCAGCATCGGAGCAATGTGATGAGCCTCTCTGTGGGCAATGCAGTGAACAGAATGAATGGACTTCCCTGGGAAGTCAACGTACTTAGCTGCCTGTCCATGCAGCACAATGCTGTCAGGGGCAGAGAGTGACCATTCATGGGTTATCTAATTAAATTAATTGGCCCTCTGTGCCTGGTGGGCAAACAGCTGTGCTGCTGTCATTCCTACTTCTGGGACTAACCGGTGGCTGTGGCAAGGTATCAGGCTTTCATCCCAATGCTTTCTGCTACCATTTTATGAGCCCTCCCACATCACAGCCTGTCTCTGGAGAACTGGTATAATCCAGCCCATAGTTTCTGTCTGCCATGTTCGTGGAAGTGAATCTCACAGCCTCACAACTCACTATGTAAAACCATTTCTTCTGCCCTCTGTTCCAACCCTGTTACAGTGTATTTTATGTCTATCGCCATTCATCCTTGACCCCTCAACTGATGGAAACAGTTTGCCCTATTTTCATGATTTTAAGCATTCCTATTAAATTGCCCCATAATATGTGTTGATCTAACAAAAAATGTTCAAGTCTTTTATCACATATGTAATTTCTTAAGGCAGCAGTCCTGTATATCTACATTGTAGCTTCAATCGCCTTCCCATAGTTTTAGGCCCAATATTACATAAGGCACTCTCAATAACGTTTTACATTTCTTAAAAATTCATTTAAGGGATGTTGGCATCACTGGTTAGGCCAGCATTTATTGCCCATCCATAGTTGCCCTTCAGAATGTGGTGGTGAATTGTCTTCTTGAACTACTGCAGTCCCTGAGGTGTAGGTACACCCATTGTGCTATTAGGGAGTTCCAGGGTATTGATCCAGTGAGAGTGAAAGAACAGCGATATATTTCCAATTCAGGGTGGTGAGTGACTTGGAGGGTAACCTCTAGGTAGTGGGATTCCCAGGTATCTGTTGCTCTTTTCCTTCTAGATGGTAGTGGTCATGGTTTGGAAGGTGCTGTCTGAGGAACCTTGGTGAGTTCCTGCAGTGCATCTTGTAGATGATACACACGGCTGCCACTGTTCGTCGGTGGTGGAGTGACTCAATGTTTGTGGCAGGGGGAGCAATCAAGCGGCTATTTAGTCCTGGTTGAGCATGTTGAGTGTTGTTGGAGCCGTACTCATCCAGGAAAGTGGAGAGTATTCCATTTCACTCCAGACTTGTATCTTGTAGATAATGGACAGGCTTTGGGGCGTCAGGAGGTGATTTACTCACCGTAGGATTCCTAGCCTTTGACCTGCTCTGGTAGACACAGTATTAATATGGCTAGCCCAGTTCAGATTCTGATCAATGGTAATTCCGAGGATGTCGATTATGGGGGATTCAGTGATGGTAATGCTATTGAATGTCATAGGGCGGTGTTTATATCCTCTCTTGTAGGAGATGGTCATTGCCTGGCATTTGTGTGGCATGAATGTAACTTGCTACTTAGCATCCCAAGCCCGGATATTGTCCAGGTCTTGTTGTATTTTGACATGGACTGCTTCATTATCTGAGGAGTCGCGAAAGGTGTGGAACATTATGCAGTCATCTGCTAACATTCCCATTTCTGACCTTATGATGGAAGTGAGGTCATTGATGAAGCAGCTGAAAAAGTTGGGCTTAGGACACTACCCTGAGGAACTCCTGCAGAGTTGTCCTGGGGCTGAGATAGAACATAGAACATGGAACGATACAGCGCAGTACAGGCCCTTCGGCCCTCGATGTTGCACCGACATGGAAAAAACTAAAGGCCATCTAACCTACACTATGCCCTTATCATCCATATGCTTATCCAATAAACTTTTAAATGCCCTCAATGTTGGCGAGTTCACTACTGTTGCAGGTAGGGCATTCCACGGCCTCACCACTCTTTGCGTAAAAAAACCACCTCTGACCTCTGTCCTATATCTATTACCCCTCAATTTAAGGCTATGTCCCCTCGTGCTAGCCACCTCCACCCGCGGGAGAAGGCTCTCGCTGTCCACCCTATCTAACCCTCTGATCATTTTGTATGCCTCTATTAACCTTCTTCTCTCTAACAAAAACAACCTCAAGTCCATCAGCCTTTCCTCATAAGATTTTCCCTCCATACCAGGCAACATCCTGGTAAATCTCCTCTGCACCCGTTCCAAAGCTTCCAAATGATTGACCTCCAACCAACACAGCTATCTATCTTTGTGCTAGGTATGACTCCAACCAGCAGCGAGTTCCACCCCTGTTTCCCATTGACTCCAGTATTGCTAGCCCTCCTTGAAGCCATACTCAGTCAAATGCTGCCCTGATGTCAAGGGCAGTCACTCTCACCTCACCTCTGGCATTCAGCTCTTTCGCCCATATTTTAACCACGGCTGTAAGGAGCTGAGTGACCCTGGCAGAACCCAAACTGAGCATCCGTGAGCAGGTTATTGCTGAGTAAGTGCCACTCGATAGCATTGTTGATGACTTCTTCCATAACTTTGCTGATGGTGGAGAGTAGATTGATAGGGCTGTAATTGACTGGGTTGGATTAGTCTTGTTTCTTGTGTGCAGGACAAAACTGGGTAATTTCCCACGTTGCCGGGTAGATGCCAGTGTTGTAGTTGTACTGGAACAGCTTGGTTCGGGGTGCAGCAAGTTCTGCAGTCTTCAGTATGATTGGCAGAATATTGTTGGGCCCATAGCCTTTGCAGTATTCAGTACCTTCAGCCATCACTTGATATCATGTGGAGTCAATCGAATTGGCTGAAGACTGACATCTGTGATGCTGAGAACCTCCAAATGAGACCGAGATGGATCATCCACTTGCCATTTCTGGCTGAAGATTGTTGTGAATACTTCAGCCTTATCTTTTTCACTGATGTGCTGGGCTTCTCCATCTGAGAGAGTTTATTCTGCGCCCTTGCCACCCTCAGTGCTTCCTCCAAGTGGTATTCATTATGGAGGAGTTTTGATTCATCAGCTGATGGTGGATGGTTCGTGGTAATCAGCAGGTGGTTTCCTCGTCCATGTTTAACCTGAAGCCATGAGATTTCATGGAGCCCAGAATCGATGTTGATAACTCCTGGGGCAACTCCATCCTGACAGCACACCACTGTGCCGACACCTCTTCTGGGGTCTGTCTTGGCGGTGCGGCAGGACATACCCAAGAATGGTGATAGTGATTTCTGGGACATTGTCTGTACGGTATGATTCTGTGAGTATGACTACGTCAGGCTGTTGCTTGACTAGTCTGTGAGACAGCTCTCCCAATTTTGGTACAAGCTCCCAGATGTCCAGCAGAGCGGCGATGCTGATTGGCTGTTGTGGGGAAGATTTGCATCAGGTGGTCAGTGCCTCCAGAGAGTGGTTTGTGGAGGAGCTGTTGTCAAGGGACAGTTAAACCCCAAGCACTACTTCAGTGTTTGCCTCCCTCTCTCCACCTTGAACCAAAGAATCCTGCTGCTGTGAGGACCACAAGAGAAAAAGGGAGGCAGAGAGGGAGGTGCGCTATTAAAAAATTTGCAGCAGGGTGCTTGAGTGGTGAGTCTTTAGCTAGAGAGGCTTCAGCGAATGGTGTCTTAGCAGAGTACAGGTAATCTTAGGTAACGTCCTCTTAACTTTACTCTTAGTGAAGTTGGGACTGGTTAGGGGGTGGTTTAGCTCACTCGGCTAAATCGCTGGCTTTTACAGCAGACCAAGCAGGCCAGCAGCACGGTTCGATTCCCGTACCAGCCTCTCCGGACAGGCGCCGGAATGTGTCGACTAGGGGCTTTTCACAGTAACTTCATTGAAGCCTACTCGTGACAATAAGCGATTTTCATTTCATTTCATGAGGGCAGTGATATGCTACTTCTGCAGGGTGTGGGAGCTCAGGGAAATTCCGTTGTCCCTGATGACTACACCTGTTGGAAGTGCACCTGGCTGCAGCTCCTGGGAGACCGAGTTAGGGAGCACTCAGGATCATCCGGGATGCTGAGCACTTTATAGACCTGAGTTTTAGAGAGGCGGTCACACCTAAGGTGCAGGTGGAGAGTAGCTGGGTGAAGACCAGGAAAGGCAAAGGGAGCAGGAGTCCCCTTTGGCCATTCCCCTCATAAACAAGTATACTGTTTGGATACTGTTGGGGAGGATGACCGTTCAGGTGATATCAGCAGTACCCAGATCTTTGGCACTACCACTGGCTCTGGGGCACAGCGGGAAAAGATAAATGTAAACAGTACCATAGTGTAGGTTACTTGACAGTTAGGGAACAGACAGGAGATTCTGTGGCTAACGGGTGTCCAGGAGGGTATGTTGGCTCCTGGGTGCCAGGATCAAGGATATCTTGGAGCGGCTGCAGAACATTCTCAAGGGGGAGGGGGAGCAGTCAGAAGTCGTTGTGCACGTTGGCGCAAATGACGTAAAAAGAAATAGGGATGAGGTCCTGAGGAGTGATTATAGAGAGCTCGGAAAAAGGTTAAGAAGCAGAGAATCCAGCCCATGGTTTGATTAGTAGTCAGCATGGCATTGTGCCTTACAAATTTGATAGAGTTCTTTCATAAAGTGACCAAGAAGGTTGATGAAGGCAGGATAACAGATGTAATCTATATGGACTTCAGTAAGGCCTTTGATAAAGTTCCTCATGGTAGGGTGCTCTGGAAGGTTACATCACAAGAAATCCAGGGAGAGCTGGCAAATTGGATATATAATTGACTTGATGGTCAGAAGCAGAGGGTAATGGTAGAAGGATGTTTGTCTGACTGGAAGCCTGTGGCTAGTAGTGTGCCTCAGGGGTCAGTGTTCGGCCCATTGCTGTTTGTTGTCTATATCAATGATTTGGATGAGAATGTACGAGGCGTGATCAGTAGGTTTGCAGATGCCACTAAAATAGGTGGTATTACAGACAGTGAGAAAGGTTATCAAAAATTGCAGCAGGATCTTGATCAGCTGAGGAAGTGGGTGAGAAATGGCAAATGGAGTTTAATGCAAGTGTGACGTGTTGCATTTTAGAAAGTCAAATCAAGGTAGGACTTTCACATTGCATAGTAGGACCTTCGGGAGTATCCTGGATCAGAGGGACCTTAGAGTTCAGGTGCATGGTTCTCTAAATGTGGAGTCACAGTTAGATAGAGAAGTGAAGAAGGCTTTTGTCATGCTGGCCATCATCAGTCAGGGCACTGAGTTTAGAAGTTGGGAAGTTATGTTGCAATTGTACAGGACATCGATGAGGCGGCATCTGGAGTATTTTCTTCAGTTTTGGTCGCCTTGCTATAGGAATGATGTTATTAAACTGGAGTGTGCAGAAGAGATTTACAAGGATGTTGCCAGGACTCAATGGACTGAGTTATAGGGACAGATTGGACAGGCTGGGAGTTTTTTCTTTGGAGTGTAGGAGATTGAAGGGTGATCTTATAGAGGTGTATAAGATCATGAGAGGCATGGATAGGATGAATGCACTCAGTCTTTTTCCCAGGGTTGGGGAATCGAGAACTAGAGGGCATACGTTTACGTTAAGATGGGAAAGAATTAATGGGAACCTAGGAGCAACTTTTTTACATAGAAGGTGGTACGAATGTGGAATGAGCTACTGGAGGAAGTGGTTGAGACAGGGACATTGACAGCATTTAAAAGGCATTTGGACAGATGCATGGATCGGAAATGTTTAGAGGCATATGGGCCAAATGCAATTAAATGGGGTTAGCTTAGATGGACTTTATGGTTGGCATGGACCAGTATGGGTCGAAGGGCCTGGCTCCATGCCATAGATTCTATGTTAATAAGGAGGACTTTGCAGGGTCGACAGAGCTGGTTTGCCGTTGTTGTTTCTGGTGCCTGGGTTGATACCAGGTGGTCTGTCCGATTTCATTTTTGTTGTGTGTTTTTGTAGGGGTTCACTACAACTGAGTGGCTTGCTAGTACATTCTAGAAGGTATTTAAGAGTCACCTACATCTGCTGTGGGTCTGGAGACATGTTTTGGCCAGACTAGGTAAGGATGGCAGATTTCATCCCATTAAGTGAACCAGATGTTTTTTTACGACAGTCGACATGGTCATCATTAGACTTTTAATTCCAGATATTTTACTGAGTTTAAATTCACAACCTGTTGTAGTGGGATTTGAACCCACATCACCAGATCATTACCCTGGGTCTCTAGATTAGTTGTCCAGCGACCCAGCTATTACATAGGTTCATTATAACCTCTTGAGAAAAAACCTTGAATACAATCAGCTATTTTTATAGCTGTGAAGCTATAATTCCAAATGTACCCACTTTTCACAACAGTGAGTTCACATCTATTACTGTTTTTTAACCAAAGTGTATCACCACACACTAACATTGGCTATCATCTACTAATTGTTCTCCATTCAACCGTCTTACTAATAAGTCATTGTCACTTTGATGCCCTGAATATTTAGCCTTACCTTACATTTTGGTATTGGTTGCAAATTTTAACTCCACTTCCTCTAGATCTATATTCTCTGTGGAACAGTTAGCATATTTAGGCATTTTCGGGAAGCACAGAACTGCTGCCAATCTTGTTATGACTGGAATGGATGGAAGAAGTGCCCGGTTCACCTAGCCTCAATACTCCATAGGTCACAATATTAGCTCAGTTCATTCGCCAACATGACCAAATATTTATCTTCACCTCTGTTGTTCAGAATAAAAGAGACTGTAACCAGGCTTCTTTCAATAATGTGGTTAACTATTATACTTTCTGAAGTGGACTAGCAAGTCATTCAGTTCAAGGGTAATGAGCAATGGGCAATAAATGGTGGCCCAGGCAGCAACATCCACATCCCATGGATGAATAAAACTTATTAGTTTACTTTAAAACCAATCTGATTGAATAAGAAGGCAGAACTCATCAACACACACACACAAAGCCCCTGGGCAGCATGTGGCACAGTGGTCAGCACTGCTGCCTCACAGCTCCAAGGACCTGGGTTTAATTCCGGCCTTGGGTGACTGTGTGGAGTTTGCACTTTCTCTCCATGGCTGCGTGGGTGTCCTCCGGGTGCTCCGGTTTCCTCCCACAGTCCAAAGATGTGCAGGTTAGGTGGGCTGGCCATGTTAAATTGCCTCTTATTGTCCAAAAGGTTAGGTGGAGTTGCGGGGATAGGGTAGAGGCGTTGGCTTAAGTAGGGTGCCCTTTCCGAAGGATGGTGCAGACTCAATGGGCTGAATGGCCTCCTTATGCACTGTCAATTCTATGGTTCTATGTAACCCCCTAAAAAAGAATAAAATAACTAAAAGAAATTTTGGCAAAGTTTGGTCTCACAGTGTCGTACCACGAAACAATCAATGACTCTTGCACTGCATTCTAGGCAGACATAAGGACAAGTCGAGGGTACTCTATTCCAGCATGTTGAGCAACTCGAGAGCAGCATATATTCACTTCTGGATGTAACTGGCTCTAGGCTGCAAAAATGCCTTCCTCTCAAGTAGTGGATGCTTCTCTTCTCAAATAAAACAAAAATCCACTTTTTAAAACACAGTTTCAAGCATTTTCCAGAGGCATAAAATACTTTGTGACCCCCCCACCTCATCACCCCCACCCATCACCATCACCCCCCCCCCCCCCCCCCGCCCCCCATTTTGTACACATTCCACCAGGGTCAAGAGGTTTCCAGCTCCTTTAAAACTGCTTAATTTCTCTTTCTGGTAAAAGGATGTTTATTCCAGGAATAGCAACCATAGTCCTGTTTTTTACAACACAAATTCTTCCAGAATGTACTTTGACGATGAGCCACTTCTGCAGGAAGTAGGAGTTGTGTTTCATGCCACATTCTGTTTTGTGTGAGTTCAATTTACGAGCACAATTTAGCCACATTGATTACCAAAGTCATAAGACTTGCATTATGTTGTTGGTTGCAATCTACATAGGCTGGAGCATTTTTGACATGAGTTATGTCTGGTGCGTGCTGTCATTTAAAGATTTGCTTTCTTCTGCAAGTGGATGTTTCAGGCAACAGAATGGAAAAGCATGATGAGACTATTACTGATGATTCTGCTTAGTTTAAACAATAACTTCTGGTGTGAAGATGTGCAGAGTGTCTCTGCTGCATTCTGATGTGGGTTGTTGTTCAATATCCATAAATTTATTTTCCATATTGCAAGGATAAATATTTGAAAAATCCCAATGTGACTCAAAATTAGAATTCATGTCCTATTCATTGCAATGTCAGCGCCTGGGGTCTTTTAAAGTAGCTGTTTCTTTTCCAGCACCTTCGTTGCCTGATTGTACAGATTACAGGTAATCATTTTACATTTCTGTTTGAGTTCTGCTTTTCTTGGATAAGAGAAAAATACCGTGTATGCTGGAGAACTGAAATAAAAACTGAAAGTGTTGAAAACCCAGCAAGTTTGGCAGCATCTGTGGAAAGCGGAACAGAGTTAATGGGGTGGATTCTCAACCACCGGACACTGGTAGCAAGGTTTCCAATGTGGTGGCCAATCAAGCGTTGGGCTAAAAATGGGATCGGTGATGATGCTCCAGTCCCTGCTGCCACTGGAGCAGCGAGCTACATGCTCCGTGCCAGCGGGAGGATGCAAATTAATCATTTCAACTGATTTGCATCTGATCAACGTGCTGGAAGCTCAGTTCTTCACGGGTCCATGATGCTCTGGCCCCTTTGGCCAGGATTCGTGCGGGTGTGGATTGATGCAAGTATTTTCCAGTGTGGCCCTGACACGGTGGGTTCATGGTGAGTCACAGGGGTAGGCATGTAACAGAGGTGTCTGAAAGTCCATCCACGGTAGGTTATTGCAGAAAATACGGAGGCATGGGATTCAGGGTGATTTAGCAGTTTGGATCAGAAATTGGCTAGCTGAAAGAAGACAAAGGGTGGTGGTTGATGGGAAATGTTCAGCCTGGAGTCCAGTTACTAGTGGTGTACCACAAGGATCTGTTTTGGGGCCACTGCTGTTTGTCATTTTTATAAATGACCTGGAGGAGGGCGTAGAAGGATGGGTGAGTAAATTTGCAGATGACACTAAAGTCGGTGGAGTTGTGGACAGTGCGGAAGGATGTTACAAGTTACAGAGGGACATAGATAAGCTGCAGAGCTGGGCTGACAGGTGGCAAATGGAGTTTAATGCAGAAAAGTGTGCGATGATTCATTTTGCAAGGAATAACAGGAAGACAGAGTACTGGGCTAATGGTAAGATTCTTGGTAGTGTGGATGAGCAGAGAGATCTCGGTGTCCATGTCCATAGATCCCTGAAAGTTGCCACCCAGGTTGAGAGGGTTGTTAAGAAGGCATACGGTGTGTTAGCTTTTATTGGTGGAGAGATTGAGTTTCGGAACCATGTTGCAGCTGTACAAAACTCTGGTGCGGCTGCATTTGGAGTATTGCGTGCAATTCTGGTTGCCGCATTATAGGAAGGATGTGGAAGCATTGGAAAGGGTGCAGAGGAGATTTACCAGCATGTTGCCTGGTATGGAGGGATGATCTTATGAGAGAAGGCTGAGGGACTTGAGGCTGTTTTCGTTAGAGAAAAGAAGGTTACGAGGTGACTTAATTGAGGCATATAAGATGATCAGAGGATTAGATAGGGTGGACAGCGAGAGCCTTTTTCCTCGGATGGTGATGTCTAGCATGAGGGGACATAGCTTTGAATTGAGGGGAGATAGATATAGGACAGATGTCAGAGGTAGGTTCTTTACTCAGAGAGTAGTAAGGGCGTGGAATGCCCTGCCTGCAACAGTAGTGGACTCGCCAACACTAAGGGCATTCAAATGGTCATTGGATAAACATATGGATGATAAGGGAATAGTGTAGATGGGCTTCAGAATGGTTTCACAGGTTGGCGCAACATCAAGGGCCGAAGGGCCTGTACTGCGCTGTAATGTTCTCTGTTCTATGTTCTATGGTCCCTGCCCCCAAGAATGTAAATACTGCCCATACCTCCGCTCAGCCACTCCCATCAGGCCCCCATATCAGAGCCCCCCTATATCAGAGATCCCCCCATATCAGGTCTCAGACATGGGGGTCTCTCTCTGATATGGGGGAGTTTCTGATATGGGGGGCTCTGATATGGGGTCTCTGTTGAAGGTCTGGTGGAACAGTTGGTGATGGGAGTCAGGTCACCCTCATGCAAGTATGGTGTGATGGGGGGTTGACCCATAATTCCCATGGGGTGGGGGAAAGGATGATTCTACTTGCCAGTGGGGCATACCGTGACAGGGTTTGTATTGTGGGGGGAGGGGTGGGCCAGCTGCCAAGTCAAAGTGGTGGCCCGATACCGAGATTCGTAACGGAATCCCATGACCTCTCGCCTTGCATAAATTGGCATGGCAAGGGAGAAGGAATCGCTTTTGGGCACTGCACCTGACGCCAACGCTGAACAAGAGCGATTCTACTGCAGCGGGGGAACTTAGAGCGGGTTCTCTGTTGCTCAACGGCAAAATTGTATCCAACGATCGGGCGGAGAATCTGGGTCGGTGCCGTTTTTCGGATGCTCCTGCAAAGTAGCACAATCTAGGAGCGCATCGTACGCTGTTGCGTCTGTGTCAGCTTGTCGCTTTCAGGCCCTCCCCCAATGCTCCGCCCCGGTGGGCCCAGTTCACGACCTCACAGGCCGCATGTGGTCTGAGTTTTCGTAAACCCGGCGAGGCGGCTGCGGATTGTGTCTAGCGTCGCAACAGTTGGGAGGGGAGCCGTGCTGCTGGGAGGGGGAGCTTCAGAGAGGGCTGGGGGGAATGGTGGGTGGTGGTCTGGGAGTGGCGAGCGTGACACTATTTGACACTATTGACACTATTTGGCCAGCTTGGACCGTGTGCGGCCGGCGCCATGTTGTACTGCGTGACCGCTGCAGGCCTTCGCCATGCGCATGTGCGGTCACGGACCCGGCAGGTCTCTGGCCATATATGTCAGGAACGATGGGAATGTTACCCGATGCCGCTGCTTAGCCCCCTACCGGACAGAGTATCGGTGCCCGGGTGACGCCGACTTTTTCATTGTAAAACTGGACACTTCCTCCGGACCTAGCCTCAAAATCAGAGAATTCAGCCCATAGTCTCCCAAATGGAGAATCCAGCCCAATGTTTCATGTCAATGTGAGTCTTCTTCAGAATCATTCCACAGATGCTGCCAGACCTGTTGTGTTTTTCTAGGGCTTTCTGATTTTGTTTCTTGTTTTCTTGGATATTTCATAGAATTTACAGTGCAGAAGGAGGCCTTTTGGCCCATCGAGTCTGCACCGGCTCTTGGAAAGAGCACCCTACCCAAGGTCCACACCTCCACCCTATCCCCATAACCCAGCAACCCCACCCAACACTAAGGGAAATTTTGGACACAAGGGCAATTTATCATGGCCAATCCACCTAACCTGCACATCTGGAAACCGGAGCACCCGGAGGAAACCCACAAATAGGGAGAATGTGCAGACTCCGCACAGACAGTGACCCAAGTCAGGAATCGAACCTGGGACCCTGGAGCTGTGAAGCAATTGTGCTAACCACAATGCTACCGTGCTGCCCCAAATATATTCAGTACTAGTTTTTCATTATAGGTTTTAAAAATAGATTTATCCTTGATATTAGTCAGTGGCTTTGCCAATGTCCTTTCTCTCATCGTAAGAAGTTTACAACACTAAGTTAAAGTCCAACAGGTTTGTTTTGAAACACTAGCTTTCGAAGCACAGCTCTTTCCTCACAATTATCTGACATTATTAGATTGACATTATTTTAGAGCTATTTTGGAATCAAAGAAAACAATGTGATCATGCAGCTTTAACCTTGCTTGTCCATGTGGATCAGAAAGGCACAAACTATCATTGTTTTCTGTTTAACATGTTCCAGTGAGGTTCTGACATCAAACAGCCCATCCACTTAGCTGACCTCAAGAAGATGGTGTTGTCTCACAGAGGGAAAATAATCTTATTGCTCTTTCAAAATATTTTTTTTCACTCGACAATTGTCGTAAATCATAGTTTTTCAGGGGGTCCCTAGACCTTTGGGCTGATGGAACTTCGTTCTCAAGGACGTTTGATTTTTAACTTTGCTGTCACGACAATCTCTCATGAATTCTGTGAGAGATTTTTTTCCTGTTCTTTGTAATTGTTGAGTTGCTGGCACATACATAATTTATATAGTATATAAAACATTCTCTGCATTATAACACTTTTGGGATTGCTCTCTTTTGAAAGGAAGCACAGAAGGTCCAGAGTGGACCAAATATTGCAGAGAGCCCCAGAACCAAGGAACTTTGGAAAAATACAGAACATTTTGAAAACTGTTGAACTAAAAGAATGCTGAAGTTTATACATTGAATGACATCCATTAGTTTAATTTTTATGAACTACCGCTGTGCATAATTTATCTAATACATGTTTACAAGTTTTGTATTCTGTTAAACCACATAAGTGGCTGGATTCTCCAGTCTCCGACGCCGAAATTGTGTTCGGCAATCGGCTGGAGAATCCCTGTTTGCGCCGAAATCGGGAGGTGGGGGAGCTATTGCGATGCTCCGCCCCTCCAAAATAGCGTACTAACAGAGTGTGCCGCACGCCGTTGGGGCGGCCTCAGGACGTCACCTGAGGCCCTCCCCGATGCTCCGCCCCCAATGGGCTGAGTTCCTGACGCCGTGGGTCACTCATTCTGATAATTTTTGTGAACCCGGCGTGGTGGCTGCGGACTGAGTCCAGCGCCGCCACAGTCCGGGGGGGGGGGGGGGGGGGGGGGTGGGGGGGGTGCCATTCCACGGGCGGGGGGGGGGTGGTAGTTTTTCTATCACAGAGGCAGACACTTGATCACAGTTTATTACTAGGGGAAAATTCAGTTGGCAAATGTTCAATGTCTATTTTCTTGTGTTTTGAGATTTTTGGTTGGCTGAATATTTGAAGTTTAATTCAGTTTCAAAAGATAAAGCTGGAGACTTGAACGTGCAAAGTTTGGTTATGTACTGCCCTCTTTGTTGGTGCTGCAGGGTCTCCTTTGCCTCCAATTTGGCATCTATGATGCATGAAGCCACAGTTTATTCTAACCACACCCAATGCCAGTTTAGTAAGTGCGTTAGTGAACCTGCTGGAACGTAGCAAAGTTAGATTGTTACATGAATCAACAAGCAACGTGGATTTGACAGCAGCACTGCAATTTTGGAGTTCAACACTTCAGCTACAGTTGCCTCTTAAACTCACAGAGATAAACATACGTTCAACAGCAGAAATGCTATTTAAAGGGATTATCAATTATTTTCAGATTAGTTGCCACTTGATTTATATTGGTTGATGTTACGATTGTGGAAGTTTTTGGTAGTTACCAGAATTCTTTAAACTTGTTGAAGTCCACAGAGAGCAAGACAATTGGCTGTGGGAAGAGAGTGGAGGAGGGGAGGAAGGGTTGTCAGCAGGAAGCCATATATACCAGGGGTGCTCAGGGAGCAATGCTCCTATCTAAACCTCAGTGCCCCATTACTTCCTGATTCCCCAGGGTCGCATTTAGGGGACAGCCCAAAGATGCACTTGGTAATTCCTCTAGGAAGGTCCCATGTAAGGGTTAATCTGGCAATTGCCCTGAAGTTCTGCCAGTTTTACCCTGATAGTTTCTCCGAAAGAGTTAGAAAGGGGAAAAAAAAATCATTTCTAACTGCAGAATAACTATTTAAACATCTCGATCCAGCCTCGCATGGGACATCCTGCACACATGATCCCCTAGTGGATCCGCCCGCCGCCTGACCCCCCCCCCCCCCCTCCCCCATCCCCCACAGTTATCTGAACCCTTTGAAACTTACCTTCTCCCTTTAAATTGTCCCTTTATAAATCTCCTTTCCTGCAGTCAGTGCCATTAAAAGGGGGTATTCCTTTCTTCTCTGTGCCCCAGTTACCCCACGCCAATGAGCCGGGAGCATCACTGCTCTTGTCTCAACCAGTCCGAGTGAGGAAGGTTGGCGGGACATGGCTTTGCAATTAGTAAGGTCATCCAGAGTGGCAATCCACCAGAGATTGTTGCTTTGAGGAAGTTATGGGCCAATGTGTTAAACTTTGCTTTACTAAGAAGGTCCTTAATGAAATGTGCCACCTTTTGTAGATGCAACTACAGCCTGACAGCAGGTTGAAGATGGCATTGACAGTGAACGTGAAGTTGAGCTTGTATGGGTGCGATTCAGTAATACCATTGCACCCAATGTGCATCTGGGCACAACGGGTGAATGGTACTAGCCCCAAATCAGGCTCCGCGCTGGGCGCGAAAACTTGTGTGAGTCACCCAACTCGCTCCATCTGGCATGATCTGGATCTTGCTCTCGTTAGGCAAGATCCGGATCTGAATATTTAAATGAGCCTTACAGCTCAACAAGCTTACCTCGACACCAGACTCACCTGTGACTCACCAGCCACGCCTGGGAGACCTTGCTCGACTGCGGTTTAGTACTGATCTATACAATTGTGCGCTCCTACACAGTGTATCATGCAGATCAATGCCTGGGATCCCTACAGCGGTTATGATGCCTTTGTTCTGTGGCATTCCATCATAAAATTTGCATTGTAACCACTATAACAAAATAGAGGGTGTCCACTGGGTGTTGAGGGCCATCTGTTGACTGCATAGCTCATGACACTAGTGCACAACTCATGCACATGTGGACAGCATGCATCTAATGAAAATCATGTTACTACATGAAATGTGATCTGACGCAATGTTAAGACAATGCATCTGCAACTGGACCTCTTTAAATGAACCAACAGTTCTTCGAAGAACCCGTGAATCATCATGGCCTGTTTCATCCTGCAATCCTGCCCAGTCTCACCATCCAGTGCCTTTTCTGTTAAATTTTTGAACAGCAGCAATTCTTTTTCTTTACTGGTAATATTTACTTTTCCCAACTGAAACAAAATTTATTTTCTCTGCAAGCTTCTGTATTTAACTCTGCCAGCCTCTTTTCTGTGGGATTTCCTCTTCTCTAGTTTTTTTTTTACTGCAGCTGTCTTTCAGCTTCTGTCATCTACTGGGTGGCACAGTGGTTATCACTGCTGCCTCAGAATGCCAGGGATCCGGGTTCAATTCCAACCTTGGGTGACTGTCTGTGTGGACTTGGTACCTTCTCCCTGTCTGCGTGGGTTTCCTCCTGGCGCTCCGTTTTCTTTCCCCACAGTCCAAAGATGTGTGGGTTTGGTGGATTGGCCATGATAAATTGCCCCTTCGTGTCTAGGGAAGTGTTTATTAGGTTATGGAGTTACGGGGATAGGGTGGAGTGGACATGGGTAAAGTGCCCTTTTGAAGGGTCACTGCCGACCAGATGGGCCGAATGGCCTCCTTCTGCACTGTCGGGATTCTATGATTCTACAATCATGAAAGCATCATAGTCCTTGCCACAAACCAAATGGTGACCAGCTGAGGTTGCCTGTGATTGCTTCAGCCTTTTGTGGTATGAGTCCCACAACTGTCCCACATTTGACCTTCTCTCTGCTACGATCATCACAGCATTCACTTGGCCAAAATACTGAAATAAAAAGTCACCACAAAACAAAAACTCCAACCCAAAGTTATAAATCAGGTATTGCCATATTGCATAAATCAGTCAACAAATTAGCCATGTACAAGTGTCCGTCTTGCAGCTGCCTTTGCATGTCCTCATGCTCCTCTGCACTGCTATCACAGTGTTTACACTATGACAGGTGGGTGGCTGCTGAACTTCAGTGGGGAAGACTACAGATGGCCCCACAGGATAATCGTCGATCTAATCACATCCTGATCTCTTCACAAAGTGAGATTGCTCATGTCATACCTTGCAGTCTTGGAGATACCAGACTTGTCACTGGGATAAAAAAAATCATTGTCAGACAGATAGGATAATACATAGATGTCCTCCTAATAAAAGCCATGCTTCCTTGCTTACTATCTGTATAATGATAGTGATTAATGTACCACAGAACATGGTTTCTAGTTTTCATGAGCTGTAAGATTTTAACTCTATTGTTGCCAAGCATAAAAATTCTTAATTTTCTGAAGAAATTTTAGATTGTGAATTTTGTACCTTAAAAAATACAACAGCTGGAGAGTTTCCTCACATCTGTTTATAATCTGCTGAACTCAGTAACCAGAGTCCCCAAATGGCTCCACATGTCAAAGTAATTGAAAAAGTGACAAAACCGGTGTGAGGACAAATGACACGAACATTAGAGATTAGACACCCACTAAGTATATGTTGATATGTTGTGATTTGCTGTTTAACATTAATAGAGCATTAATGAATTTTTGCTCCCTTAGATTCCTCTGGGGATCAAACTGGTGTATCATATATTTGCCAGCAGCTCGTTCCAGGCAACAGCAGGAGACTTGACAAGGATCTGAGTGTTTGCAGTGTACTGCTGTATTACCATGTCACTGATACACTGTTTTGACTTGCTGCTTAACATTTAAATCATTAAAATCAGCACCTGCACTCAGCAGCACATAACCGTCAGGGTTTATTGAAAGATGTTGTGGCGTAGGGCAACCTGAACTGCATCATGTGCATATTCAAGGACCTTTGCAGAATTCCATGGCATTCACCAACAGAAAACAACTACTTTTCTTGTAACTGTGCATCTCCTACATACATATTGCCTTATTTTTTTGTGCAACATACAGCAGAAAAGCTTCTGTTTTACTAACTTTTTCTGAGGTGCGTTACAGAGAAACCATGTTAGCCAAATGTTAAGTCCCCTATTGGAGAGTAACAAATATTGATGATGGTCCTGTCTTTCAAATATATTTCTTTGTTCTGATGCAGTCCCGTAGAGCCCGATAATTTAACAAGAAGAAATTCTAACTTCCAGTTGGTAGCTGAAAGATGTCACAAGATTACATGTTTTAAGACTGTTACTGTAAGAGACAGACTAATACAGAAAATAGGAGCAGGAAGTAGGCCATTCAACTCTTGCATCCTGCTCCACCATTCATTATGATCATGACTGATCATCCAGCTCAGTAATCTGTTCCCGCTTTCCCCCCATACCCTTTGATTCCTTTAGTCCCAAGAGCTACATCTAAATTCTTGAAAACATACAACAGTTTGCTAGTGCGGGATTCCCCCGTCCCGCCGCTGTCAATGGGAATTCCTACTCTGAAAAAACTCATACAGCCGGGAAAAACATGGGAGAGGGTGCACTGCCAGCAGGACCAGGGATTTCCCCCTAGCATGAAGGACAGAATTCTGTCCACAATGTTTTGGACTGAACTGCTTTCTGTGGTAGCGCGTTGCACATGCTCGCCACTCTCCAGGTGAAGAAATTTCTCCTCATCTCAATCCTAAATGGTCTACCCCATATCCTTAAACTGTGACCCTGGTTGTGGAATCCATTGCCATCGGAAACATCCTTCCTGCACCAACCCTGTTGAGTCTTGTTAAAACTTTATAGGTTTCAATGAGATTCCTCCCTCATTCTACTAAACTCCAACAAATATAATCCAAAGCGACTCAATTTCTCCTCATAGGTCAGTCCCGCCATCCCAGGAAACAGTCTGGTAAACCTTCGCCAACACCCTCTTTACAGTAAGAATATCCTTCCTCAGATAAGGAGACCAAAACCCACATAATATTCCAGGTGTGGTCTCACTAACACCCTATATAATAGTAGCAAGACATCCCTGCACGTCAAATCCTCTCGCTATGAATGTCAACATATCATTTTCCTTCTTTACTGCCTGCTGCACTTCCATGCTTACTTTTGGTGACTAATGTACAAGGACACCCATATCTCGTACCAGCCTCCCCGAACAGGCGACGGAATGTGGCGACTAGGGGCTTTTCACAGTAACTTCATTTGAAGCCTACTTGTGACAATAAGCAATTTTCATTTAATTTTTCATAGCACAATCCCCTCTCTCAATCTGTAGCCATTCAGAAAATAATCTGCCTTCCTGTTTTTGATACCAAATTGCATAAGTTCACATTTATCCACATTATACTGTATCTGCCATTCACTTGCCCACTCACTCAACTTGTCCAAATCGCACTGAAGCATCTCTGCATCCTCCTCAAAGTTCACCCTCCCATCCAACTTTGTGTCATCTGCAAATTTGGAGATATTGCCTTTAATTCCCTCATCTAAATTGTTAATATATATTGTAAATAGCTAGGGTCCTAGCTCTGACCCTGTGATACCGCACTGCCTGTCATTTGGAAAAAGTCTAGTTAATTCCTACTCTTTGTTTCCTGATTGTCAACCAGCTTTCTATCCAATTCAATACACAAGCCCTAATCACAGCTGCTTTAATTTTACACACTAATCTCTTATGTGGAACTTTGTCGAAAACCTTCTGAACATCCAAATAAAGAACTTCCACTGACCCCCCCCCCCCCCATCAACTCTGCTAGTTACACCTCAAAGGATTCCAGTAGATTTGTCAAGCATGATTTCTCTTTCATAAATCCACACTGACTGTTTTCCAAGTGCTCTGCTATTCAATCTTTTACAATGGACTCAAGCATTTTCCCCACTACCGAAATCAGGCTGACATGTCTATGATTCTGTGTTTTCTCTCTACCTTCCTGTAACGTCCTGACAGACGAGTGACCACCAGATGGATTAACAAATTAACAATTTATTAAAGTAAGAAAAAATATACACAGTTAGATAAAAGGCTGCCATATTCCAAGACTCCAAACTCCTAACTGACTAGAAACTGCGCTCCAGGTTTCACACTCTCTGGCCCCATTGGCTGATTTGGTCACCTGACCTTCCAGGGACTTCAACCCCCCCCCCCCCCCCCCCCCCCCCCCCCAAAAGGGGCAAGCTACCACATCCCTCCGCTTTAGGCCCTGGTGAAAATTCTCAAATAAAAAAGGAACTATTGAGAAAAAGTGCAACAACTGTCTCTCAAAACAGTCTCTTATAGGATCAGTCAGTTAGGGGATTCTTAATCCTTTGAGAGTGATGCAATTCACTGACGGCTGCTTTAGCAATAGAGGTGACTGGTGTTTGGCCCTTAATGGGCTGACTCTCGATAGGTGAAGGTGTATCCAGACAGATAGTTTCATCAGTTTTCCTTGGATCAACACTGCATCCGTCCTTGAGGCAGTTGGATGTGGCATTGCTTTCATCCACATCCATCTCGCTGAAAAGTCTACCAGGGCCAGGTTGCCCCACTAGTTCCATGTGCAGTTCTCTTTTTCTAAAGTGGTCCAAGTGATTTTTTAATCTACTCCCTTGTACTTCAATTTCGCATGAACCTGGACCTCTATTGATCATGACCGTTCCTGGGATCCAACTAGGGCCAGCACTGAAATTCTTCAAAAAATGAAATCACCCGCCACAAATGTTCTTTCAACTTTCTTTGGATAGTGGTGTCTTTTCCGTTCATTTTGTTTAGTCTCTACTCTCCTCACCAAATTTAGAATATAAGGTCTAATTGCATTCTAAATCAGCTGCCCATTAGCAGGGTGTGGACCTGTGATGACGTGAAGCATCATATGATAGGTGAGTGAAAACCGGGCCAGTCTGAGTTATAAAGGGGCTGAAGACTCCTTTTTGATGGCAGCCTTGAATGTCTGGACAGTTCTCTCTGCCAGTCTATTTGAAGCAGGGTGGTAGGGAGAAATTTGAATATGTTGAATACCATTGGTCCTCATAAAATATTGGGCTGCTTTACTGGTAAAAGCCATCCCACCTCAGGCAACTCATGGGTGGAAAATGCCTATTGCAATTTCTCTACCTGGTGAGGTTGTACACTTCATTTCCTATAAATCCAACCACTTGGAGTGAGCATCAATGCTAAGAATCGGCAGCAGAGCTTAGCGGGTGAAATCTGGAGTGCAGTCTGGGAAGGTAAGTGGTATAAAAAATTACGTCAGGGAGCTGTGGCCTTCACATCGGGACCAGAAGTGAGCAGGAGAAATCCGGAGTGTAGTCTGTGAAGTTAAGTGGTACTGACTCAGGTGATGTCACCGTAAAGCTGTGACCTGTAAGGCTGGGAGGGAATCTGTGTTAAATTTGAACAAAAACATTATTTTAAACAAATTAATTAACTAGGTAGAGGAGTAACTGAAGCTGAGGGTGGAGATTAGTATTTAGCATTTAATTTTACAGTAGAAATCTGGTACTAGGGACCATATAGTTAATTGTAACTTAATCCAATAACAATTTAATAAGTATTTATTTTAAATTAATTAACTAGTGTTTAAATATCAATCAGTGGGGTGCAGTGCTCTAACTGTGAGATGTGGGAGATCTGTGATGCTTCCAGCGTTCTGGTCGACTATGTCTGCAGGAAGAGTAATCAATGGCAGCTCCTCACAGACTGTGTGTTTCGGTTGGAACAGCAGCTGGATGCACTTAGGAGCATGCAGGTGGCAGAAAGCATCATAGAAAGGAGTTATAGAGACGTGGTCACAACCAAGGTGCAGGCAGACAGATGTGTGACCGCCAGAAAGAGCAGGCTGTCAGTTCAGGAATCCCCTGTGGTTGTCCCCCTCTCCAACAAGTATACTGTTTTTGATCCTGTTTGGGGGCGGATAGCCTATCAGGGGAAAACAACAGCAGCAGCCAGAGCGGTGGCACCGCGGCTGGCTCTGATGTTCAGTAGGGAGGGTCAAAGTGCGGAAGATCAACAGTTATAGGGGACTCTATAGCCAGGGGCACAGATAGGTGTTTCTGTGGATGTGAAAGAGATTACAGGGTGGTATGTTTCTTCCCTGCTGCCAGGGTCCAGGATGTCTCAGAACGGGTAGCGGGCATCATGAATGGGGAGGAGTCGTGGTACACATTGGTACTAATGGCATAGGCAGGAAGGGGGCAAGGGTCTGCAGCAGGATTTCAGGGAGTTAAGTAGAAAGTTGAATGTCAGGACCTCTAGGGTTGTAATCTCAGGATTACTCCCTGTGCCACGTGCCAGTGAGGCTAAAAATAGGAAGACAGTACAGCTAAACATGTGGCTAAACAGCTGGTGTAGGAGGGAGGGTTTCAGATAGCTGGACCATTGGGAGCTCTTCTGGGGCAGGTGGGACTTGTACAAGAAAGATGGGTTGCATCTAAACTGGAAGGGCATAAATATCCTGGCCATGAGGTTTGCTAGTGTCAGGAGGATTTCATAGAAACATAGAATTTACAGTGCAGAAGGAGGCCTTTCGGCCTATCGAGTCTGCACCGACCCTTGGAAAGAGGACCCCACCTATCCCCACACCTCCACCCTATCCCGTAACCACATCTAACCATTTTTAGACACTAAGGGGCAATTTAGCATGGCCAATCCACCTAACCTGCACATCTTTGGACTGTGGGAGGAAACCGGAGCACCCAGAGGAAACCCACGCAGACACGGGGAGAATGTGCAGACTCCGCGCAGACAGTGAACCAAACTGGGAATTGAACCTGGGACCCTGCTGCTGTGAAGCAACTGTGCAAACCACTGTGCTACTGTGCTGCCCCAACTAGTGTGGCAGGGGGATGGAACCCAGAGCAATACGTCACAAGATGAAATAACTGAGGGGGAACTGGAGAACAGGGCCAGTAAAACTCAGAGGAAGAGCAGGCAGGGAGATGCTGCTGAACACAGTAGGACGGCTTCAAAGTGAGAAGTAACAGGTCAGGCAGATGAACTCAGGGCTTTGATTAGTACTTGGAACGGTGATGTTGCCGTAACAGAGACTTGGTTGAGAGAAGGACAGGATTGGAAGTTAAACGTTCCAGGATTTAGATGTTTCAGGTGAGATTGAGGAGGGTGTAAAAGGGGTGGGGGAGTTGCACTACTTACTGGTTAGGGAGAATAGTTAGCTGTAGTGCGGGAGGACACCTCAGGGGGCAGAAAGGCAGTATAGGTAGAGCTCAGGAATAGGACGGGTGCAGTCACAATGTTTACTGCAGGCCTTCCCAACAGTCAGTGGGAGATAGAGGAGCAGATAGGTCGGCAGATTTTGGAAAGGTGTAAAAGCAACAAGGTTGTTTTGGTGGGGGATTTTAACTTTTTCAATATTGACTCACTTCGTGTTGGGGATTGGATGGGGCAGAGTTTGTAAGGAGCATCCTTAGATCGATAGTCCAACTAGTGCATTGATATATTTGAACTTGTCTCAAGTACTCGACCTGGTATTGGGGAATGAGCCCGGCCTGGTGGCATACGTTTCAGTAGGGGAGCATTTCAGGAACAGTGACCACAATTCAATAAGTATGAAGGTACTGGTGGACAAGGATAAGAGTGGTCCTCGGGTGAAGGTGCTAAATGGTGGAAGGCTAATTATAACAATATTAGGCAGGAACTGAAGAATCTAGCTTGGGGCAGATGTTTGCGGATAAATCAACATCTGACATGTGGGAGCATTCAACTATCAGTTGATAGGAATTCAGGACAGGCATGTTCCTGTGAGAATGAAGGATAAGTATGGCAAGTTGCGGAACCTGGGATAACGTTCCAGGATTTAGATGTTTCAGGTGAGATTGAGGAGGGTGTAAAAGGGGTGGGGGACTTGCACTACTTACTGGTTAGGGAGAATAGTTAGCTGTAGTGCGGGAGGACACCTCAGGGGGCAGAAAGGCAGTATAGGTAGAGCTCAAGAATAGGACAGGTGCACTAGTTGGACTATCGATCTAAGGATGCTCCTTACAATGTTGGGGGTTTACTGCAGGCCTTCCCAACTGAGTCCAAAAGGAAAAGGAAGCATTTGTCAGGGCTAGAAGGCTGGGAACAGACAAGGCCCGTGAGGAATATAAGAAAGTAGGAAGGAACTTAAGCAAGGAGTCAGGAGGGCTAAAAGGGGTCACGAAAAGTCATTGGCAAACAGGATTAAGGAAAATCCCAAGGCTTTTTGTACATATATAAAGAGCAAGAATACAGCAAGGGAAAGAGTTGGCCCACTGAAGGACAGGGGAAGGAATCTTGCCCAGAGGAAATGGGCAAGGTACTAAATGAGTACTTTGCATCTGTATTTACCAAAGAGAAGGACTTGGCGGATGATGAGTCTGGGGAAGGGTGTGTAGATAGGCTGGGTCACATTGAGATCCAAAAAGAGAAGCTATTGGGCGTCTTGAAAAACATTAAGGTAGACAAGTCCCCAGGACCTGATTGGATCGACCCCAGAATATTGAGGGAAGCAAGAAAGGAAATTGATGGGGCCTTGACAGAAATCTTTGTATCCTTACTGACTACAGGTGATGTCCCAGTGGACTGGAGAATGACCAATGCTGTTCCTTTGTTTAAGAAGGGTAGCAAGGGGCAGCACGGTGGCACAGTGGGTTAGCCCTGTTGCCTCACAGCGCCGAGGTCCCAGGTTCGATCCCGGCTCCGGGTCACTGTCTGTGTGGAGTTTGCACATTCTCCCCGTGTTTGCGTGGGTTTCGCCCCCACAACCCAAAAATGTGCAGGCTAGGTGGATTGGCCACGCTAAATTGCCCCTTAATTGGAAGAAATTAATTGGGTACTCTAAAATTTAAAAAAAAAAAGAAGGGTAGCAAGGATAATCCAGGATTACAGGCCGGTGAGCCTTACGTCAGTGGTAGGGAAATTATTGAGAGAGAATTCTTCGAGACAGGATTTACTCCCATTTGGAAGCGAGTGGACGTATTAGCGAGAGGCAGCATGGTTTTGTGAAGGGGAGGTCGGGCCTCACTAACTTAATAGAGTTTTTTGAGAAAGTGACAAAGATGATTGATGAAGGTAGGGCAATGAATGCTGTCCACATGGACTTTAGTAAGGCCTTTGACAAGGTCCCTCATGGCAGACTGGTACAAAAGGTGAAGTCACACGGGATCAGACGTGAGCTGACAAGATGGATACAGAACTGGTTCGATCATAGAAGACAGAGAGTAGCAGTGGAAGGGTGCTTTTCTGAATGGAGGGTTGTGACTAGCGGTGTTCCACAGGGATCAGTGCTGGGACCTTTGCTGTTTGTAGTATATATAAATGATTTGGAGGAGAATGAAATTGGTATAATTAGTAAGTTTGCGGATGACACAATGGTTGGTGGAATTGCGTATAGTAATGAGGACTGTCGAGGATACAGCAGGATATAGATAGGTTAGAGACTTGGGCAGAGAGATGGCAGCTGGAGTTTCGTTCAGGCAAATGTGAGATAATGTATTTTGGAAGATATAATACAGGTGGGAAATATAGAGTGAATGGTGAAACCCTTAAGAGTATTGACAGGCAGAGGGATCTGGGTATACAGTTCCATAGGCCACAAAGTGGCAATGCAGGTGGAGAAGGTAGTCAAGGAGGTATTGAATATAATTGACAAGTCATGCTGCACTTGGAATACAGTGTTCAATTTTGGTCATCACACTACCAGAAGGACGTGGAGGCTTTGGAGAGGGTGCAAAGGATGTTTGACGGATGTTGCCTGATATGGAGGGCATTAGCTATGAGGAGAGGTTGGATAAACTCGGTTTGTTCTCACTGGAGCGAAGGAGGTTGAGCAGTGACCTGGTAGAAACCTACAAAATTATGAGGGGCATGGACAGAGTGGATAGTCGGAAGCTTTTTCCCAGGTTGTAGAGGTCAATTACTAGGAGACATTGGTGTAATCACAGAGGGTAGTGGGTGCCTGGACTCTGCTGCCAGAAGAGGTGGCGGAGACAGGTACGATAGTGACGTTTAAGGGGAGACTTGACAAATACATGAATAGGATGGGAATAGAGGGATACAGATTTTAGTTTAGACGGGCAGCATCTTCAGCACATGCTTGGAGGGCCGAAGGGCCTGTTCCAGTGCTGTACTTTTATTTTTTCTTTGTTCTTTGTTCTAACATGGAGCCCATGAATGAACCAATGAATACGAGGTGTAGTCGCACCCAAGGTCGACCTGGCCACTCCGAAGGATGCATTCCCCTGATAGGTCACGCCCCCCAACAGTATCCAAAGTGGTATATCTGTTTTGCAGGGGAATGGCTACAGAAGATTCCTGCCGTATCCACCTAGGCCTCTTGTTCTACCTGGTGGTCACCCATTCCCTTCCCACCTGTGACACCTTTGCCTGCGATGTGACCACCTCTCAATTCGTGCTATTCATGATACCCTCTGTTTTGCAGATGCTTCACAGTGTCCTTAGCTGCCGCACCAGCTCCAGAACTCAGGCTTCCAAGTGCTGCAGCTGGAGACATTTGCTGCACACACGATAGCTCTGGGCACTGGATTTGTTGCTGGCTTCCCACATGGAGCAGGGGGAGCACATCACAACTTTGAGCTCTCCTGCCATGTCTTGCTGCTTTAAATTCAACCTTTTGGAAGATACTTAAATTCAAATAATATTGATTAATCTAGGGCCCTTCTTCCCTGAACTCATTGCTGCAAAATATAGCCCTTACAAACAATTGACCACAAAATATAGACCTTACAAACTATAAGTGATAAAAGTAGTAAGTACTTACCCGATCGTACTCACCTAATCAGCTGCTTTCACTTTCCCCATATCACCTTTGAATACTGATGTCACCTCAGGAGCTCCAAAGTTCAGGCTATCACTCTGCTTTCACTCTTTCTCACATTCTTATATCGACCGGCTCTGTTCTCAGTCTTACTCTTTCATTTGCCCAGCTCTGCTGGTTTTCCTGTGATTGCACTCTTTGGGGAGGATTTACAACCATTCTCACCAGTGGGGTCATCCTATCCCACTGATGGTGGATCTGGTTGGATTCAATGGGAAATCCCAGAACATCCCGCCGGGAGCCAATGGTGACCTACGCTGAGGACACGGAAAATCTTCCCCACGCCCTTTGTTTTTTCCAACAATAACTGACGGCAGGACATGTTTCTAGACTGCTTCGCTGCGACTGTTTCCAGACTAAAAGCGCTTTTGACTTTATTTTCATAGGCAATTTCTACTTTAAACTACAGAACAGAACTTTCCCTTTTTACTTTAATCACCACCAAAACAAAAACAGTTCACAAGTATGTTTGCATGTTCCTTAAATTCAATTTTACTGGATCTAGTCTAATATGATTCATAGCTTCTGAGATTTACTTTTATTCCTTTCCTTTCCCAACATGGTAGCTTTTAACTGTCTTTCACAGTGAAATATTTTCCTGGAAATTCTCCCTTTAGTGCAAGCTGCAAATCTTCTAGACACCTTTTAAATTTGTTCACGAGCAGGTCTTTTTGATCTGAACATGAGCTCACACCTGCATTGCTGCATGGTGAACCATAGAGATCTAGATGCTCTCTCTCCCCTGATCCCAGCAGATGGACTGTGTCTGCAGGTTTCAGGGATATCTTAGAAACCACACTCAAAGCCCATTTCCATGAAAAGGCCACTTCAGCCTTATATCCAGGTAGAAATACTAATTAGCAATCCTTGAGACCTCACCTCGCTTTTATCTTGAAAATAAATGGAAGTTAAAGCATAACTGTTTATAACCCAACACAACTCAACAGTTCCCTGGGGCTTTAGAGAATATCTGCCCAACCACTTTAAACACAGATGTTGCTGGTATTGTCCCCAAGTGTGAACGTCTTACACATTTCCTACAACAAACAACCTAGACCTCCCTTTAATCTTTAACAATCACATCACTCAGGCTTGTTGTTAAGCTGACTTCAGAGCAGGCCACGTGATCCCTTTAATTTTATCCAAAATTAAAGACACAGTCCCAAAACATAACAATATTGTACAACCACATATTTGTAACAGAAGTATCCTTGCTGAGTAATCCTTCAGCAATGTCATGGGCCATAATTTTTAGTAAGATCCAACTGTTGAATCTGTATTTAGTCTGGAATAACTATTGAATCCTTGATTCCTTTAGATCCTCATAGACAATTCCTAGGAACCGTGAAAACATGTTTTATTGTGATATGTTATCCTTGAAACTGTGGAATCCTCCAACGCAGAAAGCTGTGGAGACCAAGTTGCTGAACACATTTAAGAAGGAAATATATAGATTTCTAGACTCTAAAGCTTTCAGGCAGTATGGGGAGAGAGCAGCAGTATGGTGTTGAGATAAAAGATCAGCTATGAATCTGTAAAATGATGGAGCAGGCTCGAAGGGCCAAATAGCCTACTCCATCTCCTATTTTCTATGTTTATAGTGTTTCTATCAAGTTATCTGGTTCATCAAATCATCTGAGGAGGAAGGTGAGGATGTGGAGAAATCTGAAGACCAGGAAGGAACAGAGGAAAGAGTGAGACAGACCAATCCTGTCAGTCTCAAGAGCTCTCCAACAGCAAGTCAGTGAAAAGCCCTTTGGCAAAATCTTCCCTATTGTCCTGAACTGAAATCTCCACGAGTATCAGTCCCATTCCTTCCATCCACCTTAGGACCGCAGCAACCTAAAAACTAGGATGGACATTTTTATCAAATCACATTGCCTGATCAACACTCACCCATTGACAATTTAAAGAAACACAATCAAATACCAGTGTGTAATCTTAAGTGTTCTCCTACTGGTGCTCCTTTGAGGTGCTCCACTATTGACCTCATTGTGAAGATGGAAGGCGGAAGGCTGCCATGTCTCCGCAGAGAACAATTGATATAGTGATGGTAGCCTTTCGAAGGTCAGATTGAGAAGACAACTTTCTTACAACAGCTAGTAACAAAGCAATCAGCTGCTGCAAGGAAAGCATTCCTTAAAACAGCCTTGTTTCTTTAAGTGATGCATTCCCTTTTGCCAGAGGATGATTTAACGTTGCTGGTGTCTCATCAGCGAGAGATTTACATGCACTAAAATTGCTTAACTCCTGGAATTCTGATGCGGTTAGGCTCTTTATTTTCCAGCTGATAAGAAATTCCACTCCGTTATTATTACAATAGCAGTATTGGATTGTCAATGTTTGGCCTCCAGATCTTTTTTGTGTGCCAATATTAATATAGCTTTAGCTGCCTGTGCCGCACACAGACAGCTGAGCAAAGCTCCAGAGGGACGCACTGAGACGACAGCTAATGGTGCTTGCACTCCCCTTTTAGCATTGTAATGTGTGTAGACAGAAGGAATTGTGTGTTGTTTACGCAAAATGTTGTACCATTTCTTCCTGATTGGTTTTGTTGATTGAAACCCAAAGATTTCTAATTACAATTTGTTTCACTTTCACCTAAACATTAAGATATTTTTTCACATCGGATTTCCTGTGATGCTTTTTAACCTGCAGTCAGAAAACAGTGAAGGCTAAAAATTGGAAAGCTGATAAGTATTTGCTTACGATTTTTCATTAAACATCCATTGTTTTTTTTTACTCTAATCTTTCTTTGCACAATTCTCTCTGACGGAAGCTGCAAACTGGTTTGCAGGTAGAGCAAATGCAAACATAATTTGTTTGCTTCTTTGCTTGGCCAATTAGTTCAAATATAAAGAGATGGCTTCATGAGGCAAAACAAATGATTGTGCATAATCTCTGTCATCGATCAAACCCAATTTCCTGTATAATTCAGGTCTTCCTTAGCTCCATTATAATGCCTGAGGGAATTCCTCGTATTACACAGTTAGCTCGAAAGACACTGAGTGCTCATTTCCCATTTCTTAATGTTGCATCTCACAACATACCACATGTAATATTATTTCTTTCACAATTTAAAATTCAGAATGAATTACAAAGAAAACTAAGCTAATTTTCAACATAACAGGTAATAAGTGGGTGAGATAATTAGAGCTTGCTTTAAAAAATAAGTCTCTGGAAAAAATAACTCAATTGCAAACAGGACAGATACTATTTCTTGCAGGGGATCATATACTTTCTGAAGTTTATAGAACAAGGAACAAGAGCTAAGATGGTATGCAATTGCTAATGTCTCTCTTCTCACACATTCATACGCAAACACACAGCCTCTCTAAATACCCAGGGAATTCCACCTTTTACACCCTCAAGAAAGCCTTAGTGGAATGTGAATGCCCTGAGGCTGCAATAAAGAGTCTAGACTCTGTCTGTGTTGTACCAGAGAGGATTCTTGTTTCAGCTGAATATCACGTGGAACTGCTTTTCCTTTGGTACTTTCCAAGCATTCCCAAAGAAACATTTGTACCCTGCTTCCTCATCTTATCAATAGAACAGTGCAGGTACCCTAACCCAAATGCACTCGCCTTGATCATGTTAATCTGCTGGGATCTGGCATGGGGCTCATTGACCAGGGCTGTAGTAGGGTCCTGATTTGGCTGCTTCCTGATGGCAGGGCATCAGGGAAATCCATGACTAAAACTCCCTAATATATTAGAGGTAACTTTCTCAATAGAACTTTTTCTATTTTAGGGATAAATGCAATCCAAAAATTCCTGACTTTATAGCATTTATGACGAATAATATGAGACTGTATTCTCTGGTTATTATTTCACCTTTCTTATTAATTCTTTATATCTGCGCTACATCTTTCATACAATGTTATGGAGATGGATTTCCTTGAGGTTTCTCCTACCTTGCCACCAGACCTTTAGCAGAGGTTCGGCAGGAGCCCTGTTATATATACAAACAAGATTTTCTGCCAAAGTTATGGTGTGGGAGAAATTCTAAGGCTATTCAGCCCCACTTTGTTTATTCATTGCAGATCTAGTTGATGCACGGTCAATTGCACGAAAGACTCAGATTGGTGCAACTGTGGCTTTATTAAAGTGAGATGCGTGGCCTCCTACTGCAGCTGGCGAAATGGCTGATCAGACAGAGGACACGCATATTTATACGGCTCCTTATGGGCGGAGCTAGCCGGCAGGGGCTACCGGCGAACCTGTAGTGCAGGTCCTACCTTACATCCCCTAATACAGGTACACACAGTGGTTCACCACATTCACCCCCTGTTAAAAATGAGTCCGGAGTTAGCCAGTGATTAAAGTCCTTTCTGGCGTGGGCGAGTACGGATCCAGTTGCAGGTGATCTGGTTTGATTCTGATACCCATCTCTTAGTAAATCTGAGTGTAATAAATTGATACACGATCAATTGCACGAAAGACTCAGATTGGTGCAACTGTGGCTTTATTACAGTCAGATGCGTGGCCTCCTACTGCAGCTGGCGAAATGGCTGATCAGAAGGAGGACACGCATATTTATACGGCTTCATATGGGCGGAGCCATCCGACAGGGGCTACCGGCGAACCTGTAGTGCAGGTCCTACCTAACATCCCCTAATACAGGTGCACACAGTGGTTCACCACACTAGTTTAAATTTATAACACAATGGCAACCCTTAGTGTTGGGTGGGGTTACTGGCTTATGGGGATAGGGTGGAGGTGTTGACCTTGGGTAGGGGGTAGGGTGCTCTTTCCAAGAGCCGGTGCAGATTCGATGGGCCGAATGGCCTCCTTCTGCACTGTAGATTCTATGAACCACAAACCAAAGGCTACAGGTGTGTCTCAACGGGCAAGGGTATTTGCCGGGGGCCGGCCCTTTTCTGGAGATGAGTGGACACCTGAGCTGGGAATTGAGATCGCTACCAGTGAAACTCTGGGCCTGGGTACTTCCAGGTCAGGAAGGGCAATGGGTCAGGGGAGATAACTATGGTCAGCAGCTGCGACATGAACAGGACTCTCGTTCTGTCTCACCCCTCACAGGATTCCCATCAGTTTCGGGATAGAGCCAGTGGAGCTGGCTCTCTTACTAACCACTGCACTGGAGGAACCCAGGCCCAACAGCAGAATGCAGCAACTCCAAGGGAAGATCCTGAAGAACAAGACCAGGGGGCCACAAAGCAGGACCAGTGGCTGGTGACTGCACCAGCCATACAGAGGGAACAAAAGTGCTGAAGAGGACCAAGGATCTACCAGACTCGTGTGTCCTTCATAGAACTGTCCAACAGCACGTTCCGTCAAAGACTCAGCCTTGCGAAGGAGCCTGGGACCTGCTATGTCGTTGTGAATGTGGCGGCAGAGGACACCCACTCAATGTGGCCATCAACGATCACGCCATCCAAAGGCTCCTTCCAGGGCTCCACAGGGAACCTCTGTGGTATTTCACAGGCATCCGCTCATATGTGCATCCGTGAGGTGATGGATGGACTGTATCCTCCTGCTCCTCCCCTGAGAGCTACAGGACTCTCTCCTCAAAAGAAGTTGGAATCTTCAGCTCTGGCATTGCACCGCCCATCTTCGCTCGCTGGCGGCAGTTGTGAGCAAGCTTATCCTGCAGGAACACAAATGGAGATAATGTTAGCTATCCCGCCTGGCGGGTCAGATGTTGAAGAAACCTGGTGTGTGTGTGGGCATAGCGCATGAGCAGGGAGGGTTGTGAGAAGAGGAATATCGGGGTGTGTGAGGAAGCTTGCGGGAGGTTGGGTGCTGGAGAATCTGCTAGGTGGCAGCATGTGGGGGCGAGGTTACATTCTGAGGGGTGCGACAATTTGGAGTGCAAAGAGGAGACTGGGAACACTTACTGTGGCAGAATGGAGTTGGTCATTCATTTTCTTGTGGGATTGCACCCCTGTCCTGTTGAGCAGGCTGCTGGCAGTGGCCAGTGCTGCCACCATCTTCCAAGAAGCGATTGTGATCTTGCTGGAGGATTTCCTGCCAACCTGAGAGTAGATTGTTCCCTTTCTCTTCTTTGCGGCATCAAGCAGATAGGTGGGGCCCCCTCTGTGAAGCGGGGAGCTGGCGTCTTCACTGCCATCTTTCTGACGTGCCTGTGAGCAAATAATTTTTTTTCCAAAGTACCTAAAAATTGTAATCTGGATCAGGCCACTTGGCCATCAGGATTCACACCGGTTTTTGTGCCAGAACTGACAATTTGCCAAATTTTGGGAAAATTGCACCCTTTGTGTGTGAAAATAACCTGACGTCAACCTGAATGTGCTTTCGCCAGATAGCACCTATCTCCCCTTGTCTTGTACCATCTTTAAATTCTAAGTATCACTCATCCCAGCCAACAAATACCACTGGTTGTGCTGGAGCATGCCCATACAGCTGATGGGTCAGCTGGGGCCAGAGGGCACTTAGTGGGGTGGTCTGGGTGGACTCCTATACAATCCATGACCCTAAGTTCACAGTGGGCTGTTAGCGGTATGCACATCTACATGGTTGCAGTTCGGTACCCATCCACAATGACCCCACAGCCCACCTCCTGGCCACGCCCCCACTACTCTTCCCCGGCCCTGGCAGATGCGACCCAGCCAGCAGCACAACTGTCAGCAAACTATGGTGATTTTGGTGCTTTCCGTACCCCCTCTCCCTCCCTCAGCAACAGCCACACCGGTTTCACGGTTTTTAAAAGCACAAGTGAACTACGCTGTTGGGAACTCGGCCCATCGGAGGCGGAGCTTCGCGAGGCCCCAGATTGGGCTCACCAATGACATGAAAGAGTGTTTACTGTACGTGCGTTCCAGACCACATTGGCGCTGCTGTCGAGGTAACGGAGAATTGCAGTTTGGCGTCAAATCAGTGCCGGCCACGATTTTGGCGGCGGAACCTATTCTCCAGCCAATTGCATTTTGCGATTTCGGTATCAGCTAACGGAGAATCCCGCCTTGTGAATTTTGGCCTGTTTTACTAAATGCAAAGAAATCTACCGTGACGAACAGCAAAACATCTATATTTTACAAAGTTAATTTTACAAATTAACTTTCTAGGGGACTGCACTTTTGTTCTTGGCTTCTCATTGAAGATGGCTGGTCTCAAACAAGGTATATGATTATAAAACTTTAGAACATTCTTACATTGCTTGAAATCCGCAGACTTTTCCCCAGTAGCCACCACGGTACTGCACGAACTTCTCTGCGATACCATAACAAAACAATCATGTAACAGTGGAGTTTGCACCCATTTTAAACTATATGCAAAATAAATTTCATTTCAACTCCAAAAATTGAGAGTGTCTGTGTGGCTGTAGAGCCTCTGATTTCGAGTCATATGGCAAGGGTTCAAATAAATGGCTGAATTAAAATTCTGTTCTCCATTGGTGACGTTTCCTCGATTCCTGTTTCAGTAGAGAGAAAGTGAGCAAGGAAGGAGGGATAATTCTTCGTCAGATAGTCATTTGCTGTTACTCAGTTGCAATGGAACCGATACAAGCCATATAAAGTGAATAAATCAGGCTGCCATTCCCCACCTGAAGAGGGAATGTTGTTGATAGAATGGTCATAACGGGCAGTATTGTGAATGAAAAAGAAAAGTAAAAGCAAAAAAACATATTTTATCAGTTGTTTTCTATTGTGAAGGACAACATTTGTGGACCCAAGTTGTAGTTAAAATGACCGATTATTGTTGTGTGCTGATAAAACTAGGCTGGTGTTAGGACATGTCTATTAAGGGCTTGCAATTCTATTATGAGTAAAGGCACTGAGTGATGGAGAGGCAAATCACAAAATTCAGTTTATCTCAGATTTATTCTTTACCCAAGGAGTGGTCAGAATGTGGAATTTACTGCCACATAGAGTAGTTGAGGTGACTATGATATATTCAAGGGGAAGCTGGATAAGCACCTAAGAAAGAAAAGAATAACAACATACACTGATCGTGTGGAATGAAGACAGGTAGAAGGAAGCTCAGGTGGAGTGTGAGCACTGGCACAGACTTGTTGGATTGAAGAGCGTGTTTCTTTGCTGTAATTTCTTTGTAATCCCATCGGATAGGCACTGAGTTAGCTGATCAGATTTGGGCTGTGAGATTTAACCTTGACTAGGAAGTGAATAATCAAATGGGCTAATCGTTACAGTAGCACAGTGGTTAGCACTGTTGCTTCACAGCTCCAGGGACCCGGGTTCAATTCCCGGTTTGGGTCACTATCTGGGCGGAGTCTGCAAGCTCTCCCTGTGTCAGCGTGGGCTTCCTCCAGGTGCTCCGGTTTCTTCTCACAATTCCTGAGAGATGTGCTTGTTAGGTGAATTGGACATTCTGAATTCTCCCTCTGTGAACCCGAACAGGCACCGTAGTGTGGCGACTAGGGGATTTTCACAGTAACTTCATTGCAGTCTTAATTTAAGCCTACTTGTGACACTAATAAAGATTATTATTATCTTGCAGATTGTTTTCAACACTTGCGTGAACACGACATAAGGTGGAAGTAAATCCACACTGGGCAGTAATGGTTCTCATGGACAAAATGACAACCGCCATTCATTACCTGAATTCATAATGAAAATTGGCCTTTGAGTGTGATGCCATATTGTAACAGGAGTCAGTGGGATGGAGTTTAACTTTTTAACCATTGATGGTCGCAGATAAATGGAAGAAAAATAAAATGGAGTTCCATAATGTGCGGCTGATCTGTTGAATGTTAAAATTATCCCTCAGTGACTTCAGAGGTAGTGGGGACAAAGCCAGAAAATAGGCAAATATATTAAAAACAATATTATTCCAGACAAGCATATTTTTAATAGATGCAAGCATATTCAGCAAATTAAGACAACTGCCAGACTTTATTTTGATGGGACTTCTACATCGCAATAAAGGTTTAGAGGGCATTTTGAGACTTACGATTGAATATCTTGACAGTCAGTAACAGACCACATAAAGACCTGAAAAAAATTGAAGGTCAAAATGCCTAGAAACGGTGGTAGATTAAAACACAGAAAGAAAGATTTATATTTGCATATTGCTTTACATGACCTGAGGACATTTAAAAGTGCTTTGTGAAGTGAAGTCGCTGTTGTGACGTAGGAAACATGCTCTCTTAATTTACACTCGTAGAGCAGGAAATGAATAAGTGTCAGGATTTTATTGCCTGCCTGAATATTCCCATCTGATGGCTCTGCTAAGAACTGTCAAAAATCCTAAAGTTTGATGCTCAGTGCATCAGATGCCTGGGTAACGAGGGTGCACACAAGTAATTTCCCCATATAGCACCCAGAGGAGACACTGAATGAAGGGATTGTGTACAGGGAGAGTGGGAAAATTAGACAGGAGTAGAATTTTGCCAAAACTATATGGCAGTCATCAGATGGAACGTATCAGTGTTGCCAAAATTTCATCCATTGAATTAAAAAGTAGCTGGGGGCAATTTGCTTGAAAGGATTACTTTGAAAGCAGCGGCGATGTAAATCTACCCCAGCCTCATGTTCTATTTTTAACATTCTCACACGTCTTGTAAGTGCTGAAATTGAGCAACATTAGTGAAAGCCAAAGAGCACACCTCCCACTTGTCCTCTCAATTGTGGAAGGCAATGAGGTGAAAAGGGGAGAATATGATAATAATGAAAATAATCGGTATCATGATCATCAACATAATGATGCCTCACAGATTGAAAGACAGGCAACCTTAACTCCCACAGCGTTATGCTCCATTTACTAAGCTATCTGGCTCAACTTCAGTGAATGAGGGATACCTTTGTTTTGAACTCCTTCCTCCTTCCCCCCTCTTTCCACAGAAGCTATCAGACCTGCTGTGATCGTTCAGTATTTTCTGTTTTTGTTTCAGATTCAAGCATCAGCAGTAATTTGCTTTTATCCTTTTGTTTTCCACGTTTTAAATTTGAAGTCTGCAGTGTCAGGCTGAAAACTCGTGTGGACTACCATGATGCACGAATGGCTCTATTACACTGCACTGTGAGGAAATACAAGTCATGATCTAACACATGAATGTCTGTTAGACTCACCTCCCTGGACATGACATAACACACATTATTGGTAGATTCTTTTAAAAATTGAAGATGAAATAGATGGCTACTTGAAATTCTCTGAAACAAGGATAAAAAGTCAATTGAAAGGCTAGAGAATACATTCTCGGTGTGTGAAAGCAATATTTTTATCGAACTTGAGGAGATCAAAGATGGGAACTGAATATTCAGAGGTATATGACATTTTGCAAGAATAGGCAGGAAGGGAAAGTTGGTAGACTGGCTTTTTACGAGATAAGTACGATAACAAGAAATTATATTGGATCAGAAGATGTAGAATCCACATGTAATGAAAATAAAATGAGGAAGAATTCAGAGTGAATTTTGGACAGTTTCCGAGAACAATATTAGAATCATAGAATCCTTACAGTGCAGAAGGAGGCCATTCAGCCCATCAAGTCCGCACCGACTCTCCAAAAGAGTACTCCCACCTAGGCCCACCTAACCTTTGGATACTAAGGGACAATTTAGCATGCCAATCCACCTAACCGGCACATCTTTGGACAGTGGGAGGAAACCAGAGCACCTGAAGGAAACCCACTCAAACATGGTGAGAATGTGCAAGCTCCACACAGACAGTCGCCAAAGAGTGGAATCGCACAATGGTCCCTGGTGTAGCAAGGCAGCAGTGCTAACCACTGTGCCATTGTGCCTCCCCGGCTGTGGATCCAACAAGGGAGCAGGTTATTTTGGATCTGATAATGTGTAAGGAGGTACTGAATTCCAGAGTAACATATCCAGAGTAACATATCCCCCAGGAAACAGTGACCATACCATGGAAGAATTTAGCTGTCAGTTTGAGAGTGAGCAACGTGGGTCAGAAACAACAGTGCTAAACTTTTTTTATATATTTAAAGTACCCAATTCTTTTTTTTCCAATTAAGGGGCAATTTAGCCTGGCCACTCCACTTATCCTGCACATCTTATGGGTTGTGGGGTAAGACCTATGCAGACACGGGGAGAATATGCAAACTCCACACAACAATGACCTGGGGCCGGGACTGAACCCAGGTCCTCAGTGCCATGAGGCAGTACTGCTAACCACTGCGCCACCTTGATGTCCGAACTATGCTAAGCCTATATAAAGTCCCAGAGGATTAGAAAACTGCCATGTAACACCCTGTCATTGGGAAAATTATCCATTATAAAGGATATAATAGCAGGTCACTTAGAAATACATAAAGGGCAGCCTGGTGGCGCAGTGCTTAACGCTGCTGCCTCACGGCACCGAGGATCCAAGTTTGATCTTGGCCCCAGGTCACTGTCCATGTGGAGTTTGCACATTCTCCCTGAGTCTGTGTGGGTCCCACCCCCAGAACCCAAAGATGTGTAGGGTAGAATCGCCCCTTAATTGACACTAAATTTATAAAAATAAAAGTTAAAAAAAAAAATACATAGCATAATGAAGCTGAGTCAGCATGGCATCATGACGGGTGTAGGGGCAGTATTACCCCACAAGGTGACAGATGGTTCTGAGTGCCCTATCGCATTTGCCTCGAGGAACCTTTCAGAAGCAGAGTGGATTTACCCCCAGATTGAGAAGGAGGGCTTAGCAGTTATATACGGTGTAAAGAAATTCCACCAATATGTGCATGGACAGTGATTTGATATAGTTACCAACCATAATTTCAAAAGTTTAATTTCAAAAGTTTAATTTAAAGGGATAAGACATGGCAGGACAGCTCCAAGCTGTGGTTTGCTCCTCTTGCTCCATGTGGCAGGCTGGGGACAGTTCTAGTCCCTAGGGTCAGCAAGTGTGCAGGAAGTGTCTCCAGATACAGCTCCTGGAAGCTCGGGTTTCAGAGCTGGAACTGCGGCTGGAGACACTATCCAACATCCGTGAGTCGAAGAGCATCATGGATAGCACGTATAGAGAGGTGGTCATGCCGCAGGCTCAGACTCCGCAGCAGGAAGGGAATGGGTGACCACCAGACAGAGCAATAGAGCTAGGCAGGTAGTGCAGGAATCTCCTGTGGCCATTCCGCTGCAGAACAGATATACCGTTTTGGATACTGTTGAGGGGAATGGCCTCTCAGGGGAAACCAGCAACAGCCAAACCCGTGGCACCACGGTTAGCTCTGCAGTAGAGGGGAGGGGTACTAAATGTGCCACCATAGGAGACTCGATTGTTAATGGAATAGACAGGTGTTTCTGTGGCCGCGAACAAGACTCCAGGATGGTATGTTGCCTCCCTGGTGCTAGGGTAAAGGATGCCTCAGAGCAGGTACAGGACATTCTGGAGGGGGAGGTTGAACAGCCAGTGGTCATGGTGCACATAGGTTAAAAAAAATGACATAGGTAAAAAAAGGGATGAGGTCCTAAAATCAGAATACAGGGAGCTAGGAAGGAAGTTAAGAAATAGGACCTCAAAGGCAGTGATCTCAGGATTACTACCGGTGCCACGTGCTAGTCAGAGTAGAAATCACTGGATTTATTGGATAAATACATGGTTGAAGAGATGGTGTCAGGGGGAGGGTTTCATATTCCTGGGGCATTGGGACCGGTTCTGTGGGAGGTTGAACCTGTGCAAACTGGACGGGGTTACACCTCGGCAGGACTGGGACTGATGTCCTTTTTGCTGGAGCAATTGGGGAGGGTTTAAACTAATACACCAGGGGGATGGGAACCTATGCAAGGAGTCAGAGAAAGAGGGAGCAAGGACAAAACAAAAGGTAGAAAAGTGAATAAGAAAAGTAATATTATGCGAAACCAAGGGCAAAATTCAAAGGGGTAAAAGAGGAAAGTATTGGGAGCAAGACAAACAATGGGAAAAATACAAACTTAAAGGCTCTGTGCCTTAATGCATGGAGCATTTACAATAAAGTGGATGAACTAATCGCACTAATGGGTATGATATAATTAGGATTACAGGGACCTGGCTGCAGGGTGACCAGGGATGGGAACTGAATGTCCCAGGGTTCTCAGTATTTAGGAAGGACAGGCATAAAAGAAAAGGTGGTGGAGTGGCACTGCTGGTTAAAGAGGAAATTAACACAATAGTGAGAAAGGATATTAGCTCTGGCAATGTGGAGTCTGTATGGCAGAGTTGAGAAATACCAACAGGAAAAAAACATTAGTGGGTGTCATATATAGACCCCCAAACTGCAGTGGTGATGTTGGGAATGGCATTAAACATGAAATTAGAGATGCATGTAATAAGGGAATATTGGTGATCATGGGCGATTTTAATCTTCACATAGATTGGGCAAATCAAATTAGCCAGAATGGTGTAGAGGAGGAATTCCTGGAGTGTATACGGGATGGTTTCCTTGACCAATATGGAGGAACCAACTAGAGAGCAGGCCATCTTAGACTGGGTACTGTGTAATTATAAGGGAATCATTGCCAATCTGGCTGTGCGAGACCCCTTAGGGATGAGCGACCATAACATGATATAATTTTTTATCAGGATGGAGAGTGAAGTAGTAGATTTGGAGACTAGGGTGCTGAATCTTACATAAAAGGTTACATGCACATTGCTGTTAAGGCAGAAAGGTGGATAACTGTTTTATAATATCAACATCCAGCTTGTGTGCGCCCACAATAAGGTTTTCCACCACGTCTGTGCAAGAATGCCTAGAAGCAATGACTCATTCATCCTAAAGGAATCCAACCCGCGGCACCTTTTTGAGCCGATACCACAGGTTTATGGCTGGCTACCGGGTGACAAAGTTTATCCGTTGTGGAGAAGGCTGCTTACTCCATTGTTACCATCGAGAAATGGTGCCAGAGCAGTTTTGTATCAGACAGTGGCAATAATTGAGCAAGCTATTGTCATTTTTAAAATGTGTTTCCGATGTCTCGATCGCTCAGGATGAGCATTGCAATACTCCCCTACATGGGCGCCAAGGATGCTGGTGGCCTGCTGCATAATATGGTGCGGAAAAGGGGTGTAAACATGTCGGATTCAGAGCCCGGTGATGAAGATTGTTCACCGGAGGAAGAAGAGCAGGTCGAGGGGGGTGAGATATTAAACTTTGTTGGTGAAGATGGAACCAAGGAGGAGGAGTATGAAGAGGGGGACAATGGCGGAAATGTTGAAAGGTAGGCCTGAGTATCCAGGGTTGGCTTTGTTGCTGGCACCATTAGCAACAGGGAAGATATAACACAGAGGCACTTCTCATAACCAACATTGTGGATATGGATGTACCCTGAGAAGCAAATGGCTGTCAAACCATTTAATATACCTGCTCTTGAGATCTTAGATGCCAAGGGATGCCAATTCCATAACAGGAGAGAAATTTCCACATGTCCTTGAGACTTTCTGGCATCGCAATGGCTGAAATATTCACCTCATAAGTTTGTATTCAGCCGCATTGAGGGATTGACCTTGAAATGCAATGTGACAGAGGGGCCTGCAAGTGTACTTTGCATGCTGTGAAATACAGGATGGGCGAAGCCTGATTCCCGATGTCGAAAGTGCGCTTGTGCAGTGTCAGATGGCCCTTAGCACATGCCAACATGATTGATGAACCAATCGAAACACTGCTAGTCAAGATTGTTCAGCATAAATTAATATTTGTGACACAAATGCGTCAGGCACGGACAATCTCCAACAAGAGAGAATCTAACCACCTTCCCTTCGACATTCAATGGCATTGCTACTATTGAATCCCTCATTATCAACATCCTGCAGCCTGCCATTGAACAGAAACTTATTTGGACCATCCATATAAGAGCTATAAGAGCAGGTTGCAGTGATCTGCATAGCTGTGTGTATGTAAAGGGTTAACATACAGAAGTAATAGCTAGATAACCACTAGATATGTAACAGCTAGATAACCACTAGATAGCAGCACCTGATATGGTATAAAACATAAACTCAAGGAGAGTTTCCGCCTCTTCATGTTAGGAGTGACTAGTGACCAGAGATAGAGAGAGATAGCGTAGTGTGCAGGTGCAGTTAATCATCATTAATATACATTTAGTCTTGTTAATTTAATCTATAGTTTAGTTGTTGAAGAGGGAATGAACTCATAGTTAAATTGTTATCGTTACTCAATAAACAGTATTTGTTTTATTTGAAGACTTGGAGTGTTACTGAACATCAAGCATATGGTCATCTTAGCAGACAGCAGATAAGTAACAAGATATTACACAACGTAATATAACATGGTACCAGGGATTGACTTCCAGAAAACTAACTAGATTGGATTAGAGAAAGCAAGAAAACAATAACAAATTCATATCGACTATTCAACTGGGGAAGCTTCACAGCTTTCGGATCCTTCGCAGAAAAATCACCTCAATGGACCACATTCAAGCTCCACATCAACTCAAGACAACTGGTTAACCACATTGATTGTTTTAAAAATAAATTTAGAGCACCCAATTTGTTTTTCCAATTAAGGGGGAATTTAGCGTGGCCGTTCACCTACCCCGCAGATCTTTGGGTTGTGGGGGTGAAGCCCACACGCAGATATGTGGAGATGTGCAAACGTCACATTGTCAGTGACCCAGGGCCAGAATTGAACCCGGGTCCACAGCGCAGTACACAGTAGTGCTAACCATTGCACCACCATGCCGGCCAATAAACCACATTGATGAGTAAGGACTTTCACTAATGTGACGACATTGATGAGTAAGTACTTTCACTAATCAGGTGTAATTAAATGTCCTGCTTCAACCCATCATCCCATGTTGTGCCCGTTAATAGGTGTACGGTTGCCAGCTATGGTAGGATGAATCCCTGGCGGTTCCATCAAATGAACTGTATCCAAACAGCTTTTCCATCGATTGCTGAGAATCCAGGACAGTCCTGGACTGCTGGAACCACTGTGCGAGACCCCAAAATGGCCTGGTATGTTCTGGAGCTTATAGGACTCTGCTGGATTACTCTCTTGGAATTACAAAGCCCAACAAAACCAACTGATGTCACGGTTATGGGTGAGGAAAATTTGGGTGCGCACACTTGAAATTATGACATGTAAAAGGTCAACATGAAAGATTTGCATGTGAGGTCCTGACATCAGCCCCTGAGTAACCGTGCTCATTTCACTTGCCGCATGGTGTCATTCTCATGGGAGTGTCCCTTTAAGAAATGTTTTTGTCCTATCACATGGCTTCAGTGATGTCATTGTGTGGGTGGAACTGGGCTGTGGCACTGTGAGTTTTTACTTTTGCTTTGAATTTGGACTGGTTTGAACTGCACAGGTTGAAAGAAACATTTCTCTATCTTCATTTTAAAAGCTGTTTCCAGATTGCTTGATAACTTAAAAGAGATAATTGCTTTCTGGAAGGAATTTAAACCAGTATCAATAACAAGTCTTATACCCATAAGAATGCTATGTGCTGGGCCACACCTTTGAAAAGGGGTTTCTGATTGTACTTGAATTTTGTTATTGAATTGGAACAGTTAAGGGGGAATTCATTCAGGTTATACATAGATTATTGTAGCTGTGTGGGGTCTTTATGTTTGTAGTTGATAAAAAATCTTACTGTGTGTGTTCATACAAATGTTAACTAAATTCTTAGAATAAAGCTTGCTTTTTTTTATTAAAAGCGCCAAAGAAGCCTGTTGAATAACACCTGAAAGGTAGGCTCTTCTGCTCATCTTAGCCAAATTCAATAAACAGTTGTAGGTCAGGTGAACTCCATGATATAATTTGGAGTTTTCCACACCCTGGCTCATAACATCATGACCTGTTGCAGTTGCAATGGTGCAGACATCTATATGGCTGGATGAGCTGGAGCACTGACAATAGTAAATGACTGCTGTGTGGACACCCTTTACCAATGGCCAGACTTCACAAGTATACATTTCCTATAAGCTTATGATGAGCCATCTTCTGCAGCAGGAAAACCAGTTGGCCAACTTTCTTTCACCGGACAGTTTATGAAGCATTTTTGCACACAGCCTCGTGAACCTTGACAATTTCATTCCTCTCTCAGTGACTGATTCCTGTGGTGTTCTTTGTGTTGCTAAATTCAAGATGGTTGACGTAGCGTTCACAAAGCTGACAAATAGCTTCACATATGAACACAAGAAGAACATAAGAATAGGAGCAGCAGTAGGCCATCTGGCCCCTCGAGCCATTCAGTGAGATCATGGCTGATCTTTTTTGGACTCAGCTCCACTTTCCGGCCCAAATACCATAACCCCTTAATCCTCTTATTCTTCAAAAAACTATCTATTTTTATCTTTAAAAAATTTAATGCAGGAGCCTTTACTGCTTCACTGGGCAATGAATTCCATAGATTCACAACCCTTTGGGTGAAGAAGTCCCTCCTCAACACAGTCCTAAATCTACTTCCCCTTATTTTGAGGCTATGCCCCCTAGTTCTGCTTTCACCCACCAGTGGAAATAACCTGCCCGCATCTATCCTATCTATTCCCTTCATAATTTTATACGTTTCCATAAGATTTCTAAATCCCAATGAGTACAGTCCCAGTCCACTCAACCTCTCCTCGTAATCCAACCCCTTCAGCTCTGGAATTAACCTTGTGAATCTCCTCTGCACACCCTCCAGTGCCAGTATGTCCTTTCTCAGGTAAGGAGACCAAAACTGAACACAATACTCCAGATGTGGCCTCACTAACACCTTATACAATTGCAACATAACCTCACTACTCTTAAACTCCACCCTCTAGCAATGAAGGACGAAATTCCATTTGCCTTCTTTATCACCTATTGCAACTTTCTGCGACTCATGCACCAGCACACCCAGGTCTCTGCACAGCGGCATGTTTTAATATTTTATCATTTAAATAATAATCCCTTTTGCTATTATTCCTACCAAAATGGATAACCTCACTTTTGTCAACATTGTATTCCATCTGCCAGACCCTAGCACATTCACTTAACCTATCTAAATCCCTCTGTAGACTTCCGGGGCTGGATTCTTCCAAAACCAGCATGATGGCCGGGAACCGGTGCCAAAAGCGGCACAGATCACTCCAGCGTCGGGCCCCCTCAAATGTCGCGAAGTCTCCGGGCCCGAATGGGCTAGCAGCGGCGTGACGCCATCCGCGACGGCGTCACCCACCATGGACGCACCGCGTCACTTGACGCTGCGCAGCGTAATTAACGCCGCGTGGCGTCACAGCACAAAAGACGGACCCCCCACCCCCCGGAAGACCTGCTAAGATGGCCGGCTGCCGCGCAGCCCCGAGGTTCCAGGAGCCCGACATCGAGGCCCTCCTGGACGCAGTACAGGAGAGGAGGGAGGCCCTGTACGCCGGACATGGCCGCAGGGTTGCCCCACACCTCAGGCGGCGCCTGTGGAGGGAGGTGGCAGAGGCCGCTAGCGCTGTGGCTGTGACACCGAGGGCAGGCACCCAGTGCCACAAGAAGGTGAACGGCCTCGTTAGGGCAGCCAGGGTGAGTACCCCCCCCACCCCCGCGATGTGGGCACACCCCCAGGTGCAACCAACCCTAACGCAAACCCAATCCTAGCCCTAATGTGCTGCGCACCTCTGCCAATATACGTGCAACCGCTGGCGTTCATTCATATACCTGTCTAACACTGTTGCCCTTTACCCCTGCCAACCACCGCCCGCCCCCCACAGGAGAAGCATGCATGCAACAACAGGGACCGTGAGAGGTCTGGAGGGTGCCCGGCTGATGAGAGACCACTCACTGTCCATGAGGAAAGGGCCCTGGAACTGGCAGGCGGACCTGAGGACCGGGAGGTTGCCGATGCAGAGGTTGGGGGCCCACCAGTAAGTGAGCCACGCACGGCCCTTCCCCCTCCCCCATATCCCCATATCCCCCTTCCCCATATCCCCCTTCCCCATATCCCCCCTCCCCCATGTCCCCCATATCCCCCCTCCCCAATATCCCTCATACCCCCCTCCTCCATATCCCCCTCCCCCATAACCCCCTCCCCCATATCCCCCCCTCCCCCATATTCCTCATATCCCCTCTCCCCCATATCCCCCATATCCCCCCTCCCCATATCCCCATAACCCCCCTCCCCCATATCCCCTCCCCCATATCCCCCGATCACCGCCTGTGTGTCTAACCATGCTGCTGCATTGTGTATTGCAGGACCAAACGTCGAGGCACCCGTCCCCGTGGATGCCGACCGCCCGCAGGACTCCCCAGGGCGGCCAGGGGAGACCCAGAGCAACACGGAGACGATGCCCCTGTCTTGTGCGGGTGCGGCGCGCAGGCGTGTTACATCCAACGACGAGGGGAGCAGCCACCGTCACAGCCGAGCCAGGACAGCCCTACCCAGGACAGCCCTACCCAGGATAGCCCTACCCAGGACAGCTCTACCCAGGACAGCCCTACCCAGGACACCCCTAACCAGGACACCCCTACCCAGGACAGCCCTACACAGGATAACCCTACCCAGGACACCACTACCCAGGACAGCCCTACCCAGGACAGCCCTACCCAGGACAGCCCTACCCAGGACAGCCCTACCCAGGACACCACTACCCAGGATAACCCTACCCAGGACAGCCCTACCCAGGACAGCCCTACCCAGGACAGCCCTACCCAGGACAGCCCTACCCAGGACACCCCTGCCCAGGACAGCCCTACCCAGGACACCCCTACCCAGGACACCCCTACCCAGGACACTCCTACCCAGGACACCACTACCCAGGACAGCCCTACCCAGGACACCACTACCCAGGACACCGACACACATGACACTGAAATACAGGACAGTGACACACAGCGGACGGGTGGAGACGAGGCGCCACCCCAGGGGACGATGGACTCGGTTCGAACGATGCGCACGACACAACACCACTGCTGTCTTCAACACCCTCCACCATCGCAGAGACACTCACCTCAGTTGGGCACTTTCGTGATGAGGCGTCTGGTACACTCACTGGTGCGCACAGCACTGCCGTACCGGTACAGCAGGTGGAGGTAGGAGCAGCCGAGGGGCCGGGTGGTCGGAGGGCATCCTGGCGCAAGCGAACATCTGCCGCCCAGACGGGTCCCGGGTTCCTGGAGTTACCACACCCACCCATAGACCCGATGCAGCCACCAAGCTTGGGACGATGGAAGAGGATGACGGACAGCTTGCAGCGGCTGCAGACGCAGATGGAGGAGTCCATCCACGCCCAGGAGCTGGGGTGGTGCCTGTCATGCGTGCCACCCAGGCCGAAACTGCACGGGTGGCGTCCGCGGTGGAGGCAATGGCTGCGACGGTGTCAGACATGGGGAGCAGGAGGTGAGGCCTGGGGCGTTCTGTGAAGGCGGCTTGTGTGGCCCAGGACATGGCTTCCCTCTCACAGGAAGTGTATTGCAGGACCAAACGTCGAGGCACCCGTCCCCGCTGTGGCGCCACGATGTCCTCCACCCTCTCCTCGCGCTCCTCCTCCTCTTTGTGCTCTCCCTGCTCCTCCTCCTTCTCATCCTATTGGGCGGGTGGCCAGTGGCGTGCAGAGGGGGGGGCCGACGGTGCGTTGGCCCCGGGCATCCATTGGATGGGGGCAGTGGCGTGCAGAGAATGGATCGCGCCTGCGCACCGCGGTCGGCCGGAACGCGCCTGTGTACCGCGGTCGGCTGGAGCGCGCCTGCGCACCGCGGTCGGCCGGAGCGCGCCTGTGCACCGTGGTCGGCTGGAGCGCGCCTGTGCACCGTGGTCGGCTGGAGCGCGCCTGTGCACCGTGGTCGCCGCTGGTGAAGAGGCGGCTTTCCACTCGGCGGCTGGAGCGGGAACAGAAAGGGCGCGAATTCTCCCGAATCAACGGCAATGCCACCATGGGTGCGTTTTCTTTATTCTTTATCTTTATCTTTTGATCCATTTTAAAACTCTTCTCTGAACCCTCTCTATAGCTGTCAACTTACTAAACTGTCGTGCCCAGAATTTGACATTTGGGCCAGGGGCACCCATTTGGGACAGAACCAGTATTTTATAAAGATTCATCATGGCCTCTTAACTTTTTCCCTCTTACCCTTTATACTTAAAGCCCAGGGTCCTATAAATGGGAGATTCTCAGAGACTTGACTGCAAGCTGCTGGAGCTCGGATCTTGAACAGAGCTTTTATATCTGGATTTGGGGACCCTTTATGCACTGGCATAGTGCAAAAACAGGCCCCACATGACCAGGGTTTTGTGAAGAAGAAGGGATCTGGAAATGTGTCGACTGTGAAAATTATATTTGTGGAAATTGGGTGAAGTGATGCCGGTGTTTGATGAGACTTGGTGCTAAAGCTTTAGAGAAATGAAGATGGAATTTGATTTGAAGAAGTTCAACGTTTTGAAGGATATTGTGGCTGAAATGAATGCAATACGTGCTGAATGAGCTGACTGAGAAATGTGTGCGATATGTCTTTGTATCTGCTATGTGTAATTTATCGGTCATATTATTGCAATTTTCCTGTTAATTCATGTTTAATTTACGTTGATTTTGGTGTGATTGCTAATATAAAAGTGAAGTCTTGTATATTGGTCTTAGTTGCGTTGTTTGTAGTTTGTTTCCACAAGGGTCATAACAGTATTTCCATGACATTGCTGCTCTTATCCTTCTCCATGGGGGTTGCAGAGGAGGGAGGCACAACTTTCGAGACATAACATCTCACCCGTTGCAATTCAGTTATATGACAAAATTATTGATTTTGTGATGCTCCTTCGAGCTGGAGGGAATAGAGTTCCCCCTGATCCTAAAGATGCTCTGGAGTCTTTACTGCAGTATGGGAGGGATGTCTTTCCAACGCTGTGTGTTTCATACAGATTACTGCTTACAATTGCATTTTCAGTCGCAAGCTGTGAAAGGTCATTTTCAAAACTGAAATTAATAAAAACATATCTGAGGTCTTCTATGTCACAGGAGCGACTGACCAACCTGGCTTTAATAAGCATTGAAAAAGAATTTCTCACAGCTGATGTAAAAAGTGAAGTAGTTCAGGTGTTTTGTGACAGGAGGTATCATTTGGGGAAAAGAACTTAATAAATTTGATTGATTTATATTAAAATCGAATAAAGCGTTTATTTCATGTTTCATCTGTGTTTATATATTCAAAATGTTTTCCTTTCTCATAATATTTCTCAGTATATTAGGCCTTATACTTGAGTCTTTGGGGCATACAATCAAGATTTTCCCCGGGCATCACCAGACCTCTGCACGCCACTGCGGGTGGCCCTCCAGCCTGGGCGTGCCTCTCTTTGGCAGCCTGCGCCGCCTCTCTGGTACACTCCTCCTCCTCCAGGGCAACATGTAGACTAGCGGCTGCTGCCACGGCGGCGAACATTGCTGGCTGATCAGAAAAGATGCGGTCTGCGGTTGGGGGGGGGAAACGACAACATGTCATCATTGCCCATACAACCCCCGCCCCCAGAGGGTGCCATGGGCTGCATGGGCGCGGCTGTTGGAGGATGGCACCTTGGCCAGGCGGACGATCTCCCTTTCCACCACCCCTCAACGGCAGTGTCCCCCCCCCCCTCTCCGACACTGTCCCCCCTCCCCGGCACTCGCTCTCTCCCACCCTCCCCGGCACTCGCCACCAGCCCCCCCCAGCCCCCCCAGCACCCCCTCGCCCGCACCCCTCTCCCCCCACCTACAGACTGCCGTGACCTACCTCCACGCTGAACGGCGTCAACCATCAGCACTGGTTGACGCCGTTAAATAGGTGTTTTGATTTACGCCGAAGTGACCCATGGTCATGTCGGGGGGACTTCGGCCCATCCGGCCGGGAGAATACGGGCAGCACCGGGGTGTATAGCGTCGCGCCGGCCCCCGCCAATCTCCGAGGCGGGCGGCGGGATTGACGCCTCGCCATCGTTTTACCATTCGGAGACTTCGGGAGACAGCGGGGGCGGGATTCACGCCGGCCCCGGCGATTCTCCGACCCGGCGGGGTGTCGGAGAATCCCGCCCCCGGTATCCTCTGCACTTTTTGCTTTACCACTCATCTTAGTGTCGTCTGCAAACTTGGACACATTGCCCTTGGTCCCCAACTCCAAATCATCTATGTAAATTGTGAACAATTGTGGGCCCAACACGGATCCCTGAGGGACACCACTAGCTACTGATTGCCAACCAGAGAAACACCCATTAATCCCCACTCTTTGCTTTCTATTAGTTAACTAATCCTCTATCCATGCTACTACTTTACCCTTAATGCCATGCATCTTTATCTTATGCAGCAACCTTTTGTGTGGCACCTTGTCAAACGCTTTCTGGAAATCCAGATATACCACATCCATTGGCTCCCCGTTATCTACCGCACTGGTAATGTCCTCAGAAAATTCCTCTAAATTAGTTAGGCATGACCTGCCCTTTATGAACCCATGCTGCATCTGCCCAATGGGACAATTTCCATCCAGATGCCTCACTATTTCTTCCTTGAGGATAGATTCCAGCATCTTCCCTACTGCCGAAGTTAAGCTCACTGGTCTATAATTACCCTCTTTCTGCCTACCTCCTTTTTTAAACAGTGGTGTCACGTTTGCTAATTTCTAATCCGCCGGGACCACCCCAGAGTCTAGTGAATTTTGGTAAATTATCACTAGTGCATTTGCAATTTCTCTAGCCATCTCTTTTAACACTCTGGGATGCATTCCATCAGGGCCAGGAGAGTTGTCTACATTTAGCCCCATTAGCTCGCCCATCACTACTTCCTTAGTGATAACAATCATCTCGAGGTCCTTACCTGTCATAGCCTCATTTCTATCAGTCACTGGTATGTTATTTGTGTCTTCCACTGTGAAGACCGACCCAAAAAATCTGTTCAGTTCCTCAGCCATTTCCTCATCTCCCATTATTAAATCCCCCTTCTCATCCTCTAAAGGACCAATATTTACCTTAGCCACTCTTTTTTGTTTTATATATTTGTAGAAGCCTTTACTGTCTGCTTTTATATTCTGCGCAAGTTTACTCTCATAATCTATCTTACTCTTCTTTATAGCTTTTTTAGTAGCTTTCTGTTGCCCCCTAAAGATTTCCCAGTCTTCTCGTCTCCCACTTATCTTTGCCACTTTGTATGCTTTTTCCTTCAATTTGATACTCTCCCTTATTTCCTTAGATATCCACGGTCGATTTTCCCTCTTTCTATTGTCCTTCCTTTTTGTTGGTATAAAACTTTGCTGAGCACTGTGAAAAATCGCTTGGAAGGTTCTCCACTGTTCCTCAACTGTTTCACCATAAAGTCTTTGCTCCCAGTCTACATTAGCTAGCTCTTCTCCCATTCCATTGTAATCTCATTTGTTTAAGCACAAAACACTAGTGTTTGATTTTACCTTCTCACCTTCCATCTGTATTTTAAATTCCACCATATTGTGATCGCTCCTCCCAAGAGGATCCATAACTATGAGATCATTAATCAATCCTGTCTCATTACACAGGACAAGATCTAGGACCGCTTGTTCCCTCATAGGTTCCATTACATACTGTTTAGGAAACTATCATGGATACATTCTATAAACTCCTCCTCAAGGCTGCCTTGACCGACCTGGTTAAACCAATTGATATGTGGATTAATATCCCACATGATAACTGCTGTACCATTTCTACATGCATCAGTTATTTCTTTGTTTATTGCCTGCTCCACCATAATGTTACTATTTGGTCACCTATAGACTACTCCTGTCAGTGACTTTTTTGCTTTACTATTCCTGATTTCCACCCAAATGGATTCAACCTTATTCTCCATAGCACCGATGTCATCCCTTACTATTGCCCGGATGTCATCCTTAAATAACAGAGCTACACCACCTCCCTTACCATCCCCTCTGTCCTCCTGTATAGTTTGATACCCTTGGATATTTATCTCCCAGTCGTGACCATCCTTTAACCATGTTTCCGTAATGGCCACTAAATCATAGTCATTACGATGATTTGCGCCATCAACTCATTTACCTTATTCCGAATACTACGAGCATTCAGGTAAAGTACACTTATTTTGGCTTTTATACCTCTGTTTTGAATCTTAACACCTCACCTTGATCAGTAACTCTCCTAAGTTATTTTTTCTCTTAACGTTTCTCCTAATTTTCCTTGTCGTTGAACCCATATCTTCATGTAACAATCTGCCGCGTCGCTTTCCATTTATGTTTTTACTTCTTGTTTTATTCCTTTTAGTATTACTGGACCTATTCACTGAGCTCCCCTCAGTCACTGTACCTTGTACTATCGCCCTTTTTGATTTTTGACTATGGCTTCTCTGCCTTGCACTTTCCCCCTTACTGCCTTTTGTTTCTGCCCTTGTTTTACTACCTTCCGACTTCCTGCATTGTTTCCCACCCCGCTGCCATATTAGTTTAAACACTCCCCAACCGCTCTAGCAAATAGCCTCCCTAGGACATCAGTTCCAGTCCTGCCCAGGTGTAACCCGTCCAGTTTGTACAGGTCTCACCTCCCCCAGAACCGCTCCCAATGCCCCAGGAATCTGAAACCCGCCCCCTGACACCATCCCTTCATCCATGTATTCATTCAATATATCCTGTCATTTCTACTCTGACTAGCACGCGGCACCGGTAGTAATCCTGAGATCACCACCTTCGAGGTTTGACTTCTTAACTTTCTTCCTTGCTCCCTGTATTCTGCTTTTAGGACCTTATCCCTTTTTTTACCTATGTCGTTTGTACCGATGTGTACCACAACCACTGGCTGTTCACCGTCCCCCTCCAGAATGTCCTGTACCCACTCCGAGACATCCTTGACCCTAGCACCAGGGAGGCATCATACCATCCTGGAGTCTTGTTTGCAGCCACAGAAACGCCTGTCTATTCCCCTTACAATTGAATCCCTGATAACTATTGTGCTGACACACTTATCACCCCTCTCCTCTGCAGCAGAACCAACCGTGGTGCCACGAGTTTGGCTGTTGCTGGTTTCCCCTGAGAGGCCATTCCCCTCAACAGTATCCAAAGCGGTTTGTCTGTTCTGCAGGGGAATGGCCACAGGAGATTCCTGCACTACCTGCCTCGCTCTCTTGCTCTGTCTGGTGGTCACCCATTCCCTTCCTGCTGCGGAGTCTGAGCCTGCGGTGTGACCACCTCTCTGTACGTGCTAACCACGATACTCTCCGACTTGCAGATGCTCCACAGTGTCTCCAGCCGCCGCTCCAGCTCTGAAACTCGAGTTTCCAGCTGTAACTGGAGACACTTCCTGAACAAGTTAAATTGAACAAAGCTATACAAGTATTAACACTACTTAATTGGATTCGACACTTACTCCTATATAATACACAGTTGATAATTAACATATAATCTACACTCATCTACTACTAATCTCTACACTATTATATTAACTATGATCTGCTCTTGCTCAAACTATCTTTCCTTCTGTCTGAACTCTGGCTATCTCCTTCACTTGTCTACCCACAAGGATGAGCATCAATGTCTTATACACTTGTACATCTATCTCCCTCTATTGGTTGAGTTAGACATTTCATTAACCCTTGCATTGCTTACATTTATGACAATGGCACAACTCCCAGGACCACCCTTTATGCAGGACCTAAGTAGTAAAAAGCCGGCCTGCTAATTCACGTACCACTTCTGCCTATAAGAAATGTTTCTGGGTTGGCTACTCCAACTATTGTATGCTCCTGCCCCCAGCAATGAAGATCACGCCTCTGGAGTCACTTAATCCCGAGGGAAAGCCACAAATTTGCCTGATTTACACGACCCCCCCTCGAGGATGAAAATCTATGCTATAGACTCGAATGTGTTCGGTGCCTAACCCCTTCAGAAATGAGTTAGAATTACAATATCAGCAGCATCTTTTACATCACTGAAATACCTTGAAAGTATGAAGAATTGTTAAAAACTAAAAGGCATGCCATAAAATAATGCAATATAACTCCACGTAACACAAATCCTTCTGCAATACACATTTTGTATCTGTCAAATTACAGAACTGAGTGGAACGTTGCCATAGCACATTGGGACCTGGGTAGCACTCTTGTCTCTGAGTCAGTAGGTGGTCGGTTATATTTCAGAATGCTATGTTGACTCTTTAGTGCAGTACTGAAGGTGGGCTGCACTTATGGAGGTTCCATCTTTTAGATGAGATGCTAAACTGAGGCCCTGAGCTGAACTTGATTAGATATCCCATGGCTCTGTATCAAAGCAGAACAAGGGAGCTATCCAAAGTGTGCTGGCCATTATTTATCCTTCAATAAACATCAGAAAAACAGATTCTCTGGTCATTATCAAATTGCTTAATGTGGCAGCTTGCTCTGTGTAAATTGGCTGCCATATTTCTTATATTATAATAGTGTCTACAATCAAATGTCATTGAGTTTCTGGTTTAGCCTGAGGTCAAGAGAAGTATTATACAAATGCAAGTCTTGTTTCTTAAATAACGTCCAGCTTAGGTCGGGTGATTTCTTAAATAATGTCCACCTGGTGTATCACAGAAAATATAAAGGGAGCAAAACACATAACTCTCATAAATATACCCAATTTCCTTTTAAATAACTGGAAAATTGTAATTTTTATATTCTGCCACAAAAATATGTCTTTATTTGTTCCAGCTTCCCAGAAATAACACATAAAACTGAAATAGTGAAAAAACATGGATTTTTAACTAAAGTGAGGGTTCAGCAGCTGAGACTATTGATTTAATCATCTCAGCAATAACACGAGAGTCATTCCCTGAAACAAAGAATCAATACTGAGAGAAAGCTCATTGGTTCCTTTTTCTCACATACTTGACAGATTCCAACATAAGTAAAAACTTTTTGTCTTCCAAGCTGTTTTGAACAAAGCCACAAGAAATCATAACACGACCATAACTAGAGAAGCTGGAATTGTTTTCCTTCGAACAGAAAAGGTTAATGGAAGATTTGAGAGAGTTGTTCAAAATCATTAAGTGCTTTGATACAGTAAAAAATAAAAATGGAGGGTTGAATTTTAGAGGGTTTATGGTGGGGCGGTGGTAGAAAAGCTGATCTTGAGCAAACTCACTGTAAAGAAAAAGGCTGTCCTGCAGCAATAATAGACTGGGGAGGGCTGAATAAACTGAGAGTTGGAATTCTGCCCTTCAGGAAAAAAAGTCCTGTCATAGAATTTATAGAATCATAGAAATTACAGTACAGAAGGAGGCCATTTGGCCCATCGGGTCTGCACCAACCCTTGGAAAGAGCACCCTACCTAAGCCCACACCTCCACCCTACCCCCGTAACCCAGCAACACCACCTTACTTTTTTTGACACTAAGGGCAATTTAGCATGGACAGTCCACCTAACCTGCACATCTTTGGACTGTGGGAGGAAACTGGAGCACCCGGATGAAACCCACGCAGACACGGGGAGAATATGCAGTAACCCAAGACGGAAATCGAACCTAGGACCCTGGAGTTGTGAAGCAATCGTGCTAACCACTGTGCTACCGTGCCATCCTGTCCTCAACAGCTGCAGTTGAGAAGTCCAAGCAGCGCCAGAACTCAGTAGTAGCCACTGTGGGATTACAAACAGCCCGAGGAGAAGATTGTGGATAACAGACTCATGGGTAACTCCCGGCCATTTTGGTCAGGAGGGATCAAGGACCCTAGTGAGGGGAGGGGAGTGGGATGACGGGAATCAATTTCCAGAGGCCAGCTTTGGAAGCCCAATAGTAGTTGGAAGGGCAGGAGTGTGGTGGTATGATTTGCATAGCTGTCTGCCATTGGTGCAGAACACCGGCTTACCATTGGCCCTGGTAGGTCATGTGCCTCTCGACCGATTGGTTGAGACCAGTCATGTGCCGGCTCTCCGATTGGTCGAGAGGCTGAGTTAACCAGGCCTCCATACCGAGGTATAAATAGTCGGAACGCCCGGCGGTCGTCCATTTTATTGTAGTCAACCGCAGGGCTAAGTTCTAGCTTATTAAAGCCTAACTTTTGTATAGCAACTCGTCTCTCATGCAATTGATGGCTCATCAAGGAGTTAAGTACAATTTTGACAATTTTGAGGCACAGGGAACCCCTCAACAGAGGTTACCCCTTCTTGGTTTCCACATTTTACCTGGCTGATTTCCTACATTATGCCTTCCTGGCCAATGTGTTATTGGAGTGGATTATCTGGTCATTATTAAATTGCTTTATGTGGGAGCTTAGGAAGAATCAGGCCCTTAATTTGCCAGTTAAGGGCCTAAGCAGAGCTAAGGACAGGCAGGCTGACTAATGCCTTTCCCTTCGGATTGGCGGCAAGACAGTGGACTATCCACCCAGCCTCACCTGCAAATGCATCCGCAGGGTCTGTAAAATTACCCCAAGAAACTGCTTCCAGTGGCAGAATCGTCAGGAACCATGGGACACAGTCTTCAGGAATTAGCGAGAAGTGTGGTGAGGAAATTTTTGTTTTAGACAGCATATTGTCATTTGCAATGTTCGGCCAGAGAGGTTGATGGAAGCAGATTCAATGTCAAATTTGAAAAGGAAATGGGTAAATGTTTGAGGAGGAAACAATTGCAGGGGAAGAGGCACATTTGGGGACTCATTTGATAGCGCTTTGAAGATCTGGCAGAGGCACAATAAATTCCATAGCCTCCTTTTGTGCTATTAATTCTATGATTGAACAAAGGGGAGCAAGTTTAAAGGGAACTGAATTTTACTTAAAACTAGAAAACTGTGTTATTTTCTCTATGCCATAATAACAAAAGAAAAATAACAAATTATGTCAGAAATATTGAACTTTGAATAAGAACTGTGAGTTTTTTTAAATGGACATACAGACCAGAGATCGCTGAAGATATAAAGTCAATGACGGGCTGAATTGGTGGTTGCATGATACTCTGACAGAAAATGGAATCAACAATCTTTCCAGACAAAGATGCTTCTAAAACACACATAAACTAATTGACATCTCTGATGGAGACAATGGGACATAACAGGAGTTGTGATCATCTCATCAAGAGACGTTGTCTGCTTTACGTCCAGATGAATTTCTGGATTTTGCCTTCCAGGAATATACAAAAACTGGGATAAATGCTAACTGAAAACTACCCCGTGTTGTGTGTGCGTTTGTGTGTGTGTATGTGTGTCTGTGTACTAGTTACACAGAAGCAAAAAGACTGCCAGCTCCTGCAAAAGCCATTTGCCGGTATATCTCTGTCTCTCTCCTTCTCTTGGTGAAGTAAGCCAAGTCAGCAAAGACCACAACCGAAAAGAAAATAGTGAAGCTTCTCCAGCAAACTGCAGAGTATTCAAATCTGGGGGCTTGCCTGCTGAAGTCAGCGCTACTGGAATCTTGAATTGCAATGGCCGCAATGCTTGATCGTCTGTCTATTCCTCATGCATCAAGCAATATTTTGTGTACTCTTTTTTTTACTTACTTACTTTGGACTCAGTTCTCACTTCTCTAGAAATGTGTATGTTTTTTCTATCATTTTCTTGCCTTTAGTTGTTAATAAATTCACTCTACCTTTAAACAAGAAATCCTGGTTAAATTGTCTCCTTTTCTAGCATGACTTTGAAAAAGAATTTGCAAAGGGAGGTATCCTTTTTTTCAGATTAATCTTGCGACCAGCAGAGGGACTTGAATAAAGAAAGGGGCCAATGTCTGCTGTGAAAAATCGTGGATTTCCCGACGGCATGGGCAGCTTCAATAAGAAATCTCATTGACAAGCGGCAGAAAGACAGAATCCTACCACCATCGAATGGAGCATCGCTGAAAAAGATGTGACTGGGGACCGGAGAATATAGTTCACTTAAACAATATGGACGGGATTCCCCATTCCAGGGCTCGCCGAGTGTGTTTTCCGATGGGACGGGGAATTGGGCGTCGATGGAAAATCACCAACCCAAATATGATGCCCTGACCCCCCCCCCCCGCTCCCCCCCGCTCCCCCCGCTCCTCCCCCCCCCCCCCCCCCCCCCCCCCCCGCTCCCCTCCACTGGTGATGTGAACAAGGTCCACGATGAGCGCTACTGGGGTTTGTAAATGAATGCAAATGGGTCTTAGTGACCTATTTGCATCAATTTAGCGGACCCGGCACCCTATGCTATGGCCATTCATAGCTTTATAGTTGTGATCTCCAAACCATATACAGCTTTGGTCCATTCATATCCCTTCACGGTTCAGTGGCCTAAGTGGTGAAACTCCAATGTTTGTAAACACGGTCCACCTCAAAGAGATGTAAGTGCATTCCAAGCACTAAGTGCTTTCCAATCACTCAAGCGTGTGATTTAACGGCCTGATAATGGGATTCTCTGGGAATCCCTCATATTCCACACCATGCACAAACTTGCATGACATGGAACACTGAATTGCATCCTGCTTTACAACCCCAAGGCGTCTAGAGTATCCAACCCCAGGTCAATGGATTTTTCCATTGTCGGCGTCTCTCCCATGATGTTCTTGTGGCCCAATGTTTCTGTGCCTGGAAGGGTAAAACCGATAGTTGATTCATGCTGGATGAAGATGCTTGTCAGTTGATTCAATTCCAATTGTGATTCCAATTGTGATTCCATTGTGCTCAGAGAACATTATGGTTTGAAGAATAAATTGAACTAGAAGGATTGCTTAGCAACTGGAGGCCTTTGTAAGGATAAAAAACTTTTAGTTTAGTGTTATAACACGCTGGGCTGTGCATGGTTGAATCCAATCCCACAGACCCCGGAGTCCCAACATAAATGAATTAACCAATAATTTGTGTATTTCCCTGAGGTCTTTGACCTTGACTGCTCCAGGCACCAGATTTGTAAGTAAAACTTTACAAAAAGCTGTTTAATTATAACAAGAGAAGAGATAAACATGTAATGATAAAACAAATAGAACAACGGTCTGCTAATTATTCCACTAACCCCATCTCACCTTCCACCGAGACATACACAAGACATGCACACTGGTGGGGGTGGGGGGGAGGGGGGATGAGGTGAGAAGGGTTTAAAATATCAAGGATTAAACTGGGAATGAGAGATCCGTATCTTCATTGCTGAGCTTGTAGCCTTTGTAGGTGATGATCTTCTCCAAACACAAGGTGTTGCAAAAGAACAGTTGGTTTGGATTGTTTAGGACTACCTTCAGTTAGAACTCTCAGGCTGTAAGACTTTCTCTGGAGTCGCCTACAGTTCCGCTGACTTGGGCTTTTACACTGCTGATTTCCCTCCGGTCCGTGAAATTCTAGCCTGCGTCTATCAGATGGACTATCACCCTCACTGGGCTAACGCTACAGTTCTCAACATGAGGGTTTTAAATGGGTTTTCAAACAGCCCCTCTTTTTATCCTGAACTCTCAGGAAGAATCCAAAAGTGAGAGAGAATACAAAGCTTTGGCCTCACAGTTGCCTACTCAGAGCAGAAATGACTACTTGCCAACAGCTCCCAGGTTGTGCACAAAGTGGAAGGTATGTAGTCACAAATCTTCAGCTGAGAGAGATATGCTTTAGCTTCCAGTGGATCTTTCATAGGCTGTCTGGAAGCATTTTACATTGCCAGGCAGAGAGTTGATAGAGAGGGTCCATACTTGCTATGTGCTGCCTTCTAGGTCTAAGCAGAGACTCAAGACCAAAATGGAACATGCCCTGTTTTTGCAGAAATCTTCCAGAAGCTTCTGAAGGGCCCCACCAATCACAATCAAGGATCGATCTAGATCCACAATTCTAGAATGTCTGCCATTCTTTAAAATTTTAAAGCGTGGTTTTGGGAGTGGACTTTCAAAACTCTGATGTGACAGTTATCTAGGGAGATTCTGAGGAGACATCCACAAACATTGACTACAAATGGTGCATTTGTCCAGAGTCATCTTTTATGCTTAATAGGGACTTTGTGTTAATTAGACCATTGTGGATACATACCTGTGTGCAACTGTTAAGGTAAGGAGGAGTAAAGGTGTACTGTACCATAATCCAATTTTTTCATGTTTAGTAAATGTATTTTCTTGCTTTTAAACCTAATTAGCGGCCCTGTGAATCCTTCAAAAGATAGTTACAGTGTTTTGAGCCAGGGTTCCATTCTGGGATCTTGCCATCCAGTTGTAACACTGACTGGCATCGTAACAAAAGACTAACATAATGAAATACAGATCAACTAAACCATTGAACATTACATCTGTTCCTCTTTTTAACTAAAGATCTTGGCCGGGATTCATCGATCGGGTCGGAGAATCGCCGGGAGGGGCCCTTGAATCCTGCCATGCCGCTCTTACGCTGGGCCGCCATTTCTCCGGTGACTGGTGTTTTGGCGCCAATTGCGCCGCGTGGCCAGCGCGGCACCGGTTGGGAGCTGTTAAAAGCACCCCCCCCTCGGCGATTCTCTGCGCTCGATGGGCCGAGTGCCTGCTGAGTTCCACCGAGTCCCGCCGGTGTCATTTGCGTATGGTCCACCTGGCAGGACCTCGGCGTTTTAGCTGTGGGGGCCGTCCTGGGGGGTGGGGCAGGGGAGCCGACTCCGGAGGGGGGCCTCCACGGTGGCCAAGCCTGCGATTGGGGGAAACCGATTGGTGGGTGGGCTCATTCCGGGGGGGGGGGGCTATGTTCCTCCGCGCCGGGTCCCCATAGGGCTCCGCCATATTGCCCGGGGGCTGGCGCGGAGATGGCCACGGCGCGCATGCGCGGACCCGTGCCAGCTGTGGCAGGCTGGCTTTCAGCCCTGGAGCAGCGCACAGCACTCCAGCCCTGTTCTAGCCCCCGAGGAAAGGGTGAATGCCAGGGCCTGGAGGTCCCTTGACACCGGCGTCACTCGCGCAGGTTTTTGACGCAGGCGTCAACACTTGGCCGGGATTTCCGAAATCCAGGCCCTTATTTGTAATTGAATCATCATAAGCAACAAATATATAGATCAAGTCATTTCTTAGAGTTCAACTTTTCTGTTTTCTCTTTGCACAGAAATAGTCTTCGAGATAGAAAGGTCGGGATTCTCTGGGCTCCCAGCCACCTGTTTCTTGGCAGTGAGAGACAGCGTGCTGTTCACTGGTAGTGGGATACTCTGCTACCACCGCTGTCAGTGGAAATTCCCATTGAAGCCACCCCATGCTGCTGGGAACCCATGGCAGGGGTGCACTGCCAGCAGGACCAGAGAATCCCGCCTCCAGCGAAGGGCCGGAGAATTCCTGCTTAGATCTATGAATTTGAGTTTGTGGTTCTGTGCAATCAGCTTAATTGTGTTATAACCTGCAAGTTATTCAACCTTGATGATTTAACCATCTGCAGATGTGCAGATGTAGATTACCTGATCCTGATGTAGTTAACAATGCAGTCAGTGCTTGGCGATCAGTGTGGACAGTGAATTTCATACCATAGAAATACATGTGCCAATGTTCACATATGTAGATACTAACTAGTGCTTCCTGCTTTTCAGTAGAATATTTGCGTTCAGTTTGAGACAATGGGCATGACGCATACGTAATAAGCCATTTGCTTCCTTCAATGTACTGAGTACAGCTCCAATTACACTTCCTGTCCCCCATGTTTTGTGAGATATCTTTCAGCATGTGGGTTAAAACAGGCACAGTTTGGGGCGATGCATTTCAAATGCTGCTTGCTGTGAGATTGTTCATTCCCATTGTGTATCCCAGCTGGTAGCTTCCAAAGAGACTATAATTTCGGTGTACTTAGCTCAGGAACATATTTCTAATAAAAGTTGGTAGCACTGAGGAATGATGCCTGCTCTTTCACGTTAAATGGTATCAGAAGGGCACGAGTGGGTTTGACGTTGTGTGACAGCACCTGGCCTCCGGCTACCGGGAGACCAGAAGATCTGGGTTATTATAAAAATATAAACATATAAGAGCAGATTCCTTCTTTCTTGTCCATTTGACATGATCGGAAGGTTCCAGGCAAGAAGTAGCCTTTGAATGCCCTTTTGGGGACCTATATCTCATGGCAAAAGATTAAACCAAACTTGCTGGCATTGTAGGTGAGATGAAAATATGTCAGGTAATGAAACCTATTTCCAAGAACATACATTAGTGTTTAGGTATGAATAGGTTGAAATTTTACTGTGAAATATTATTACTGAAGAATTGATGTAGTCTTTGCAATTTCTCTGCCTGAAGAAAATATTAAAGCTGACAAAGGAATTTTATATAAATGTGCTCATGTGTTTGTAATGAGTATTGCGCGGATCAATTTCATCCAATTTCATAAAGTGAAGGCTTCGCTGGAGAATGTCAAGTGCTAATCAGGACTAATTTTGGAGCGGATTCATAAAGAATGTGGAATGTCCCCTGGAAACAAAAATATACATCATGTTCCTTTTTAGAACAAAATTATTTATATTCAGTATAAACTACACAATGAAGTAAATCAAAAAACTATCTCCAATTCATGTTATATCAGAAAAGGAGAGATTCTCTGCCTGTCAGGCAGGCAATAATTTTCAAGCCAAGTTCCCAAATACTGAGAAAGGAATTCTGTATGAAGTTTTTTTATTCAAATGAAAAGGAAAATGAAAATCGCTTATTGTCACGAGTAGGCTTCAATGAAGTTACTGTGAAAAGCCCCTAGTCGCCACATTCTGGCGCCTGTTCGGGGAGGCTGGTACGGGAATTTTGTATTTTGTAATAGCTGACTGGAAGTTTAATCGGAAAATAAATAATTACATCCAATTTGAAAATGTACACTGGATTCTGGTGGAACTGACCAATGGCGTAAAAATCAGGATAGCAAGGGCAAATGTTGCAATCCCACAATTTACTTCAGAATTGCAGCTAACATGTTAAGCCTGGGGCTGTGAAGGGTAAGATCCAGCAACTGTCTTTACAAACCAGCAGGTGGGTGAGTTCGCAGGCTTTGAATCGCCACAACCATTGTCGGAGATACCTGCTTTCACTAAATCACAGAATCACAGAAAATACGGTGCAGAAGAGGCACTTTGGCCCTTTGAGTCTGCACCGACACATGAAAAACACATGACCTACCTACCTCATTCCCATTTTCCAGCATTTAAAAGTTATGACGGGCCAAGTGCTCATCCATGTACTTTGTAAAGGATGCAATCAACCAACCTCTACCACCCTAGCAGGCAGTGCACTCCAGGCCACCATCATCCTCTGGGTAAAAATGTTGTTTCTCACATCCCCCCAAACCTCCTGCCTTCATCTTGAACTTGTGCCCCCCCCATGATGACCCTTAACTTAGGGGAATAGATGCTCCTTTACCACCCTGTCAATGGGCCTCAGAGTCTTAAGCATTATGATCAGGTAGCCCCTCAGTCTTCTCTGCTCCAATGACGACAACCCAAGCCCATTCAACCTCTCGTCATAACTTCAATGTTCCATCGCAGGCAACATCCTGGTCAATCTCCTCTGCAACCCCTCCAGTGCAATAACATCCTTCCTATAATGTGGCGACCAGAATTGCATACATGACTCCAGCTGTGACCTCACCAAAATTCTATACAAGTCCAACATGAACTCCTTTCTTTTGTAATCTATGCCTTGGTTGATAAAAGCGTCATGCCGTTCATTGAATACTTCCTTGCCAAATTTTTCCTTCCAAAGGGTATCAGCTCATGTTTTAGGCGTTTTCAAGCCAGGGCACATCAAGCCATCAAAAATATGTTTGTTTTTTAAATTTAGAGTACCCAATTCATTTTTTCCAATTAAGGGGCAATTTAGCGTGGCCAATCCACCTAGCTTGCACATTTTTTGGGTTGTGGGGGTGAAACCTACACAAACACGGGGAGAATGTGCAAACTCCACACGGACAGTGACCCACAGCCGGGATCGAACTTGGGACCTCGGTGCCGTGAGGCCGCAGTGCTAGCACACTGTGCTACCGTGCTGCCCACGATATGTTTTTTTTGCTGAACAACTAAGAAAGGATTCTTCAAGCTGCCTTCAGTCACTGAGTCTATATCCTGGCTTAATAATCTGCATGAACAGCATCCATTTTCAAACTCATAATGGTAGACTAGTGGGCAGCACTATTACTTCACAGCTCCAGGGTCCCATGTTCAATTCCCAGCTTAGGTCACTGTCTGTGCGGAATCTGCACGTTCTCCCCGTGTCTGCATGGGTTTCCTCCGGGTGCTTTGGTTTCCTCCCATAAGTCCCGAAAGACGTGCTGTTAGGTTATTTGGACATTCTGAATTCTCCCTCTGTGACCCGAACAGGCACCGGAATGTGGCGACTAGGGGCTTTTCACAGTAACTTCATTACAGTGTTATTGTACGCCTACTTGTGACAATAGATATTATTATAATTGTTATTACTATTATTATTCTTATTCATGATGGGCAGGAAGTGCATGCTCATTAGGGGCTAGAAGTTGACTGCTGTCTTTACTGTAGAGGAAACACTGCTGGCATCAGCAAAAAGCAGAAGAGACCATTGTTAAATTAGGGTTCTGCATTTCTTGCACATCCCAACATGGCTCAAACCATAAAGGGCGCTGCTCAATTGTTCTATTTGAAGAGATCATACAGAATGTGCAGTTTAGTTGCTGGTTTGCCATTTCAGAACCTGGTTAACTGCTTGATGTTTATTTGTCTGTTGTATCACTCTAGAATGCCCACTGCCTAAACAGAGGAAGATTTTGCTGGTGTTACTCTATCATTGGCTGCGTAGAAGATAAATATGACACAAACTAAACAATTCAATTCAGTGTTGTGGAAGGGAAATTAATGAGTTGCCTATTTAGAAGCATGCTGGGAAATGCTTGACTATAATTAACACTGCTTTTTAGCGAAAATAAGTAGGTCAGGTAACATAAACCAAATACTGCTGAAATATTCTGGTTTCCGCCTTATTATGAAAACACATTGTCCTCCGAAAGATAACAAAATGTGTACTCGAGTTATTTTTAGCCAAGGGCAAGAACATAAGTCCTACGTAGTTCAGCTTCCGTACTTTCCAAGGTCTATTTAATATAAAGATGCCTGTTTATTTCAAGCTGTTATTTCAGATTATAAAACATGCTGTCTTCAATCAAATCTCAGAATGCAGTGCAATGGTTTTGCAGCGAGAACACTCTCTCCGCAAATATATCTGTGTCAATAAATTTCCTTAAATCGAACCTCGAGGAATTTGTCTTTATTATGATTTCCACGACAAGTGTCTTCTATATTACCTAAAAAAAAACCACACTCTTAAGTCCCATCACCCAACGTATCTTCCTCTAGACAACCCAGAAAATATTCAACTCTTCTTGACATACCTTGATTTACTTAAAATTCAAAACTATGAACTCTGAATATTTAATAGATAGTGTAAACAGAAATATATATAATTAATAAAAATAATTTATCGACTATTACACAGTGGATAGAAAAAGTGTATAATATAGTCCATCAAGTTATTTAACTAGATTATTTCTCGATTTAAAAATAAATAAAAATAATCACGTGTTTATATTTGTCAAGGCTTAAGTCGAAATCTAAATTGATTTTTGAAAAGATCCGGTCCTGGATTGTTCTGCACAATAAGATTATTTTTCACGTTAAATAAATGAGATGACAGATCTACTATTCTCTGATGCACTGTCTATCATTGTGTGGACTGACAGTGGTACATCTGTTGATTGGGAACAAAACACTTCTTTCTTATGTTACTCAACCCCAATTATTCCTCCTGTTCATAATGTTCCCATAAAATCAGGTAGACACTGGACAATGACAAGAAATTGTCAATGAAAAAGGAGAATGACAAACAAGCTAAAAGCCCTGAGGTGTCTTTCCCTCTTGATTGCAGAGTCACAGTCCTCCAAATGAATATTACATGAATTGGATCTAAAGTGAAGCCACTGACTTAAATATTAAAGACGTTGGATCTGGTGGGCTAAACTCAATAACCAGGAACACAATAGACAGTTACCCGCAGATCCGACCAAGGAATACATCCGCCAACTCAACTGACTGATCAAGACCTTGGATCTGGACCTTCAGAGCACCCTACGTGCTCTCATCCCATGTACTCCCCGCATTGGAGATCTCTACTGCCTCCCGAAAATACACAAGGCCAACACACCAGGCCATCCTACCATTTCAGGCAATGAGACCCTGTGTCAGAACCTCTCTGGCTACATCAAGGGCATCTTAAAACCCATCGTACAAGGTACGCCCAGCTTCTGTCGCGACATGACAGACTTCCTCCAGAAACTCAGCACCCATGGACCAGTTGAACCAGGAACATTTCTCATCACATTGGACGTCTCGGCATTCTACACCAGCATCCCCCATGACGACGGCATTGCTGCAACAGCCTCAGTACTCAACACCGACAACTGCCAATCTCCAGACGCAATTCTGCAACTCATCCGCTTCATTATGGATCACAACGTCTTCATCTTAGACAACAAGTTCTTCATCCAGACGCACGGAACAGCCATAGGGACCAAAGTCGCACCTCAATATGCCAACACCTTCATGCACAAGTTTGAACAAGAACTCCTCACTGCACAGGACCTTCAACTGATGTTATACACCAGATACATCGATGGCATTTTTTTCCTTTGGACCCACGGCGAAGAATCACTGAAATGACTGCACGATGACATCAATAAGTTCCATCCCACCATCAGACTCACCATGGACTACTCTCCAAAATCAGTTGCATTCTTGGATACACTCGTCTCCATCAAGGATGGTCACCTCAGCACTTCGCTTTACCGCAAGCCCACGGATAACCTCACAATGTTCCACTTCTCCAGCTTCCACGCGAAACACATTAAAGAAGCCACCCCCTATGGACAAGCCTTCCGTAGACACAGGATCTGCTCAGGTGAGGAGGAGCATAACAGACATCTACAGACGCTGAAAGATGCCCTCGTATGAACGGGATATGGCGCTCGATTCATCGATCGACAGTTCCAACGCGCCACAGCAAAAAACTGCACCAACCTTCTCAGAAGGCAAACACGGGACACAACCGACAGAGTACCCTTCGTCGTCCAGTACTTTGCCGGAGTGGAGAAACTACGACATCTTCTTCGCAGCCTACAACACGTCATCGATGAAGATGAACATCTTGCCAAGGTCATCCCCGCACCCCACTACTTGCCTTCAAACAACTGCGCAACCTCAAACAAACCATTGTTTGAAGCAAACTACCTAGCCTTCAGCACAGCGACCATGACACCACACAACCCTGCCACGGCAATTTCTGCAAGACGTGCCAGATCATCGACATGGATACCACCATTAGACGTGAGAACACCACCCACCAGGTACGCGGTACATACTCATGCGACTCAGCCAATGCTGTCTACCTCATACGCTGCAGGAAAGGATGACCCGAAGCGTGGTACATAGGCGAGACCATGCAGGCGCTGCGACAACGAATGAACGGGCATCGCGCGACAATCACCAGGCAGGAATGTTCCCTTCCAGTCGGGGAACACTTCAGCAGTCAACGGCATGCACCCTCTGATCTCTGGGTAAGCGTTCTCCAAGGTGGCCTTCAGGATGCGCGACAACGCAGAATCGCCGAGCAGAAACTTTTGCCAAGTTCCGCACACTTGAGTATGGCCTCAACCGGGACCTAGGATTCATGTCGCATTACATTCATCCCCCACCATCTGGCCTGGGCTTGCGAAGTCTGACCAACTGTCCTGGCTTGAGACAAGTCACACCTCTTTAACCTGGGGTTACCCCTATCTCTGGATCTGAACAGACTCAATTACCTGCAAATGCTCGCATTCTAAGCATTGTCTGGCATCTTTGAATTTGTCTATATATATGTTTCTGGAACATACCTCTTCATTCACCTGAGGAAGGAGCAGTGCTCCAAAAGCTAGTGTTTGAAACAAACATGTTGGACTTTAACCTGGTGTTGTGAGACGTCTTACTGTGCTCACCCCAGTCCAACGCCGGCATCTCCACATCATGGCTATCCATTTTCGGAACAGACCCCATTTGTCACTTCAACAACAGATATTGGGTCCGACAAACAGAGGCTGTTTTAGGTAACCAACTGCCCTTTATGAGGTCGGCTCAAAAGTCCTATAGGGTAGGACCTTTTAATTAATTTGCAACAACCTGTCATCCCAGCTTAAATGAGATAGGGTCACAATTTTAAACTAGATTTCCAATTTCTCTGAACAGATAGGAAAAATCCCACTTGGAATCTATTTGAATCATTGATAGAATCCGTACAGTACAGAAGGAGACCATCGTGCTATGCCCACTCTATCCCTGCAACCCCAGATAACCTGCTTATCTTTAAACTGTGGGAGGAAACAGGAGCACCCAAAAGAAACTCCCACAGCCACGGGGAGAATGTGCAACCTCAGCACAGATAGTTACCAAGGCCGGAATTGAACCTGGGTCCCTGCCGTTCTGAGGCAGCAATGCTAACCACTGTGCAAAAGTGGTTGATCAACTTTGTTTATTAGTGACATTTGAACATTTTTAAGCAATGTTTTGGTGTCATGGAGGATTTTCTATCTTGTTAATGATTGAACAGATGTTCTATGGAAATCACAGATTTGGTTTCCAAGGTCAATGGATCGAGCGGACTCTGAAAAATCATGGGCGCGATTCTCCGCCCCCACGCCGGGTGGGAGAATGGCGGGAGGGCCTCCCGACATTTTTCACGCCCTCCCGCTATTCTCCTCCCCCCACGCCCGACCCACGCCACTCCGTTTTTTACGGCGAGCGGCGATTCTCCGAGGCCGATGGGCCGAGCGGACGGGCCTTCACGCCCAGTTTCAACACGGCAGCAACACACCTGCTCGTTGCCGTCGTGAAACGGGCGCCAGATGCCCGTTTGGGGCATCTGGGGGCCCGATTGGCACGGCAGTACCACGGCCGTACCAAGGCGGGCATAGGCCCGCGATCGGTGGGCACCGATCGCGGGCCGTGCGTCCGTAACGGACGCACTCTTTTCCCTCCGCCGCCCCGCAAGATCAAGCCGCCACGTCTTGCGGGGCGGCTGAGGGAAAATACGGCAACTGCGCATGCGCGGGTTGGCGTTGTCCAACCTGCCGGCCGCGTCAGCCGGCGTGACGCTTGAGGTGCGGCCTTGACGACCGTTGACAAGGCCGCGCCGCCGTGACGCACGGGGCCGCGCTCCTAGCCCCGCCTGGGGGGGGGGGAGAATCGGCCCCGGAAGTGGGCGTGAAGGCTGCTGTGGGTCACGGCCTGTCCCACGGCAACCTTTACGATTCTCCGCATTTGCCGAGAATCTCGCCCCATGAATTCCTACTATGCTCACCTCCCAGTCGATGAAGCTCTGCATTTGTAAAATTAACCCTGCAGCCTACATGACAGAGCAAAAGCAATTATCAATTATAAATTTCATTACGGCAAGTCTAAATCAGATGCTTGTTGATGTATGTCCTGGGTGCCAGCTGCAAATGTTCGCCTGAATAGTTAACACTCGTGATTTTCAAAGCATGTTCACAGCCCTTTCAGGTTGCAGCAAAGGTTGGCGGGATGAAAATCTCTCCCTTTCCTTGCTGAGAATCTCAGGAAAATTGACTTGAAACTTTAACATGGATAGTAAGGATGGCCCTAATACGATATAAAATTTGTCAGATTATTATTTGCTAAGTTACACGATTCTCTTTCCATGGCAACGCTATTGGTTCACCTTTTCATGCCCTTTCCTGGTGTTGGAATAATATGTGACAAGCCAAGACATCCGACCCTCTGCCGTAACATTTGGGGTGTGAGACTGGTAATTTATTTGTCTTTACTATTTGTTTAGCTTGGCTGCTAATTTTAAGTGTCTCTTTGTAAAATAATTCATTTTATGATGTTCAAACGTTTGCCATTCCAGCTGTTGAGTACTTTCTCTCCTTTAATTGACAAGTCAGTAACTGCATCATTGAAGCTCAATTTCACGTATGTACTGGGGTAAACCAAAGGTTAAGAACAAAGCTCATCAGAATGGTTGTGGACTAATAACATTCTGATTTTATAGGCAGCAAAAATTATTTACAGCTCAGGTTGAAGTTTTGAATATGTGCAGGGAATACAACAATATTGGAATTGGAAAATGCTGTGTTGTGAAATTTTAAGGCATGCAGACAATTAAAGAGTAGTACAAAGCTGGATGATATTTCCTACAGGCTTTGGAACAGCTCAAAAGACATATCAGCTCATTGGCCATCTTTATGAATGTTGATCATAAAGTGGACTAAGACGTGACAATCAAGATCTAATGACAAAGTACTGCAAATACATCCTAGAATGATGTGAAGGAGATAGAGATCCACATCCAATGACATATCCCAGATAAACATTTTAAAAAGAGCACCGAAACGATTTCAATTATTCCAAAATAGACTTGGAAAATATCAGAACAAAGGTAAAGCAGGGTGAGGAATTAAAAAATTTGGGGTGGGATTCTCCCTTCTGGGGACTAAGTCCCCACGCCGCCGGAAAACGGGCGAGAATCACTCCGGACCTTTTCCTCGAAGGTCCGGGGTGATTCTCCATTTTCCAGGGGGCTAGCAGAGCCCCAGCATGCGTCCCGCAGCTCTGGCTGCCAGGGGGGCACTACTAGCTAGACCGCAGGGCTGTGCATGCGCACGATACCCCACCTGGGCGCAGGCGCCGCCAACATGGCGGAGCCACACACCGGACCCGTGTGGAGGAAGGGAGGTCCCTCTAAGATCACGATGGCTCCCGATCACGGGCCTGGCCACCGCTGAGGCCCTCCCAGAGCCAGATACCCCCTGACCCCCACCAAGACCACCAGCGCGGCCGCGGGTCCCAGCTCCCAGCGGCTGGTGCCACATGTAAACCACGCCGGCATGTGTTTGGCCGGTCGACCGCAGAGAATCGCCGCGGGGGCTTATTTCAATGGCCCCCGACTACCGCCACGTCGACCGCGTGCACAGAACTGGCGGGTCCGCGGAGAATCGGGGAAGAACCATCACGCTGGACTTCTGGCGTGAACGGCTATTCTCTGCCCCCATGGCGGTCGCAATTTCGGCACGGAGGGTCGGAGAATCCCGCCCATGTACAGTGGAAGTTTCTCAATCGGTTAGTTTCTAGCCCAAATGAGGAATGGAGCAGTGCTGGTCTAGTTCTGGGGAATAAAGCTGGACATGTGGAATGAATTTGTAAGGAGAATATCTGGAGGGGAACTTTCTGCCTATGACTTTTTTTTCCCAGCATTGGAATCTGTGCTCAGGTTAAATGCTGTGGAACTCTCTCCCTTAGTCCCCCTGCCTCTCAACCACCTTTTTCTCTTTTAAAACATTTCATAAATCCCCCAGGCTGGATTCTCCGCTGGTGGGTTCCTTCGTTTTCGCCAGCAGCGCACTCATACCCACTGATTTCCTGATGGTGTGGGGCTGCCCACACTGGGAAATCCCAATGGGTGGCTGGCAGGACGGAGAATCTGGAACCACATTATTCATCCTGCCTGTGCTTCTACTTTCTAGTCTGGGTCCAGGTTAATCAAACTGCATTAAAGCTTATACCAAGAAATATAGATAACTAGATGAGAGAGTGGAAAATAGATTAATAATATTTGTATTTTAATATTTAGCCACTAATAGTAGTATGATACTCTAGTAATATACAGAGAATTCTCATTTGGGACTCTGTCCAGTGGCAGAACCTGGCAGGTCGAGAGCATTCTGTTTTGTTCGCAGTATTAAAACCCATCATACAACGTATGTACGAAAATGTTCATACTTGAGCATTATAAAGTAAAATTTTAAAGTCTGTTCTCTCGTTTTGCACTGGAGTGCTGAACTGGTTGCATTTGAGTGCTACAGTGAGAGTTTCGTGACTGAGGGAGTTAGGTGAGGAGGGAGTAAGGTGCTCCTTTCATTTAATTTCCTACATTTCCTCAAAGAGTGTGAAGGGAGCCGGGAGTTTACAGAGAGTACAGCTGACTGGGAGCAGAGTCGGAGGGCGGAGGTCCAGTTGGTCCACGGGGCAGCTAATTTTGTAAAGTAAGAGGGGATGGAGGCTAGGGCAGTTGCATGCTCCTCCTGTAGGATGTGGGTGGTGAGGGATACCACTGGTGGCCCCGCTGACTATACCTGCGGAAGTGCACCAACTCCAGCTCCTCAGAGACCGTGTTAGGGAACTGGAGCTGGAGTTGGATGAGCTTTGGATCATCCGGGAGGCAGAGGGGGTTAGCGAGAAGAGTTACAGGGAGGTAGCCACACCCAAGGTACTGAACAAGAGTAGCTGGGTTACTTTTTATAGAATTATAGAATTTACAGTGCAGAAGGAGGCCATTTGGCCCATCGAGTCTGCACCGGCTCTTGGAAAGAGCACCCTACCTAAGGTCAAACACCTCCACCCTATCCCCATAACCCAGTAACCCACCCAACATTAAGGACACTAAGGGGCAATTTATCATGGCCAATCCGCCTAACCTGCACATCTTTGGACTGTGGAGGAAACCGGAGCACCCGGAGGAAACCCATGCACACACGGGGAGGACGTGCAGACCTCCACACAGACAGTGACCCAAGCCGGAATCGAACCTGGGACCCTGGAGCTGTGAAGCAATTGTGCTATCCACAATGCTGCCGTGCTGCCCCTTACAGTAATGGAAAGGAAAACTAACAGGCAGACAGTGCAGGGATCCCTCGTGCCGTTCCCCTTCAAAACAAGTATACCATTTTGGATGCTGTTGGGGGGGATGACCTACCGGGAGAAGGCCCAAGCAGGACAGGTCCTCTGGCACTGAGTTCTGGCTCTGGGGCTCAGAAGGGAAGGGGGGAGCATAGAAAGCAATAGTAATAGGAGATTCAATGGTTAGGGGAATAGATAGGAGATTCTGTGGTCGCGAGCGAGACTCCCGAAAGGTATGTTGCATCCCGGGTGCCAGGGCCAGGGATGTATCAGATAGTGACTTCAGGATTCTGAAGGGGGAGGGTGAGCAGCCAGAAGTCGTGGTGCACATTGGCACCAACGACATAGGTAGGGCAAGGTGTGTGGAGGCAATAAACAAGTTTAGGGAGTTAGGCTGGAAGTTAAAGGCCAGGACAGACAGAGTTGTCATCTCTGGTTTGTTGCCGGTGCCACGTGATAGCGAGGCTAGGAATAGGGAGAGAGTGCAGTTGAACACGTGGCTACAGGAATGGTGTAGGAGGGAGGGCTTCAGGTATTGGATAATTGGAGCGCATTCTGGGAAAGGTGGGACCTGTACAAGCAGGACGGGTTGCATCTGAACCAGAGGTGCACCAATTTCTTGGGGGGGAAGGTTTTCTAGTAGTCTTCGGGAGGGTTTAAACTAATTTGGCAGGGGAATGGGAACCGGATTTGTAGTCCAGCAACTAAAGAAGCCGATATTCAGGACGCCAAAGAACATAGTGATACAGTGGGGAAGGTAACACTGACAAAGGAGAGTACTTGCAGGCAAGGAGATGGGTTGAAGTGTGTATACTTCAATGCAAGAAGCATCAGGAATAAGGTGGGTGAACTTAAGGCATGGATCGGTACTTGGGACTAATATGTGGTGGCCATCACGGAGACATGGATAGAGGAGGGGCACAAATGGTTGTTGGAGGTTCCTGGTTATAGATGTTTCAACAATATTAGGGAGGATGGTAAAAGAGGTGGGGGGGTGGCATTGTTAATTAGAGATAGTATAACAGCTGCAGAAAGGCAGTTCGAGGGGGATCTGCCTACTGAGGTAATATGGGTTGAAGTCAGAAATAGGAAAGGAGCAGTCACCTTGTTGGGAGTTTTCTATAGGCCCCCCAATAGCAGCTGAGATGTGGAGGAACAGATTGGGAAACAGATTTTGGAAAGGTGCAGAAGTCACAGGGCAATAGTCATGGGTGACTTCAACTTCCCAAACATTGAGTGGAAACTCTTTAGATCAAATAGTTTGGATGGGGTAGTGTTTGCGCAGTGTGTCCAGGAAGCTTTTCTAACACAGTATGTAGATTGTCGGACCAGAGGGGAGGCCATATTGGATTTGGTAATTTTGTACTTGGTAATGAACTAGGGCAGGTGATAGATTTGTTAGTGGGGGAGCATTTGGAGGTAGTGACCACAATTCTGTGACTTTCACTTTAGTAATGGAGAGGGATAGGTGCGTGCAACAGGGCAAGGTTTACAATTGGGGGAAGGGTAAATACAATGCTGTCAGACAAGAATTGAACTGCATAAGTTGGGAACATAGGCTATCAGGGAAGGACACAAGTGAAATGTGGAACTTGTTCAAGGAACAGGTACTGCCTGTTTTTGATATGTATGTCCCTGTCAGGCAGGGAAGAGATGGTCAAGTGAGGGAACCATGGTTGACAAGAGAGGTTGAATGTCTTGTTAAGAGGAAGAAGGAGACTGTAAGGCTGCGGAAACAAGGTTCAGACAGGGCACTGGAGGGATACAAGATAGCCAGGAGGGAACTGAAGAAAGGGATTAGGAGAGCTAAGAGAGGGCATGAAAAATCTTTGGCGGGTAGGATCAAGGAAAACCCCAAGGCCTTTTACACATATGTGAGAAATATGAGAATGACTAGAGCGAGGGTAGGTCCGATCAAGGACAGTAGCGGGAGATTGTGTATTGAGTCTGAAGAGATAGGAGAGGTCTTGAACAAGTATTTTTCTTCAGTATTTACAAACGAGAAGGGCCATATTATTGGAGAGGACAGTGTGAAACAGACTGGTAAGCTCGAGGAGATACTTGTTAGGAAGGAAGATGTGTTGGGCATTTTGAAAAACTTGAGGATAGACAAGTCCCCCGGGCCTGACAGGATATATCCAAGGATTCTATGGGAAGCAAGAAATGAAATTGCAGAGCCGTTGGCAATGATCTTTTCGTCCTCGCTGTCAACAGGGGTGGTACCAGAGGATTGGAGAGTGGCGAATGTCGTGCCCCTGTTCATAAAAAGGAATAGGGATAACCCTGGGAATTACAGGCCAGTTAGTCTTACTTCGGTGGTAGGCAAAGTAATGGAAAGGGTACTGAGGGATAGGATTTCTGAGCATCTGGAAAGACACTGTTTGATTAGGGATAGTCAGCACGGATTTGTGAGGGGTAGGTCTTGCCTTACAAGCCTTATTGACTTCTTTGAGGAGGTGACCAAGCATGTGGATGAAGGTAAAGCAGTGGATGTAGTACATGGATTTTAGTGAGGCATTTGATAAGGTTCCCCGTGGTAGGCTTATGCAGAAAGTAAGGAGGCATGGGATAGTGGGAAATTTGGCCAGTTGGATAACAAACTGGCTAACCGATAGAAGACAAAGAGTGGTGGTGGATGGCAAATGTTCAGCCTGGAGCCCAGTTACCAGTGGCGTACCGCAGGGATCAGTTCGGGGTCCTCTGCTGTTTGTGATTTTCATTAACGACTTGGATGAGGGAGTTGAAGGGTGGGTCAGTAAATTTGCAGATGATACGAAGATTGGTGGAGTTGTGGATAGTGAGGAGGGCTGTTGTCGGCTTCAAAGAGACATTGATAGGATGCAGAGCTGGGCTGAGAAGTGGCAGATGGAGTTTAACCCTGACAAGTGTGAGGTTGTCCATTTTGGAAGGACAAATATGAATGCGGAATACAGGGTTAATGGTAGGGTTCTTGGCAATGTGGAGGAGCAGAGAGATCTTGGGGTCTATGTTCATAGATCTTTGAAAGTTGCCACTCAAGTGGATAGAGCTGTGAAGAAGGCCTATGGTGTGCTAGCGTTCATTAGCAGAGGGATTGAATTTAAGAGCTGTGAGGTGATGATGCAGCTGTACAAAACATTGGTCAGGCCACATTTGGAGTACTGTGTACAGTTCTGGTCACCTCATTTTAGGAAGGATGTGGAAGCTTTGGAAAAGGTGCAAAGGAGATTTACCAGGATGTTGCCTGGAATGGAGAGTAGGTTTTACGAGGAAAGGTTGAGGGTGCTAGGCCTTTTCTCATTAGAACGGAGAAGGATGAGGGTCGACTTGATAGAGGTTTATAAGATGATCAGGGGAATAGATAGAGTAGACAGTCAGAGACTCTTTCCCCGGGTGGAACAAACCATGTCAAGGGGACATAAATTTAAGGTAAATGGTGGAAGATGTAGGGGGGATGTTAGAGGTAGGTTCTTTACCCAGAGAGTAGTGGGGGCATGGAATGCACTGCCTGTGGAAGTAGTTGAGTCGGAAACGTTAGGGACCTTCAAGCGGCTATTGGATAGGTACATGGATTAGGGTAGAATAATGGAGTATAGATTAATTTCTTCTTAAGGGCAGCACGGTAGCATTGTGGATAGCACAATTGCTTCACAGCTCCAGGGTCCCAAGTTCGATTTCGACTTGGGTCACTGTCTGTGTGGAGTCTGCACATCCTCCCCGTGTGTGCATGGGTTTCCTCCGGGTACTCCGGTTTCCTCCCACAGTCCAAAGATGTGCAGGTTGGGTGGATTGGCCATGATAAATTGCCCTTAGTGTCCAAAATTCTATGATTAACCTAGGACAAAAGTTCGGCACAACATCGTGGGCCGAAGGGCCTGTTCTGTGCTGTATTTCTCTATATAATTGTGTTGTGTAAAATTATTATTCACTTGATGTGCTGTGTTTTAAAGAAAATACACCACTCAGCATTTTCACCGTGAATAGTCTTGATTTGACCACTGCTTCCATGCCACAGTGAGTTGAATGTAATGACTGGAGCTGACAGTTAATTGCCTGATCTGTGCTTCCTGTCAGCTGAGGCAAATTGACTGGTTCTTTTCGCTGATGGCACATTTGCTAAAATGATACTGTATATATCACTGTCACTAGCACAAGCAATGCAAAAATGCTGTGCAGTTCTGATGAGGTGAACTGCCACATACTCTTGTGATATAGGTAAATGTGAAAGCAATGAAGCATCTATAAGCAACAGGAGAGCAGCGCTAATTAAAAATTGTAACTCCTTGAAGGTTTTCACACACAGCAAATAATGATCTGTTAAAAAAATCAATATTCATTTGTAGTTTTGGTATTTCCAAAATACAAAAATCAATTAACCTAATTGGCAAGAAACAATAGATGCCATGAACGCGTGTGTTCCTCGATAATCATGAGTGAGGCAAAAAGCTGCTTGAAATTTTATTCCTTGAAATTATACACCCTGTTTATTTGTAGACTTCAGCCTCATTAGCTCAATACTTTATTATAATCCCTTCCTTCCAGTTTTCCTTTCCACTGAAGTCAACAAAGCTCACGATGAGGAATTATTTAGAGGCAATAGTCCAGAACAAAATTAATTAGTATTTGGAAAAGTGTGCACGAGTAAATTAAAATTAGCCTCGATTTGTTAAAAGAAAAATCATGTTTGGCTATGCTGGTTGAAATCTTTGATAAAAATAATGGATGCGTTGATGTTATGTATACATATTTCAAAAAGTGAACGACAAAGCACCATACAATGCTACCTCAGCAAGATTAAAGCCCATGAAATAGGAAGGACAATAGTAACATGGATGCAAAATTGGTTAAGAGATAGGAAACAGAGAGTAGTTAATTTTCAGACTGGTGGGAAGCCTACAGTGGGTTTCCACTGTGGTCAATGTTGGAACCACCTGTCTTCCATATATAATCACGATCCAGTTTTGGATGTACATGACATAATGTCAACATTTGCAGGTGATACAAAATTTGGAAATCTAGGAAGATAGCAATAGACTTCAGGAGGATATCGGCAGACTGGTGACATGTATAAACACAAGGCAGGTGCAATTTAATGCAGAAAAGTATGAAGTGATATTTTGGTCAGAAAAATGAAGAGTTGCAATATGAACAAATTGTACAATTTTCAAGGTGGATGCAAGAAAAGAGAGGCTGCAAATCTTTGAAGTTGGCAGGACAAGTTGAGAAGACTTTAAAAATATTATGGGATCTTTAGATTTGTTATTGGAGGGCTAGAGTACAAAAGCAAGACGGTTATGCTAAATTATTAATAGTCACTCACTTGATCTTAGTTAGAGTATTGTTCTCAATCCTGAGCAGTACACTTTATGAAGGATGACAAAGTTCTGGAGCGAGTGCAGAAGAGTTTTACTGTTGAAAGTCACCATAGTCTCAGAGGACCATAGGCTGTTCTCACTTTAAGAGAGAGAGCTGACTGGTGGTGGTTTAACCTGAGGATCACCACACCTCAGGCAACGGACAAGGTTGAGAAACCAAAGCGTTCATGGTAACGGGAACTGAACTCGTGCTGTTGGCATCGCTCTGCATCACAACAGAGCAATGCTTCACGAGACTCTCCACATAATTGCAGTCCTTCGCCAATGGAACCATAATTGCAAATCTGGGGAGGTCGGTTACGCCTTACGAGTAGGGCGATCATGGCTCGGCACAACATTGAGGGCCGAAGGGCCTGTTCTGTGCTGTACTGTTCTATGTTCTATGTTCTATGTTCTAAAATAAAATTGTACAGCATATAAAATAGTTTGTCAATTCTCTATGATCCATTTTGTGTACTATTGATGAAGACTAATCTCACTTGTAAAATCACTTCTACATATTGTCATATGTGGCCTAATGATTGGAATTAAATTGTCACAGTTACAACTCTGCAAAGTATGTTTAAATTGGTGACCTTGGAGAAGAAATCTGATCACAATGATGATACCGTGACAAGTCCATGAAGAAATCAGTGAAAAGGAAAATTGGATGGGGTGTATAAGATGTGGTGAACCGTCACCACCAGTATTCTGCCCCCCACTGAGGTTGGAAAGTTATTCTGTATAGAAGTAATGAATGTTCTGATTTTCAAATGGATGAGCTTGAGTTGCTTTTGGACGTGAATCAGTGAAGCAGTTCAATTGATGGTGAGGAAGTTTGGCGTGACAAGTGCATATAATTAATTCCATACATGGTTATTTCAGAATTAAAGAAGCAGTGAAGGTAATCATAGAAGCCCTACAGTGCAGAAGGAGGCCATTCAGCCCATTGAGTCTGCTGCACCCTCTGAACGGGTACTCTACCTAAGGTCAGGCCCCCACCCTATTCCTGTAATCCAGTAACCCCACCCCTTTTTGGCACTAAGGGGCAATTTAGCATGGCCAATCCACCTAACCTGCACAACTTTGGACAGCGGGAGGTAACTAGAGCACCCGAAAGAAATTCACTCAGCCACAGGGAGAAAGGGCAAAATCCACAGGCTGGAATTGTACCCAGGTCCCTGGTGCTCTGAGGTAGCAGTGTTAACCACTGTGCCACTATGCCGTGTTTGGGTTAGTTCAATCCCCGAGTGACAGGTAGTATTTGGGAAAAGCTCTGGTTGCAATGTGTAGTGGTCATCGACACAAACTCCTTTTTCAGTTTTTCACATTTTTAATGGGTGGCACAGTGGTTAGAGCACTGTTGCTTCACAGCGCCAGGGATCCGGGTTTGATTCACGGCTTTGGTCACAGTCTGCGTGTAGCCTGCATATTCCCCCCATTTCTGTGTGAGTTTCCTCCGAGTGTTCCAGTTTCCTCCCACAAGTACGAAAATACATACTTGTTCGGTGAATTGTGCATTCTGAATTCTCCCTCAGTCTAACTGAACAGGCACCAGACTGTGGCGACTATGTGATTTTCACAGTAACTTCATTGTAGTGTTAATGCAAGCCTACTTGTGACACTAATAAAGATTATTATTATTGTATATCCCAGGGGTGGGCAAACTACGGCCCAAGATCTTTATGCGGCCCACCCCTGGGATTTTTTTTTTTACATTTTTTTATTTTTTTATTTTAAGGTTAATGGGGGGGGGGGTCTGTTGGGTTACTGGTATAGGGTGGATACGTTGACTTGAGTAGGGTGATCATTGCTCGGCACAACATGTGTTTCATGTGAAGTTTCTACTTTAAAATATTAATTAATAAAAATGAATTGCTTTTTTTTCTTTAAACTGAGTTACTTTGTTTTTCAAATAAATGTGTTTTATGAAAAGTTTCTACTTTAAAATATTAATTAATAAAAATTAATTGCTTTTTTTTCTTGAAAAACCTTTTATTTTGGCTATTTTAAATATTAATTATTTTATTTAATATACTATGCGGCCCTTTAAAATTGTGAATTTCTGAATGTGGCCCTTGCACGGAAAAGTTTGCCCACCCCTGGTATATCCCCTCCACAAGTTAAGTGGTGCAGTCACATTTAAACAAAAGGGATTTTTGGGGTCTAGAATTCTTGCATGCAAGTTATGTACCAGACTATCTAAATCTGTGCCAGTGACAGGCAGGAATATATTTTTTTAAATTTAGAGTACCCAATTCATTTTTTCTATTTAAGGGGCAATTTAGTGTGGCCAATCCACCTAACCTGCACGTCTTTGGGAGAATGTGCAAATTCCACACGGACAGTGACCCAGAGCTGGGATTGATCCTGGGACATTGGTGCTATGAGGCAGCAGGGCTAACCCACTGTGCCACCGTGCTGCCCTGACAGGCAGGCATATGACTGCCCTATCCACATTAGCTCAAAATATTCTTACCTTCTACATCGTATTGCCTATATTACATTTCATACACCTAGTACTCTCTCGGAAGGACATTTTTAAGAATATTACAGGGAAATTGGAGAGGTATTCTGATGTTGTAATGAGCTGTCGCTGCATAATGTGGGAGCTGACAGATCTCATTGTGAGATGCAGTGACCACATCTGCAGCAAGTGTTTGTTGCTCGAGGAATTCCATCTCAGAGTTGATGGGCTGGAGTCTGAACTTCAGACTCTGCGGCACATCTGGGAGGGGGAGAGTTACCTGGATGCGGTCACACCCCGTAGATTAAATACCTCAAATGTGGTGAGTGGTCAGATACAACAGGGTGTGATTAAAAGTGAGGCAGGTAGAGTGATCCTGAATTCAGAACAGAGGAGCATCAGCTCTTATATAATAATAATCTTTATTGTCACAAGTCGACTTATATTAACGCTGCAATAAAGTTACTGAGAAAAAGCCCCTAATCGCCATATTCCGATGCCTGTTCGGGTACACAGAGGAAGAATTCAGAATGCCCAATTCACCTAATAAGCAAGTCTTACAGACAGTGACCCAAGCCGGGAATCGAACCCAGGACCCTGGCGCTGTGAAGATACAATGCTAACGACTGTGCTACCGTGCAATTCTATTGACCTTGTCCAACAGGTATGAGGTATTTTCTCCCTGTATGGATGAGGGAAGGGGCAGTCGGGAGGATGAGCTAGCCGACCACTGCACCGTGGTACAGGAGTTATTCAAGTGGGGAAGCAGCACACCAAGGCAGGCAGCACTGCAACACCCATACTGCCTGTAGGCCTGGACCATCAAGGTTCAGGCAGCCTCAGGGAACGCCCACCAAAAGCATCTCAGGCAGCAGGCCATGGCAGGCAGCAGGCTACCTCAACCTCAACTGCAGATCCTGGGGAAACACCGAGACATAGTGGAAGGATGAGGAAGAGTAAGAAAATAGGCACCTAGTTGGTACAGTGAACCTCGCCGCTAGGTAGCACAGGGCTAAAGAGCTGGCTTTCAAAGCAGACCAAAGCAGGCTAACAGCATGGTTCAATTCCCATACCAGCCTCCCCAAACAGGTGCCGGAATGTGGCAACTAGGGGCTTTTCACAGGAACTTCATTTGAAGCCTATTTGTGACAATAAGTGGTTTTCATTTCATTTCATTTTAGTTGAGATAGTTGATGTGGTAAACCACTGATCATACACTACATGTATTACGGTACACTGCCATTGTACTCCAGTCATTACAGTAAATCGCGGCCTGCTGGCTCCACCCAGCAGGCTCTGTCTCAAAGTATACGCTCTCCTGCACTGCCTGCATTCATGAGTCCAGCTGCATGAGGCTTAACATCTAGCAAAATGAAGCCACAATAGTTCACCATTTGTCTCGTAGTCATTGATGGTGCATCAATTTATTGTGCTAGAATTTTGAAGATGAACGTCTTACTCAAGCAGGGTCACCTGGAGCTGAACCCTCACGCAGCCGATGCCACAGCGACTTTCGAGCACTGGCTAGCCTGCTTTCAAGGATATCTTGGAGCATCCACAGAAGTCATCTCAGACCCACAGAAGCTCCAACTACTCTACGCACGGGTGAGCCCACAAGTCTTCCTCCTCATTTGGGATGCTCCCACCTACACGGAGGCTATTGAACTACTGAAAGGACAGCATATTAGGACTGTAAATCAGGTGTTCGCCAGGCACCTCCTGTCCACGAGACGGCAACTCCCGGGAGAGTCTCAGGACGATTTCCTGCGTGCCTTGCGGATACTTGGCAGGAACTGTAGTTGCCAGGTGGTGTCGGCAGTCCAACACACGAAGCTGCCGATTAGGGACACCTATGTCACGGGCATTAAGTCCAACTACGTCCGCCAGCGCTTGTCAGAAGGGGGTACACTCGGCCTCACAGAGACAGTACAGCTTGCTAACTCCTTAGAAATGGTCTCCAGTAACCTGGAGTCCTACACCGCTGACTGCGCGGCACCCTCGTGGGCATCATGGGCCCCACCATCATCCGACCCGGGTGCACCGCATGCCTGTGCTGCGCGGCAGGCAGCTAGCTCCAGAGGCCCCAAATGCTACTTTTGTGGCCAGAACAAGCACCCCAGGCAACGCTGCCCAGCACGGAGCGCGACCTGCAATGGATGTGGCAAGAAGGGCCACTTCATCACCGTTTGCCAAGCCCGATCAGTCGCTGCCGTTTCTAGGCCCAGCATCGCCACCGCAACATCCCCCATGTGCGATCAGGGGCGCTGTGATCTTCACCGCTGCCTGTCACGTGCTGCCTGTGGGCGCCACCATCTTGGATGTCGCCCGCCATGTGCGCACCATGGGCACGGCCATCTTCGGCGCCATCTTAGAATGCACCCCAGGACCCCTGCTCGCCTGGCCGTACGCTGGCCGCCGATATCTCCGTCACCGCCAATCGGCCCTCCCACCACCTCCCGCAGCTCGCCTCCATCACCTTCGACCAGTCTCGGCCTCGCAACCTCGCGACCGCTACAACGACCATACTGATCAACGGGCACGAGACGACCTGCCTCTTCGACTCCGAGAGCACGGAGAGTTTCATACACCCAGCTAAGGTAAGGTGTTGCTCCCTCCCGGTTCTCCCCCTCACTCAGAAAATCTCCCTGGCCTCCGGATCCCATTCCGTACAGATCCGGGGTACTGCGTCGCGACCCTCTCGGTACAGGGTGTAGAGTACAGTAACTCCAGACTCTACGTTCTCCCCCATCTCTGCGCTGCCCTGTTACTGGGTCTTGATTTCCATTGTCACCGCCAGACCTTACCCTGAAGTTCGGTGTACCCCTGCCACCCCCCCCCCCCCTCACCATCTGTGGCCTCACGACCCTCAAGGTCGATCCACCCTCGCTCTTCGCGAACCTCACCCTGGACTGTAAGCCCGTCGCCACAAGGAGCAGATGGTACAGTGCCCAGGACAGGATCTTTATCAGGTCGGAAGCCCAACGACTTCTCCAGGAGGGGGTCATTGAGGCCAGTAACAGCCCCTGGAGAGCTCAAGTGGTGGTCGTTAAGACTAGGGAGAAGCACCAGATGGTCATCGACTACAGTCAGACGATCAACCGGTACACGCAGGTCGATGCATACCCCCTTCCCCGCATATCTGACATGGTCAATCAGATTGCGCAGTATGTCTGAGTGTGATGTTCAACTCGGAATGCAGTCATCCTTTCACAGCCCTCCCCCTCATGAGGCAGGGTGCAACCCATTCCTGAGTCCCTCACTCTACCCTTACAGCTTTGCCTCTCATAAGACTCCGCCCAGTTACCTCACATTCACTGCCCAGTACTGACACCCTGGGCGCGATTCTCCCGAGTCACGAAGACTCGGGAGGCTGGCGTCAAAAACGGGCGGGTTTGACGCCAGCCTCCGCCTCCCCGACCGGGAACCGATTCTGCTCCCCGGTCGGGGCTAGCATCGAGCGGCCGTGAACTCCAGCTTAAGCCCGCTAGCCAGAGTTAACGACGGCTGACGCGTCAGATGACGTCAGCCGCGCATGCGCGGATTGGACGACTCCAACCCGCGTATGCGCGGATGACGTCATCATGCATATGCGTGAAACCCGTGCATCCGTGGGCCGGTATGCCCCTCAGCCGCCCCGCGAATGGATACAGCGGGGCGACGGAGGGAGAAAGAGTGCACGGGGTAAGTACCCGCTGCCCGAGATCGGTGGGCACCGAATAGCGGTAGGGCGTCGGACCAGCGTGATCACATGTGCTTCCATTTTATATGCTAATCTATTGTATGGAACCTAGTCGAAAGCCTTCTGAAAGTCTAAATAAAGCACATCATTGGCTCCCCCTCATAAGCTCTACTAGTTACATCCTTGAAGGATTCCAGTAGAATTGTCAAGCACAATTTTCCTTTTGTAAATCAATGCTGGCTCTGTCCGATCCTATCACTGATTTCTAAGTGCTGTGCTATTCAATCTTTCATAATGGACTCGAGCATTTTCCCCACTACTGATGTCAAGCTGACTGGTCAATAATTCCCAGTTCTCTCTCTGAGCCAGGTTGAGCTGTATGCTCTTCTGTTGGATAGACCAGCATGAGTGCAGCAGGGTGCAGAATGTTGGCTCTGCATATCCAGGTGGTACCTGACAGTTTCCACATGGGAATCATTCTTGTTTGACCTTGACTCCATTGTTAAAAGGTATTGTTGATAGGTCAATGTCTGGTTAAAGCGTCATGCTGAGGTATTTTGGCATTGGGTTGGGGGTGAGTGGCTGACCACAGACTTGGAAAACATTTCTTCCCTGGCCATCGAGTTTGTTCAGGAGAAAGGCTGAAAACTCACTTTTAGCTGTGTTGTGTGAAGTCTCTGTTCTCTGAAGTAGGCTTCCAGAGAACATAGATCTTCAGTGTTTTTGCGCTGAAGTTCTTTAGCATGGAAAGCCAGAGCCAAGTTATCAGGCACAAAATGTGATTTTGTGGGAGGGAGGCCACTGGTATATAAATAGAAACACACTGATAGAGGACTGGTCCCTAAGAGAGTCTGTTGTTGGGGTTATGCATGGGCAGCTGATTTGATCACCAAGGTAGACATGGTGATCAAATTGGTTGCTGATCATAGAGTTGATTAGTTCTAGGGCAGCACGGTGGCACAATGGTTAGCACTACAGTCTCACAGCACCGAGGTCCCAGGTTCAATCCCGGCTCTGGGTCACTGTTCATGTGGAGTTTGCACATTCTCCTCGTGTTTGCGTGGGTTTCACCCCCACAACACAAAGATGTGCATGGTAGGTGGATTGGCCACACTAAATGGCCCCTTAATTGGAAAAAATGAATTGGGTATTCTAAATTTATTTCAAAAAAGAGTTGATTAGTTCAAAAGTTTTCACACAACAGATGATTTTGGAGAGTTTCACCAGCACGCATGCACAAATCACTATCTTATATGCACAGGATAAGTCAACAAAGGAGGTTCCTTTCTTCAGACCTTTCTGGATCTGGCCTTAATGTGAGGGGTCTGTGACCTGATTGTTGCAGTTGAAAACAGTGAAAAAGCTTGCCTGTAGGTGGAACATCATTGCTCCATAGGTTGGGAATCATTCTGCTTAGTTGGAGGTGTCCAGAACCTTTCATGTCATTGAGAGCAGGACAGTGGGGTGGAGGCTTCATTGGTCCTTGGGTGGTTTCCCTTGGCTTAGCAATGAGCACTATCTTGGATTGTTGAGGTGTTGAGAATGGTGCATACGTTGTGACTGTTGATGAATAGCTTTGCTAGCCACTTTCTTCCCTGTGATCCAATGTTCTTTAGGAATTCTGCGTAAATCTCATCAACTCCTGCTTTTCTGACTGACTTGGCTATCGTCATGGCACTGTCCACTTCCTTTCCTGTGCAAAGATTTGAGAAATCCCTCTGCTCTGGGGCAAGTCTTGAGATCCTGCATCAGGTTTATTTCAATTATTTGCTTATCTTCCCTGCTGGTGGGTTTCTCTGAGTTTCGAGCTGTGAAGGGATGGCATCAGCATGGATTCTGGCTCACTGGTGTGGTTGTTGCCTGGCTGCACCTAGGCTGCTCCCTGGGAGGGAGACAGCAACATCAAAGTCGACCTCCTGTTAAGATGTAGATGAAACAAATGATTGAATACAAAAAAAAAATCACTGCTTAATGATCTACTTGGAAAATGGAAGGGCGCACATCCAGCTGTGAGCAGCTGGAAAGGAAAGGCAAACACTAAGGATGACTAACTATATCAGGTCAAGGAGCAAACCTTTTTAGTGGACAAACAATTTTTTTTTCTGTGGAGTTCTAAGAGGACAGAAAAATTAAGAGCTAAATATAGAATAAGAAATATTTTGCAAACACTCACTGTGAGAGCTATCTCATTTGTTCCATTGATAGGGGTCATTTGTTATTGCTTTCTCCTATTTTCATGTTTATTTTTGGCACATTTGAAGATTGATGGGAAAACCCATTTGAGTTGACCCTATTCAAAACAGTTCTGTCTCCGAGGAGCTGACTTTAAATTTATATCTTTCCTTGACAAAATGAAGTTGAACATAAATTTGCTAGTTATTTTCTTGAGGGATGGATGGTGTATCTATTTGTTGTGATGCTTACTGATATGCAGCCATTCCTCTGTATAACTAAGAATTGGATTGGATTGGATTTGTTTATTGTCATGTGTACCGAGGTACAGTGAAAAGTATTGTCCTGCATGCAGTTCAGACAGATCATTCGGAACATGAATAGAAAATACATCGGGCAAAAATAAAATACATACTGTAAATACGTAGACACAGGCATCAGGTGAAGCATACAGGAGTGCAGTAGAGAAGATGTGTGAAAGATCAGATCAGTCCATAAGAGGGCTGTTTAGGAGTCTGGTAACAGCGGGAAAGAAGCTGTTTTTGAATCTGTTAGTGTGTGTTCTCAGATTTTTGTATCTCCTGCCATTAAAAGTCCAATTCCATCTCATTTCTTCTGTTGAAAGCTTTGATTAATATAGAAATAAATATGTACTCTAGATTTCATTCTGTAGAAAAAATAAATTTCAGTCAGTCTGCACGTATTGCTGTTTATCATAAATTATGCATCCTGGTGAATTCTCCGCTGGCGGGATTCTCTGTTCCACAGCTGCGCACTCTTGCCAACGGGTTTCCCAGCGGCGTGGGTTGGCTACAATGGGAAATCCCACTGGCCAGCAGCGGAACGGAGAATCCCACTGCGGGCGATGACTCGCCGCCGAGAAACATTCAGCTGGGAAGGCAGAGAATTCACTCCGAAACCTTTGCCATATAGTGTGTGCTGTTAAATCGTTTTTTATGAAGATTCAGCAAAATAGCACGATGCCATTGAACTTAAACAATCAGAAATGTCATTTGAACTCTGTTTCAGTTTTATTTTTGAAATCTTGTTATCAGCCTCATGAGACGGGGCTGGGGGTGGGGGAGAACTGATTAGTCTCCCCGTAAGCTTCGTGGAATACAAGCTCCCCCGATGAGAGGCGCTGGCCCATCCCCGAGATAATTGATTACAGACATAAAAGCCAGCGCAGATAGGAGCCTTGGCAGTCAAGTCCCGGCTGGGACCTGGAATGTGATCTGTAAATAGTTTACTTTAACAATAAATCGTTTTTGTTATACACCTCTGTGACCACTAAAAATCTGTAGCTGAATTATTCTAAAATGCAAACTAGATTTCATTATCATGCCACAGGCAGATAAAGCAGTTTGGGATTTTGACCTTTACCAGTGTGACTGATGAATTTCTTTATGAGTATAGATTGGAATAGCTAAATTCCTTGCAGCTTAAAGTGTTGCAATTTTTCAAATCATTTTAGAAAGGCTGTTGTTATGAATAATATAAGATCAATAGTGAAGAAATAATCCTGAATTATTTAAGCTTTTAAAAAGGGTATTATTATCCAAGTTCACAATCTTGAAATTACACTGTGTGAACATTAGTTCACAAAGGTTGAATACAAACACATGGGAATTCTTGGTAGGTTAAAAGGGTAAGATCCTCTCTTAAAATAATAAATAGGGAACAAAGGAACTACAATGAATTCATTAACCATTTTCATACTAATATTCACTGTTCAAGATACTTTATGATTACAAATCTAACAAGAGTGACAATTTGTTCCACATTATTGGGGATCTATTTTAGTGAAATTTAAATGTATCTACTGCCAATGGGTAGGTGGGAGTGCAGGGGAGGGAGGGGAGCAGTTAGCTCAGCTGGCCAGACAGCTAGCATGTAGATCAGATTAAGACCAACGACCAGGGTTCATTGTCCATTCAGGCTGTGGTAGACTCAGGGCTGCGTCCTCCCCCTACCCATATTAAAACATTATGACAATCAACCATGGATCAACAATTATTCGTCAAAGTCCTGCCTCCAGACAGAAAACTAAAGAAGAAGACAGTGTATAACACCGAACAATAAGAACAGAGTTTGTCCTAACATGATTATTCTACAAACTCTGGAGAAACTGTAGGATTGAGTTTATTTTTATAATTCAGTACCGATAGTGTTGTATCCTTAAGTATATTTGCTTGCATTTTATTCTGAATGTAATGGTACTGCAAGGCACAATGGGTAAGCGTCGCTAAATGTTGAATGAAGTTTTGTTCAAGGAAAATGAAATGCCGAGAAGTAATGTAAAATGGTTAATTTAGTTGATGTAGAACTTAACTGGAAATGTGTTAAACTGTGGAAAACGTCAGCGAAACTTCCAACCCTTTGTCCAGTAAAAGACTGTAAAACATAATCTGTCTGGTAAAGGGCTGTAAAAACAGTCTCTGCGCAAATTGACCCTTTTAAGCTGTCATCATTAGATAAATGACATGCCCACAGAGTCACAGCAGCATGAGGTGTGTGACCTCTTTGTCTAAGAGTTGTGAAAGGCAAAAGGCATGATTTGCACAGAATTAACAGTAACAGGGAGATTGTGAAGCCCCTAAAAACAACAGAGACAGGGACCAAACTCTAAGTGGTTATGAGGGTCTTGAAATACATGCCAACTCAAAGTATAGCCTTGGTAAAACAATGGAGTAATTACCAACCAATCAAGTATTTTAAAAAGGAGTTTTGCTGAATATAGAACAGAGCTAGAGCTGAAAAAGAGTGTACAGTTACGAGCTTGTAAGACCCCAATGTGCACATCAAGAAGAGGAGAAACAAGACCTCAAACAATGGAACAAGAGCGAGAGCCAGTCAGCTGGAAAATTGGAGTGTTCCACAGTAAAACAACAGCTTACCTTTGCTACAGCTTACTAATACCTTTGCTGCAGCTTACTAATACCTTTGCTACAGCTTACTAATACCTTTGCTACAGCTTACTAATACCTTTGCTGCAGCTTACTAATACCTTTGCTACAGCTTACTAATACCTTTGCTACAGCTTACTAATACCTTTGCTACAGCTTACTAATACCTTTGCTAAGTATTGCATTTTGCACTTATTGTGATTAACTTAATAAATTCTGTGAAGCTTGTGACAACATACTCATACGCTGTATGGCTTGTAGTTAGTCGGCACTAAGGTCCCCCTTTAATATCAGCTCGCCCAATTAACTGATTTGATTTGATTGATTTATTTATTGTCACATGTACCAAAGTACAATGAAAAGTATTTTTCTGCGGCCAAGGAACACAGTGGACAAAAAAAGTAGAAAGTTACAATGAATACGAAAAAGTACACAGTACATCGACAAATAACTAATTAGTTACAGTATGGAACAAGAACAAAATAACAAAGCAAATACAACATAAGCAAGAGCAACATAGAGTATCGTGAATAGTGTCTAATTGGGAACAGATCAGATGAGGGAGAGTTGTTGAGGAGTCTGGGAACTGTGGGGAAGAAACTGTTCCTAAGTCTGGATGTACAGGTCTTCAGACTTCTGTATCTTCTGCCTGATGCAAGGGTCTGGAAGAGGGCAAAGCCTGGGTACGAAGGGTCTCTGACAATGCTGTCTGCTGTCCTCAGGCAGCGGGGAGGCGTAGACAGAATCAATGGGAAGGTGGCAAGTTTGTGTGATGCGTTGGGTTGAGTTCACCACACTCTACAGTTTCTTGCGATCATGGACCATGCAGTTGCCATACCAAGCTGTGATGCAGCCAGATAGGATGCTCTCTATGACACATCTGTAGATGTTTGTGAGAGTCGATGCAGACATGCCAAATTTCTTTAGCTTCCGTAGGAAGTAGCGATGTTGTTGGACTTGCTTAACTGTTGCATCAACGCGACTGGACCAGGACACTCTGTTGGTGATGGCGACCCCCATCTCAAATATTACAAACTTTGTTTTAGGATGTGGGGCACTGTCATGGAAAGATGCCAAATGTAAAGTGTAGATATTTTAAGGTTTAATTGTTAGTATTGTTACATATGTTGCACAAAGCTTGTTTGCCAGGTATGGCTAGAAGAGGGTTTTAATCAATACTGTAACACCTTTGCCAGTATCTTAAAAATATAAAGTCCAAAGATGTGCAGGTTAGGTGGGTTGGCCATGATCATTGTGTGGGGCTAGGTAGGGTGCACTTTCAGAGGGTTGGCGCAGACTCAATGGGCCAAATGGCCTCCTTCTGCACTGTATCGATTCTATGGAACAAATTAACATATATAAAAGAATAGCCAGCTCACAATTGTTTCAGAGAAATCCAAATGATACCAATGTCAAGTTACATAAACTTGTTTGTGAAATAGTTAAACCTTTGAAACCACGCCCTGTTTAATGGAGGAGTGAAACAAGCATTGCAGTTCTTCAGGCAGACTGCTGGCAGGTTCTGCAAACTAAAATAAGGCTTAAAATCTGAAATAAAGACAGAAAATGCTGCAAATGTACAGCAGGCCATCATCTGTAAAAGAGAACATACATGTTATTAGATGTATATCTTTCATCAGGTCTGAAGATGAAGAGATAAACAAGCGCATTAGCAAACTTTTCTAAACATATTAAAATGCCTGTTTATCTCCCAGCTTTTCATTCCAATGAGTGTTAATTACACGAGAATCTGCTTCTTCTCTTTACAGATATTGAATGAGTTCCTAATTATAGCCAACATTTTCTGTTTAAATTAAATTTTCCGGCACTTATAGGTTTTTGTTTGCTTTAATTTTTAGCAAAATGAACTGGTTTGAGATTCTACTTAATAAGCAAGAAAACAAGAATAAATACAGTTTTAGCCATGTTCCCTCGGTGATATTTCCCGATTCCCCAGCCATGCGCTTCATGGCAGCATGCCGTTCGCTAGTGGCGGGATTCTATTTACCGCCACTTGTCAATGGGATTTTCCCATTGTAACCACCCCACGCCCCCCGGAAACCCGCTAGTTGGGTTGCGCTGCCAGCAGGAAAGGTGAATTGCAATGACTGGAGAATTCTGGCCAATGTCTAAATCCAGGATGAGTTGAATTTGCAACAAGTATAATGGGAGAGAAATGGGGCATGAATATGTGAGTAGAAGAAGGTTTTTAAGATTGTACAAGTCCAAAGATGTGCGGGTTAGGTGGATTGGCCATGCTAAATTGCCCGTAGTGTCCTAATAAGTAAGGTTAAGGGGGGTGTTGTTGGGTTACGGGTATAGGGTGGATACGTGGGTTTGAGTAGGGTGATCATTGCTCGGCACAACATCGAGGGCCGAAGGCCTGTTCTGTGCTGTACTGTTCTATGTTCAATGTTCTAAGACCCTTACCCATGCGGTCTTGTGTGATCCTTCACTGATGACTTGATAATATTAAATGGGATATGGGCATTGCTGGCTAGGCCAGCATTTATTCCCCATTCCTAATTGGGTGGCTTGCCGGGCCATTTCAGAAGGCACTTAAGAGTGAAAGAATCACATGAAGGCCAGACGAGGTAAGGTTGGCAGATTACCTCCCCGAAAGATTAATTGTGACTTAGATGGGTTTTTACAACAATTAACAATGGTTTAATGGTCCAAATTGTTATTGAATTCAAATTTCACCATCTGCTGTGGTGACATTTAAATCTGACTCGCCAGACCATTACATTACGCTGGGTCTCTGGATTACTAGTCCAATGGCAATACCAATGCACCGCCACCTCCGCTAAAGCACATGTGAGTGGGTACCTGTGACAGTGCTGGTTTACTGCAGGCAGACTGCTATTGAAGTCCAGTTTGGTGAAAAGAAGAGCCTCCTGTTTTGTACCTCTTGTTGGAAGGCGAGGAGACCTTCAGCTTGGAAGGAGTTAGGTTTCTTCTGTCTGTTGCCATACATAGTGCCCAATGGGCACAACTGGTACCTAAAAGGGGACAATGGTTGCATTCTAACGTAGGTGAGAAATGCTGTCAAGTGATCTGGTGGACATTGCCAGCAACACCCCTTATTGATCCAACTTTAATGTAATGAACTCAAATCAGTGACCTCATTAATGAGCAGCCAACGGCTTAACTGCAGAACATCTGCTGGTCATAGACAATGAAACAGGTAGTTGCTTTCAAATATAGACGTTGCCATGTGAAACCGCCCTTTCAGATGGGGTACTTAAATTAACTTGATGACTTCCGGTTGCGGCTATGACCAGCTAAGTCGCACATTTGGCAGCTCCTGCGCAAAGGTGTTTAAGGGCCGATTGGAGGGCCCCGACGGTACTGTAAAGACGAATCCCGGTGGGGGAAGGCTCCCTGAGGAGAGTGAGACCAACTTTATGGTCGGTACTCGGAGTGGGGCGACAAAAAAAGCGGCAGCAGCTCCCCGAAAAAAGCGGGGGAAGAGGACCAAAATGGCGGCCGGTGGCGCACTAGAAGATTGGAGAAAATGGGCGGAGGAGCAGCAGGCCGCTCTCCTCCGGTGTTTTACGGAGCTGAAAGTGGAACTCTTAGAGTCTATGAACGCGACGACCACAAGGCTGATGGGGGCCCAGGCGACCCAAGAGGCGTCGATAAGAGAGCTGCAGCAGGAGATGACTGCAAGGGAGGAGGAGGCCACGGTCCTCGTGGGAAAGGTGGAGGTGCACGAGGCACTCCACCTGAAATGGCAGAGCCGCTTTGAGGAGCTGGACACTCGAATGAGGCGGAAGAACTTGAGGATCCTGGGCCTAGCAGAAGGCCTGGAGGGGCCTGATCTCCCGAAATATGTAGCGGAGATGCTGAGCTCCCTGATGGGAGAGGGGGCCGGTCCATCGCCTCTGGAGCTGGAAGAAGCATATCGGGTCATGGCTAGGCGGCCTAGGGCGAACGAGCCCCCGAGGGCGGTGCTGGTGCGATTCCAGCGTTTCTGTGATCGGGAGAAAGTGCTGAGGTGGGCCAAGAGGGAGAAAAGCAGCAAATGGGAGAATTCGACGGTGCGGATATATCAGGACTGGAGTGCGGAGGTGGCAAAGCGGCGGGCCCGGTTTAACCGGACGAAGGCAGTGCTGCACGCAAAAAGGATCAAGTTTGGAATGCTGCAGCCAGCGCGCTTGTGGGTCACCTACAAGGACCAGCACCATTACTTTGAGACCCCAGAGGAGGCATGGACTTTTGTTCGGGAGGAAAAGCTGGACCTGAACTAGAACTTGGGAACGCCGGCGGTCGAGGCCGCCCGAGTACCCTTGACTGATCAAGTGGCCCATGTCTTTCTTAGGCCAGGTCGGAACTTGGTTAAAGTTGATGGATCGTTTGGTTTCTTTGAAACTTGTGTTATGGGGGGGTCCTTTGTTCCTTTTTGTGTGTCTCTTCCCGTTGCCAACTTCCCTTAATTATTGTTGTTGTAGGGGGGGGCTTTTTTACTGTTTTTTGATCTGTTCTTTAAGGGTTATGGTTACTGTTCTGTTCGATGGAGGGTGATGGTTAAATACGTTATTATTGGGTAGTTATTTAGTTATGCAGGCATAGTTATGTATTTATGTATTTATTTGAGATTTGTTATTTATATTGTTATATTGTTAAGTTGGGGAGGCGGGACGGGGGGGGTGCAAGTTGGTTATGCGTGTTTTCTTTTTCTCTTTTTCTTCCTCTCGTTTTAAGGGGGCTTTTTTATGGGCTTGGATGGGGACGGGGGTGGAATTGAAGATGGCGGGGTAGGGTGTGGCCGGGCGAAAGCGCGGGCTTTCCCCTGTTTCCCGCGCGCGGGACGGAGGAAGGGGGAGGAGAGAAGAGTGGGGTGTGGCCAGCAATGGCGGCTTTTCCCGCGCTGAAGCGGGGTCAGAGAGGGATGGCAAGGGGGGGGGGGAGGCCCCTCCCCCCCACATCGGGAGGAGTCGGAGTGTGGCAGGGGCAGCCGGGTCAGCGAAAATCAGCTGACTCTCGGGAGTACGATGGTGGATACACCGCGGCTAGGAGGGGTCCTAGCCAGGGGGGGGGGGGGGGGGGGTGGGGGGGGGGGAAGGGGGGGTTAGGGGGGGATACCGGGTTGCTGCTGGAAAGGCCGAGGACGGGAAGGGAAGAACGGGAGGAGAGGGGGGGGGGGGGGGGGGCCATCGCCATGGGGAACGGGTCAGAAGGGGAGGGTCGACCCGGGGCGAACAGGGGACAGGACATGGCTAATAGACAGGGGAAAGGGACAGGTCGCTCCGCGACCCGGTTGATTACTTGGAACGTGAGGGGGCTGAATGGGATGGTCAAGAGAGCAAGGGTTTTTTCACACCTAAAGGGACTGCAGGCGGATGTGGCAATGTTGCAGGAGACTCACTTGAGAGTAGTAGACCAGGTACGCCTGAGAAGGGGGTGGGTGGGACAGGTGTTCCACTCAGGCTTGGACGCAAAGAACCGGGGGGTGGCGATTTTGGTGGGAAAGAGGGTGTCGTTCGTGGCGGCGCAGGTGGTAGCAGATAAGGAGGGTAGGTACGTGATGGTGAAGGGTAGGCTGCAGGGAGAGAATGTGGTGCTGGTGAATGTGTATGCCCCGAATTGGGATGACGCGGGTTTTATGAGGCGCCTGTTGGGCCTCATTCCGGGTCTGGAGGCAGGGGGCCTGATCATGGGGGGGGACTTCAATACAGTGCTCGACCCTGGGCTGGACAGATCGAGTTCCAGGACGAATAGGAGGCCGGCAGCGGCAGAGGTGCTAAGGGGGTTCATGGAGCAGATGGGGGGGGGGTAGACCCTTGGAGATTTGGCAGGCCAAGGGCGAGGGAGTATTCTTTTTTCTCCCACATCCACAGGGTGTACTCCAGAATAGACTTTTTTGTACTGAGCAGGGGGCTGATTTCGAGAGTGCAGGACACGGAGTACTCGGCCATTGCGATTTCGGACCATGCACCACACTGGGTAGAGGTAGAACTGGGGGAAGCACGGGACCAGCGCCCGTTGTGGCGCCTGGATGTGGGGCTGCTGGCGGACGATGAGGTGTGCGGAAGGGTCCGGAAGGGCATTGAGAGATATCTGGGCACGAACGACACGGGCGAGGTGAAGGTGGGGGTAGTCTGGGAGGCCCTGAAAGCAGTGATCAGAGGAGAGCTGATCTCCATAAGGGCACACAGAGAAAGGAAGGAGAGGCAGGAGAGGGAGAGACTGGTGGGGGAACTTATAGAAGTGGACAGGAGATATGCGGAGACACCAGAGGAGGGGCTGTTGAGGGAGCGGCGCAGTTTACAGGCCCAGTTTGACCTACTGACCACTAGGAAGGCGGAGACGCAATGGAGAAGGGCACAGGGCGCGGTCTATGAGTACGGGGAAAAGGCGAGCAGGATGCTAGCACACCAGCTGCGCAAGCGAGAGGCAGCCAGAGAGATTGGGGGAGTGAGAGAGAAGGGAGGGAACGTAGTGCAGAAGGGGCAAGAGGTGAACGGGGTCTTCAGGGATTTCTACAGGGAATTGTACCGGTCTGAGCCGCCCAGGAGGAGGGGGGGAATGGAGAACTTCCTCGATAGATTGAGGTTCCCAAAGGTCCAGGAGGAACGGGTGGAGGGGCTGGGGGCGCCGATAGAGCTGCAGGAGCTAGTTAAAGGGATAGGCCAGATGCAGGCGGGGAAGGCGCCGGGGCCGGATGGGTTCCCGGTGGAATTTTATAAGAAGTATGTGGACTTGGTGGGTCCAGTGCTGGTGCGAGCCTTCAATGAGGCGCGAGAGGGGGGGGTTCTGCCCCCGACAATGTCACAGGCCCTGATCTCCTTGATCCTGAAGCGGGACAAAGACCCTGTACAGTGCGGGTCCTACAGGCCTATCTCCCTCTTGAATGTAGATGCCAAACTGTTGGCAAAGGTCCTGGCAACCAGAATAGAGGATTGTGTGCCAGGGGTAATCCATGAGGACCAGACGGGGTTCGTAAAGGGACGACAACTTAACACAAATGTCCGGAGACTGTTGAATGTGATTATGATGCCAGCAGTGGAGGGGGAGGCTGAGATAGTGGTAGCACTGGATGTGGAGAAGGCATTCGATAGGGTGGAGTGGGAATACCTGTGGGAGACGCTGGAACGGTTTGGGTTTGGGGAGGGATTTATCAAGTGGGTGAAGCTGCTGTATTCGGCCCCGATGGCGAGTGTGGTTACAAACGGGAGGAGGTCAGAGTATTTTGGGCTCCATCGAGGTACCAGGCAGGGATGCCCCCTATCCCCCTTACTATTTGCATTAGCGATCGAACCGTTGGCGATGGCACTGAGGGGTTCAGGGGGGTGGAGAGGACTGACAAGGGGAGGGGAGGAACATCGGGTATCACTCTATGCGGATGATTTGTTGTTATATGTGGCGGACCCGGAAGGGGGAATGCCGGAGGTAATGGAAATACTAGCGGAGTTTGGGGACTTTTCGGGATATAAATTAAATGTGGGTAAAAGTGAGGACTTTGTGATACACCCGGGAGATCAGGGGGAGGGAATTGGGCGGCTCCCCTTTAAGAGAGCAGTAAAGAGCTTCAGGTACTTGGGGGTGCAGGTGGCAAGGAACTGGGGGACCCTCCACAAGCTGAACTTTTCAAGGCTGGTGGAGCAGATGGAGGAGGAGTTCAAGAGGTGGGACATGGTACCGCTGTCGCTAGCAGGGAGGGTGCAGTCAGTCAAAATGACGGTCCTCCCGAGGTTCTTGTTTCTGTTTCAGTGCTTGCCCATCTTTCTCCCCAGGGCCTTCTTCAAGAAGGTAACTAGCAGCATTATGGGCTATGTGTGGGCACATGGCACCCCTAGAGTGAGAAGGATTTTCTTGGAACGGAGTAGGGACAGGGGAGGATTAGCGCTGCCCAATCTTTCCGGATACTACTGGGCGGCGAACGCATCGATGGTGCGCAAGTGGGTGATGGAGGGGGAGGGGGCAGCTTGGAAACGTATGGAGAGGGCGTCCTGCGGCAATACAAGCCTGGGGGCGCTAGTAACGGCACCATGGCCGCTCCCCCCCACAAGGTATACCACGAGTCCGGTAGTGGCGGCCACCCTGAAAATCTGGGGGCAGTGGAGGCGACACAGGGGGGAAGTGGGGGGTCTGATGGCGGCGCCACTGAGAGGGAACCACAGATTTGTCCCGGGGAACACTGGCGGGGGATTCCAGAGCTGGCACAGGGCGGGCATCAGGCAACTGAGGGACATGTTCATAGAGGGGAGGTTTGCGACCCTGGGAGAGCTGGAGGAGAAATTCGAGCTCCCCCCGGGGAACACGTTTAGATACCTGCAGGTGAAGGCATTTGCCAGACGACAGGTGGAAGGATTTCCTTTGCTTCCCGATAGAGGGGTGAGTGATAGGGTGCTGTCAGGGGTCTGGGTCGGAGAAGGGAAGGTCTCGGACATCTACAAAATAATGCAGGAGGTGGAGGAGGTATCGATAGAGGAGCTGAAAGACAAGTGGGAAGCGGAGCTGGGAGAGCAGATAGAAGATGGGACATGGGCGGATGCCTTAGAGAGGGTCAATTCGTCGTCGTCGTGCGCAAGGTTGGGCCTCATCCAATTTAAGGTGCTGCACAGAGCCCATATGACGGGGACTAGGATGAGTCGGTTCTTCGGGGGTGAGGACAGGTGTGTCAGGTGTTCGGGAAGCCCTGCGAACCATGTACATATGTTCTGGATGTGCCCGGCACTGGAAGAGTTCTGGGAGGGGGTGGCGGGGACGGTATCGAGAGTGGTGGGAACCAGGGTCAAACCAGTGTGGGGGCTAGCGATTTTTGGGGTTGGGGTGGAGCCAGGAGTCCAGGAGGCAAGGGAGGCCGGAATATTGGCCTTTGCGTCCTTGGTAGCTCGGAGAAGGATCTTGATTCAGTGGAGGGACACAAGGCCACCAAGTGTTAACACCTGGTTAAACAACATGGCAAGCTTCATCCAATTGGAAAGAATCAAATTCGCCCTGAGAGGGTCGGTACAGGGGTTCTTCCGGCGGTGGCAGCCCTTCCTTGACTTTCTGGATCAGAGATAGGAACTGGAGGCCGAAACAGCAGCAACCCGGGGAGAAAGGGGGGGGGGGGGGGGAAGGGAGGGGGGGGGGGATAGCAACGAAGGGAGCACGTCAGCGGGGGGTCGCGGGCAATGACTGCCCGAGGCCATCGGCAGAAAGGGAAAAAACGGTTTGGTTGCTAGACGGGTAGCGCGGGGGGGGGGGGGGGGGGGGGGGGGAAGGGTGGGGGGGGGCGCGCGGGGGGGGGCGTGGGGAGGACTTTCCAGGGGGGATTTGTTGTGTTATAATTTAAAATGTAGTAGGGGTAAATGTTTGTATCGAAAAATTTCAATAAAAATTATTTAAATTAACTTGATAGCTTTCTGTCTCTGGGGAAGAATAAAATCCAATGTCACCTGTCAGTTTGACACCTTATAACAAAACTCAAAAATCTAGGACATGGCTCCTCCTTCTGCAACTGGATCCTGACTCAGAGACCACAGTCCGTAAGGATAAACAACAACACCTCCTCCATGATAGTCCTCAATATCAGGGACCAGGGCTCGCCAGGCTGCATACTTAGCCCCTACCATACTCCCTGTATACACATGACTGTGTGGTAAAATTTGGCTCCAACTCCATCTACAAGTTTGCTGATGACACGATCGTACTGGGTCGGATCTCGAACAACGATGAGTCAGAGTACAGAAGGGAGATAGAGAATCTAGTGGCATGGTGTAATGACAACAATCTTCCCTCAATGTCAGCAAAGCTAAGGAGCTGGTGATTGACTTTAGGAAGCGAAGTATTGTATACATCCCTGTCTGCATCAATGATGCTGAGGTGGAGATGGTTGACAGTTTCAAATTCTTAGGTGTGCACATCACCAACACTCTGTCTTGGTCCACCAAGAAAGCACAACAGTGTCTATACTTTCTCGGGAAATTAAGGAAATTTGGCATGTCCACATTGACTTTTACCAATTTTTACAGATACACCATAGAAAGCATCCTATCTGGCTGCATCAGATCTTGGTACGGTAACTACTCGGCCCAAGGCCATAAGAAACTATAGAGAGTCCTGAACACACCCCAGTGCATTACGCGAAGCCACCTCTCTTTCATTGACTGTCTACACCTCCCGCTGCCTTGGGAAAGTGGACAGCATAATCAAAGACTCCTCCCACCCGGATTATTCTCTCTTCAAACATCTTCCATTGGGCAGGAGATAAAACAGTCTGAGAACATGCAGTAACAGGTTCAAAAACAGCTTCTTCCCCGCTGTTACCAGACTCCTGAATGACCCTCTTATGGACTGAACTGATCTCTTCACACGTCTTCTCCACTGAGTAGTACTACACTCCTGTATGCTTCACCCGATTTCGTATTTATGTATGTCCTATGTTTTTTCATGTATGGAACAATCTGTCTGGACTGTACGCAGAAAAATACTTTTCACTGTTTCTCGGTACATGTGATAATAAATCAAATCAAATCAAATAACAAATTAATCTTTCCCTCTATTCTCTCTGCAGGACACATTTGTGCCCAAAAGATAGAAACATATGAGAACTATAGACAGAATCTTCTATGTCAAGGGCAGCACGGTAGCATTGTGGATAGCACAATCGCTTCACAGCTCCAGGGTCCCAGGTTCGATTCCGGTTTGGGTCACTGTCTGTGCAGAGTCTGCACATCCTCCCCGTGTGTGCGTGAGTTTCCTCCGGGTGCTCCGGTTTCCTCCCACAGTCCAAAGATGTGCAGGTTAGGTGGATCGGCCATGATAAATTGCCCTTAGTGTCCAAAGGTTAGGTGGGCCTTAGTGTTGGGTGGGGTTGCTGGGTTATGGGGATAGGGTGGAGGTGTTAACCTTGTGTAGGGTGCTCTTTCCAGGAGCCGGTGCAGACTCGATGGGCCGAATGGCCTCCTTCTGCACAGTAAATTCGATGTAAATCTATCTATGTAAAATCTCAATGAGCTTAAGCCGTGTGCTGTAGGTAAATCACACTGATGCACCAGTGGTCTTGGCACATATTGGTGCTGCCAAGGTGCTTCACAGCTTCTTGCTCTGTGTCTTGTGCAGCAATCACCCAAGAATGAGATTCAGTGGCAGTCAATTGAAATTAACCGGGTTTTCAAGAGGTTGGTTGTGAAGAAACAGCTTTGACTTGTGAACAACAGAAGGAATATTCAGTTTTATTTGATCAGCCAATAACTGGGATGTACAGCCTACTTACCTGGCATTACACAGGCACTTAAATTCACACAATGCATTGTTCAATAGTGCGGTAGGCAGAACGTCTTCCAGACAGACAGCAGCATGTTAGTGCAAAATACCTCTTGTGAAGTTGTTTTGTAGCAGCAAGAAATGGATTATTTAACCTATCAGGTCTAATTGCATGAATCACAGTGAACAATGATCTCACCAGGATAGCCATTGTCCCGCAGGATAGCTTTGGTGCACACTTTTTCTGCATCAAGCTTGCAAGATAAGCAAATGGCTAGGATACTCTTAACAAGATTGCTGATAAGGTCAATTGTATAGCACATGGAGCTATATGACTCCCAACCTCCAAATTAACTGTTCACTTAAGGGCCTCAATTTGTGGCAGGGTGGAAAACTCTCCACAGGGAGGGCATGGTGGCTTTTATCTTCTCCATGCTTAATTGGAGGACATTACTGCTTATCCAGGACCACCAGTCAAGCAATTTTGAGTCAGGGGAGGCATCGAGGGAGGTGGTTGCGAGATAGAGCTGGTTGTCATCAGCACACGTGGAAATTGATGTGTTTTTCAATGATGTTGTGAAGAGGCAGCATGGAATGATAAACAGGAGGAGGTCAAAGATAGATTATTGGGGGAGAACCAGAGTTAATTGTCTGGGAAAATACTAACCTCAGGAGTGCAAGAAGTGAATAGAGAGAGTCAACACTTAGTAGCTCCTACTTTCTAATAATAAAATGTTGTTCAAGCAATCCTGATTGCTTTATTTTTGGAATCTCTCACACTTAACCCTGTAGTTACTGCAGAAATTATTATAGCTTACAAAAAAACCCTCATGGTTCAGTATTTTTCATAATGGTGGATAATAGGTCTGAAAGATTTATGATGCATTGTCCAGAATTATGCTTCGTTCATGGTCATGCACTTTTGCTTGTCGATTCAATTGTATTTTGAACGTATCTTCCATATTTGTTTCTTCAGCAACAATGACATTTTAACCAAATGCACTAATTTTGTTGAAGATGCCTTAGATGTATCACACAATTCAGTTAAATATACTTTACATGTATATTTATCGAAGAAATATCCACTATTATACAGTCACCAAGAAAGTAAAGCACTCACAATGGTTTAAAAAATCACTTCACGCTTTGCATTTTCCCTTAACATTCCTAACGAAATAAAAAAAGGGTTGAAGCATACATGTGTTCACTGTGAGAATATACGTACTGAGATTACATCTACAATGATGGAAACTATTACTCATTTCTTATTTACTAATGAGAAATACTTTATTCACGAATGGTCGCGAATGTATGGACTATAATACTCTATAATAGAAAGAATTAAGCTTAAAACAATAGTCAAACGTGCCATTAGCTCCTTTCCAATCAGTTGGGATAAAATATATCCTTGATGAACTTTTACTTATCAATTCCCATGGCCAATGCTCCTGACCTTCAAATGAGAAAGTAGCAGAAAATTATTTTAATTACTACAGTTTTAATTGGCCTGTTCTAATGCAATAATAAATATGTAACACAATAAGATCATACAATCAATATTAATATATTTCTGAGCAATTGGGTGCAATATAATTTACTTTTAATAAACAGCAAAACTTGGATTTCTGTGTTTTGAAATAAATTATTTTGAAGGATCAGGAAAAACAAACTTTATTTGTTTTATATATATACATTAAAGGCCGCTATATTAGTCTCAGTGTTTTGGTTGAAGTTTCTGATTAGGTTGATAATTACACCAATCAATTTTATCCTGTTTGTTATACCATCAATTCACTGTGAGACTGTGAGAACTAGTGAACATTAGGCTTTATTATCCATGAACTCGCCTGCCAATGTCAGCTGTACAAATGAGTGCCACCCACAGGTGGCCGGTCTATATATTGCCCAGATGAGGACGGAGCCAGAGGCGGAGCCCACCGGGGTTCCAGTACAGTACCTGGAAGTAGACCGTATCATCATTTCCAGGTCATAGGTCACAGCACCATACAGACAGTTCATACTTAGGTGAATACATTCACCACACTGTTGATTAGTAATTTTGAGATTTTTAAAAATCAAATCGTGTAGATTTCAGTTTTTGGACAGCTAACTAATAGAGTGCAAGCTGCCCATTCCACTGGGGGAGAGAAGGCCCAGCCTTCATTTACATTAGACTGGTGAACTGTGTCAACCAACTGGAGATCCTGAGGCAGCTTGCCTGATTTGGGCCACAGGATTCTTGCTCAGGTAAGACGCTGGTGGCAACTATGGTCGTGGACAGCATGGGTAGATTGGGATGAAGGTGAGACAAACCAGAGGGAAGTGAACCCAGGCTGCGAACTATATTGTTGCCTACAATGCTAGGGTGTAGCGGAGAAGTCTTGCTCCGTCTTGTCCAGCAAAAATAATTTAAAATTTACCTGCCAAGTCCTCTTCTGCTCCATCATCAGTGAAGTTGGTTAGAGAGTGCATGGTGCATTGTCCACCCAATCGGGGTCCCATGTACATCACGGAATCCCGATTTGCAAATTACAACAGCTTCCATGCCTGAAGCAGGCAGCTACTTCAACCACCCAGAAGGAGACCCCTGTGAAGGGGTCAGTAGAATGATCACCGGGGTTAATGGGTAGTAAGTCCACTGATTCTCTTAAGCCATTACCATCAATTTAAGCAGGTTAAAATTGACCCCAGTGACTTTAATTTGTTTTTCATATGATGATTTATCTCATTCTGGATGCCTGCCAGACTGACAGAATAATCACACCAGTGAATTGTTTAAACAAGAAACATTATTACCCCATGGGAAATACACCATCAGAAGAGCTTGAATTGATGAGTGTGTTATAATAGCAAGCCCTCTGTGGCGCTAACAATTATACTCAAAGCCGAGAGACTAGTACAATAGAGGCTTTATTGCTGTACGATGTTGTCCCTCCATCCGCAACTGTAGACTGAGGGTCTGAGCAGCTCTCGTACATTTATACATAAGCTCCCTGTGGGCGGAGCTAGCCGGCAGGGGCTGACCGGAGGAACCTGTATTACAGGTACAGGCATACATCCCCCTACTGCAGTACACATAACTACAGTGGTTATCTCACCACATTCACCCCCTGTAAAAATGAGTCCGGCGGGGGTGACATGTAACTCTAATACAAAGGATGCTATTTACAAGAGGGTCCAACAAGGAAAATCAAGAGTCCATCCGGTTAGCAGGTTACAGGTTGAGCCGAATCGGTGGTCGGACGTTCCGCTGTGAGCGGCGTAGCTGTGGTGGTGACGTCGGCACAGGCGGTGATGGCCCCGATGGTGCAGGTGCTGGTGGTGTTGGTGCTGGCTGCTGGCGGGATGACTCCGAGAGCAAGCCAAAATCTTCCATGTCCTCCAGGGTGGGCAGGGGGATGAGAGATGGACCTGATGGGGACGAATAGGGGGGCGCTGGGGTTGGCGCAGGAAGGGGTGTGGGCATGGGATCGGCACTTGAGGGAGCCAGGTCCCGGAGCGAGACTGTGTCCTGGCGGCCGTCGGGGAACTCCACGTAGGCATACTGAGGGTTGGCGTGGAGAAGGCGTACTTTGTCCACCAGGGGTTCCGCCTTGTGGTGCCGTACATGCCTACGGAGAAGGACTGGGCCCGGAGTCGTGAGCCAAGTCGGGAGCGACACTCCGGATGTGGACTTCCTAGGGAAGGCAAAAACACGTTCATGGGGTGTACTGTTAGTTGCGGTGCACAGTAGCAACCGAATGGAATGGAGCGCGTCAGGGAGGACCTGCTGCCAGCGAGCGGCTGGGAGGTTCCTGGACCGTAGGGCCAGCTGGACGGCCCTCCATACCGTCCCGTTCTCCCTCCCTACCTGCCCGTTTCCCCGGGGGTTGTAGCTGGTCGTCCTGCTGGAGGCGATACCCCTGCTGAGCAGGAACTGACGCAGCTCATCGCTCATGAATGAGGATCCCCTGTCACTGTGGATATAGTCGGGGAAACCGAACAGGGCGAAAATGGAATCCAGGGCCTTGATGACGGTGGCAGACGTCATATCTGGGCATGGGATGGCAAAGGGGAACCTAGAAAATTCATCGACCACACTAAGGATGTAGGTGTTGCGGTCGGTAGAGGGAAGGGGCCCTTTGAAGTCCACGCTGAGGCGTTCAAAGGGGCGGGATGCTTTCACCAGGCGCGCGCGATCTAGCCGGTAGAAGTGCGGCTTGCACTCCGCACAGATCTGGCAGTCTCTGGTGACTGTCCGTACTTCCTCGACGGAGTAGGGCAGATTGCGGGCTTTGATCAGATGGTACAAGCGGGTGACCCCCGGATGGCAAAGGCTGTCGTGCAAGGCACGGAGCTGGTTCACTTGTGCACTGGCACATGTACCTCGGGAGAGGGCGTCTGGGGGCTCGTTGAGCTTGCCAGGGCGATACAAGATCTCGTAGTTAAAGGTGGAGAGCTGGATTCTCCACCGCAAGATTTTGTCATTCTTGATCTTGCCCCGCTGCGTGTTGTTGAACATGAAGGCTACCGACCGTTGGTCAGTGAGGAGAGTGAATCTCCTGCCGGCCAGGTAATGCCTCCAGTGCCGCACCGCTTCAACGATTGCCTGGGCTTCCTTTTCGACAGAGGAATGCCGAATTTCGGAGGCATGGAGGGTGCGTGAAAAGAATGCCACGGGTCTGCTGGCCTGATTCAGCGTGGCGGCAAGGGCGACATCTGAAGCGTCGCTCTCTACTTGGAAAGGCAGAGTCTCGTCTACGGCGTGCATCCCCGCCCTGGCTATGTCAGATCGAATGCAGGCGAAGGCCTGTTGTGCCTCGGCCGAGAGGGGAAAATGTGTGGACTGGATAAGTGGCCGGGCCTTGTCTGCGTATTGCGGGACCCACTGGGCGTAATAAGAGAAAAACCCAAGGCAGCGTTTGAGGGCCTTGGGGCAGTGGGGAATTGGGAGCTCCATGAGGGGGCGCATGCGGTCGGGATCGGGCCCCAGTAGTTTTGGACTACGTAGCCAAGGATGGCTAAGCGGTCTGTGCGGAACACGCATTTCTCCTTGTTGTACGTGAGATTAAGGAGAGATGCGGTGTGGAGGAATTTATAAAGGTTGGCATCATGGTTCTGCTGGTCATGGCCGCAGATGGTGACATTGTCGAGGTACGGGAAGGTGGCCTGCAATTCGTACCGGTCAACCATTCGGTCCATTTCTCGCTGAAAGACCGAGACCCCATTCGTGACGCCGAAGGGAACCCTCAGAAATTGGTACAGACGACCGTCCGCCTCAAAGGCAGTGTAGGGACGGTCCGATTTACGGATGGGGAGCTGGTGGTAGGCGGATTTCAGGTCAATAGTAGAGAAGACCCGGTACTGTGCAATCTGATTGACCATATCAGAAATGCGGGGGAGGGGGTACGCGTCGAGCTGCGTGTACCGGTTGATGGTCTGGCTGTAGTCCACGACCATCCTGTGCTTCTCCCCGGTCTTAACCACTACCACCTGGGCTCTCCAAGGGCTGTTGCTGGCCTCGATGATACCCTCCCGAAGCAGCCGCTGGACTTCGGACCTGATGAAGGCCTTGTCCTGGGTGCTGTACCGTCTGCTCCTGGTGGCGACGGGCTTGCAATCCACAGTCAGATTGGCAAAGAGGGAGGGGGGCTCGACCTTGAGGGTCGCGAGGCCGCAAACGGTGAGGGGAGGTAGGGGTCCACCGAATTTGAGGGTGAGGCTCTGGAGATTGCACTGGCAATCCAGGCCTAGTAGGAGTGAAGTGCAGAGGTCGGGGAGAATGTACAGACGGAAACGGTCGAATTCCACACCCTGTACAGTGAGTTTAACCAGGCAGAAACCCCGGATCGGGACAGAGTGGGAACCGGAGGCAAGGGAGATCTGCCGGTCGGCGGGATGGATCGCAAGGGAATAGCGCCTTACCGTGTCCGGGTGGACGAAGCTCTCGGTGCTCCCGGAGTCGATGAGGCAGGAGGTCACATGGCCGTTGACCAGCACCGATGTGGAAGAGGGTGCCAGGTTGCGAGGACGGGACTGGTCGAGCGTAACGGAGGCGAGCAGTGGTTGGTCGGCGGTTGAGTCAGATGAGTCCGACGAGGAGCGGTAGCGACCCGTGTCTCGTGATGGCGGCCCCTGGAGACGAGATGGCGGCATCCGCAGTACCTGTGGGTAAAATGGCGGCGTCCATGGAGCGCACGTTATGGGGTCGGAACAAAATGGCGGCGCCCATGGAACGCACATGGCTGTGGTGGATGAAGATGGCGGCGCCCATGGGGCGCACGTGGCGGGGGCGGCAAAAGATGGCGGCGCCCACTGATTGCACGTGGGGTCGGGGGTAGCGGACGGCGGGGCCCATTGAGCGAGCGGCTGAGGCGTGGGGACCGGCGGTGCGATAGCGGCGACCGTCCGGGACTGACACACCGCTGCAAAGTGGCCTTTCTTTCCACAAGCTTTGCAGGTCGCTGTGCGGGCCGGGCACCGTTGGCGAGGGTGCTTCTGTTGGCCGCAGAAGTAACAGTGGGCACCCCCAGGGGGTGCGGTGCGGCGGGCAGCGCAGGCATAGTGCGCGGGGGCGGCTGCTGGGGGGGCCGTTTGCGGGGTCCACGAGGAGTGGGACGGATGGGCCTGGGGAGCTGTTTGCGGGGTCCACGAGGGGTAGGACGGGTGGGCCGAGTGGCTAGCGGAGTAAGTGTGCGCACTACGGGAGGCGGCCGTCATGGAGAGCGCCAGGGCCTTTGCGGCCGCGAGGTCGGGGGCGACCCCTTCCAGCAGTCGTTGCCGGATGGGGTCCGATGCAATGCCTGTAACGAAGGCATCGCGCATGAGTAAATCCGAATGTTCCGCGGCTGTGAGGGCCCGGCAGTCGCAGTCTCGTACCAGAGGTATAAGGGCCCTCCAGAAGTCCTCAATCGACTCACCCGGCTGCTGGACGCGAGTAGAAAGTTGATGCCTCGCAAACAGGGTGTTCGTTGATGGTGCATAATTCTCCTTGAGCAGTTCCATAGCTGCGGTGTAGTCGGTCGCATCTCGAATGAGCGGAAAGACGCTGGAGCTAAGTCTGGAGTACAGGAGTTGCTTTTTCTGAGCCTCCGTCGGGGGAGGGTGTGCTGAAGAGATGTAGGCCTCGAAGACTGCGAGCCAGTGATCAAAGTCTTTTCTGGCGTGAGGCGAATGTGGATCCAGCTGCAGACGGTCAGGCTTGACTCTGATGTCCATGGTGACTGGGAAATCGTACAGCAATAAATTGTGGCGCTAACAATTATACTCAAAGCTGAGAGACTAGTACAATAGAGGCTTTATTGCTGTACGATGTTGTCCCTCCATCCGCAACTGTAGACTGAGGGTCTGAGCAGCTCTCGTACATTTATACATAAGCTCCCTGTGGGCGGAGCTAGCCGGCAGGGGCTGACCGGAGGAACCTGTATTACAGGTACAGGCATACATCCCCCTACTGCAGTACACATAACTACAGTGGTTATCTCACCACACCCTCTTCCTTTCGGGAGCTGTGAGCAGGAGATACTCAGAGAGCAGTGTGGGAAGGTGAGTGCTATGAAAACTTACCTCCAGGATTCTGAGGCCTTCACTTCAGGAGCTGTGAGTGGGAGATACTCAGAGAGCACTGCGGGAAGGTGAGTGATTCTCTGAAACTGACATAGAGTTCCAACTGGGAAAAAAACTGAAAAGTGACATAGTAATAATAATAATCTTTATTATTGTCACAAATAGGCTTACATTAACACTGCAATGAAGTTACTGTGAAAAGCCCCTAGTCGCCAAATTCCGGCGCCGATTCGGGTACACGGAGGGAGAATTCAAAATGTCCAATTCACCAAACAAGCACACATTACGAGACTTGTGGGAGGAAACCTGAGCACCCAAAGGAAGCCCACGCAGACACAGGGAGAGCGTGCAGATTCCTCACAGACAGTGACCCAAGCAGGAGTCGAACCTGGGACTCTGGTGTTGTGAAACAACAGTGCTACCCACTATGCTACGGTGCTGGTTACAGGAAGTCTGTGATTTGGTTGGCTAAAAGGGAAGCTGCGCTACATTTGAAAATCCATTTAATTGCTGTTTATAGATTGCTTTGAGACTGAGGTAATAAGGAGAAATATAGAAAAAAGTTCAAATAAATAAAATAGAGATGGAAGGTCAGGTGATTTTTTTTGCTGCGTGATGTGGGAGCTGGTGGACCCCATTGTGGTTCCCAGTCACCGTGGGCGGGATTCTCCGACCCCACGCAGGGTCGGAGAATTGGCGGGAAGCGGCGTCATTTCCGCTCCCGCAGGTTTCGTAATTCTCCCGCCGGAAAAAAACCGGCGTTGTGCAAATCCCGTCGGCGGCCTGTGAAAACAGCTGGCGCCGGCGGGATTTCATTTTATTTGCACTGACCTGAAATCTCCGGCCCGGATGGGCCGAAGTCCCGCCGACGTGGCCACGGGTCACGTCGGCGCAAATCAGAGTTGATTTAAAACGGCGTCAACCATTGATGATGGTTGACGCCGTTCAGTGTCGGGGGTGGGTTGAGGCATTGGGGGGGGGGGGGTGGGTTGCGGCGTATCGGGGGAGTGGGTTGCGGCCATCGGGGGAGTGGGTAGCGGCCATCGGGGGAGTGGGTTGCGGCCATCGGGGGAGTGGGTTGCGGCCATCGGGGGAGTTGGTTGCAGCATCGGGGGAGTGGGTAGCGGCCATCGGGGGAGTGGGTTGCAGCATCGGGGGAGTGGGTTGCGGCCATCGGGGGAGTGGGTAGCGGCCATCGGGGAGTGGGTTGCGGCCATCGGGGGAGTTGGTTGCAGCATCGGGGGAGTGGGTAGCGGCCATGGGGGGGGGGGGGTGGGTTGCGGCCATCGGGGGGGTGGGTTGCAGCATCGGGGGAGTGGGTAGCGGCCATGGGGGGGGGGGGGGGTGGGTTGCGGCCATCGGGGGGGTGGGTTGCAGCATCGGGGGGGTGGGTTGCGGCCATCGGGGGAGTGGGTTGCAGCATCGGGGGGGTGGGTTGCGGCCATCGGGGGAGTGGGTTGCAGCATCGGGGGAGTGGGTAGCGGCCATCGGGGGGAGTGGGTTGCGGCCATCGGGGGAGTGGGTTGCAGCATCGGGGGAGTGGGTTGCGGCCATGGGGGGGGGGGGGGGGGGGTGGGTTGCGGCCATCGGGGGGGTGGGTTGCGGCATCGGGGGGGGTTGGGGGCAGCGGCGGGCAGAGAGGGGGGGGGCGACGGTGCGTTGGCCCCGGGCATCCGTCGCCCCCCCCCCTCTGTACGCCGCTGCCCCCTACCCTAACCACCCCCCCCCCCTCACCACCCCTACCTCCCTCCAACGCCCCTACCCCCCTCCCCACCACCCCTACCCCCCTCCAACGCCGCCCCCCATCTCTCGCAACGCCGCAACCCCCCCCCCCCTCAACGCCGGGGCCCCCCCCCCCTCAACGCCGGCCCCCCCCCCCCTCAACGCCGGGTCCCCCCCCCCCCCCTCAACGCCGGGTCCCCCCCCCCCCTCAACGCCGGGTCCCCCCCCTCAACGCCGGGTCCCCCCCACCCTCAACGCCGCAACCCACACCCCGTCCCCCTCCCTCTGAAGGCCGGTACCCACACCCCCCCCTCTCTCCTCCTCCCCCCCTTCCTTCCTCCATCCCCCCTTCCTTCCTCCGTTAGTGGGGGGGGGGGGGGTGCGGCGTTAGTGGGGGGTGGGTGCGGCGTTGGAGTGGGGTAGGGGTGGTGAAGGGGGTAGGGGTGGTGAGGGGAGGGGGTTGGGGTAGGGGCAGCGGGGTGCAGAGGAGGGGGGCGACGGATGCCCGGGCCAACGCACCGTCGCCCCCCCTCTGCACGCAGCTGCCCCTACCCCAACCCCCTCCCTTCACCACTCCTACCCCCTTCACCACCCCTATCCCCCTCCAACGCCGCACCCCCCTCCAACGCCGCACCCCCACACCCCACTAACGCCGCACCCCCCCCCCCAACTAACAGAGGAAGGGGGGGGGGGGGAGGAGAGAGGGAGGGGAGGAGGAGAGAGGGAGGGGGGGAGGAGGAGAGGGAGGGGGAGGAGGAGAGAGGGAGGGGGAGGAGAGAGGAGGGGGGAGGAGGAGAGGGGGAGGGGGGGGGGGGAGGAGAGAGGGAGGGGGGGGGGGGGAGGAGAGAGGA